>NC_046306.1:11724323-12362656 GCF_004115265.2 Rhinolophus ferrumequinum | reverse complement strand
CAGGTGGAGGAGGAGAACTTAATCTGTCCATAGATTCAGCAAATACTTTCCAGAGGAAGTGATATTTGAGCTGACATCTGAAGCATAATTAGGCTCAGGGAGATGGGTATTCCCAACAGAGGGAACAATATGTGCAAACTTGAGGCAGGATAGAGCAGAACATATTCAAAGAACAGAATGTGCCCCCACAGAGCTGGGGGGCCCAGAGAAGATAGAAAGGTTACTAGGGTCTAGGTCATGTAGGACTTTGCATGTCAGAGAAAGAAGTTTGAACTTATTCCAACTGTGATGGACACTGTTATTCCAACTGAATGGAGGATTTAGAAAAGGAGAGTAATGTTTTTAAGAGACCATTCAGGAATTCCAGGTCTGATAACTTCAGAACAGCTAATACCAAACTAACAGCTAATACCAAACTAACTATTCAAGCTAACAGATAACAATTATCATATCTTGATAAAATGTAAAAACAAAAAACAAACTACAACAACAAAAAAACACAGTTTTAAGGCACTGGAGAGTGACCAAAATTCAGCAGAAACTGGATAGGATTTAATCCCTGACAGAAAAGAACCATACTGGAAGAAATCCATTTTATATGACTTTTCCACTGAGGACAATCTCACATTCAACTTGCATGTGGCAAAGATCAAGCGGAAAGCCACAGCCCTGTCTCCTGTGCAGTCAGGGGACAGTATTCAGGACGGACTACCAAAGCAGCAACATAATGACAGGAAATCCCGAGAGGAGAGAACCACAAAGGGGAAATCTCCAAAATCTTTTTTATAAACTCCTCTCAAATCCTTGATTGACTCCTCAATCTCTTCTGTGCAGGTGAGATTCCAAAGGTTCGAGATAAGCAACAGCGGGAAGGCTGGAAAACTGAGCAGAGATTTCCACTGCTGCCCATCAGAGGTGGCGTTTCAAGTCTGAACCCTGACATCTGACAGGGACTTGATAAACACCTTGGCTTTAAGTTGAAAGCCTGAAAGAACCGTGACTTAGGAGGAAAAACAATATTTCAGGGCTAACGCAGCTATCCCAGAACTCGGAAATTATTCAAATATGGAGATCTGTCCTGACAAAGCATAAAACCAAGTCTTCGGAAATTCAAGGTGATCCAGCAGTAGTTGACGGCCTGCTAAGAAGAAAATACAACACGTTTCGGAGGAAGATGATAGAATCCAAAGTCTCTACAATGGGCCAACTGCAATGTATATTATATCATCAAAAATTATATTCAAAGCACAGGAAAATGTGACCCACAGTCAAGAAAAAATTATCAGATATATCAGTAGATAGAGATACACAAGTTATTTATATGTTGAAATGAACAAATAAAACTTAAATTATGATAAATATGTTGAAAAATCTATGAGAAAGATGGCTGTAATAAATGAAGAGTTGCGGGATTCCAGGCCACGTTTGGAAAATGTAAAAAAGGAGACAGGGAATTTCTAGGACTGAAAACGTAATACTTGGAATTTATTGGATAAAATAACAGCAAATTTGATACAGCAGAAGAAATGATTAATGAAACCGAATATAGCTCAATAGAAATCAAGAGGGAAAAAGACGTTTTGAAAGGCACCCATTCTCAATGACCTATAGACAGGATCATGCAGACCAAGTATATGCAAATAGTAGTCCTATTTGGAGAAGGGAAAGAGAATGGGGTGAAGAACACATCTGAAAACATACTGGCCAGTGTGTTTTGACCAATTTGGTCAAAAACAGCAACCCACGCGTCCAGGAAATTCAGTGAACCTCAAGTAGTATAATTACTAAGAAAATTAATAGGCGTGCTGTGGGGACAAAGCCAGGAGTGCAGTTTCCAGGCTTTCACCCTCACATGGAAAGGTGCTGGCTCAGGTAGTAAATAGCCGTCAACTGTGATTGGATGGCCATCCGCTGTGGCTAGTTGGCCGTCAGCTGTAACCAGTGAGCCATTGGCCACTGATACAACGGCTGTGGCTACGCTAGCAGAAAAATGGGGCTAGCAAGAAGATGCTGAGTTAGCAAGCGCAGGTTGCAGCTAGCAAGTGAGGTTGGTTGGCAGAGAGAAGTGGACGGCAGGTTGCGGATAGTGTGGCTCCTGCTTCCTGCGGTCTCCAACCCAGCCGCCAGTGAGACTATAGTGGTGTGACTCCCCTGTCTGTGGCTCCGTGGGTGTTCCTTTTTGGCCTCACCATATCCTGCGCTCCTATGTGGGGAGCGGGACCAGAGATCCCGCTTGCCCCCCGCATGACACATGCCATATTTAAATTGCTGAAAATAAAAGATTTTTAAAAGGATCTGGCAAGCAGCTGGAGGGGAAAGGAGCACATTACATACAAAGACAGAGATTGCAATGATAAAAACGGCCACAGCTGTATTTCTGGGTCCCTTGGCACACCCAGTCAGTGGGGCAATGGAAGACACAGGCCCACAGAGCCCACAGACCCCAGGGGCGTAATCCCATCTTCCCTTTAATAAGAAATGGACTGGGTACTACAGCCTGCATGGCCCTGCAGGATCCTGCCTCAGCCTCAGAATCATGCCGCCCAAGACCAGAGGCCACACCCAGCACTTCTCTCCAGAAGGAAGATGGAGGCAAGGGGTCGGGGTGTCCTCCATACCAGCCACTCTCCTCTCACCAGGGTTCAGATATCCTGCTGGAGATCTTCTCCCTTTTGGGAATTACCAGTGTGGCAGTTCCTTGCAGAATAATGTAGTTATTAATACCAAGACCCAGTTCCTAGTTCTCAAACCCTGTCCAGCAGCCCCCAAAGAATAGGCATGGTTACATGTGACCTTAGGAAGCGTTCTTTGCCTCGCTGAGCCTCAGTGTACCCATCAGCTATTCATCCTTGCCTGAACAACCTCATTTGAATGTTGGGGAAAATATACTCAAAAAGCATCACAAAGGGAAATATTCGAAAAAGGGAGGGAGCGGTTATTTAAAATAAAGAGTGTGAAAGAAAAGTGTCAACCAACAGAGTGCAAAATTCTAACTGTGGGTAAGAAGGGGAAAGTAAGGGAAGGAAGTGGGTCTAGTTCCTCTCTATGCCTCCAATGTCCAGAACCAAGGGCTGCGCCATCAAGAACTGTTGAATGAAAGAACAAGACTAGACTAATCAGGGGGATCACCTCGTAAGTTATATAAATGTCTAATCACTACATTGTATACCTGAAACTAATATAATATTGTATGTCAACTGTAATCGAAAAACATTTTTAATTATTTTTTAAAACAAAGAAAGAACAAGAGGATGTAAACTACAGACTGGGCTGTTGAGATTTCTCAGGGATCATACTAGAGGGAAAAACAATGGAAATTTATTTTTTAAAATGTAAACTCCATCCAATTCAAACATTTTTTGAATACTTAGTTGCATGCAAGGCACTATGTTAACTGTTGGGAAGACAAAGATAATAGAAAAAAAAATAAAGAAAATAGGGAGATAAAAATTCTCATAGGCTATTGGGAGTATATATTGATTTTTTAAAAAATCTTTTGGAAGACAATTTGGCTTTAATTATTAAAATTTTTAATATGCACAGCCTTTAAGCCCAATAATTCCACTCTAGAAATCTGGCCTAGTGAATAAAGATTGAAACAAAGTTCAAATGAACTTGAAGTCATTTGGCAAAGATCATGGAAAACAGGGCCAGCAAGAGCTACAGACTTCTGCAGCCTTGTTAAATATAAAAAAAAAATTAATGCTTAAGAAAACAGAATTTTAACAATTAGAAATTATGTCTATCTGTGACATATTGTTGAAAGACAAAAGCCTATTACACTGTTGAGAAGGAAATTTTTCCTGACCTTGAGCTCCACAAAGAATTTGCTCTGTGACTTTTGTACAAGAAACGTTGATACAATGTGATGGATAACGTCCCCAAGATAAATGTTACCAAAACTGCAGAAGCATTTCACATCATATGAAGAGAGAGGACATAGTGTTAGGTCCTAATTTATTAAATGCAATTCAGTAGGCATCTGCGGTATAGACCCAGCTATGTAACTTTTTCTCAAAGCGCCTTGAAAAAGCTGGGAGGAACTTAAGGGTCAGTCTGCAAGGAGGCTTCTAGAATACGGTTTTTTCACTTCTCTTGTCAGAAAATGCTCTATGACTTAGACCTCTGCTGCCCTCTGGTGGCTCTGAAAATAAAAGTACCCAGCAAGGAATTTTCTCCCTTCAAACTCTTGGCCCATTGCTGTTCCCACACCCACCTCCTAAACACAGCTGAGCCAAGGCAGGAAGGGCAGAGCATCTGAGCCCCCCACCACTCCAAATAGGTCTTACGCCCCCACTGAACACCCTCACCCCATCTCAACCCTTGACCTCTGCTTCCAACACAAGGGCTAGCGTGTCTCTCTCTCTCTCTCTCTCTCTCTCTCTCTCTCTCTCTCTCTCTCTCTCTCTCTCTTTCTCTCTCTCTCTTTTTCTCCCCCCTCCCTTCCTCCCTCCCCTTCTCTCATCATTGCTACCTATAGGGAGGTCAACAGCTCCTGCTTAGGTCTTTGATCCATTTTGAATTAATTTGGTACATGGTGACAGATAGCAGCCCAGTTTCATTCTTTTGCACGTGGCTTTCCAATTCTCCTAGCACCATTTATTGAAGAGGCTGTCTCTTCTCCATTGTATGTTTTTTGCTTCTTTGTCAAAAATTATCTGTCCATATTTATGTGGGTTTATTTCTGATTTTTATTGCATTCCATTGGTCTCTGTGTTTGTTTTTCTGCCAATACCATGCTGTTTTGATTATTGTTGCCTTGTAGTACAAGCTAAAGTCGGGGAGTGTGATACCTCCAGTATTGTTCTTTTTTCTTAGGATTGCTTTGGCTATTTGGGGTCTTTTGTGGTTCCATACAAACCTGATGATTTTTTGTTCTATTTCTTTAAAAAATGCCATTGGGATTTTGATGGGGATTGCATTAAATCTGTATATTGCTTTGGGTAATACTGCCATTTTAACTATGTTGATTCTTCTAATCCATGAGCAAAAATGTCTTTCCATTTCTTTGTGTCTTCTTCAATTTCTTTTAAAAATGTCTTATAGTTTTCAGCATATAGGTCTTTCACATCCTTGGTTAAGTTTATCCCTAGGTATTTTATTCTTTTGGTTGCAATTGCAAAAGGAATTGTTTTCTTTCTTTTTCTGAGATTTCATTGTTAGTGTATAGGAATGCAATGGACTTTTGTACGTTGATTTTGTAGCCGGCAACTTTACTGTATTCATTTATTGTTTCTAATAGCTTTTTAGTGGAGTTTTCTATATATAGCATCATGTCTTCTGCAAAGAATGACAATTTAACTTCTTCATTCCCAATTTGGATGCCTTTTATTTCTTTCTCTTGCCTGATTGCTCTGGCAAGGACTTCCAACACTATGTTGAAAAGCAGAGGTAATAGGGGACAGTCCTGTCATGTTCCTGAATGTAGAGCAATGGGCTTCAGTTTTTCACCATTACTTATGATATTAGCTGAGTGTTTGTTATATATGGCCTTTATTATGTGAAGGTATTTTCCTTCTATACCTATTTTATTAAGTGTTTTAATCATAAATGGATGTTGTATCTTGTCAAATGCTTTTTCCACATCAATTGATACAATCATATGATTTTTGTTCTTTATTCTGTTTATGTGATGTATCACATTGATGGATTTGTGGATGTTGAACCATCCTTGTGCGCCTGGGATGAACCCCACTTGGTCATGACGAATAATCTTTTTAATGCATTGTTACCTTCGATTTGCTAGAATTTTGTTTAGGATTTTTGTATCTATATTCATCAGATATTGGTCTGTAGTTTTCTTTTTTTGTGTTATCCTTACGAGGTTTTGGTATCAGGGTAATGTTGGCCTCATAAAATAAATTAGGGAGTATTGTCTCTTCTTCAGTTTTTTGGAAGAGTTTGAGTAGGACAGGTATTAGATCCTCTTTGAAGGTTTGGTAGAATTCACTAGTGAAACCATCTGGTCCCGGACTTTTGCTTTTAGGAAGTTTTTGGATGACTGATTCAATTTCGTTACTGGTGATCAGTCTGTTTAGATTTTCCAGTTCTTCATGGTTAAGCCTTGGAAGGCTATATGTTTCTAAGAACTTGTCCATTTCTTCTAGGATATTGAATTTGGTGGCATATAGTCCTTCACAGTATTCTTGGATGATCCTTTGTATTTCTGTGGCATCCGTGATAACTTCCCCTCTTTCATTTCTGATTTTGTTTATTAGTGTCTTTTCTCTTTTTATCTTTTATCTATGTGAGTCTAAGCAAGGGTTTGTCAATTTTATTAATCTTTTTAAAGAACCAGCTCTTTGTCACATTAATTTTTTTCTATTGTCTTTTTGTTCTCTATTTCATTTAGCTCTGCTCTGATTTTTATTATTTTCTTTCTTCCGCTGACCTTGGGTTTCATTTGTTCTTCTTTTTCTAGTTCTTTAAGGTGTAACATGAGGTTATTTATCTGGGATTTTTCTTGTTTCTTGAGATAGGCCTGTAATGATATAAATTTCCCTCTTAAAACTGCTTTCGCCATATCCCCAAAATTTTGGTAGGATGTATTTTCATTCTCATTTGTTTCTATGTATCTTTTGATCTCTCCTCATTTCTTCTTTGACCTGGTCGTTCTTTAAAAGTATGTTGTTTTTCCTCTATGTCTCTGAGACTGTTTCTGATTAGTTCATTCATTTATTCTTTTCTTTAGATTCCACATATAAGTGAAATCATATGGTATTTGCTTTCTCTGTCTGACTTATTTCACTTAGCATAATTGGTAACCACAAGATTGCCATGGAGATACGAAAGTCAATTTGGGGAATGTAATCAATAATGTTGTAAAGATTTTGTAGGGTATCCGATGGACACTTGTCTCATTAGGGAGACCACCTCAGGGATGATGTAGATGCCTGATCACTGCACTGTACACCTGAAGCTGAAGCTGAACAATAATGACTGTCAACTATAATTTTATAGTTACAAGAAGTGAAGTACAGCATTAGGAATAGAGACAGTGGAAATGTAATGGCTATATGCGATGTCAGAGGGGTAGTAGATGGAGGGAGGAAGAGGGGTTATCACTGTGTGAGGGATATAAATGATAAATGTCTAACTATTTTTTAAAAAAATAAAAATACTAATAATAAAAATATGTTGTTTAATCTCCACATATTTGTGGTTTTTCCTGCTTTCTTTTTGCAGTTGATATCCAATATCAAAGCCTTGTGATCAAAGAATATGGTTGGTATGATTTCAATGTTCTTAAATTTGCTGAGGCTAGTTTTATGTACCAATATATGGTCTATCCTTGAGAATGTTCCAGGTACACTAGAAAAACATGTATAGTCTGATGTTCTACGATAAAGTGCTCTATAAATGTCAATTATGTCCATTTCATCTAATGTGTCATTTAGGACTGCTTTAGATATCTATCCATAGCTGTCAATGATGTATTTAGGTCCCCTACTATAATTGAGTTTTGGTCAATTTCTCCCATTAGTTCTGTTAGTAGTTGCTTGGTATATTTCAGTACTGATTGGGGGCACAAATATTGATGACTGTTATGTCTTCTTGTTGTATGGTCCCCTTTATCATTATGAAATGTCCATCTTTGTCTCTTGTTACCTTTTTTTAAAAAAAATATTTTATTGGGAAAGGGGAACAGGACTTTATTGGGGAACAGTGTGTACTTCCAGGACTTTTTTCCAAGTCAAGTTGTTGTCCTTTCAATCTTAGTTGTGGAGGGTGCCGTTCAGCTTCAAGTTGTTGTCCTTTCAGTCTTAGTTGTGGAGGGCACAGCTCAGCTCCAGGTCCAGTTGCTGTTGCTAGTTGCAGGGGGTGCAGTCCATCATCCATTGCGAGAGTTGAACCGGCAACCTTGTGGTTGAGAGCCCACTGGCCCATGTGGGAATCGAACCGGCAGCCTTCGGAGTTAGGAGCATGGAGTGGCCCATGTGGGAATCGAACCGGCAGCCTTCGGAGTTAGGAGCATGGAGCTCCAACCGCCTGAGCCTGAGCCACTGCGCTGGTCCTCTTGTTCGCCGGTCCTCTTGTTACCTTTTTTATCCTGGTCTGTTTCATCTGATATCAGTATGGATACTCCTGATTTTCTCTGGATACCATTTTCTTGGAGTGTCAATTTCCATCCTTTCTCTTTGGGTCTATGTTTGTCCTTGTAGCTGAGATGTGTCTCTTGGAGGCAGCATATGGTTGGGTTTAGTTTTTTGACGCAACCTGTTACTCTGTGCCTTTTTAACGGTGAGTTCAGTCCATTTACATTTAGGGTGATTATTGCTATGTGAGGATTTCCTATCGTTCTATCTTTGGTTATCTGGTCAGACTGTGTCTCCATTGTTTCTTTGCCTTTTTGTTGTTGTCTATTATTTCTGTGTGGTGGTAGTCTATGTTTTTTTCCTCTCTTTCTTCTTCTATTATGTTATATATTTCAGTTCTGGATTTTTATTTTAATGGTTACCATTATGTTTATGTAAAAGAAAGTTTTATATTTAGAGTATTCCATTTTCTTCAGCATGCTTACTTTCTCCATTCCCATATTCCAGTTCAGGCCTTTACTCTCCCCCCTTTTATGTTTTGGTTGTCACACATTGTCCCTATTTATGCTGGTCGAATAGCCTCCTTCAGTATTTCTTGTAGTGCAGGTTGTGTGTTAGAAAATTCCCTCAGCTTCTGTATGTCTGGAAAGGTCTTTATTCCTCTTTCATATCTAAAGGATATCTTTGCTGGATATATTATTCTTGGCTCATAATTTCTCTCTTTCAATAGTTTGAATATTTGATTCCACTCCCTCCTGGCTTGTAGAGTTTCTGCTGAAAAATCTGATGATAATCTAATGGGCTTTCCATTGTAGGTTACTGTCTTCTTTTCCCTGGCTGCCTTGAAGATTTTTTCTTTGTTGTTAATTTTTGAGTTTCAATACAATGTGTCTTAGAGAAGGCCTGTTGGGGTTGAGGTAATTAGGTGTTCTATTTGCTCCTTGGATTTGAGGATCCAGTTCTTTCCACAAGTTTGGGAAGTTCTCGTCGACTATTTGTTTGAATATACTCTCTGTTCCCTTCTCTCTTTCTTCTCCTTCTGGTATGCCCATTATTCTTATATTGCTCTTTCTGATAGAGTCAGAAAGTTCTTGTAGAGTTCTTTCATTTCTTTTAAGCCTCAAGTCTCTTTCTTTTTCCATCTATGTCATTTCCAGATTTCCATCTTTGATGTCACTGATTCTTTCCTCCATCTGGTCAACTCTACTACCTAAGTTGGCTATTTCATACTTCATTTCTTTTATTGAGTTCTTAATCTCCAGAAATCCTATTTGGTTCTTTTTTAAAATTTCAATCTCTTTGGTAAAATGTTCATTTTGTTCTTTGATTGTGTTTCTGAGTTCATTAAACTGCCTGTGTTTTCTTGCATCTCGTTGAGTTTTTTCAGAACTGCAATCTTGAATTCTCTGTCATTTAAGTCACATATTTCCATGTCTTTAAGTTCATTTTCTGGAGACTTTTCATTTTCTTCCTGAGCTGTCTTGTTACCTTGGTTATTCAGTGGCAATTAATGATTTATTATTTCTCTTCCTAGACATCTACAGGAGTGGGTTCTGCAACAGGTTGATAGAAAGAGGTCTTTCGTTTTCCAGTAGGTGTTAGTAGAATGTTTTATTTTCTCTCCAACTGCAGCCTTTTATTTTCTTACATTATAGAATTCTAGTTTCTCTGCACTATTCTGGCTCTTACACAATGGGGGGATTCCATGGAAGGCAGGCTTCTCCTCTGAACAGTTCGCCTGGGTCATAGGGCGCTGCCTCCATGCGGGGATGTGGAGAGCTTTTGAAGTTCCAAAGCTCTTCCTTCACCAGATTCAGAACCCATGTGTTTCAGCAGCTCTGTTTATTCCTGCAGGGATCTGTCCAGATAGGTGGGGACAGGGGCAGGGTGGGTTGTGAGAGGTGGCCCAGAGCAATGGCGACTACCACCACCACAGCCAGTCCTGCTTCCATGGCTCCTTTTCCAGAACTAGTTGGGCTGCGAGTCCATTTCTGTGGACCACAGTTCTCAGAACTGCAAATATTCTGTTCTTTTGATCTGACACTGCTACTGTTCTGCTTCTAGCACCGGGCAGGTGGGGACGGGGTGAGCTCTGGGAGGGTAGAGAGGGGGCAGCTAGTCTCAGTGCCTAAGTCTTCCGTTCTCTGCTCAGCAGTGAAGGCTTAAACCACCATTTTCAGCCTTCTTCCCTCAGTCTTTTCTCCGAGGTCTCTGCCGTGAGTGTTGGGTTCAGCTGTGTTATATGCTGCCCCCTCAGCCCTGTGGGCCATAAACAGAGCCCTAGCAGTCTGAGTTCTTCCCTCTCCCACAGTTGCGGTAGCTCCGGGATGCAGTGAGCTCGGAGCACTGAGCTAGGTCTGTGTCCTGCGCCCGTGCAGCCCCGTCTCACTTCTCCCTTCCCTCCTCCCCTCCTTGTGCAATTTGCCCTTTAGATGATTTCAGTAGTGAGCCTCTTAGTCTTGCCTGTCTGCTGCACAGGGAGTCCTTTGTGGTGTTACAGTTGTTCAATTTGTTGTAAATTCCAGGGGAGATTTCAAGAGACTCACCTCATGCGGCCATTTTTATGATGTCCGAGAGCGCCATTTGAGATAATTTTTCAAGCACCATTTAAGGCAGTCTTTTCACCACTGCCTTCTATACACCTTCATCTGCTGTGATGTCTAGAGCTGCAGCAATCATCCTGCACCCATGAGGCGACCGGCACAAGGGCAAAAGCCAACACACTGAGGAGGGTGGAGAAGGAAGGAACTAGTCTGGTCCTTAGTGCTGGGGTTGAGCTGCTTAACCAGCTTTACTGCTTCTCTCCGGACTCCACTGATAGAATATTGAATGATTTTATTGGCTAAGCCACTGCGATTCGATTTTCTATTACTTTCATTCTTTATTCATTCAACAAATACTTATTGAGGGCCCATTTTTTGCTAAGCTCTATTTAAGAAAGTAGAATTGTACTAAGAATTTACCCAGATTTACCTGCAAAAGTAGGCCAAGGTTTATATGTCACACGAGGATATTAATGTCCAACAAGCGGTTGTCAGGGAGTTTGAGTAAAAGAATGTATGTGATGACATAAAAGATCTCCAAGATATACAGAGGACGCCAAAAAAATGCATATACATTTTAAGAAAGAAAAACTGTTAAAATTATAATATTCGATATATACCGATAACAAAAGATGAATACAGGTCACATTTGACTTCTGCAATGACAAGAGGTGCTCAAAGTGGTTACCATCAGCGTCCAGACACTTCTGATTATGGCGAACTGCTGCTTGAGCAACGTTGACCAAAGTGTTCACTTGTATACATCTTTTTGGCACCCCTGATAGAATACGATCCATTTTGTATACATAAAAAATACAATTTTTAAAAATTATCTTGGTTCCAAGAAACTAAAGACATCCCCTCCCTCCAGTGAAGCTACTAGAAGCTTCTTGGAGCCAAGGGCTGGCTCCCAAGGAAGGAGGTCCAAGGTGGGAACATCCAAGGGACTGCAATAAACTAGCCACTCATCTCAGTTCTATTCCCAACCCACATCCTCTGATACGAGAAAGGTCAGCAAGCCCAAAAAGAGGCCTGATTATGCCACTCCCAGGGCCTGACAGAGACCTCATGGCAAGTCACCCTGGGTTTAGCTTCTACCCATCTCTCCCCTAGCCATACCCACCCAGCACCCTTTTTCAGTGTTCCCAAAAAGAATGGATTGCCTATCCTTCCTAAGTAAGTCCCATAATCCCACAGCCATGCTCAGACCACCTAGCTCTTTCCCCATCTTAGCCCTCAAACAGCACAGGCAAGAGGATCAGCGTCAGCTTTTATTGGGGACAGGAAGCACCACACATCCACTGCCCAACCCCAGAGCTGTTTCCTATGCTTGGGCAGCAGTAGGAACAGAAGCGGAGCAGAGAGGGCAGCGAGAGCCCCTGGGAGGGTCACAAGCCCAGGACACCATCCTCTCCTGGCTGCCCGGACAAGCCACTTGGGAGTCACCAAAGAAGCCCTGGACAAATTGGGACAGCTAGGGCACCGGGGCCTCTGCAAGAAGAAGAAACATCAAGTCACAACTTTGCCTCCTGGCTGCTGCTCCCCAACATGTTTCCCCTCCCCCCATGTGTTTCCCCTCCCCCTATGTGTCCCCTTCCCCTATAGAAGCTTGGCATATACTATTGCTCTCAGAAGCTTTAAGTGGCTCCCTGCTTCCTAGACGACCCAGTCCAAGGGGGCATTGAAGACTCTTATCGTGCAGAAGTCAACTTTATATCTCCTGTTATAAAAACAATCTCTGTCCCTTTACCCGCCCTCACTCCACCCCCTCCCCACCTCCACAAACCTGTCACATACATTCTGCTCTCTGTTCCTTTGCTAAGAGTCCCCAGGCTGCCTGTCCAGCGTGTTCCCTGGGCTGTCCTCCCTTTGTCATATCCTGCCAGGCCTTTAGGGCCCAGATCACATCCTGCTTCTAGCAGAAAGACCTTCCCAAGGAGCCACACCCACTCCGAAAGCCTATAAACCCAGACTGTCTAAGCAAGTTCTGTGATACATGATCTGTGACATCTGGTCTTTCTCTCCAACTAGACTCCCCAGGGCAATAACTCTGTCCTGACCTTCTGAAGTCCCCTGCCTAGCACCTGAGCCCATGCTTTGTACATAGTAGTTAGGTCTATTGTTACTGACGACATTGGAAGGTACTTACCTAATTCAGAATCAGACCTGATGGTGCAGTTGGGGTTCACGTCCAGTGGGGTTGGCAGAACTGGCGGGACACAGAAGCGGCCACAGCCTGACTTACAGCACTTACCCCCGGCTCCACAGTCCTCATCTGATATGCAGCTGACAATGCACAGGCCCACCAAAATGTGTGGACACTCACCGCTCCGCCCTGTGGGATACCAGGCACAGGATGGTTGGCTCCACTGACTCCAAACTCCCATGTGGAACTCAGACACGGGGCTCCAGGTGAATTCATCCCTGACTCTCACTAGATCTGAACTAAAGACCTGGCTTGGGAAACCTTGAAGCTGGAGCATCTGAGAAACTGCAGGGCCCCAAGAGAGCACCTGGACCAACCATTTTCAAATGGGGTCCCACAGGGAGTTCCCTAGGGGTACGTCAGGGTCTGGCTCTTTGTGGGCTTGGGGATGGGCTGCGTGGAATGTAAAAAAAGCAAGGCTCCCAGACCACCACTGTCGCCCCAAGTTTGGGCTTCACGGTGTCACTTCCTCAGGGACGCTTCTGTACCACCCTAAACAAGGCTTGGTGCCTGCTCTGTACTTCGGCCCCCACACTTGATTATAAGCCCTTATTTAGTTGTCTGCCTTCCTTGATACACTGTATGCTATATAAGGACAAGACTCTGTCCCCAGAGCCTTGACCACTGCCTGGGAACCTAAATGATGTCTAAAGACAACATCTGGGCCAGTGACTCTGAAATGGAGTTCCACAGTACCTGGCACAAAAGGAGCACTCAAAAATATAGACTTGTTGGAAAAAATACATTGAAAAAACAAATAAATCAGATCAGGAATGTTTTTATCTGTTGCATATATGTTGCTTCCAAGTAAGATTTCCTTTTGGAGGCGGGGAAGCTTTGTGCTAAGAATCAGGTGAGAAAATCAGTGTCCTGGACAACTCCTTCATTTTACAGATGAAGAAACTGGCTCAAAAAGAGGGGTTTACTTACCCAAGGTCACAGAGCAAATCAGCAGCAGAACCAAGACCGGAAGCCAGGCTGCCTGTCCTGCGGCCCAGGGATTTTTCCTATGCCCCGCACTGCCTTCCCCTAGTTCCTTAATGCCCTTGGCCCTCGGAGGAGGGGATGCTTTGGGTTGAGGGGCCAGGAGGACAGGCAGGGTGAGAACTCTGACTCCTCCCAGGAAGAGAAAGACAAGAAGGCCACAGATGGCTCCCTCCCAAACTGACTCCAGAACTTAAGGATTTCCTCCCCAAAGAGCCAACATACCTCCCTTAATGTCTCCACGGCAGATGTGGCCACAGCCAGTGCTGCAGCATTTGTGCTCTGGAGGACAGGATGCGTCCCCATCACACAGCTCCTCACACGGAAGGGGGTCAGCAGGACATTCACCACCAAACTCTGCCATAGAATCAGAGCATTGGGACCCAGTGCTCAAGCCCAAACCCAGTGTTTCCAGCTATTTTTATTGTGACTCTTGAGTCCAAAATACATTTTTCTTTGTATCCCTTGTGTGTGTTAATACAGATGTACGTTTAAAAGATATGTATATATGTGCATACATGTATATGCAATGCTGATACTTTATATTCTCTCTATTTCTTCTTTTTTTAATGTAGACCATACGCTACCAAACTCATTTCAAGACTTGCAGTTTGGAAAACATTGTTGAGATCCAACCCACTGTGGCAAACATACTAACTGCCAACCCCAAATTCATTCTCCCTCCTTTCTTACTGTGTCAGACACCTACACGGGTGGCCCCCAATGAACCCCACCTCCCAGGATTCATGCCCTTGTATAGGCCCCTCCCACATTGTCTCTGGGCTTGACCACGTGACTTGCTTTGACCAACAGGACATCAGCTAGTGTGACTGACACAAGCAGAGGCTTGATAAGCACTTGCGTATTGGGGCTTGTCCTCTTAGAATACTCCCTCTTGGAAACCAGCTGCCATGCTGTAGAGCACCTTGGCTAGACTACAGAATGATGAGAAGCCCCACGAGAGAGAACCTGGGTGGAGAGAGGCATCTTGTCCATTCCAGCCACAGGCAAGCTCCCTGCTGAGCCCCCAGGTGCGTGAGTGACTTCAGCTACGCACGTGGGTATAAGAACTGCCCACTAAGCCCAGCCAGCCCACACAAGTGTGAGAAGGATACACTATGGTTCTGTAAGCCACTAAAATGGGGATGGTTGACATGCAGCAGTAGATAACAAATACAGGGAACAGAGCCCCGGGTTTGTTCTGAGAGGCAATGAGCCCAGTCAGCTAAAATGATTTGCTTCCCAATATTCCCTAGTAACTAGGGGCTGACCACAAACTAAGACATAAGCTGGGAAAATGTCTGCACTCCTGATATAGGGAATAGAGCTTCCAAACTGACCTTCACTTCTCTCTACTTCCAGAGCAAAGACAGATGTAACGCAGGGAGGCAGAGCAGCCTTCTTTCAACCAGGAGACAACTAGTAGTATGAGGACCAAGCCAAGGATCGCAGAGGAGAAAGACAGAAATAGCCTCGTCCTCGTTTGCATCATGGAGCCACCACCCCAGCCCTGGCGCCTACTTCAGTGCTTCTTGTTACGCCAGCAAAACGAAACCCCATTTGGTTAATTTTCTGCTGTGTACAGCCCCATTTTCCTGAGGTGCCCCTTTACCGCCCCTATGAGGATAATGAAACTCAAGCGAAGAGAAGGGGCTTGGCCAGAATTACAGAGTGAGTCAGTGGCGGAGCAGGACAAAACTCGGCCTCTTGGTGTGCAGTGAAGCACTTTCTGCTACACCAGCCTGAAAGCATGCAGGCGCCAGGCCAAGTCCCTGGGAGCAGGCACACCCAAAGAAGCCCCATCCAAACCAAACCAAGTCACCATGAGTCATTCATCTCAGTGTTTATTTCAAGGTTTTTTTTAATGGAAGAAAAAGTGACAGGCAAGGAAAGGCTTTGTAGAAAACCAAAGCAGGACTGGCCCAGTGCCTCTCTGAGTAGAAACGTGTAAGTATGATTGCACATGGCTGGCTCCAGGAAGTCTGCCATGATGGAAAAAGCAAGTGTTGGCCTCCAAGGAGAACAAGCACAACTAAACAATCAAGGTATAATAACCCTGCGTCCTAGGATTTTCCTGAACAGCCCTGATTTCCAATATTCTATGCCATTGTCAGATCACATCAAAACTATGTGTCTTGATGTTTTATTCAGAAAATACGAGTACGGTCACTATAACCACCAGATGTAAATCCTCACACCTCCCCACCTGCTTGACAGACAGTAAAATCCATTTAACAAAGAACAAAGCTTTTTGTATCCCACAGTTGAGAAGGCTGGGCATAAAAAACTCTCCCTGGTGGAAAACACAAACTTCCCATGGAGTTATGCCATGGGCCCTAGACAGTGGGTGCCTGAAAGAGCATGCACCCCACATTTCACCACTTTGCTGAGCGTGGCCCTGAAGTGACCAAGGTGAGGAGCACACTTGCTGGAAGAGAGCAGAGCTTTGGTCTCTGTGCCTGGTCTTGGGGAATGAGGGCAGTGGCTGGCAGAAAAGTGAATTTCCAAAACTTCTTAAGCCAACAAGGGCCCTCTGAGCTATCAAATTTACTCCTTTCCTCTTGCAAATAGACAGACAGACATCCAGGAAGGAAGAGGGACTGGCCTGACGTCAATGGTGACAGAATTGGGTCCCAATCCCCCGGCTCGAGGGGTGCCCTTTTAAGCCACATCACTGTGACCCCCTACACTCTACGAGCGTCACCCAAAATCAAATCAACAAGCGCTGAGACTCACTCAGCTGAATTCTTCCAAAAGAGAAGACCCGGTAATGGACAGTTTTAGGGGTTAGGAAAAGTTATAAACAAGCCAGTGTGTCAGGAGCCCCCAAGGCCATCCTCGGTTCAGTGATTCTCTCGGACTCACAGGACTCGGCATACACTCGTGGCTCTGATTTGTTACAGCAATGGATAGAAAGCAAAATCATCAAAGGAAAAAGGTCCATGAGGTGAAATCCAGAGGAAAACGGGCACCAGCTTCCTAGAGTCTTCTCCCAGTGGAGCCACACAGGACGCATGACAACATGTGTGATGTGTTGTTTACCCGGGAAGCTCATTAGACTCCAGGTTTTTATTTGGGGCTGGTGCACTCCCTGCCTCGCGTGCACCACTCGCATCAGTTAAAGTGGTAGGAACACTCTCAAAATCCAAACTCCCACCCGTGAGTTTTCAGGAAAAGGTCATGCAAACCCACAGGGAGTCCATGCCATCAATGCACACAAAGGACGTACTGCACATGTCGCGCCGAAACCTCTCCCTCCCCACGTTGGCCTCTTCTCAGGCAGGAACACCACCTCACCCAGCTGCTCAGGCCAGACACCTAAGCACCACTCTTGACACGTGCCCTTCCTCAGCACCCACGTCCACCCACTTCTTCACCCAGTCCTGTCCACTGTACCTTCCAAAGTGCTTCAAGTCTGTCACTTGTCTGCCTCCGTGCTGTCACCACCCCGGTCTAAGCCTTGATCACCTCTTGCCCAGCCTGTCGCAATGGCACCTTCACAGGCCTGCCATCTTCTCCACCTGCCCATCCATTCTTCACACAAAGGCAGAGTGGTCTTTTTCAAGTGAAAACTGGACCAGGCCTCTCCTGCTTTTAGAACCCCCTCCAAAGGCTTCCCATTGCACTTCTAATGCAGCCTAGAGAGAGCCCTGGCGACTCCCCCAAGGTCTGGACTCTGCCTCAGCTAGAACCACCTTCCTTTTCCTTCCCTTTTATCCAACCACGCTGACCTCCTTTGATGACCTTAAAAACAGGAGGCTCTTCCCCACCTCACAGACTTTGCCTTTGCAGTTCCCTCTTCACAGCCTCCCCACCCAATGGCCAGCTCCTTCTTGTTCTCCAAGTTAAAATGACACTTCCTCTGTGCCCCTCTTTTCGTTTCCCTGTGGTTTTGAATATTTGTTGATGATTATTTCCTGTGTCTCACACCATGAGAACAAGGACCATGGCTGCCTTGCTCACCATGAGACGTCCATGTGCTGGGTGGGGGAGAAACTCGCTATATATTGAATAAATGAATAAGTGAGTGAACAGACAGGTCAGACTTCAGCCAGGTGGGGAGGGAACCTGAGCAGAGAGGTTCTGGGCATAACCACATGACCATTATTTGGCAGCTTTAGCATAGGCTTTTTTTTTTTGCATTGGCTTTTTAAATGCATTTCTTCTAAACTGCATGTGATAGAAAGAATGTTTGTGTCTCCCCAAAATTCATATGTTGAAACTCAATCTCCAATTGATGGTACTTGGAAGTGGAGCCTCTGGGAGGTGATCAGGTCATGAGCATGGAGCCCTCATGAATATTCACGCCCTTACTGCCCTTCCGCCATGTGAGGCCACAGCAAAAAGATGGTTGGTCGTCTCTGAACCAGGAAGCAGGACCTCACCAGACACTGAATCTGTCCACACCTTGACCTTGGACTTCCCAGCTTCCAGAAGTATGAGAAATCAATGTCCACTATTTACAAGATACCCAGTCTATGGTATCTGTTACAGCAGCCCAAACAGACTAAGATACTGCAGTATCACTCTATGAGATAAATATCCTTATCTCCATTTTACAGATGACAAGACTGAGGTTGAGCAAGATGAAAGGACTTGCCCAAGGCCACACAGCAAGCAAGCAGAGGAGCCAGGATTCAGACCCATGCTCAGACCAGAACTGCCTCATGGGAGCAGGTCCTAGCATCTGCCCTTTGCCCTCGGGCCACCTGGTGTCCCTCCACCCTACCCAACAGAGCAGCACAGGTTATGCTAAACCTCTGACAATATCAGAGTTTAGGGAAAGCCCAGGAAGGAGAGTTTCCTATGGAGTTGGGTGTAGCAACCAGTCCCATTAGGTGAGTGCCCAGCCCTCCTCCAGGACCAGAACTGTAGAAAAGTAGTTAACTACTGCCCACCAGACTAGGAACCCCCTCTCAGCCAGCGGGCTCTGGGATCTCTGCAGGGAGATCATTGTCCCAAGCCTGCCTAACTCCAAGGACAGAGGAAGCCCCATCTGAGCTGGCCAGGGCCCAGAGCAGCTCACAAAGGTGCCTGGCCAGGGTGCCAGCCTCATCCTCAGCCCCCACAACTCGGCCATCAGCTTCAAACACTGGGCAGATTGTCCCGGGCCCTACAAGCTGGCAGTGAGTGACCTGCCTGAGACAGATTCCCAGGCTCTGGTTCCACAGCGGGGCCTCAAGAGTCCTGGCAAGGAGTACAACCCTCTATTCTCTCTCATGGGCAGGCTGCCCAAGAGAGCTGCCTAAGCCAGGCACAGACAACTCCACTGGACACAGGAAGGGACCTGCTACCTGGGGAGGTCTGGCTGGAAGGAAAGAGGTTGTCACGGGTTGTGGAGTTTCAGCGTCTCAGAGAAGTGATCAGGGGAGGAGAAGATGATCCTGGTTCTTGATGAAAGGGGTGGTTAGAAACTGTGCTCCTGACAAAGCCGACCTTAGAAGGCAAGAGGAAGGGAACTAACGTATAGTAAGGCCCAAACACTTTACATACTTTGAATCATTACAGCCTCCGAGGGTCATTCTTTCTGTTTTACAGTGAAGTGAACTGAGACTCAGAGAAGCAGAAGAAATTACTGACCCAGGACCCACTGGCGAGTAACTGGTGAGCCTCAGGCTTGAACCCAAATAAATCTCTGGCAACAAAAATCTATGCTTTTTCATTGTAATATGCTGTCACATGTACTCAGATTAGAGAATGGTTCCAGTTCCTTTAGAAAACATAATGGAAGACATAACGGAAGACCCCATTTGAGATAGCAAAGAAGGTAATTAAATAACCTAGGCATTAACTTATCAAGAAATACTTTAAAACTAGAAAACACCCTGAAATACACCAAATACACTTGAACAATGGGACGACATAAAGATTCAACATTACAAAAATGTCAATGCTCCCTAAGTTAATTTTTACATCGAACACCTCTTTAATAAAAGTAGTCTTCATATTTTGGAGGGAGAAGGGAATAGACAATATGATAATAAAATATATTTGGAAGCACAGCAAGCAAAAGTAGCCATGAAAATCCTGAAACACGAGAGAAATGAGAAGGGGCTAGTCACAGGAGACAAATCAGAATTTCTAATGCCTTTTGGGGGCCTCTCAAGGAAATGGGGCAGGAGGCAAGGACTAGAGCAGACAGCTCTGTCACTTCTACCTTCCAATTCTCTCAACCATGTCACCTTTTCTCTATCCCCACTGTCACCTCCCTATTCTAACGGACTCTGTCCTCACCTGGAGTCATTCTCTCTCTGCCTGTCTCTACTCCAACCACACCAGCTTTCTTTCAGTTCCTTAAGCGTGGCAAGTTCCTTCTCAGCTTGCTTCTCTCTTCCTGGAATGTGTATCACATCTTCACCTGGCTAACTTCAACTCCAGGTCACAGGTTAAATGTCACTATCTCACACAGGCCTTCCTTGACCACCCCATGTAAAGTGAGTCCCGCGTTATTCTATCTCTCAGCACCCTTTAATTTTCCTCCATGTCCTGGTTACGGTTTGAAATTATATATTTACTTGCATACTTATTTGTTAAGCCTCTTTCTCCCCCGTCCCCTAGTCTATGAGCCCCATGAAGGCAGGGACTGGATCTGCTTTGCTCACCACATTATACCCAGAACCCACCACTGGATCAATAAATATTTCTTAAAGGAATGATGCAGAAATGGAGAACTAGGTCATGAGGATCCTGCAAGAGGGAGAAGAAATCCCTTTCAAACACCTCTCTATCAGCATCAGAATAAAATCGAACCCGTTTCCAACAGGCGATGGCTATCCTGTGTGTGGACAGAGGAGACAGAGTCTCAGAAGCAAGTGAGTGGGGAAATGTGTGCAGTCCTGCATAGGTATCAACTGGAAACTACCCAACAGCTTTTAAATCTGCCCCAGAACAAGAGATGCCAAGATTTCCCTTCTGGCATCCTCCTTTGCCTGCCTCGAACACATACCACCACCCATCATGGCCTGGGTACCCTTTGTATATCTTTTCTTAGAAAAGGTCTAGAATAGAGGAGGCACTTATTGTTTTTCAGAGTACAGTACAACCAACCACAAAATGGTATGTGCATATTTGAGACAAATAAGGGGGCCAAGCCGACCGTGGGGCCCGGGCGGAGCTTCTTACCCAGCTTTGGTTTGGAGATTGGAACTACACAGCTCTTGTCACAGCCAAACGGGCAGCATTTCTTTACGCCTGGACATGTCTCATCAGTGACGCACCTTTTAAAACAGGATTGTTTCCGAACAACCTTGGGACAATCTCCCTTCCTCCCTGTAGCGAAACAGGAGACAGCCACAAAAAAAGAGATAATGGTGCCCAGTGACACCCACAGGCACAGCAGATGGGAAAATGGGAAAATCAGAGGAAGGAAGCCCCAACTTCATTTAGGACTCTCCGCCCTGGTGCTAAAGAGAGACAATGACGACCGCAAGGAAAACAGCTCACGTTTACTGTAACGCTTACTACGCTTACATTGTGCCAGGGAACCTCATTAGGTCCTTGCAACAATTCTATGAGGCACAAACAATTATCCCCGTTTTACAGATGAGGAAATTGACTGCTTAAAAACTTAACACTTAAAAAGAGCTATGTAAGGCTTATGTAAGGCTTAAGAAGGTCTGCCTGGCTCAAGGGTACTCCTTTCATCACTATCTTAAACAGGCTTCCCTTCATAACTCTGCCCTCCAGCCTTCCCAGGAACGCTGAGTTCAAAGTAAAAGACAGAGATAATCAGTCCTGTGCTTTTTCCTGACAAAAGGCAAAGACCTGGGGATACTGAGTGATTAAAGCAGAAGAGACCCCAAAAGCAGAAAGAAGAGGTGCTCTAGGCAAGCTAGATTTCTAGAGCCAATCTAGAATATAGGAAGCCCTCTGGGTCTTCCTTTAGAAAGCACACTTGGGTTTTGCCCCTCATGCCTACGTACCCTTAGGAATGTCTCCTTGGCAGACTCGACCACAGCCTGTGCAGCAGCACTTCTGTCCAGCTGGACACGATTCATCCCCCTGGCACAGATCTTTGCACGGGTTCTTATCAGGAGGGCATTCTCCTTCTTTCACTGCAAAGGATATCACACAAGGTTAGGATAACTGGCCAGGCCTCAAGAAATGGGGAATGGAAGCCAAATGTACTTCAAGGACTTTCAGCCTCTCCAAGCACTCCTATCTAAACACTTCCCCCTCCTATGCAAGCACACACACACACACACACACACACACACACACACACCTACTAAAGAACCAGCCATTCTGCAGATGGAAAGGTTGGGGTGATCCTATTCTTTCTTAAGGAACCCTAGGAGAAAGGCAGACTGGCAATACTATCTTCTTGGCCAGGGAAGGTAAAAAAAGCCAGGAAGACCCACCCTGGCTGTCCCAAGACTCTGCATCCAGTCCCATCCTGCAGAGATGGCCATCTCCACGAATGAGGCCCCTCACTGTGGGGAGGCAGGGAATGACTTCTCTAGTCACGCCCTGTTCCTGTTAGCCAGGGATCCCAAATGATAGCTCACCATGCTCTCCTGCAGTCACCCAGGGTGTCAGGGACCCAAGAGCAAGAAGTGCATTCAGGAGGAAGAGGCAGCTCATGATGATCATGCTGAGTGCCGAGAGGAGAGCTCGGTCCAGGCCGGGGGTGTGCCCCTTGCCCGGAGTATCAACCGAGGGAAGGCAGGACCGGGAGACCAGCTTCCGCCCAGCCCCGAAGTCTTCCCTTTCGCAACAGTCCCCAAGGATGGCTGCTCCTGACAAGAAGAAAAATGATTGGTTGCTGGTGTGTGGGAAGATTCCTGGCACTACCAAAGGGCACATGTGATGATGGTGATCAAACTCTGTCATGCAATATATGCAACACCCGTGGACACTGATGAAGACCCTGGGAAAATACAGGGATGGCCATTGAACAAAGGATCAAAGAGAGAGTGAAAGGGCCTTGGAAGGACACGACTACCGCTGCAATGACAGAGGGAAGGACCAGAGAGTTAACAAGAAAATAACCACAGCTAATAAGATGTACTGTGACTTCTCCTATCACCCTAGCAAACTAGAAAACAGAGAATGGGACAGACTACTTAGAAACTATCAAAAGGCTACAGAAAAGCCATATTTGAGTTAAATGTTCAGAACTAATACAAATGCACAAAAAACCCTGTATCTTGGTCTCTCTGGTCCACATAGACCACTCTTGGACCATGTGAAGGCTAGTTGACAGAACCCCAAAGAACAATTGTTATGACTTTTGTAGTGTAAACCATGTATGTATATTCCTTTTATCTCCTCTTGCTCTATTTCTTTTTATTTTTCTCTAACTGCTTATGACTTTAGTCAATCATGATATCGAATAGTGTTCACTGCACCGCTTAGCCCAGTGATGTTAAAGGGCAGGGAATATTCAAGGCTCAAGGTAAAAACCTTCTCAATAGCGCCAAAGAGTTCTGTGCCAGGAAGTCGCCTTACTGTTTTAAGACAGATATTGGAGCATGGAGATGATTAACTTTTGTTGATGACCTAATATGTGCTTTGCATACATTATTTATTTTAATCCTCACAATAATCGTGCAGAGGTAAGAAAAGTGGTTCAGAGGGGCTGAGAAAAATTGCCCAAGGTCATAAGTGGTGGCAAGTGGTGGCTGCTGGAATCTAATAACAGTAACAACAGATAGCATTGTTTGAGGGTTTACTTGTGCCATAGTTCTAAGTGCTTTACATGAATTATCCCCATTCTACAGATAGGGAGATTGAGGCACCGAAAGAAACGTTAGTCACAACTAGTAAGTGGTAGAACAAAGGTAGGCAGTCCAATTCCATAGTTCTTAATCATCACATCACACTGAATTTGAACTCAGATCTTTCTAACTGCAAAACTCATGCACTTTCTACTACCCTATATTGTGACCTGGGAAAAGTAATTTTCTCTACCACCGATATATCGCTCAAATTTTATTCAGGGTCGTCTTACCTAAAGGAGAGCTAAGGGGAGCCCCGGGAAACTTCACAGCTGTTAAACCCTTGCTACCCCGGCCCATCCTAGAATCACCACCAGTCTGGGTAGAGAAGCCCAGCTCCCTGGGGCTCGGGGAATCCATGGTCCAAGTCTTCATTCTGATGTCTTCAGATGCAAGAGGCAGCCCCTAGGGTCCAGGCTTGGAGAGACCTGGTGGGTGAGTGCTAGGAGTAGCATGGGCCAAACCTCCTCCTGCTATCGGGTTTCCGGGACCCCGCATTAAGCCCACTCCAGTTCCGGAGGCTAAATACGCAGCACATTAAAATCTACCGTTTTCAAAGACTGAACTGCAGGCGCCGCTGTACAAAAAACGCTCCCCTCCGCTCTCCAACCCCAGACCATTGAAACCTGCTCCCCTTCGTCTGCCTGGCACTTCTCCAGCCCGAGAACAATCCTTGAATGATCATCCCCAGTCCACACCTGCGACGCGGCCCCTCCCTGGAGGAAGCCCCGACCACCCACACACACACATAAGGCCTCTAAGCATCAGGGTGTTTGGCAACACGCGGCCGTTTGGTTGCCATGGTAACCGCGCAGCTCGCCTCGTCGTGCTTCCGGGTCCGCGGCCGACGCGCTCCAGTGACGTCACACAGCCACTTTCCGGCCGGTGGCAGAGTCGGGCTGAAGTTGTAAGGGTCAGGGACGCCATGGGGGCCACTGGCGACGCCGAGCAGCCGCGGGGACCTGGCGGGGCAGAGCGGGGCGGCCCCGAGCGGGGAGACGCGGGCGCAGCGGGTCAGCTGGTTCTCACGGTGAGGGCGCCCCTGGAGAGGCCGGGCCGGGCCTGGGCTCGGGCCGGCTGGGCCTCGGGCTCCCAGGACCCCGGCCCGCGGACGAGAGAACGCGGCAGCCGGCGCTGCCGAGAGGGTTGGCGTTTTCACAATCCGAAGACCTGGATTCAAATTCTAGGTGCCGCCCTCCTAGTTAGGTGACGTGGGCCAGTCCTGTCAAGTTCCTGAACCCCAGTTCTTATGCTGTAAAACAGAGATTAGTACCTGCCTCATAAGGTTGTTGGGATGGGTTATAAATGCAGGTAAAGCGCCCAGCGCATCATCTGTCCCAGAGTAGGCCCTCGGTGAACACTGGTTCCCTTCTTCTAGCCGTTCCTGAAAAGGTGGAGTCGGGATTTTTGAGGCAGGAAACTTTCCCTGAGTTTCTCTTCCCCTGCAGGGGCTTCCAACCACGGCCCTTCCCCAGACCCCAAGGTGGGAGAGGTGGTGAAAGCACCTGAGAAGCAGGGCTGTCTAGGTTTAACTGCATACCCACCGTCCACCTCCACCCCAGTGTCACAGACCTCGGTGACATCTGCTCCCTTGGTCCCCACAGAACCCTTGGAACATAATGATAAAGCACCGGCAGGTGCAGCGAAGGGGCCGCCGCTCACAGATGACAACAAGGTAAGCCTGACCCTGGGTGGGACTTACCTCCCAGGCACTGGCTGGAAAGGCAGCTTGGGGGATCCCCGTTGCACGGGGCTGAGAAGAAATCATCAGCCAATAGAAAGAGCACTGGACTAGGAAAGAGGAGACTCAGATTCTGTAACTCTGTGTGACCTTGAGCAAGTCACTTCCCCCTCTGAACTCATGTACCAAATGAGGGGGGATAGGTGAATTAAACAACCCCTAAGATCCTAACACTTGTGACTGTGTTCGAGGGCTCTAAAAAGACAGGGTAGCATGGAAGTTAAGAAAAAAGTGTGGCCAGTAGTATCCACAGGGTACTATTATCCTGTGGTAATAGGGTCATAATGAATAATAAATAATAAAATAATAATCATCATCAAATAATAAAAAGGAAAGGAGAGCACGAGATGGGCCTTTGAGATGCTGATTATATTTCTTGAACTGAGTAGTGATTAAATGGATATTCACG
Organism: Rhinolophus ferrumequinum; assembly: GCF_004115265.2. Taxonomy (NCBI): domain Eukaryota; kingdom Metazoa; phylum Chordata; class Mammalia; order Chiroptera; family Rhinolophidae; genus Rhinolophus; species Rhinolophus ferrumequinum. The sequence continues at coordinate 12,337,018 of NC_046306.1, read as the reverse complement.
AAAACAATTTGTAATAGAATTTTCTGTATAAGTGTTATACTTCACAAAACATGTTAAAAATAGTACCCATTTCACAGAGTTAGGAGAATGAAATAAAGTCATTCATCTCTGCTTTACACAACCTGGGCACATAGCTAGTTATCTAAAAATAAAAAGCTGTATATTATTGTCATTAAAGGCTGGGCAGACTAGGAAAGGACATATTTGGGCCATGTCGCCTGACTGTCTCCCTCCTGAATGCAGTTTCACAGATCCTGCCATCTCCATGGATCTCCTCCGAGCTGTCCTGCAGCCTAGCATCAATGAGGAGATCCAGACTGTCTTCAACAAGTACATGAAGGTGAGAGGGACACAAAGAGAAAACATTAACAGGGAAAAAGATTCATGGGCCATCCTTGACTGCATCGCAATCTCCCTGGCTTACTCGAGTACACACAGATTTCTAAAGTTTTCCAATTCTCAACCCCCAAGAACTTATTTCCCTCTGTGGGGGTAATTTGAATACCTCTTTTGCGAAGCCATTGTGAGGATGAAATGCTCAGATCTGCGCTTGGAAAATAACAAATGTTTTTATTACCTATTTAGTAATGTCACCATTGTTATTACTTAAAATTATTTTCTAGCACTATAAACTTCTACGTGGTTCTACCTCAATGCTCCATGGATACTTCAAACCCAGAATATTCTGAACTGAACTCTTCATTTTTCTTCCTAAACCTCCTCCTCTTGTGTTTGTTCATTCATTCAAGAAGTATCTACTGAGCGCCTCCCATAATGGCAGGCACTCTTCTAGGCCGTGGGACGTAACAGTGAACAAACGGACAATGTCTTTGTCCTCTTTAAACAAACATGTACTTTGTTAGGGAATGCCAGAGAGAAGGGGAAGAGAGTGCCCAGTGGGGAGCAAGGGGAGTGATTTTGATAGATTGTGGCTGGCACAGCCCTCTGAGAAGAGGACATTTGAGCAGAGACCTGAATAAAGTGAAGAAAAGAAGCTGTGCAGATATTTATTTGGGGCAAGAGCAGTCCCGGAAGAGGAACAAGGGCAAAGGCCCTGAGGCAGGAGTGTCCTTGGCACATTCAAAGCAACCAGGTAGCCAGTGTGGCTGGAGTGGACTGGGCCAGAGGAGAGTAGGGGGAGAGGTGATCAGAGACAGAACGAGCCTGGCTCGTGCAGAACCTTTGAAGCCACGGGAAGGACTTCAGGTTTTATTACGAGTAAAATAGCAGCTCTTGGAGAGTTTTGAGCAGAGTACATGATCTGAACCTTCTTAAAGAGTCACTCTGACCGTTGTATAGAGAATAGACTATAGGAGGACCAGTTAGGAGGCTTGAGATGACAGTGGCTTGGGTGTTAGCGGTGAAGATGTTGGGAGTCAGATTCTGTACTTTAAAGGTAGCAACAGGAGTTGCCGATAATTGGGATGTGCAAGGTGAAAGAAAAAGAAGTAAATGGCTCCCAACTCATTTGCCCTGGGCAGCTAAGAAATAGAGTTGCCGTTGACTTGCCATGAGGAAGAGGGGAAATCAGTTTTGGATGTGTTACGTTCGAATGGGACCACCATCCACTGAGAAACCAGAAACTAAGTGCGCTGCCCTGTCCTTCCTCTTCTTACCCGTTTGTGGAGTCCTGTAGTTTCCACCACATGATGGTCAGGCGGCCCGTCTTCCTTGCTTGGCTCGGTTCAGTATTTCATTTCTCACCTAGGCTCCTACTATAATCCCTGACTGCCTGTCTTCTTTCCTTCTCTCAACCTGCCTTCCATACAGCTGCCAGTGATCCCTAAAACGCAAATCTAATGGTGTCATTCCACTGTTTAAAATACCGCAATGACTTTCCATTGTCTTCTGAGTAAAATCCAAATTCCTTAACACGGCATATATGGCTCACTGTGATCAGACCCTAGCCACATACCTCTTTATACCCTGTTCTTACTATCCCTAATTCTCTCATGTCCCAGAATGCACCATGTATTCTCATGCCTCCACACATTGGCACATGCAGAAGTAAAGAAGTTAAGCCACTAGGAAAAGGCTAGGCCAGGATTCAATCTGAGATTGCCTGCCTCCAAAGCCTTTTTCTCATTGCTTGTCCCAATAGTGGATACCATGATTCAGGAACCTTCTCCCCTGGACAAACGCTGGATAAATACAGTGTGTGGCTCTGAGCTCCCCTCTTTATGGCTGTGAAGATACCTCCTTATCACACTTGTTTTCAGACGAGGTACAAATTAATTGATTACATTACAACTTTAATCAGTTCATACTCTTGATTGACCTTGTCTGATCCCTTTGACAATGTTCCCAAATCTCAGCTACCCATTTTCTTAAAAATGTTTATGACGGGGTGGCCGGTTAGCTTGGTTGGTTAGAGCATGGTGCTAATAACACCAAGGTTGCCGGTTCAATCCCCGCATGGGCCACTGTGAGCTGTGCCCGCCTTTAAAAAAAAAAAGTGTTTATGCTAATAACTTCTAGATATAGCTGATCTAATCCAAGACATTGTTAATCTTTATTGATTTATTTCTGCAATTACTGAATGTATGCCTCTTTTTTAAAAAAATGTTCTAATATAGTTTATAAAATAGATTAATGGGTGGATAAAGGGATGGATAAATGGACATGTGACAGCAAATATAACACAGTTTTTAGTATAGACTCTAGGTGGGTATTAGATATTCATTGAGTATTTCTTTTCATTTCTCTATATGTTTGAAATTTTTTGTAAGATATATCGGGAAAAAAATAATACAGATATTTTTAAAAGTAGAAGCCCAAAGTCACTAAAACTCACCTCCCAGAGATACCAAACCAGATGTATAATCTCCATCCACTGTTCTGCATAGTAATAACTGCAGAGTGGTCTGTTGTACGGTTGTATCATAATTTAATGAGCTAGTTCCTAGAACATTCAGGTGGTTTCCAGTTTTTCTGTATTACAGACAATGCTACATTGAACACTTTGTGCGTATATATATCTTTGGTTCACTTTTGAGCATTTCTGGTTCACTTTTGAGCATTTCTGGGGGATCAATTTCTAGAGATGGAATTGGTGGGTAAAAGGGAAAACAGACCTTTCCCTTGAGAAAATTTCTCTCCAGAAAAGCCGTACCATTTTGCATTTCTACCAGTAGTGTTTGAGAATGCCTTTATTCTTCACTGGATCTCATTCACAGGTCCAGAGGTAGCTTCTACTCATCCCTCTACATTCCTTGCACTGCCTGACTCACAGGCTGCTTGTAAAGTATCTAGATGATTCTAAATAGCTTTCATTTAGTCAATAATCAATGTTGAACACCAGTATTAATTTAGTTTTTGTTTTCAAGTCAAACTCATCGGCTCATTCCATTTAACTCGTCCTGAAGAATTTTCTTCCTCAACTCTTGAGGTCCCTAATTCAATGCTTTCACACTCTTCTCCTTGGTGCGATGTTAACAACAAAGGCATTTGACCTTGCTAAATATAAAACGACAGTACATCCCAGCGTTGTCTCCCACAGGAGGAGCACTGGTTATAGGTTCCAGAACTTTTCTGTATGCCAGAGAGAACTGACACCAATCTAGAGACACGACTTGGACTCTCGTTATGAGTGTGTTCTCTGCCTTGGTTTGGGACCTCACACCACCTTGTCCCTGGGCGTTTTCAGGCTCAAGGACTTCCTCTTACCCAGTGGAAGAAACTTCTGCCTTCCCTTTTCCCAGCCAATTAAAGCTGCTGATATCCTGGGGCCCTGGCCAGGTCTCACTTCTCCCATCCCACAGATGTTTCTTTCAGATTGGCCAAAGTGAGATTCAATCAGGACTTTCTACTGTCTGGATCTTGCCTAACTAACCCTGGCCTGTTCACCTCAGGCACTGGCATTCTTTTCTTCTTCTGCAAAAATAATGCGTATACACTATAAAAATTTAGAGAATATAGATAAGAAAAAAAAGAAAGCAATCATCCATGATATCACCACTGTTACTTTAATATATATCCTTACAGTTCTTTTGCCTAGACTCTATGTTTGCTTTTTGCTATTTTACATAAATGGGCTGATACGATGCCAAACTATTTTATAACTTGCTTCCTTCACTTGGCAGTATATCATGAATACCTTTCACATCAAAAATATATTCTCCTATACATCTTTATTATGATTTTTAGTATTTGCATATTACTTCATGGTATGGCTACACCCTAATTTATTTAAGCTGTACCTGGTTATTGATTTAGGTTATTGATTTTAAATGATTTACACATTCATGCTGTCATGACCATCCTTTGGGCACCTCCATGATGATTCTCCTCCTTAAATCAGGGTAGAGTGGGGACATCGAGGCTGGGATATGAATCTAAATCTGTCTGATCTCAAAGTCCTGCTCATAATCACTTTTCCCTTCTTTGTGAGGGTAGGATGAAAGCTTCTCTTTTATATTCAGTTTCCTTCACGCTGATACAGATTAGCAGGACGTCTGACCTTTCCTCTGTTGTACTTCTTCCTAGTTCTTCCAGAAGGCAGCACTGAATGTGCGAGACAACGTTGGAGAAGAAGTGGACGCAGAGCAGCTGATCCAGGAGGCCTGTCGGAGCTGCCTGGAGCAGGTGTGACAAAGGGGACAGGGGATGTAGGCACGGGGTTTAGCCCTCGGGCCCCCGCTAAGAAACGTGATCTGATCATCAGAGGTATTTTGGGGGATGTCCGACAAACCACTTCTGTCCAACAGGGCTTCGAGGTGTTGCTGCTGGACCGGAAAAGAGGTAGTTACTGTATGCCAGGTCGTGTGATAGATGCTTTCACGTGGATTCATGCATTGACATCTCAAAAGAAACCCTGCACAGAATACATGTTTTAATCCCTAATTTATAGATGAAGAAATTGTGGCTTAAAACAAGCAAGAGTTAGCATAGCTTACTTAGGTCCATCTCCTTTTCTGCCTCCCTGCCTCTCGGGGTGTAGCCAGGAGGCATGACATCAGGTCTATAAATGGCTATGTTCCCAAGATAGTAGTGAACCTATTTGCCTGTGTCAGCTGCTATTATTAATAGGAATTGTCGGCATCACCCAGATTCTGTGCTTGACTGTGAAACCATTAGTTGTCAGAGACAGAAATTCCTTCATAGTCAAAGGCACAAGGGCTGATTTGAGTTCAGCCCTATAAGGCATCGTGAGATGAGAATGTAACATCTTCTGGAAGATGGGCCGGCTAGTTACTCAGACACAGCTGCAGAAAAGAGCAAGATCAGGGCCTGGATCTCAGCTTTGCCAGGACTGAACTCCCACCTGTCAGTGAGAGCTTAGCTTCCTGGTGCATTTGTTTTTTGGAATGCTTCTCTTGGCTCCAGTGCCTTGACTTTTCTCCAGCCGTGGTGGCCGCTACCCCTCAGCTTCCTGGGCCAGCTCATCTTCTCTAACTGACCTCTGACTACCTGACATCTGACTGTCGGTGCACTCCTGAATTCAGTCCTCAGACCCCCTCCTCTTCTGTGGCTCACTCTCGTTCTAGGTGATTTCATCTAGTCCTGTAGCTTTGAAGCCTAAAAATTTAACAGCTGATGATTCCCAAGTGTATATCTCAGCCCTGAGCTACTTGTACTCTTGCCTTCTTCCATCCATTCTCATAGCAGCCAGACCCGTCTTTCTAAAGATGAATCAGATTGTCTCACTCTCCTCTTTAAAACCCTTCAGTGCCTTCCCTTTGCAGGCAGAATAAAACCCTGATTGATGCCTCACCGTGACCCACAGAGCCCTGTGTGGACTGGCTCCTGCCTCTTTCTTTAACTTCATCTCATCCCACTTCCCCTGTTGCCTATATTCTAGCCATACTAGACTACTTTCTGCTTCACCAACTCAGGCCCCTTGCCCCTGCTGTTCTCACTGCCTGGCATGCTCTACCCTTGACTCTACATAGCCGGCTCCTCCTTTTTTTCAGTTTCAGCTTACGTATCACCTCATCAGAAAGCCTTCTAAAGTAGCCTCATCTCACTACTCCCTTTCCTACAGTTACTTTCTATCACCTCACTTGTTTATTTCCATTATTTATTTCAATCTGAAATTATTAATAGTTCATTTGTTGATTTTCTACCTCCCTCCCACGCCCACCTCTGCTAAAATCTTGAGGCCTGATCTTGTTCACTGCTAGCCATATTCTAACCATAGAATACGACTCTTAATAGGTGTACACTGTTTGTTGGATGATAGAGTAATTGAGTGAATGAATGAATGAACAAATGAACAAACAAATGAACAAGCTGAGTTCTTGCTCTCATAGAACTTACATCCTAGTTAGGCGACAGGTATGAATCAACAGATGTGTATGATTACTCATTGAGACTCGTGCACTCTTCACTGAAAAGGGATAACTTTTGGAAGAGGAAATCATACGTTTAATTTTGGACTTAGTGTATTTGGGACATCCACACATAGGCATAGGGCAGACTTGTATAATTCTGGAGCTCAAAGGGGAGGCTACAGGTGAAGAGAAAAACTTACAGTCATCAGTTGATAGATGTTAATTGAAGCTATGAGCATAGATGAGAACGGATAGAATATCTAATGAAAGGATAGAATGAAAAGAACCAGATTAAGGAGGATGAGCCCACAAAGAAGACTAAGAAAGAGTGGCCAGAAAAATAGGAAAACCAGGGAAGTGTGGCCACAGGGGCCAGTAGAAAAGTGTTTGCAAGAGGCAGTGCTCCGGGCTGTCAAGTGCTGCTCCGAGACGTCACGTGAACCCATCTCTTCCGAGGCCTACGAGGCCCCTGCTATCCTCACCACACGCCTTGGGTTACCACTCTCTCCTTGCTGATTACTTTGCCAGGCCGTCTTTTTCTTCTTCAAATGAGCCACGTCTGCCCCCACTTTAGGGCTTTTGCGCTCCTCCTTGCTGCTAACACGCTTATCAGGTTTTCTTACAGTGGCTCCTTCACATCTCAGCTCAAAGGCCACTTCCTCAGCAAGGCCTTCCCTGCCACCTGCTTCAAGTAGCCCTCCCTTCTGGCGATTCTCTCTCACATCTGCCTGCAGGTTTCTTCTTCAGAGCATTTGTTATGATCCAGGTCAGCCTGTTTATATGTTTATTTATTTGCTTATTATCCAGATGACCCACAGAATAGAAGCTACACGAGAACAGGACCTTACTTTTGCTATTTCCTGCTGCGTCCCCAGCATTTATGTACCAGGCATGCAATATTTATTAAATAAAAACAGCATTTAGTTAGGAAAAACACATAGTATATATTTACATGGAAAACAATAAGGAAGAATTTACACTGAAATGTTAACAGTATTCTGTGAGTATGAGATTTCAGGTTTGATTTTTTTTTTTGCTTATTTATATTTTCCAATTTTTCAACAATGGTGTTTAATTACTCAAGTTTAAAAAGAGAGAAGAAAAAAAAATATATATATATATGATGGAGTGCCTTTGTGCTGACTGTGAAACAGTTTTAACCCTGTTTGGAGTTGTGTTTGTAAAAATGGAAGCAGAGAGGCTTACTCACCAAAATAGTGACTATTAACACTTGGTCTTTTCCCTTCAGGCTAAAGTACTGTTTTCAGATGGAGAAAAAGTCATACCCAGGTTGACCCATGAGCTTCCAGGGATAAAGGTCAGAGTCACGGTATCCTGGGGTGTTGGAAGGGGAGACTGATCAGACTGGGGAACAGGTAAACTCTGTGGGTGCTGGGAGGTTCGATGGACCACCCATTTGTACGCCCAGGTCCAAGTCGCGTCATGCTGGGAGGGCTCCTGAGGCCTGTCTCGGAGGGGCTGGAGGGTGTGGCCCAGGCTCTGTCTTCTGCAACCCTGGGACCTGTGCCCCCAGGCCTGGGCCTTCCACTGACTCTCTCCTTTTCCTGCAGCGTGGCCGCCAGGCAGACGAGGAATGTGCCCATCGAGGGAGCCCCGTTCCCAAAAAGGTAATCTGTCTCCACGTGTTCTGACTGAGAGAAGGCCGGGCAGCTCCTGAAGGAGGTGGTGGGCTTCCTCAATGCACCCCGGGGCCTTTCTAGCATGAGAGGTAGGAACCTCGGAAACACTGCCTTTCCCTGTTCATTCTCAAGCATCATTTGGTCACTTTGTAAAACCATCTCCACCAAGTGATCCTGGACCTGCCAATGGGGTGGTGTGGGGCTTCCACACGGTCAGGCATCTGACAACTGTTCTTTGTGACAGAGGAAGGGACGACCTCCTGGACACATCCTGGCAAATGACCGTGCAGCCACTGGCATGGTGTGAGTAGGGACCAACAGAGTCAAAGGGAGGAGTGGGGAGGTTGGGCCTGGAGGAAAATCGAGCCGAGTTCTGTGCCTGGAGCAATCAGAGCCTCTAACCACGTCACCTTGGAGGAGAGTTACCCAGCCTTGAAGGGCAGAGCAAGAAGGCAACCAGGAGGAGGTTATTTTATCCTGGTTTTGCCCAGAACAGTGAAGCCCAGCTTGATTAAACGCCAGAGGTTTTTTTATTGTTAGTATATATTGAATGTTTATAATGTGCCATAACTGGTCTGAATACCTTACATACTTTGCCTTCTAAGCCTTACCCTCTAATGAAGATATTACTAATATTACTAATTTTGCAGATAGGGAAACAGACTCAGAGAATTACTTGTCCAAGTTCACGCAGCTAATAAGGGGCAAGACTGTACTACATTGCCTCCAGGATGGTCATTTTCTAAGGTTTTTGAAACAACAGAATCTTTTTCTTCTTTTTCAAATGAAACTTTACATGGAGGCCGCACATGTGAAGCAGATAAAGCCATACTGGTCTGCTTAAGAGCGGTGGGGACACTGGCTTAGGAGGTGGCGTAATAATTCACCCCTTAGACGGATGTCCTGCCTGAGCGAGGTCATTCCTCACCAACACAGGATCGGTAGGCAGGGCAGTTGCCGTTACATCCTTTGGACGCGCGAGAACTGCAGCTCGGAGAGGCTCTTGGACTTGCCCACATGGCTAGGTGATACCAGAGTTAGGCCTAGAAGGCCTGTAGTCCACACTCTTGTCCCTTTGTACCTCCTCCAATGGGTGCCCAGGAGGAAGTGTGCCCAGGGCTAACGTGAGAGTATGTGAGGAACCCCCACCATCGGCAGCAGGCTTTCTGCCAGTCCTAGGCCTGACCTTGGAGAATTCACCTTGCTTCTTTCCTTCCAATCAGATGGAAACCAAAATCCTGTGAACCGATTCGCCGAGAAGGCCCCAAGGTATGATTATGAGCATGGCCAGGGCCTCTATCCCAGGGAGACTCATCAGGGAAAGGAGGCCGGGGTGGTACAGGGTGTGTGCACGCCATTCCAGGGCCATTTTGCCCCTCCCGTTACCCCCCATGCTGGCCTCCCTGAAGTAGCCCAGATGGGGGTCAGAGTTAGGGGCAAAACAAAGAGAGGTCTTGAGTCTGCTGAAGCCTTCTCCCTGAAAAAGCTAGTGGTCACGAATGCTCATGCAGTACTTAACATGTCACAGCACTGCCCTAAATCTTTACATGGATTCTCTATCTCATTTAATCTTTGTAACAACCTTACGAAATAGATTCCGTTACGTTCTCTAGTTGCAGAGCTTTCTTTCCTGCCAGCTCCCTTGTGGGCAGAAATTATTTTATCTCGTTCTCTTATACACTTAATATACTTGAGTGTATACTAAGGCTTAGAGACTTCCCAGAATCTCATACCAGGTCTCAAACACAAGGTCCACTGACACCAGAACAGTTGTTTGCAGGCTCTTTTAGCAGAATACTTTTCTTCAAATAAAATCAAAAGGAAGTCCAGTAAGGTAGGTAAATCTCCACTGTCCTGTTTGGGGCTGTGTCCAGTGGAAACAGTCCAGCTCTTGTCTTACTGGCCCTCTCTAATTTCACACTGGTGACCACACTTTTTTAATACTCTGCTCCCTTTAAGCAGGTGGTCCTGCGTGCTCCTGGATCTTTCTGTTCCTCTCCAAATATCCTGTCTATCTTTTGGACGTTCTTCCTCAGCAACGACCCATATAAATGGGCGTTGCCCAGAATTCTCTCCTTGGCCCACTTCTCCACCTAGTTTCTCTCTAGATGATCTAAATCATTCACTCTCACGGTTTCAGGGACCAGGGTGTGCTAAAGTTGCCATACCTCTTTGTTCGCCCCACACCTCTAGTTTAAAACTTGTATATCCTACTGTCTGCTAGCCCTCCCAGCCTGGAATTTCCATAGCATTTCAAACTCAGCATATCCAATATGGGAATCCAAATCTTTCTTCAGAGACCTTCTTTTACATGCTCTAAGCATCTTTGCCTCTTTTTCCCTTCCTCTCCCTGCATCCAGTCAAGCCCTGGACGCTTCTACGTCCTAAATATATCGCAGTTGCTATTCCCTCCTCTTCATCCTTACTGCTCTCCTAGCTCAGGCCTTCATCTTTTCAAAACTACTCTGTTACAACAACCTCTCATCTGCCCTCCCTGTCGGCAGCCTGCTACCTTGAGTCCATTAGCCACATTGCAGGAGAGAGCTGTCTTTAAAGCAAGGCTCTCCCTATTTAGAGGCCCTCTATGTCTCCCCGTTACCCACAGAATAAATTAAGTGCGAACCCCTAAACGAGGTGTACTGGGGCCTCTGCCCCCTCTCTGCTTCTCTGTCCAGCCTCATTAATTACCACTCCCTAATTTGTGCTCTCTTAGCAACGCAGAATTACTTACAGTCTCTCCAACACGCCAAGTCAGCTGTCACCTGCCCTTGTTCGTGCTGCCCCTCCTTCCTTCCATTTGCCCTTTCTAACTCGTGCTCACCCTGTCAGGATAAACTTGGGCATGACCTCTACAGGGAAGCCTTCTTGTTACCCTCCCTTTGGGACCCCCACACCCTGCACTCACCTGTATCATTGCCCATCTCGTGATGGTATGATTATCTGTACATGTGTCTGGCCTCCTGGAGAACAGAAACTGCCTTAGTCATCTCTTTATCCCCAGTGTTTAGCGCAGGGCCTAGCATATGGTAAGTACTGGGTTTCTTGATTCAGCTGTGTGTTGAATAATGGACAAGGGTGGTGGTGGTAGAGGGCCAGGGGAGGAGTGTTCCGCCAGGCCCACCAGGTAAACTACCCCTTCACCAGCCTCTCTGTGTTTTGCATAGTGGGACCCAGCTCGGCTGAATGAATCGACCACCTTTGTGTTGGGATCTCGAGCCAACAAGTAAGTCTAAGCGCTTTGGCGCTGCGGGAGGGGAAAGCTCGGGGGTGTCCCCCACTAGGACAGGAAGTGCTGGAATCCTTACCTCTCATCTGTTGCTTTTCAGGGCCCTGGGGATGGGGGGCACCAGAGGGAGAATCTACATCAAGCACCCACACCTCTTTAAGGTAGGTGAGTGCTGGCAGTTAGGCAGGCCGTTGCAGGCGAGTAGATGGCACTGAGAACTCCAGGTGGCACGGAGGAGCTCGGGTCAGACATTGGTCTGGGAGTGAGGACATCTGGCCTTGACCTTAACCTCTTGTAATTTACTCAACACCTCTGTGCCTCAATAATAATACCTACTTTCCTTGTATGTTCATTATGTACCAAACACAGTTTTAGGTGCTGCACTTACATTATTTCATGGAACTGTCCTTTAAGACTTTAAGATAGGTATTATCATGCTCATTTTACAAGCTTTAAAAAAAAAAACAACAACAGTGGTTGAGAAAGGCTAAGTGACTGGCTCAGAGTTAATCAGTAGTGATTAGTGAGTCAGGATTCAAGTCTGGGTCTGCCTTAGCCAAGCCTGAGCTCTTAACCATAACCTTATTCCGTTGTGTATGAAGAGATTGGAGCAAGCAGTGGTTTTAACCCTTTTCGAAGAGGGGACTCCCCTTCTGAGAGCAGCTGTGCTTTGATCTCCACTGTTTGAGGAAACAATGGATGGGCGGAAATCATGAATTTACTCACCCTCTTAAATTAATTTGTATTTTATCAGTCAGAAAAGCACCCAAACATATTAAAAAAAAAGTAGTACATGTACACATTTTTTTTTTTTTTTGCACCTGTTCATAAGCCTTGGTGCCCCTTGCCAGAACTACATAGCCCCTCTGCGGTCCCAGAATCATGGGCTCTAGCTACTACATTCTGTGTAAGTTCAAGTTCTTTGAAGGGCAGACCTGCTTCCCCTTGTTTTTCAGTCTTATTTTGGGATTCTTATCACCTAGGCAAGGTGTTAAGAACTTCTTCATTTTCCTTTTTTAGTGTCTTCACTCCTGCTGTTCCTCTTTCCCCAGGCGACCTTCCTCCCCCACCCTTATTTCTGCCTGATGATTCTTTAAAATCCACGTCCTCTAAGAGCCACTTGCATCATTCTCCAAACGGATAGCTCTTGAACCTACTTGGAATTCCTGTGGCACAGTGTTTAAGAGTATGGTTTCAGTCCTGGTTCCATTACTTACTAGCTGTGTGACCTTGGGCAAGTGGCTCCACATTTCTGATCCTGTTTTGTCAACTATAAAATGGGAGTGATACAGAGTTGGTAGAATTGAGAGAGTGCAATAAAGCACCCAGCAGAATGCCTGGCACCTTGCAAGGGCTCAGTAAATGTTTATCATTATTACCAGCATACATTCGCAGTTCTTAAACCCACCATTTGTGATAAACTTCCAACCCACACTGTCATTACCAGCGGATACTCTCTCTCATTTTCATCTTTCCAGTCTAATAAGTGAAGAGGAAATGCTTGTTGTATTAATTCTCTAGTAGTGATGAGAAGCACTTTTTCATTCATTTACAGTCTGTATTTCTTCTGTAAACTGCCTACTATATCTTTTGCCCATTTTTCTGTCCTTCTAAAGAAAGGCATTATTCAAATTTTTCGTTTAAATTTTTTCAATTATAGAAATAACATATGAAGCCATTCTTGTAATAACAATATTCAGACAATACACAGAAGTTAATAGGGAACAAAACTCAAAGTTCCCCTTCCCCCTTGTCTCTGACTCTCCTCCCCAAGAGATCACCGTTGGCAGACAACATGGTAGCATCCTTCAGTCCCTCCGTGTGTGTGTATCCTTGTCTTTTAGTGATATTTAATGTTATTGAACTATACTATACATATTGTTCTCTGATTTTATTTTTTTCACCCCAAAATTCATTCATTCATTGAACAAATGTTTATTGAGTGCTGATCATTTTCAAAGTACTAGAGATACAACAGTGAACAAACCAGGCACACAGAACTGCTTGCCCTCATAGAGTTTATATTCTAATGCAGAGCAAACTATGGCCTATGGGCCAAATCCAGCATTTACATTTTTGAAGGGTTTTTCCATGTTTAAAGGGTAATATAAAATTTTAAAAAAGAAGAATAGTATGTGACAGAGATGTACAAGGCCATATGTGGCTGGCAAAACCTACACTATTTACGAATGGGCCCTTTGCAGAAAAAAATGTGCTGACCACTGTAAATTTAGTGGATAATATCTTAGAGATTTGTCCATGTTATTAAATTAAGTCTCCCTCATTCTATTTTTAACAGCCATATAGAATTCATAGAATAGATATTATGGAATATCTTATTAATGGATATTTAAGTTTTTTCCAACGGTTTTGCTACTATAAACAGTGCTGCACCAAATAAATATCCTTGTGTGAGTGACTCTGAAGGGTAAATCCCTGGAAATGGGATTGTTGGGTCAGAAAGTGCACTTTCAAGGTTTTCACTGGCATTTACATTACATGGGAAGTGAAATATTTAAACTCAAAGATAGTGACCATATAGATTTCCCAACCTGATCTCCATTTCAAATGTTCTGCCTATTTTATAAAACCTACCTTTATTGAATACTTATTACGTATCAGATACTATATTTAGCACTTTTTATGCACTATTTCATTTATTCTTTTTTTGATATTCAGTATTATTTTATTAGTTTTAAGTGTCAACTTCATTTAATATAAGTATTGATATCTCAGTTTTACAAATGAATAAACCGAGTCTCAAGAAAATGATTGCCCAAGTTTACACCATCTAATAAGTGGCAAAAACCAGACTTTACACCTTTTTTGCCTAATTCTAAAACCAGGTTCTTAACCATGATGCTATCCTTCCTCCCCCAGAGCATATGTCCTGATTTTTGTTTTAGAAAAGATGTCACCATAATAGTCACATGTGTTGTAAGCTACCTCAGATCATTTTTTCAAAGAGGAGTAGAGGTCTAAAATAACGGTCACCAGTCTGAACCATTGCCAGAGATGCTGTGTTTTGAGAAAGGAAGGGGGTGGGGATCAGATGTGAACAGAATCTCTGGGAATTGGGCCCCATGCCCTTGTCTGCTGGTCTCGGCTGCACTTGCTCTGAAGAGGTCCGCGAGCCCTGTCTGTCCACTAGGCGAGGACAGCATCTTGTTGGGAAGAACTGTTCAAGGGCCAAGAGTATGCTCTGGGCCCGAATGAGAAAAGCCCCTCACGCCAGGCTAATGTCTCCCCTGTGACTTCATCCCTCACAGTATGCAGCTGACCCCCAGGACAAGCACTGGCTGGCCGAGCAGCATCACATGCGGGCAACAGGGGGGAAGATGGTAAGCATCGTTCCTAAGTGCTGCTGCCGCAGGCCCTCCCAGCCCCGGGCCCAGGGTGCTGCTTACCTCCACATCTGAGAGACTCTCAGAGGCTGACGAGTGTGGGAAGGAGATGTGTAAGGGTTAGAGAGGACCCATTCCTTTCTGCCGGACGGCAGGCTATAATCCCCAGGTTCCCTTCCCTGCCGAAGTCTCCCACCCTGCCCCTCGGTACCTCCCCCCCCCCCCCATTGCGAGCTGATACTCGTTGTGCAAGGGAATGGCGGGTACAAGTCACACTTAATACTGCTTTTCCCTCACGTGCCCATTGACAGATTTCACTCATCAGTCACAACACTCTGCTACCAGAGGGTAATAAAACCTTTTCTCAACACAGCTTTCCAGGCAGCACCCTTGTCAGCAGGGGTGAAATTGCTTGCCACCCCTGGCAGCCCCTTCCAGAATCACCTCCAGTTTTCAGCTCATGTCCAGCAACAACCTTAGGAAAATCATTATTGCATGAGTTCTAAAACTAGCATGGAGGGCTTTGTCCATCACATGGAGTGTCCCCGACCTGGGGACTCACTCAGTCCCACTGCTGGGACTGCTCCTGTGAGAATCTAATGGCCTTGCAAACCAGTATGCCAGTCGTTTCTGGTACTGAAAGCTAGTTTTTATTTTCTTTTACTACTCTATCCCGTTTCAAGATAGATTTCAGGGAGCTTACCATTGATACATAAAATGCAACGTAACATAAATAAGAAATGGAGGGGAAGGAAAGACAGGATCTAAAATTAAGCCATGAGCAAGACTAGTTTTTAAAAAAATTTTAATTGCTGATCTGGGAGACCGGTGCATTTCTAGGTTTTCATAAATTCAGCTCTAGGCCCCTCTCGAGGACACCTGGTCTGTTACGTAGGTCGCAGTGCCCTTAAGTGAAGACAGTCAAATTACTCAAGGGACACACAGTTATTTCTGACCCTAAGACCG
Source organism: Rhinolophus ferrumequinum (assembly GCF_004115265.2). Lineage (NCBI taxonomy): Eukaryota > Metazoa > Chordata > Mammalia > Chiroptera > Rhinolophidae > Rhinolophus > Rhinolophus ferrumequinum. The sequence goes on along the minus strand of NC_046306.1, from coordinate 12,321,570 downwards.
AAAGGAATGTTTCCCACAGAAGACTTTCTCATGGCATGAACAAAACCCCCTGTATGGTAAGCTCCCAAGAGGCCCCTCGCCTACTGTAGACCATGGCATTGTGCCAAAGCAGTTCTGCAGGGCCCAGAATGAGGCAGCCAGGTACAACACAGCAGTGCGGTTTCTCAAGTTTTCCCCTCTGCCACGAAGTTCAAAACCAAATGATCTTAGTTCCTAGAGTTAACAGATAGCTTCCTCCTGATTTCTTGTTTCCATGTATATTTGGCTGGCTCTCTTGCCATTTTGTTATTAGCCACCTCTGGGTCCTTTTATAAAAGAGAAGGTTATGAATATATTAGTCACCAGTCCCCACTCCCCCACCCATGAAGTTTCTATGTGAGTGAAAGATTGTCTCAAGGACAATTCCCCAGACAGTCTCTCCCTACTTACTGTCCCTACTAAATTATAAACTGCCCCACTCCCTTCCAGCCCTTACATTAAGCAGATGTTTAATAAAGTGTCATGGAGTTAGACTGAAATGACTCAGAGGTGATGATCACTCTCCTTTGCTCCTGCCCCAGGCATACCTCCTCATTGAGGAGGACATCCGGGACCTCGCTGCCAGCGATGACTACAGGTAACACCAGTGGGTCAGTCCCCTGCCTTGCTGTAGCCGCCAGGAGTAGCCTGGGCCTACATCCTCTCGCTTCAATCTTTCTCCTCAATGTCTGTTCCAGAGGATGCCTGGACCTGAAATTAGAGGAGCTGAAATCCTTTGTCCTACCCTCCTGGATGGTGGAGAAGATGCGAAAGTACATGGAGACACAACGGACAGAGAATGAGCATCGTGCTGTTGAAGCACCTTCACAGACCTGAAGCCAGGCCCCCTGGCTAGGCTTTCCACATTGGCAGCCCTCCTCCTCCGTGGCCCTCTTACCCACGTGGCTGAGGCCACCGCTGGGACTGCTCCTAGATGGCTCTCGGCGGCATTAAGCTGTGCCTGGGCTAGTTTGTAGTGACTCACTGCACAGCACCCCCAGACTGGCATGTCGTTCTTTATTTGTAAAGTTTTTGGGATAAGACGCAATTAAACCGTTTGTAATAAACACAGGTGGTGAGCCTGCTGTGAGGGCGGGCAAAATAAGGGCTCTAGAAGAAGTGGGTATAGGAAAAAGACCAGGTACCCCTTCCCCGTCCCAGTTTAGGCCCAGGAGGGCCCCACTGCCCCATGCACATTTATCTTGCTTTATAAGAGGAAGCTGGGAACACCTTGCCAACCTCCCTGTCCTCCTATTTCTTATTTCTTTGCCCAACTAAAGTATTGAAATAGCAGAATGTGATGGATGGCACCACGTGGTTGGGAGTGGCAGGGTGACAGACCAGGGAAAAAGAAAAAGCATGCAGAATGGCTTTTATTACCCTCATTTTATAGGTTAAAACACTAAAATAGGGAGCATATGAACCTGTTTTCTAATGGGGAGTTTACTGCTAGACTTGGCTATCGGCCTCCAGTTTTCCCCTGCGCATAGTGCCCTGTACAAGACAATAGGGGGAGGGGCAGGGGTCTCCGGTTTCAGGGACGCGTACTGGTGCTGCAAGATTAGAGACCCTCCTTTACCCTGGGATATAGGGATGCTGTCTGGATGTGCTGGGTTCTCTAGCCCGTACTCGGGCGTTTGACTCAAAGGAGTTCCTCCCACGTGGACTTTTTCTTGGCTCTTTAATGGTCGGCGTTTTCCAAAGGTCGCCAATCCGCTGCAGATTGGTTTTAATGGCAGCCTCTCCCGCCAATCGCTCTTCAGAAGCGGGATTCCCGCCGCCGGTAGTGGTGCGCTGGTAGGTGTGTCTAGCAGTTGCACTGTGACAACGCTCCGGCGTGCCCCATTGGCCGGATCAAACCTAAGCGAGACGCTGATTGGTCAGAGCTGCCAGAGGGTTACAATTCAAACGCGGGCCGACCGGCCGCAGCGCTGCAGTTATAGTCGTGTTCTCCCGAGTTACTGTGTCCCTCCCAGTGCTGCCCGGATGGCCTCACAGAACCGCGACCCAGCCGCCGCCAGTGTCGCCGCCGCCCGTAAAGGAGCCGAGCCCAGCGGGGGCGCCGCTCGAGGCTCCGTGGGCAAGAGGTGAGTGGTGCGGAGCTAATTCCTTGGGCAGTGGGGCCTAAAGCCAAGACTTCCGGGACCCCCCTCCTCCTGGAGAGGCTGAAATATGGGAGCTGGAGGGACACTAGGAGCTCGGGCTGCTCTTACAGACCCTCCCGAAGGAGGACGGTAGGTGGAGGTACGCTGCCAGGATCCTCCACCGGGTGAGCCAAAATGAAGATACGCTGGGGATTCCTACATCAGGTGGCTTTGTGGGGGCGGCGAAGGGGAGAGATCCGGCACAGGGAGAGACGCCAGAGGAGCAGTGGGGGATAAGAACACTCTAGAACCGTCCTGTTAGAGCCTGGACGCAGGGAGGGTGAGCACTCACTAGGACTCTCCTGTGGAAATGGGAGTGAGTGTGCCCCAAGCTGAGTCTGACCTCAGGGTAGGGGGAAGCCTCCATGACAGCTCCTCCAGAGAGACTGGGGTGGGAGGAGATGGGACCACTTGGAGCCCTGGCCCATCCAGATTCCCAGGTGACTCCAAATGCCCTTTTTGCAGGTTACAGCAGGAGCTGATGACCCTCATGGTGAGTGACTACCTGCCCAGATCTTCAGCCAGTTGGTCCCCACTCCCACTTTGCATTCACTTATCAGTAGCCTCCTTTCCTACATCAGGCTCTTTGCTAGACACAGGAGTAAAAAGAGGAGTCCAGTTTGCTTTCTTCTGGGAGTAAGTTCATAGACTCCACCTACACCTTTTCTTCCAGCAGTCTCTACTCCTAATTCCATCTCCCCACAATGAAATTATCTCTAAAATACAGTTCCCAGAAGCCATACAAGGCCTTCTCCTGTCCTGCCTTGCCATACTTCCCTACCCTAAGCTCTACCCACCTCTAATTCTCCACCTCCTTTTATTTATTTATTTTATTTTATTTTATTTTTATTTTAAGTGTGTTTTTCCAGGACCCATAGCTCCAAGTCAAGTAGTTGTTTCAATCTAGTTGTGGAGGGCGCAGCTCACAGTGGCCCATGCGGGGATCGAACCAGCAACCCTGGTGTTACAGGCATCACACTCTAACCAACTGAGCTAACTGGCCGCCCCTCTCCACCCCGCTTAGTATTTCTTGTCTTGTCATTCCTTGGAACATTTCCTTCCTCGATAACCTTTTCTACATTAACCCTGAATCCTTCAGTGCCCAGATCATATATTTCCCTAGTCTGTAAATAGTCTGGACTTTGTTTAGAACCGGCACTCAACAGCGTGTTGAATTCCCAGCAACCAACAAGATTGTGGGTACAGAGCTGCCTTCTGCTTCCCTGCATGACATATGACCCCTCCCTCCTTAGCCTGGCCTTGAACCTTTATTATTCTGATACTCCTCAGAGGGGCATGGTCAGCACCAAGAGTCTAACCACTTCCTCAGAAAAACCTGTTAATTTGGTCTGATTGCTTTATTTTGGATAAAATGTGACGGGATTAAGGAGTAGGGTTCACTGCTGGTCCTAGACGTGTACTCTGCAGCCCAGCAAGTGTTGTGTTTCCTCCAGATGTCTGGCGACAAAGGAATTTCTGCCTTCCCTGAATCAGACAACCTTTTCAAGTGGGTGGGGACCATCCATGGAGCAGCTGGCACAGTAAGTGTAGGGTTGGAGTCGGTGACTGTGTCTGTGTGGAGACTGGGTCTGCGGAGAGGTGGGAGGTGAAATCCAGGCGCCAGATATGCTTCAAGCATTTAGCCAGGCAGGACACCCCCGTGTGTCTGTCCTCGTGCTCTGAGCCTGCGGCCCTGGTCTCAACTTCTGTACAGTAAAAAGGTGGGTTTAAAGAAGCCTCCGTTAGATTCCTAAGGGGGCCAGACAGCAAGGAAAAGAATGGAGGACAAGTGAGGACGTTGGCCAAGGAGAAGGGCACAAGCAAGTTTCAAGACAGCAGCTTCCCAAAGCTGCACATCTGGTTTGAGATGAGTCAGAATTCCAGATCTGCGCCCAAACTCTCCTAATTTTTACATGTTAGCAGCTAATGTTCTAATGACTAGAAAGCACAGCTGTGCTAACCTGCAGAATGCCAGGTTGGACCTGTAGTCCAAAGGGTCGCTGATATCCCCACCAAACAGGAGAGAGCACCAGAACCAGTGTAAGATTTTGTCTTCTGTCAAGTCCCAGAAAAACTCAAAGGTCCTAGCAAGCCCCTTATGTGGGGCTGGGGCCGAAGCTTACTCCCCACTTCTATTTTTCCAATGCCAGGTGTATGAAGACCTGAGGTATAAGCTCTCCCTGGAGTTCCCCAGTGGCTACCCTTACAACGCGCCCACAGTGAAGTTCCTCACGCCCTGCTACCACCCCAATGTGGACACGCAGGGTAACATCTGCCTGGACATCCTGAAGGACAAGTGGTCTGCTCTGTATGACGTCAGGACCATCCTGCTTTCCATCCAGAGCCTGCTAGGAGGTGACTTCTGAGCTTAGCCCTTCCATTGCAACCTGGGAACCTGCAGGACTCCCCCAGCCAGCCTCTTCTCCCACCTTGACCATTCTTTTTCTCTTCACCCACAGAACCCAACATCGATAGCCCTTTGAACACACATGCTGCCGAGCTCTGGAAAAACCCCACAGGTAGGTCCTTCGTCGTCCTTTGGCACCGGGTGATCCCTCTCCAACCTTTAAAGGCTACCTCAAACAAAAGGATCTCAGTGACTTGGGGGTGGGAAGGGCGGGGGCAGGTATCAACCCAGGTAACCCAGTCCTACCTCTGCCTTGGTGTTTCTGGTTTGCTTGTTTGACATAAAATCAATTAACCCTTTCCACAGGAAGGTAGCTTGAGGGGCTTTTTAAGTAGAAGTCAAAGCTTTGTGCAAATGGCCTGCTCATGAAGGCCACCTAGTCCCCTCCCCAGTCTCACTGGAAGCAGAGCCCATCCAGGAGACCTGACTGGGTGGGCAGCAGAGGGAGAATCTGCTGTGCTGGGAACCCACCCCCCAAAAAGACTCTTCCCACCTCTGCATCCCTGCTGCCCTCGTGCCCACCTTAACTCCTGTCCCCATTGCTCACCAAGACCTGCCTGTTCTCTTCTAGCCTTTAAGAAGTACCTGCAAGAAACCTACGCAAAGCAGGTCTCCAGCCAAGAGCCCTGACCCGGGCTGTCCAGCATCTCTCTCATTGTGCTGTCTTTCATTTTTTTCCTGAGATGGTCTGTCCTTTCCTTAATTTCTGTATAGGACTCTGTATCTTCAGCTGTGGTGTCATATTTGTTTTGTTTGTGTTTTTAAATTAAGTCTCTGGTTGAACCCCTGTGGTGAATATATTAAATAAATACATTTGGGTTTTTTCGTTTTGTTCTGTTTCTTTACAAGTTGCTGCCTTGCAGTCACCCTAAGGTTGGAAATGCTCAGGGTCAGTGGGGTCAGTCTCCTAGAATCAGGGCTCACGCCTGAAATCCTCGCTTCAGGGAGACATACTTGTCTTTTAGGACGTCCCTGCTGTAGGGCTGAGCAGTGTGGTAACTAGGATTTCTTCCCTTGTGACCTTAGTTATTTTATACTGCATCTGTTTCCTCATCTATAAATGGGGTGTCACAGAATGCCTACTTCTTTGGAGTTGTGACATGCACCAGGAATGTTAATGACTATTGGAGCCGCCCCAGCTGTGTTAGAGATGAAGCTGAACCAGACCACAGGTCAGGGTGGGGAGGAGGGGAACCAGCCATGTACCTTCTGATAGTAGATGCTCTGGCCTTGAAAAAGGAGAAAGGTTCAGGACACCACACAGCAAGCCCAGGATCTGGAGAGACAGCCTGGAAAATCCTTTCCGGTTGGAGTCCTCAGGACAGCTCTCTACTGACCCCTTGCCCCAGGTTCCCCATAGATGGCTCCAGCTCCAAGGGGCACATTGACCTGCTCCATCACCAGCAGATCCTCCAGCCTCTGCACCCACTGGTCTAGGCCCCCAGCCCCTCAGGCCATCTTTCTGCTGCCCGGCCTTTGGGTCCCTGGGAAGAAAGCCCTGACCATCTGGGTTCCTACAGAGGGAAGAGCAGGCTAAGGTGATGGGTCTGGCCCAGGTCCTATAGGAAGATCTCTAAGGTGGACAAACAGTATCCAGGTGTGCTTGGTCTCAGCCTCGCCACAACCTGGGGTCAGCTCTGCCTGCAGCTGGTGGTGCAGGCCTGGGGGGAAGGGGAAATGATAGAGCCCATCAAGAAGGTTCTCACCCATCCCCTTTCTTTCTCTCACTATCCCGGCCCCCTTTTCCTGCCCTCCACCTCCACCAAGCAGCCACATGCAAAAATTGGAGTTGTCAGAGCTAGTATTAGAACTTGGGTGTCCTCTGCTCAGTTTCCTCATCTCAAAAAGTGTGCTCTTAGCTCTCTCCTTGGAGCTTGGAACTGTGCTTCTGAATCTCAAGTGCATATAAATCCACCTGGGATCTTGTTCAAAGGCAAGTTTTGATTTATCCTGTTTCCCTGAAAAGACCTCGCCGGACAATCTAATGCGTCTTTTGGAGCAAAAATTAATATAAGGTCTTATTTTCGGGGAAACACGGTAGTTGGTCAGGTAGGGCCTGAGGTTCTGCATTTCTAATCCGTTCCCAGGTGTTGTCATTGCTGTGGTCTAGTTAAAGGTATAGAGCAGTGTTCAGGGTTCTCCTTCCAGCAGCACAGGTATCACCTGGAATTTGTTAGAAATGCAAATTTTTGGCCCCAACCATCTCTAGATGATTTTAATGCACTGGAACTTAAAAACCACCGGGTTAGCGGATGTCTGAGAAGAGCAGAACTCAGAGCCTGGCACTAAATTGGCCCTTAATAAATCCTCACCAAGGTGGACATATTTTTGCCTGCCTGCCTGCCCCCGCCATGTGGTCCTTGATCATGGTGTGTTGGTCCCCAAGATGGTCACATGGTCTACCTTGTGTCTGTCACAGGGACCCCAATCTCTACATTGTGTAGTTCAGAATCGATCAGTGTTCCCTGGAATTAATCACCAGGAAAAAGTAAAATTATTGTACTAATAGGGTTGCTAAAAGAAGAGGGAGTCAGCTGCCAGAGACAGCTACAGATAGAAGAAAACCAAGCAGAGACAAACAGCTGAAAGATGGAGAGAGGTGACATTGTTTGAGACTCCAGCCTCCAGTTCATGCCTTGGATCCCAGTTTCAGGGTCCAACAAATCCCTTTTTGGTGTAAGTCAGTTTGACTTAGGTTTCTGACACTCGCAACAAAAGAAGCTTAGTACAGTAAGTATTAGAAGGTGTAATTATTATTCTTATTCACTTGATACTGTTGTTGAATGCCTTCAAGGGAAAAGCCCTTTGCTGGGGGCTGGGGATAAAGCAGGGAAAAGGACACAGTCCCGTGCTCAGAGTTTGAAGTTCCAGGGGGAGACAGGCATATCAACAGGGTAGATGGAGTAAGTGCCAATCAGAGAGGTGGTTAAGCACTCAGACCAGGTAGGCAGGCGGACGAACTCTTAGAATCCCACTCCACCCCCATGTTACTTGTGCCCACCTGGCCGTATTGACTGAACCTCTGTCAGATGGGAATATGAGTAGTTACCTCAGAGGATCAATGAAGGATCTTGCAACAGTGCCTGGCACCTAGTAAGCACTTGATAAATGTGGGGTGCTAGGCTCACACAGGTGGGGCACCTCATGAAGGCTGTCTGGAAAAGGATTGGCCCAGGAGGCTGGAATAAGAAAGCATACTCCTTGGAAAGCAGGAAGTTCAGGGGGATGGGCAGAGGGGAGGAATAAAGACTGGGGAAGTAGCATAATAACAGGTCACCAAGGTCTTGAGAGGCCCCGTTAAAATGCTTGGGCATTATCTGGAGGGCATCTGGCAGCTAATGAAGACTTGAGCAGGGCGGTGACATGATCAGATTTGGTTTTAGAAAGATTACTCTGGCTGCCGTCTGTCTGAGGAGTGAAGGGCGGGGAGGAGGTTAACTACTATTATCAACAGCCTGGTAAGCACTGGCGGTGGCCTGACTTATGTCACCGAGTGGGCACGGAGACGAGGGAGGAAATGGGGAAAAGAATAGAAAGTAGCAGGGCAAATTAAGTAACTGAGAGGCGGGCAATGAATTCCTGACTTGGGCCCCATCCCTGAGACAGCGAACGCAGGAGAACAAGATGGATGAGTAGGGGACCTTCTCAATTTAGGGCAGGGCCAGTCTGAAGTACTCAGGACGTCCAGGAAGAACTGTCAACAGGTAGATAGTATCAGACTTAAGAGCCTTGCTTCTGTTTCCACCACAGGGAGCTATATCTAGGCTCTGAGCTGTGTGCTTGTATACTTCACCTCAAAGGCCTTAGTTTCCTCACCTGTCAAATGGAGCTCGTTAGATCATGCGCCTCTGGGGCTGTGTGGAGGAATGAGACAAATGCCTGCAAGGCACAGGGCACAGCACACAGTAGGTACTCAGTCGTGATGATTACTAAACCTCAGAACTGATCGCAGCTGGAAATACAAACTGGGAAACATGAATGGGAGGTGAGAACATGGAGTTGGACAGGGAAGGAGGGCGGTAGCAACGAATAACAGTGGAGTTCAATGTTTCAGGAATGATGGTGATAATGATATTAACAGCATTTGTTAAATGCTGAAACTATGTGCCAGCCTCTGTCCTAAGCTCTTTGCACACATGAACTCGTTCTCACAACCCCGTGAGATAAGGACCACCACTATCCCCATTTTACAGATTAGGAAACTGAAGCACAGAGTGGTTTAATTTGTCACCAGCAGTGAGGATTCAAACTCAGGTAGCCTGACTAAAGCTAAAATGAACTACCCCTGCACTCAGGTTAGACCTGGCGCCTGTTATAACTGGGTTGTACACAAAGGATTGTGGAAGCCAGGCTACAGCCAGTGAGGGCAGGGATCAAGGGAGGAGAAGATGGTATCTGAGCTGGGTTGAAGAATTTGCCAGGCTCATTAGAGAAAGAAGGGCATTCCTACCAGGGAGAACCGTGTGTGCAAAGACCCAAAGGCTTAAATGTGCACCGTCCAGGGTAGGAATAATAAATTGCCCAGTGTGGCTGGAACCAGAGAGGGGAGGGGTGATTGTTGGAAGAGAGGCAGGGAGGGAGGAGAAGAAACTTGGATTTGATTCTAGAAGCAGTGGGGAGCCTTGAAGGACTTGCAACGGGAGTGGCCAGGTCAGATTTCACTTTAGCTAGATCACGCTGATGGCCCTCTGTTGAACCCACTGTAGGGAGAGCTAAAGGCAGAGAGACCAGGCAGAGGCAAAAATCCAGGGTGGAGGTGATGTCAGAACCTCCTTCCTTCCTGGGTGTCCCCACCCTCCCTTACCATCACCAGTACGAAGTACCTATAAGCGCTCAGAAAAACAGACGAAGTGGAAAGGGTCGAGCGGGAATAATACTACCTGGGATGTAGTGTGGACACCCACTCCCCCATGCCCAGCCCGGTAGCATGCGCCCAAGACCCAAAGGCTCCATAAAGGAGGGACAGTGGGGAAAGAAAGCAGCTTCACCCCAGCATCCCCCTGGGTCCAGCGTCCTGCTGCGACCTACCCCGACCCCAGTCCCGGGCATCCTCCAAGGGCCGCCGGCTCGCCCTTACTCAGATCGAAACCCCTGTGGCCTCCCTCCTTCCTGCAGGGCGAGGCGCCACCGCAGCGGGTCCGCGAAGCTGCCCACGCCCAGCGCCAGCTGCTGGTAGCCCGCCGCGAGCCTGCCGAGCTCGTCGAGCGCCGCCCTGCACTCGACCGCCACCGCCTCGGGCTCCTGCGACCCGGTGCCTTTCCACATCCCGCTGCTGGACTCGCCTCTTCTAGGAGCCGGAAGGCGCTCGGGTGGCGCCAGCCGGGGTGGCGCCCTGCCCAGCCAAGCTGCCCCTGACACCCGCTCTTCGATCCTTCCCTCACTCAGACCAAGCGCTTTGCAACGATTGCTTTTATTCCTTCTAGAAAAGGATCCCGAAAGGGACCGCGCCTCCCTCCCGGGCGGGGAATGGCACGGAGCGGGGAGAAGCCCCGTCACCCGAGGGTGGCGCGGTTTCGGTGGGCGAGGGCCGACTTCTTACTGCACGCCCTCCATCATCTTCAGGAACTCTGCGGGAAGGAGAGAGAGGGACAGGCGGTCAGGGGTCCCCTCGGGACGCAGAACCCTGCGCCGGGGGCGCAGTGTCAGGGGGCGGCGAGTGAGGCCGGGCCAGGGCGCCCGCCGACACCGGGCGCGCGGGAGGAACCCGGTCAGGCCAGCCCCGCCCCGCCCCTGAGGCTAGCCGCCCGCGTGGGTGCCGGCGGCACGGGTGCCCCGCCCTGGATGCGCTCCACGCGGCTCTGTCCCGGCTCCCCAGGCCTGTGGCCCTCACCGTCGAAGTCAATGCGGCCATCGTTGTTCTTATCCCCGTCTTTCATCAGGGATTCGATCTCCTCATCTGTCACGTGCTCCCCAGAGGACCTGAAGATCTCAGCCAGCTCCTCCGCATCGATGTAGCCGTCTGCGTTCCTTCGGGCCGAGGGACAGGGCGGGACTCAGGGCAGGCAGGGGCTCGCCGCCCCCGCCACACTCCACACCCCACTCCCAGCACCCCCACCCCGAGAACCCTTCGCGCCCTGCGGACCGGTCTCCGGCTGCTCAGCGCCTGCCTCGGCTCCCAGGCCCCCAATGCACCTGTCGAAGACGCGGAAACACTCGGCCAGCTCCTCCTCGCTCTTCCCTTTCGCGTCCTCTTTCATCTGGCGCACCATCATGACCAAGAACTCCTCGAAGTCGATGGTGCCGCTGCCTGAAGGGAGCAGGTGGTGAGTGACCCTGAGTCCCGGACACCTGGCTGCCCGCCTCTCCCGATTCCCCCTCGCACCCTGCCTGGGGAGGCCACCCGCTCACCGTCCTCATCCACCTCCTCAATGATGGCGTCCAGCTCCTCTTTGGTGGGTGTCTGGCCCAGCATTCTCATCACCGTGCCCAACTCCTTGACGCTGATGTCCCCGCCACCATCAGCGTCAAACATGTCAAAGGCGGCCTTGAACTCTGCGAAGTGAAGGAAGGCAGAGGGCTGAGGTAAGCCTGGCTGGACTGTCAGCCTCACATCTACCTTCCCACCCTGCCCAGATACCAAACATCCCCCCAGCAGACATCAACCCTACAGTTAGCCTGCCACTCCACTCACCAGCGATCATCTCCTCGCTGAGGTAGGACCGGGCCTCGGCCTGCTGGTCTGTCTGCAGAAGACACAGAGTCAGATGACAGAAGGGGCAGCCCTGGGGCAAATTCTTGCCTTAACCCCTGTGTCCTCAAGCGCCAGCTCTGTAAGTGCCCCTTGGTCATCAGGAAGAACAACTCCAAACTAGCCATCCCTTCTGCCTGCCCCCACAGCCCCGGACCCCAGTTTTGGATAACTAGAGAGGAAACATTATGCCCAAGGCCTTCTCGCTTGTCAATCAGAAGTCAAGTCAGGAACCCCCCCAGTAACCTTGGGGGGGGTCACTTGATGTCCCCTCATATCCTCACCTCTTCTGAGCAGCTTTTCAGGGATGAAATGAAATTAGGGCTGTGAAAGGACTTTGTAAAGCGCCAGCACCAGTCCAGCGTGATTTCCCCATTTTCCCTAGCTCCTAACTGTATCTCGTACTTTAATAGGTGCTCAATAAATGTTTGTTCTCAAATAAATCACACAACACCACGTTCCTGAGCACCCACTAAGTGTCAGAACATAACCCAAGCACTAGGACCACCAAGCAGACACCTCATCCTTCCCCTCTGGGAACTTGCAGAAGTGGAGATGTTTAAGCTTCCTTCTTATGATTCAGTCATTAGAGTAAAGGCCACTCATGCCAGGCAGAACATGATGGGGGCCTTGCAGGGGTGAAAATAAGATTCCCGTGGGGTTTCCAGTCACATCTAAGCCAAGCCATCTGGATAGGGGGCTTTGGACTGTGGCTGGTGGTGAGGAAGGGCTGAGGCACCCAAGAAGTTCCTCTGGCTGGTGGCTGGCCCTCCTCCTTGCCCCCCTCCTCCTTGCCTGTGCCAGGAGGACAAGCTAATTTTAGGCTGGTGAGGGCAACAGCAGCTGGCCTCCAGGGTCTAGTTACTCCTTGAAGTGCAGTGGAGAGGGGGATCTCAGAGAAAGATGATAGCTCCAAAGCAGACCCCCTCTGTGGGAGGCTGGGGTCTCTCTAACTCTGGCCTGTCATCTTCTGCCCCTTCTCATAACCCTTGGAGCTTGAGGCCCTGGAGGCCTCCCACCTTCCAAAGGAGACTTTCTTCTCCCACTGGCAGGAGGGTTTGGCCAGGCTTCTCCAGCCTATCCCTGCCACCGGTTCGCTGGTGTGACTCACTCTGGCCCTCAGGGTCCCCATCTCTACCAAGCTAAGGTAGACACAAGCTAAGACACCCCCCTCACAGGTCAAAGACCAACATTGCTGGAAGTCCTAGAAGGTCTGCAGGAAATCTGCACACCTTGAGGGCCAATGCCGGGGACATCCCCGCCCTGCCTTCCAAGAGAAGTCCAAGGCTTTCCTCCCAGGCTTCCTCCTAGACACCTGGGTTGCAGGAACCTTCACATTCCATCTTCAAACATCCAAGTTACTGTTCCACAGAGCACTCGGATTTGGCTTTAAAGAGCCCAGGCGTCCTCCAGCAAGCAAAGGGATGAAGTCCCTTCTTGTCCTTACCATGGTTCCTAGTCACAGGGACTCCTCTGCTGCTGGTCACCTCCTCTGCACTCCACCACCCAAAGATGCCCTGGCCCGCTCCAGGCCCTGGGATTTGTAGGGGCACCTTATCCTCCCACCTCCCTGCTCCCCAGGACTGGATGCCCTGGCCAATCAGATCCTGGGGTCAGTGAGTCCCCCCTCCTCCCGGAGTCCTAGCCCATTGCCTAATTTAGCCAAGGGCCCTTGCAGAGAAATTGAAGCCTCAGAGCAGGTGGCAGGCCTTGACGTCCTAGATTCTTAGAGGAGAACCCGCCCTGCTCCACTACCTTCGCGAGCCCCCTCCAAGAAGCACACTTGCTCCAAGATGGGTGAGGACAATCAGAATAGAGAAAAGTGAGGCTACGCGGTGGAATGGGGAAGCACAAACCTTGAAGTCCAAAACCCAAAATCTAAGTCCTGCCTCGGCAGGCTGTGTAACCTTGGACAGGTGGCAATGCTGCTCTGAGCTCCTGTTTCCTTGTCTGTGAGAAGGGCACAGTCATAACCTCCCTCACAGAGAGACTGTGGTACACAGGAGCCCAAGTATAAGTCACCTAGCTTGTGCCAGCTACATACTGTTGATGCTTGGCAAATGGAATGTCCTGTCTTTGAACAGGACCCGAGGAAGGGAAAGTGACAGCCACAGTTATTGAACCTCTACAACATGCACACACTGTACTAAGCATTTTAACCACATTATCTCAGAGCTCATCTAGTACTCATCCTGTGGGGTGCCAACTATTGTTATGCCCTTTTTATTGGGGAGCTTTGTAAATCATAAAGGTCTATAGTCAGATTGGTGATTCGTATTAATCTTGACTGAGGGGAACTTGGGACAGACACTTCTTGGGGGACCCATCCAGACGGAGAATTGTTCGGCCGGGTCCAGGAAACAGGATGTGCCCTTGGAGGAGAAATCAACATTGAAAGCAGATTCTTCTCTGAAGTTTACCTTCTCCAGGGAAAGGATTTGGAGATTTACTTTTTGGGGGAGGAAGAGGACCAGAGGAAGTTTGTCTAATTAGATAAAGGGGCAGCGGACCCCTTGTTGGAGCTTGGGGGTGAAGTCTGCAGGTGCTCAGCTGACCATCTGGAGAGTAAAAGGGTGAGCAGATCAAGTCACGTCTGAAGGGGTCCTAGCCTGAGAATCCACAGGGTCCAGCCTGGGCGTTGGGAAGTAGGCCACACTCATGACAATGGTTAAGGCAACAGAAAGAGCTCTGAGACAACTGAGCACAGAGTCTGGGGCCAGTGAAAGGGGGCTGGACACCAAGGTAGGCAGATGGACAGTGGCAACTGGGCTGCCCTCTTCCCCTATATATAGACATTCCCAAAGGAAAGCTCAGAGGAGCCAGGCCAGGCTAAATAAGGCCTCTCCAAGCCAGACAGAGGGCCAAGGGGCGATGACACTCAAGGGATTCCAATTTGGACACAAACGTTGGAACCACTTGATCCCTTTGGAACAGAGTGTGGAACTCTCAGCAATCATTTGTTCATTGATTTGTTATTTAATTTGTTCAGGGGCATAGATAACATCCACATTTAGTGTGGCCAAGCAAGGTCCCACTGACCACTCCCATCTCACTCCCCTTCCCTCCCCACCTTGCATGCTGCTTTGCTTTGGTCCAATGAAAATACAATTCAAAACACCACCCTTTATAGCCTCCAGGCCTTCGCACGTGCTGTTTTTTTCTGCCAGGATCTTCCCATCTTCCCGCTCTTCATCTGCTTACTTCTCTATCTTTCTCAGCTTTAGCATTACTTCATCCAGGATCCCTCTTCCTCTACACCCAGGCCAAGAGAGTCTAAGGTGGTCTCCAGTAGTTTCCTCAGTCATAACACTGCACGTGCCCCATGATCACAACCCGTTCTGAGTTCCACAGACAAGAGGCGGTGTCCTAGTCACCACTGCATTGCCCAGTACCCAGCACTTGGCACTTAGCAAGGGTTCAATAAAGATTGTGTGCTTTGTAAGAATAACTGAACTGAATGGCTACTGGTTCAATACAAGAAGGAAGTCACCGTTGAAGAACAACAGGAACAGGCAGCCTCAGGAGGTGAAAAGCTTCTTGTTACTGAATGCATGCAAGCAGGAATTTGATGACCATCTCTCCATACAGAGTCTAAGAGTAGTGCAATACAGGACATCAGGAGATCTCCTTGTTCTGGCCCTGTTTGTGTGTCCCAGGGTAAGCCCTTTCCCCTCCCTGAGCCTCAGACTACCCATCTGGAAAATGGAAGTGCTAGGCCAGATTTCTGAGAGACCCTCCTGCTCTGACAACCCATGGTTTTATGAATACCTGCTTTGTACCCAGATTGTGAGGCATATACCAAAGTACAACTTAATATTCAGCCAATGTTTGGTGAATGAGTGAGTGTTGAGTGAATGAATGAATGATGTGTCTTTTTTGCCCCAACACCATGCTGGTAAGCTGAATGAAGAGTAGTTAGAACTTTGAAATTACACAGACTTGGCCTTAATTCCAAGCTCTCCTATTTCCTAGCTGTGGATTTTGGGAAAGTCAATTTGCCTCAGTTTCTTCATCTTGAAAATGGACCGTCATTGTCCAATAACAACCCCTTCCCTAGGATGTTGTGAGGGTGAAATGTGACCCCATGCAAAGTGCCTAGAACAGGATGTACACGGAAACTCAATGGAACCTCAAGAAATGAGAGCCCCGCCCCCTCTGCACGTGGGATGGCAGGGAATGTGTTTTCCATTCAAAGCTATTTTCCCCTACCCCCCTCTCCTGTGCCATTCAAAACGGGTGGGAGCTACTATCAGAGCGATTTTATTTGTTCGGTTGTATAACTAGCAATATCTGCCCTGTTAGGGACCAATATCTGGGCCTTCCGACACAGGCAGCGACAATAAATTCTTCTTCACCTGCTGCTACCATCCCCATAACACATAAAACACAGCCCTCCATAGATGTTGCTCAAAATTAGCGGGCCTGCTGCTTAGGAAAAGAACAGGGAAAGAACTCAGAAACCTGGGCTATTAGGCCCCATACTCAGAAAACTCTTGGCAAGCTGTGTGACTTTGGGCAAGTAACTCAGTCTCTCTGGGTTTCTTACCCTTTTGCCTACTTCCTTTATGTGAGGCTCAAGTGGAATTGTAAAAGCCTATGAACACTGTAGAAACAATAATCATGTGACTGATCATTCTGTAAATCCCTGCTCTGTGCCAGGCACTGGACTACGGTCCTTACAAAAGCTGCAAAATTAGTACTAGTATTAATTGTACTTTTATACATGAGAAAACCTAGGCTCAGCGCGGTCAGATTCCAACCCAGATCACGGGTCTTCTCTTGGCCTTAGTTTTCTCACCGGAAAGATGGGTTTCCCACTGTCACGTAATGACTTTGGAGAGTTCAAGAGTGCTGGGTGGAAACTAGGGGCTATATTGGGTCCAGCCTGAGTCTCCGGGATGGGTGAGAGGATTCAAGGAGGGTGTGAGCCCCGTCGGATTGGAGACGATACCGCAGGAGGCCTGGGGCTCGCCCAGGCCTACCCAGGATTCCCAAGTCTCTCCTAGAGCAAAGGGCCTGGGATTCCCGGGCGTCTCCGGGTAGCGGGCGGGGCTGGGGGCGGGGCGGCGGCAGGAAGCGGCAGGAGCGGCGCCCGGAGCTGCTGGGCCGGGCAGAGCCGGCCCGGCCTCTGTAAACGGCCGGGGGCTGCACCGGGACCCCTAGGCAGCGACGCGTCCCCGAGTGCTCCGCTGAACGCAGGAGGTCGAGACGCTACAGGGGGAGACAGAGACGTGGGTAGTAGAGTCCCGGCCCCTCCCGGGAAGTGCGCGGCCCCAAGCTGTGCGGGTGAGGGGAGGGGGATGCGAGAGGAGTCCCGGGACTCTCAGGACCCCACCGGGCAGGGGCGGGGCCTCCGCGGCGTCCCTCCCTCCCCCAACCTGGACCCCTCCCCTCCTCCTTCCCGATCGGGGCCCGGGTCTTCCGCCAGGGCTCAGGACCCACAGTCACGCACTCCCCCTAGGGTGCCATGGCTTCGCGGCTCCTGCACCGGCTGCGGCACGCTCTGGCCGGCGAGGGCCTCGGGGAGGCGGCGGCCGGTCCCGAGGTCGAGCAGTTCCCGGAGAGCTCGGAGCTGGAGGACGACGACGCCGAGGGCCTGTCCTCCCGTCTCAGCGGCACCCTTAGCTTCACCAGCGCCGAGGATGCGGACGACGAGGACGAGGACGACGACGAGGACGACGGCCCGGACCCACTGCCCCGTGGGGACGAGGCGTCGGGAGAAGACACAGGCGAGTGCGGAGGACGAAGGCGGAAACCTTGGGGGCTCGATTAGGCCTCCACCACGGCCACCTTCCCGAGATGGTCACAGGGCTCTGAGTTGATCTTGCCCAAACTCCGAAATTCTGACACTTTGAAGTGTCCCAACCACCTCTTGAATGTGTGACCTTGAGAGAGTCACAATACCTTTTTGAACCAAGTTCTCCCTAGTGTCAGATGGGGGAAATCACTCCCTTCTCAGAGTTGTTGCAGACATTAGCTGTACCAGAGTCAGGGATACAACGTGGTAATGTGCTAGGGATGTCTTGGGGGTGCAGATATTAAGTTAGTGCCTACTGTGCACTTATCTGCCAGGCACGATGTTGGGCATTCAGGCCCTCTCTGGCCCTCAGTTTCCTTTTATGACAAATGGGGATAAAGTTATGTCACTTGTTGGGAGGATGAGTAAGGTCATAGAACGTGGTTTATGTGATCCTGGCTCCGGGCCCATTGATGTGACTGGTCTGTACTCATGCAGAACAGAACCCCCCACCTGATGGGCAGCGGGGTAGTCAGCACCTGGCACGGCAATTGCAGGATTTCTGGAAGAAGTCCCGGAACACCCTGGTACCCCAGCGGCTGCTCTTCGAAGTGACCAGCGCCAATGTGGTCAAGGACCCCCCCTCCAAGTACGTGGTGAGTGAGTGTCCAGGAATTCCTGAGCTGTGAGTCTACAAGTCTAGCTAAGAGAAAGTAAAGACGACTCCAACTTCCTTGGGGGGAATGTGGCTATGTGGATATAAATGGCTGCCCCCATTTTACAGATGGAGAAACTGAGGCCAGAAAGGGATGTAATGTGAACAAGTCCTCAGGCAATGACAGCTTCTCTGAAACTGAGTAAAGAAAGGATTATGGACCTGCTTCCTTTCCTGGTTTTGAGAATAAGAAAACGTGTGTGTGCCCCAACTTGCCTTGCCTCCCAGGGGTTTGCAAATTGTAGCAAATGCAAGATACACTGGGAAGAATATTATCTGGATCAGATTTGAGACTCAAGTTGCATTGGTTAGTGATTTTTAAAAAGTGGGTTTTGGATGTAGAACTTGATTCAAATCCCACTTATTACCAGTTGTTTGATCTTGGGTGAGTTGTGTAGCCTTGATGACCCCATTTCCTCATCTGAGCAATGGGGATAATGCTGAGGATTGTCACAGGAGTTAAATGAGACAGTGCACAGAAGTGCCCTTAGCATTGGGCCTGGCATTATGAAGTCCTTGAGAAAATGTGTAAGATAAAAAATAGCTCTATTATTAACACTTAGCTCTGCATTGAAAATGCCTGGCTGTTGTGGCCTCCTTACAACCCAGGTCAATCAATTCTCGAGCGCCTACCCTATACAGAATAATCTTATCCCAAGGGCTCCATTTAGGGACTTAGAGTGAAGAGCAACGTGGGGGAGGGCCTGGGCGTTCGTTTTTGTAGCTGTGGAAAGGAGAAACTGACATGGAAAATGAGGTCTGCCAGGTCCTGCTCCTGGCCAGGCCTGAAACACAGCCTGACTTGGCTAGTCCTGGCAGCGGCAGCTCCCTGCCTCTCACTTCCCTCCTCTTCACTACCCTCCTCCGTTTCTGACTCAGCAGGAAGGGGGCCTGGAACCCTGTCCCACATCTGGGCCTCTCCACCCATCTCTGCTGCTGTTAGTAAACAAGGGCTACACCCATGGGGTGACTGCTTCAGTTTGAGCAGGGATTGACTGATAATCGAGTTTTAAGTGGCGAAAGTCCTGGCCAGGCATCGTGCACAGGAAGCGGACCCCAAGGATTAGTGATCAAGGAACAGCTGGGAAACAAGGAAGTATGGGGGTGATGCTGGGAAAAGAATGACTAGAGCAGGATGGCTAAGTATTATCTGGACGGTGTCTAGGGAAACAAATCACCTTCTTTTTCCCTACTGAACTTCTGGAGGCGAAGAACACAGGCTTTGGAACTACGTTGGCCTGGGTTGGAATCCCAGCTGGGCCATTTTCCAGCTGAGTCACTTAGAAGTCTGAAACCTTTGCCCTCTTTTTGAGCTGTCAGAGTAAGGACACTTTCCTTGCAGTGCTGTTGTGATGATTAAATGAAATAGATGTAAAGTGCTTGGCACAGGGTAGGTGCTCAGTTAATGGAGCTACTATCATTACTATCGATCTTGGCAAGACATTACAAGGATCAGATGAGAGAATGGATTTAATGGTTTGGGGCCAAAGAATTAAAAATAAAAATAAAATCCAGATGAACATAAGGGGGCATTATAGACCATTCCTTGAAGTGTGTTCTACAGAAAATTGGTTTCCTGGAATGTTAGTAACTACGCCTTTAAAAACAAAAAAGATTTTACAGTTAATATGTTTTGGGAATGCAGAGTTGAACAAGAGTAAAGCGAGTTTCTTTACTGTTTAACTTTTTAATCCTTAATATTAATGTACACTGTGAATGTTTGAGAGGAGGAGGTAGAGTAGGCAAACCTAATTGACCAGGCGTAGTTATAATCCTGGTAGTTTCACAGAACAAATTAGATTGAAAAATCTGGGTTTGAAATTAGTGTGCCTTTAACATCTAACACTTGCTAAACCCCCTTTTAAACCTGCTGGCTCAGCATTCTTATACAAGGTGTGATCAAACAATATGGTGAATGTTTAAATTAAAAGTATTATAGTAAAAGACACATTGCCATTAATCCCCCTCAAAATACTCCCCCTTGCTTCAAACACACATATGCTATCGTTCTTTCTGAAGCAGTTTCTGAAGCAGTTCTGGAAGTCCAACTTTCGGAACTGAAAACTTTCAGAACTGCTACTTTCTGAAGCAGTTCTGGAAATCCTCTTTCGTGAGAGTCTTTGGTTGTGCTGTCATGGCTGCCTCGATGTCTTGAATCATTTTGACATTAGGAAAGAGCCAGAAGTCACACGGTGCCAGATCCAGTGAATAAGGTGGATGAGGACACACCGTAATGTTTTTGACAGAAATTGCCATACCAGAAGTGATGTGTGACATGGAGCATTTTCATAATGGAGGATGATTGACGGCACACTTGAAAACACACCTTCTCTCAACCCCGTAGCACACACCCGATTGACTGCACCAAACAAGTTGAAACTTGTCACACACTGTTAGTAAGGTTTGACGTGCCGCTTCCCGTATTGAAGATCCCTGCCTTTCCGTTGGATGGCACTCGGCAAGAGCATTCACCGTAGTTTGTGATCACAATGGAAAGGCTCTATGTCACACGTTACTTCTGGTATGGCAGTGTCTGCCAAATAAAAATATTACAGTGTGTCCTCATCCACCTTATTCATGGGATCTGGCACCGTGCAACTTCTGGCTGTTCCCCAAAATCAAAATGACCGTGAAAGGTAAATGTTTTTAATTGATTTAGGACATCGAAGTAGCTATGACAACACAACTAAAGACGCTCATGAAAGAGGACTTCCAGAACTGCTTCAGAAAATGACAAGAACAATGGGATAAGTGTGTTTGAAGCAAGGGGGAGTATTTTGAGGGGGATTAATGGCAATGCGTCTTTAACTGTAATAAATGTTTTTCCCACTTAAACATTCACTGTATTTTTTAATCACACCTCGTAGATTAGTCCCTATTTGGGTTCTCGTACCTGGGGGAAGCTTCACGGTCATCAAGATGAACATCTTGTTCAGTGTTTCCCAAGCATTGGTCATTCCAATACCACCTTCACGATTCTTGTCCCATCTAAATGCTATTTGTACCATTCTTTTCCTTTAAATAAACCGTTTTTGTTTTGTTTTGTTTTGGGCTTAAGCTTAAAAGATCACTTTATAGCACTACTGTCTGTGGAAAGCCTCATTTGCCATAAAGAGAAGATAATCATAAAAATCAAAGCAGTGAAATGAAACAGTGTCATTAAACCCTGCCTGGATTCTGTTGCTGCAGGGCCCTGACCAGAGATCGTTTTTTGGCTCTTTTCTAAAACTGGAGCTAAAGTGTTGAAGTGCTTTTTTTGAAACCGAACAGAGCTTCTCCATTTGCTGTCAGGAAGACTCAAAGACGATCAAGGGAGAATGACCTCCTGCCTCTGATTGTGTCATTTACTCAAGCACATACCACCTAAAAATCTCAGGACCAACATTTGTACACGTTCTACACCCGAGTAAACACTAACCTGGGCTAACACTTAATTCACTAGAGAAGGAAGCAGACCCGAGAGGGGGACTACCTGGCCTAAGGTCACACAGGGAGCGAGTAGCTGACCTGGGGTTAAAACTTGAGTCCGAGTTCAGTGTACTTTTCACACTGATAACTCCTGGGGTGTCTGAAGACCTGTCCTCCAGGTCTGGATTGGAACAACCTGGCTAGGGATATGGGGGCTGTGTCTAGAGTAGAGCAGAACTTCTCAAGTGTGGCTCAGAGGCCCAGGAGACTGGCATAGGTTTCAGCTCACCCCTGGTTTTCCAGAGGGGCTAGAGAGCTCACTGCCCAGTGGGAAGGGAGTATTTTCTGGAAGGGGCGAAAGGACAGCGGCTCCAGGCACTGAAGGTTGTCTCTGTCTTTCTTTCCCCGTGCTGCCTGGGGCCCGGGTCATTTCAGACAAGCCTCAGGTAAGACGGGACGGGGCTCCCTAGCTGCTGCTCCAGCAGCTCCCACCCTCCTGGGCCGTCTCAGGGGTGAAGGGAAGAGGTGGGGAAACAGAGCTGGAAGTGTGGGTGTGGGGAGAGAAGGGGCCCACGGACAACTGGCACCTGCCCTAACCCCCACCCTCCCTGCAGCTCTACACCCTCGCCGTGATGGGTCCAGGGCCACCAGATCGCCAACCAGCCCAGATCTCTCGCCGCTACTCGGACTTTGAGCGGTTGCACCGAAACCTGCAGCGGCAGTTCCGGGGCCCCATGGCTGCCATCTCCTTCCCCCGTAAGCGGCTGCGCCGGAATTTCACTGCAGAGACCATTGCCCGCCGCAGCCGGGCCTTTGAGCAGTTTTTGAGCCACCTGCAGGCAGTCCCAGAGCTGCGCCATGCCCCAGACCTGCAGGACTTCTTCGTGCTGCCCGAGTTGCGGCGGGCACAGAGCCTCACCTGCACTGGCCTCTATCGTGAGGCTCTGGTGCTTTGGGCCAATGCCTGGCAGCTGCAGGCCCAGCTGGGCACCCCTTCGGGCCCAGATCGCCCTCTGCTGACTCTGGCTGGGCTGGCTGTCTGCCACCAGGAGCTGGAGGACCCTGGGGAGGCCCGGGCATGCTGTGAGAGGGCCCTACAGCTGCTGGGCGACAAGAGCCCTCACCCCTTGTTGGCACCCTTTCTGGAGGCCCACGTCCGGCTCTCCTGGCGCCTAGGACTGGACAAACGCCAATCAGAGGCCCGACTCCAGGCCCTGCAAGAGGCAGGTGTGACCCCCACGCCACCCCCCAGTCTCAAAGAATTGCTCATCAAGGAGGTACTGGACTAACCTTGCCTAGACTTAAGGCCACCGTGGGGGGATGCGCTATCCCAGGATGGCCAGGGGGTGGGCTTGGGTGCTGACGAGGACCCGGACAGCAGTTGGGAAGCTGTAGGGGGTGCTGGGAATCCCTAGAAGTTCTCCAAAGAATTTGTAGCAGACGCAGGAAACATGGTTCTCCTGTTGAGCCAGGCTCAGGACCAGCCTTGGCTGGGGATGTCTGGTACAGTGCAGGGAGGGAGTCTGATACAGCCTCTTCAGCTTATGAACAGCTGGGGGCTCTGCTCCAGGTCGAGGTCAGTGTTCCCTTTCCCTTGGGCCTCCAAGCCAGCGAGGCAGCCTGGCCGAAGGGCCAGGGGCTCTGACTCTGGTTGATGGCTGGAGGGAGGGCTGCAGTTCTGGCCCAGGAGAATTAAAGGCCAGCAGCTCCAGTGGCATCAGTCTCTTTATTGGATGTGAGGGACAGAGGCCCAGCCCTCACTGTGACTCCTGCCTCGGGAGTAGAGGGAAAAGGGAGATCCATGAAGCCCCAGGCCAAGCTGGTACCTCTGGCTACAGCTTGCTCTCTGAGACCCGGGGCTTCACTCGGATCACGCCCTCCTGGGAACAGGACACAGCCAGGACCCCGTCCCGACGCCACAGCTGCCCATGTACCAGCGCCCGGGAGCCACCTGTGGGTAAGGAAAAGGGTAAGAACGGCCTCCTCTCTCCTTTGGCACAGCCAGATGTGCTTCTTGAAAAGGGTGCAATCCAGGTTGGGTTGCCACGTCCAGGGGCACACTGAGTGTTGTGGTCACCCCCAATCTCCAAGTGCCTCTGTGTGAGCCTAGTATGGTCAGTCGTTGGGGAGTAACTCCTCCCACGGGCTCCCCACTTGACCGTTTAAAAGCACTTTCACATATCCTCTGGCTTCCTCAAAAAGATCAGAGGTTCTGAGAACAACCTTGGTCAGTAGCTTGGCTAAGCAGAACTGCCCCACCTCCGGCCACTTGGTGAGGAAACCCATCAGTTCTCTTTATACTAAATCAAACCAGTCCCTCCAGGCTGGTATTCCATGAAAAAACACCTCCACCCCCACACCCAAGGGGACAAAGGGGCTGGGGAAGGGGTCCTGGGGCCATGAGGTCTGGCCACCCCTCCCCCGCCACCTTCAGATTTCCGCTCCCTTGCTGCCCTTGGGCCTGTGTTTGATATTTATGAAGGGACCTGCTGGTTTCCCTTAAATAGATCTTACTTAGTCCTCACATAGCCAAGTGAAGCTTGTTGTCCCCTTTTCCAGATGATGACTGAAGTTCACAGAGGCTCAGGAGCTTGGCCTTAAGAATCAGGCCAAACCCAAGTGTCCTAACTTGAAGGTTGTTGATCCTGAACTGTGACGCTATTTGTACTTGAGAGTCTCCCTTCCCTAAATATAAAGAGTCTCTTAAGTTTTGTCGCTGTTTTACAAAGCAAGGTTTTTGTGTGTGTGTGTGTGTGTTTTTTTTTTTCATTTGAAATGTACTTCCTTGGAAAGGAACCCAGGGCTCTGAGACTAGACACTGATGAGTGGGTCTGGGTTTCCTTATGTCTCTGATGAGGAGTGTCCAAGTCGTGGGGCCCTTAGAAAGTGCTGAATACGCTGAGCCCCAACCAGGTTAACCAGCATCGCTTAGGGAGCTTATTACAAAGACGGTTTCCTGGACCTCTTCCAAGACCTGCTGAGTCAGAATCTGGGAATCAGACTCTGTTTTGAAAAAGCTCCCCCAGTGGTGGTCTGATGGACCTCCGGGTTTGGATGCTACTGCTCTAATGCAACCCTGTTTGTTTCGATGGGGAAACTGAGGCTCAAAGAGGAGACAGGACTTACCCAAGATCATACTGAGAATCTGAAGTGGTTCTGGGACTAGCACTGTGTCTCTGAGACAAGGTAAATCATATTCCCAGCATATTACAGAAATTAAGAGCTGAGGAGGTGGCTCGTCCTCCAGCCTCACCCTGTCATTTGAAGACAAGGCTGCCAAAGCCTAGGAGGGCAGGAGAAGTGACCTGTGCAGTGCGCCCCACAGGATGTGGCGGGGGGACAGCATCACCCACAAAGCAGGCTCCCTGCCAGCCCAAGGTCAGTACCCGTGTCCCACGGGGCCCCACACTCACCAGCCCAGGGGCTCTTGCACTCATAGAGCATCCAGTGGTCAGCTCGGAAGGGGGCGTGGAACCACATGGAGTGGTCCAAGGAGGCCATGAAGCACACCTTATGCTGGTAGTGGTGGGGCAGCAGCGCCGTGCCCAGGAAGGCATAGTCCGAGATGTAGGCAGCCACGCAGCAATGCATCTTGATGTCGCCCTCCCCTGTAACAGGTCCCAGCCCCATCAGCCCTGGGATCCTGGGCTTTACAGCTCAGGACCTGCAGGGAGGTGGGGGACAAAGGGACTGCTGTGCACGGCATGCAGACTGTTCCCTGCATGAGGGCACCTGGCCCAAGGTTGTGTGTGACGGGGGACAGGGAGGTGGGGGTGGAGGGAGGGCAGGAATGAGGAGCGAAATGCAGTCTTCACTCGTGAAGTCTCCCACACAGGCACCTATGGTTAGCAGTAGACCTGGGGCAGAACCTCAGCAAGGTGCCTGCCTTCCCCAGAAGAGGCCCATAGGACTCCAGTCACCTCCCCATTCGCCCCATGCCAAGGCTTGATGATCCTGGTGAGAAACTGAGCCAACTTCCCCATCACGCAGATAAGGAAACGGGCCCAGAGAGGGGACGTAACATGCCCAGGGCTACACGGGGCAAATAAGGTTATGCAGGCCTAGACCCCTGGGAAGTGTTTTCTTCCAGTCCAGGGGGTCTTCTTACCAATATGACCTCGGGCTCGCACCCAGAACATCTGATTGGGCTCCCTGTTCTGCAGCTTGTTCAGAGTGGGTGGGTTTACCATTTTGATCTCAATGGGCACCTCCTGGGCAGCAATTCGGTTCAGCCCCACTCGGTACTTCTCGTGAAGGTTAGGGTCCCTGAAAGTAAAGGGGGAGGGGCTGGGGGAGACTCGGAGAGGGGAGCTGCCTCTCCTGACCCCCCTCATTCCTACACAGGGACTCCTGACTTAGCCCCAAAGCTGGCAGGCAGGAGTGTCTAGTTTTTGAATCTTTTCTTTGTCTCTTATGAGCCACGTGGCCTTGGGCAGGTTAGTAGTCTCTCGGAGCCGATTTTCCCATCTGTAAAATGTGCATAGTGACAGTAACCTACCTCATAGTAAATAAACACTGTGGAGAAGAGAAGGTAAAGCATTTGCAGCCAACGCCATCACAGGCATGGAGCGTACCTCTAGTACGCACTGGTCTAAGCATTTCACCCGCATTCACTCATTCCTCACAACAACCCTGTGACATTGGGTAGTGATCACCCCCAGGGATACATGAAATAAGCAGAGAGTCCAAGCTGCTAGCTCAGGAAGTGGAGACGGCAGGGTTCCGACCCAGGCAGTCTGGCTCCACGGTTAACCGCTTAACCACTTCACTATTCCCAACACTCAGAAAACGGGCTGCCCAACTGGGACTGAGTTATCTAACCCTAAGCAAGTAGGAACACTGTATCCCCAGGGGGAGGAGCCCATTTCCAGGGAAACCCCTTGGCCACCCCTGGAGCTCTGCACCGGTATTTCTACTTTCATCCCTATCCTATTAAGCACTGTCCGTGGAACCTTCTGTGACGATGGAATGGTCTATCTGCACTGTCCACCATGGCCGCCACGAGCCACAGGTGGCTATTGAGTGAATGCTTGAAACATGGCTGGTGGGACTGAGAAACAGAACTATTCATTCCCTCAGGTGTTAATTTAATATAGTCATATGTGGCTACTGGCTTTCTTGGTGGACAGCACAGCTCTAGATTTAGGGACCTTTAAGAACAGTGTCCTCCTTTCATTTCAGCAAACGTTTCTGTGCTCTGACTGCATACCAGCCTCTGCTTATTCCTGTCTGTCAGTGGTGGTATAACTACAATTTGCTGAGCACTCACTAAGTGCCTTATTATCTCCTATCTCTTTTACTCCTCATCGCAGCCTCATGAGGTAGGAATTGATTAGCACCATTTTATAAAGGAGGGCACAGGCTGAGTGGGAAAGCAACTTGCCCAAACTCATACAGCTAGCAGAGACAGAGTCAAGATTTGAATCCAGGCCTTTCGCAGGTTCAAACCCACGTCTGTCCCATCACACCCTACTGTCTTCCCAGCGTGCAGCATAACACAGGCGCTCTCCCTGTTGTAGAGCTGTGAAGTGGGCTGGGCAGAAACGACCATTCCCAGTTTTTAGGTGAAGAAGCAGGGCTCTGAGCGGCTGGGGAGTCGGGCAAAGTCACACGGCAAATGGGCAATAATGGAGCACAGCCCTGGCCAGAATCCATGTGTCTGTCCTGTGTCATGACCCAGAGCTCTCCCTTGCCCTACCAGTTTCCCAACATTACCTACTGTGATCCAAGTATGCAATGTGTTTTGCCAGGTGACATACAAAATATTTCACATGCACTAAGGCAAAGATAGCAGAGCCATAGATCACTGCAGCAGGAACCCTCACCCCACCAAGCATTACCTTCTAGGCTGCTGGATCATGTGACCTTGGAGGAGGAGGGCGTCATTCACAGACTGGGGACGTGAGTATTTACCAAGTAGGTATAGAAATTTCAATATTTTAACCACCAGTAAAGCTATACTATACCTGAACTGGCTGAATCGTAAGCCCTGCATGTTACGTCACGACCCAGTACCCTTGCACATACACACAACTACACACATACAACTGAAACTAAACTTGCAACAAAAGGATTCTTCCCCTTACTGTATACAATACACTCCAATATCTTCTTTTCTCGTCTGTATTTTTAAAATGCCAGTTAAGACGCCCAAAAGGATTCTATGACCCACTAACAGGTGGCAACTACAGCCTGCCCGTTATCCTGGAGCCTCCAGGTCTCTCACCTTAAATACTGAGCAATGAGGGCCTCGTGGTCGAGCAGCTCTTCCGGTGGGGGCACAGCGGGCATGGAGCACTGGTGCTGCACAGGGCTGGGCTGGGCCTGCTGGAAGGACGCCTGGCAGACGAAGATGGGCTTGCCATGTTGCACGGCCTTCACGGAGCGCACCGAGAAACTCGTCCCTGTTCGCGTCCGCTCCACCTGGTACAAAACTGGCACCTTTGGGTCCCCTGCAGGGGGCACAAGGGACACAGTGAGCCTGAGTGAGCCCCACGGGCCCTGTCATCATTACAATGGCTGGACAGGCACCTGTGCTACTCAGTCTCCATTTCTTTTCTGCTTGGTAGCTACTGACGGAGGCCAGGTATTGCGGGTTACAGAGAGAACACCAGACCCTGTCCTAGGGATGTCCCCAGTGCAGGTGGAACTCCTCTCTGTCAACAGCACAGGACAAAAGGGACATTGCCAGATTCCCTGCATTCAGATCCAGCTCTGCCACTCACCAGCTGTGGGACCTTGGGAAAGTCACTTAACTTCTCTGAGCAGTTTATCCACCTCTAAAATGGGGATCATTATAAGGTCCCTACCTCTCAGGATTTGAATGAGAATTAGTTCATAGTTGAAAAGTAGTTAGAATGCTATCCAGCTCTATCAGTGTTTGTCTGATAACATAAACATTCTCAGCTTTTTTCTTGTTCCATCTGTACCTGGGATCTTGTCATGAGTCCGGTACCATTTTTCTAGATCCAGTCAGCAAATCTGGCCTGCTACCTGTTTTCTTTGTTTTGTTCTTTTTTTTCTTTCTTTTATTTTTTATTTATTTATTTTTTTAGAACAAGCAAAGGCTATTTATTCAGTTTAGTATATCAAGGGAGTCAGCCACCATCACTTACGTTCGGTAGAGACTCAAAGGCAGGCAGGGGAGTGGGAAAGCTTTAGCGTGAAAAAAAGAGGTTTCCAGCGTCCCCTGATTGGAGGCTGTTGGCACGGGAAAGCTGTGGACAGGCTAACTAGAAGTGGGGCATCCTATGTAATTGGTTAGAGGTGCATGTTTGGTTTTCTGCAGTTGGTCCTCAGTTGGCAATATGAGCAAAAATTAGGGAAGCTGTCAGTTATTAACCAAGTCCTGGCTGTTTGGGGCTGATTGTTACAGGGGCTGTGGTTTGGCTTCCTGGACTGACTTGCTAGAAATGGTGGTCTGACTTCCTAAAGCCTGACACGTAGACAGTAGGCTAGCTTCCTGTACTGGTTGCTACCAATTGTGGATCAGAGTTCTGTTTTTATATATGGTCTGGCCATTGTCTGTTTGAATATTTATTCTCTCAGGAAAAGCCTGTTGTCAGTCACTTCATCCTTGATACAAGTGGCGGTCCCTTGGCCCTTCTCCTTTGGGTGTCCATGCTCCTAATGCAGGATGGGAGGCATTGGCCCCAGGTAGAGGACGAGCAGCCCTCGACCAGCAGGTCAGGGAGGATTTTTAGGGACAGAGAGTCTCCCTTGTGTCCCTGAAGTCCTTCACTATCTCTCTGAGTCAGGCTGACCTTGGAAAATCCTGAGACCTAGGCAATAAGACGTCTTGGGGATGATTTTCAACTTTCAGATGAAAGAAGCAGGTCTACACAAGTGTTGCTTTCTCCACCCCAATCCCAATGGGGAGCTAAACAGGTATTCAGGGGGTGCATTCAATAGCAATAAACATCATTGGGAAGCCTTGAAGCCCGGCAGGTTTCCAGCAGTCTGATATCAGGCATTGCCAAAGGGCTACTTTTATGAGAATGGGGACTCCTCAAGGTCAAAGGCCTTTGACAAAGACTTTCTAAGTGTCCAGAAACTGAAGATAGCTACATGTGCAGTCTGATTTCAGGGGCTAGAAAGGAAGCCAATAAATTTAAAAAGAAAAAAAAAAGTTTTCATCCTATCCTTGGTCTGCAGCTAAAATGCAGTACTTTCAGTTACGAGTGATTTACCTCCGTGTGAATATTTCAGGCCCATTCTTGGAAATTATTAGTGGAACACGGCAGGTAGGCTCTGGTGTAGTATATTGAAGGAAGGGAGCTAACAGCTATGGAGTGGGTACTCGGTGCAGGCAGTGTTAGTTACCAAGGTATCTTCTCATGTTCTCACAATGACTATGTAGAGTGCGTCTTATTCCCATTGTATAGGTGAGGAAATTGAGGCCACAGAGAACATTTTTTGGAATACAGCCAAGCCCGTTTGTTTACATGTCTACTGTTGCTTTAGCCCAGAAAACCTAAACTATTTACTATCTTGCCCTTTACAGAATGTTTGCAGACTCCTGCTGTAGATTCTCCGAGCACTAAACCTATACTAAGTCAAATGACTCCTGTATTACATCCTGCTACTTCTCTAGAGAAACACTTTTAAAACAAAAACAAAAACCAAACTGACTAACACTCTAACCTGGGCTTTTAGAAAAAGAATTGATATGATAAGTGGCAAAGGACCAACACCTCCCTCCCCAGTATCTTTTAATTAAAAATATCATTGGAAGGGTGGCCGGTTAGCTCAGCTGGTTAGAGTGTGGTGCTGATAACACCAAGGTTGCTGGTTCGATCCCCGCCTGGACCACTGTGAGCTGCGCCCTCCTTAAAAATAAAAATCAGTGGGACATCATCATTGGTTATAATAAGTTACGTACCCGGTAGAGGGCCACATTACAAACTAGTATCAAAATTAAATAAGTAAATGGGGACACTTTTAAAGTGAGTCAGGGCTGCTATACCAGAGGAAGTGACTTGTACTTTTATGCCTCAAACCTCTGGAGTGTTCAAACAGGGCAGAATAACCTTTGGCCTAAAGCAACATTGTGCCCCCAAAACAACTGTCTGCAGAGATAACAAGAAAGCAGTTGTTATGACTACTGGACTGAACATTTAAAACCCTGTTTAGAATTAACATCACTGTTATGTTACCTGCACCAATAGAAATGCCTTCCTGCTATCGGTGTGATTGTTCCCCTTCCCTTTCCCATAAATACCCATTGCCTCTGTCTTCTAATGGCAACACTATTGGGGCTTCTGCCTGAATCAGTGCAACTGGCATAGCTTTTCTTCTGATCTCAAATAAACACTTGTTGCCTCTCACTTTGAAAGGCTTTTTTACTTTTAGGTGAACACTGGTACAAGAGCTTCCCTTTTTGCCTTGCTGCCAGGAAACTCAGAACTAACTTTTGTATAAAACTGCAACAATATGCCTTAGCCTAGTTTTTTGACACAATCATTTCCCCAAATCCCGTTACTATTAGACTCCTGTCCCTTGACTTTTATTGTGATAGCCCTATAATAGCTGCCAATTATTTTAAGCTGTCTTGAGGCCTTTCAAGAAGCAGGTAGGGACATAACTGATTGATTATTTTGAAACAGTAGCATGGGCATAGCTCATTTTATGCTGCCCCTGGATCGAGAATTTCCAAGGAAGAGGATCCTTCCCCCAGACCCTGGGATGGGCACCCTGGCAGCTCTCCCTTGGTTTGGAATGATCTCCCAAGAGTGAAAGAGAAAAGCGCAAAAGGAGGAAAGAATATGGAGCTTGGATTCACACAAACTCAAGTTCAAATCCTGGCTCTGCCTCCCTAAGCACTTCGAGAGAGCCGGTTACATGAGTATAACTTCTCCCGGTCCCAGTTTCCTTATAGGTAAAAGGATGGCAGGAATGTGTTTACTTCTGAGGACTAAACAAGATGGGTGTGTTCTATATCATGCAAATTTTAATTATTCCCATAAGTTTCTTATCAAAAAATAATGATAGTTATCATTTATGTAAACTTTCAACATACCGGGTCCTGCACTAGATACTTTATCTGCAAAGACTCATAGAATTCTTTCAGACACTAGATGAAGAAACTGATTCAGAGGGATCAGGTAATGCCCCCACCGCCTCAAAACAAAACTGTCTCACTAGGCTAGGATTACAATATCAGAAGGCCAGCATTTTTGCAATTTGAGTTTACAACCAAATTGAAGAAATAAATGGCACTTTTGCTCCCAACTGGCATAAAGGTAAGACCGGCCTGGGCCCACAGTTAAGTATTCAAATACTTTATAGCAATGACTGTCAGGGAGGAGCAAGCAATAAAAAGATGGGGAGTGAGGGGCATGAGGACGTACTATGAAAAGTATGTATGTTTACTATTATAACTATTTTATATTTGTAAAATGAAGGGGGAAACCCCACTATTGTTTTCTTAATATGAATCACATATTGTTTAGGTCCATAAATTCTTCTCAGCTGATGGGATTATGCAGAAGACAATGACTCTTAAAATTGGGGACATCTGCCTTAGGAGCGAGGGGAAGGGAGGGAAAGCAAGTTAGATTTTTGTTTCTCAAAAGAGAGCATGGGTTTTTTTAAAAAAACTGCTCTCTTGCTCCTTAATTTGATCCCAGAGCTGTAAGCAGCTATAGAGATCATCTCGATACAACATGCTTAGTCCTGCCCTCCTCCATTTTTTAGGTGGCATGAAGGAACCAAGCCTCAGAGAGAAGGGTAAGTAACCTCCCTCAAGGTCGCATGGCGAATTAGTCCTGAAACTAGAGCCACGGCCTCTTCATTCCCTGTCTGGTGCTGTCTTCTCCCAACCAAGCAGCCTATCTTCAAATTCCTGGCAGAGATTATAGCACTCCTCTGAGCACCCAGCACAGCACTTAGCACCAGAAGGTATGAAAAGAATGAAGAACAAAGGACCCACAGGGAGCAGTGGAGCCTCAAAGTCTTGTGTCATTTGGGGCCAGATAACAAGCAGGTGTAAGGTCTAAACCTCTCCCAGGCCCCACCCAGGCCTTGTTCCCCTCTAGGCTCTGTGACCAACTAACTCTCCCCCTTCCCCTCTGCCCACTTCCCCATCCTCCTCTCACGCGTTCATGGCTCAGTCAGCCCCCCAAGGGCAGGAAGAAGTAGCTGCTGGGCCACCAGGGCTGGTTGGGAGCAGGGAGGAGGTGCCTTACCTGCCCGGACAAAATAGCAGTGCAAGGAGTGCACGTGAACGTCTTCACTCACAGACTTGGCCGCAGCCACCAGGGCCTGTCCCACGATCTGACCCCCAAACAACCGCTGGGTTGTGGGTATCCAGTAATGCCTTCCTCTGTGGGGAAAAGGAGAAAGCAGGAAAGACTTGGGGAGCTGGGCCAAATTCAACAACCATCAGTGAGCGTCTAGTACAGGATCTATTAACCTTAGTGGGGTTTGGAATCCTTTGGAGAATCTGGTGAAAGCCCTGGACCCTTTCCTCAGACAAACATCCTTACATCACTCTGCATACAGCATACATCTTCAAGGTCTTCAGGATTGCCCAACACTTCTGTGGATTTTGATTAAGGATAACAAACCAACCCCTGTGTTTTACACTAAGAGAAGAGGGATCAGAGAGGGAGAGTGACCTGAGCAAGGTCATACAGCTTAAACATTGCCAATCCTAAACAGTATCTGGGTCTTCTAACCCCAAGGCCAGTGTTTCTTCCACTGCCCATACCAGAGTAAGGCAAAACAAGGCCTTGAGTGACTCAGATGAACCCCAAGGGCTGCGGGTGGAATGCATTAAGGCCTGGCACTTACTCCCCTCAACTTCGACAGCTCCATTCTTCCAAGAACTAGATTTAGAGCTCGAAGGGCCCTCAAACTTCAAGTCTAACGAACCCCCTTCAGTGTGCAGCTGAGAAAACTGAGGCCCCAGAGGTGAAAACAGCAACTTGTCCAGTGCATGAACTGTGTGGAGGCTGAAGGATTTAGGTCTCCGACTTTCCAGGTCCCAGCACAACCCAAGTTTTGCATTTTTATATAATGCATTGCAAAGAGTCCTCCAGGAAGTTATCTGTAATTCATTAAGTAGGGGGAAGAGAAATTAACACCCAAAATAGCTCCCAATAAGCCAATAGGAGCCTTGAAGCTCAAAACTTAAATCCCCAGCTGCAGTCAAGAATTTAAGTGGCATCCGGAAGGAAAATGGCTCAGGCTTCAGAACGAATAAGGAGCTACCAGACCCCACTAAGTGGTGGTGGGGATGGGGTATGTAAAAGGAAAAGATAGCGAACATGCACGGAGCTGAGGATAAATTTTAAACCTGATCAGCTGTGTGCTCTTGGGCAAACCACTGCCCTTTTTAGGTTGGTTCCAGAGACATGACTCCTCAAGGGAGGTTGCTGAGAAGGATGTCTCAGGTCATCACTTTATTTGTCCAGACTGCCAATACCTCGTAGGGTTGGGGCTGCACAGACCCGGCGTGAAGAAGAGAGAAAGCCGGGACAGCGAGGACAGGTCTGTCAGGGACAAGTTCTCTCCCAATCGTGGCAGAGCCTGCATCAAGCGCAGAGCCCATCCTCGTCCAGGAAGCTATGAACAGGAGGCTACAGGATGGCGGCAGTCGAGATCAGGAACCTCTGCCCCAAAGAAGGATGCGGGCCAGATGCGGCCAGCTACCTGAAAAGATCCTCGTCCAGCGGCTCGAGGTTGAGCACGCTGGTGACCAGGACGCTGCGGAGGTCCCCGGAGGGATCGCCGCTGCCCTGCCCATCCTCCGGGGCCTGCGGAGAAGTCATATGGATCACCTGCCTTCCGGACCCGTACACTGCACTGGTCCCGACTCGCGAAAACCCGCATAGAACGCACAGCTTCCGGCAGATTGCCGTAGTAATCGGAAGGCCCTTTCAGGCACTAAGAATGCAGTATGCAGGTTATGATTGGCCGGTATATCTGTCAGTCTTAGGGAGTGCGGCTATCTTTCTCTAACGATTAGAGAGAATGAGTGCCAGTCTGAGGATCCCGTGTGTGATTGGATGTGACCATGAGGGGGCGGATCCCCGGCACTGGGTAATAGGGGTTGAATTTCATTTCCCCTGTCAGGTTGCAAAGCCGCCCCTAGTCCATTTAGCCCACTTAGGCGTAGGTTTCCTTCCGAGCTCCATAGCAAGCCACCTAATTGGGGCCGACCCTGAAGGCATCGTGGGCCCACGCCAGCCTGTAGACCCTCATTGTAACCTCTGACCCCTGGTGTTCATCTTGGGGCCAGTCCCCTGGTGTGGGCTGAGGGGGCAGCCATGGAGCTGGGCAGCTGTTTCAAGACCTACGAGGACTTCAAGAAGTGTTTCAGCGCCTACAAAAAGGAGAACAGGTGCTCCTTCATTCTCAGGGACCGCGTCTCCGTCCGCTTCCACAACCTCAACCATGGCACCTCCATCCGCGAGGACATCCTGTAAGGGCGGGGTGGGGGCGGGGAAGGGGGGTGGCGAGGAGGCCGCTCACCCCCCAGGAGGGTGGCCTGGAGGAGGAGGGAGTGCATTTGGGTCCTCGTTCCTGTGAGCTTTCAACAGGCGCTCATTGAGCACCTTCGGGGTGCCTGGTGAAAAGGGAGCAAAACCTCCACAGGCATCCATTTCTGACCACCCACTTCACCTTCACTCACTCACATTCATTCACTGCGTCTCTGGAATTCATAACTTAAGTTTGTCCCATTTTCTGAGCACCATCCCAGACACAAAATACCGCCTTCGCAAATGATAAAAATGCCTTGGCCATCATTTCCTTCATCGGTCTCCTCTTTACAAAGCATTAACAGCAGTCAGTTGTTGGTTAGTTCATTCATTCATTCAGTTATTCGTTTTGTAAATAGTTCTTGAGCTCCTGAGATAAACAGCCGTTTTTCAAACACTTTCTGTGTCCTAGGGAGCGTTCTCTCATCTGCGCATGCTTTACCCCACGGGGCAATATTGAGAATTATAGCTAAATGTTATTTTTCCTATTTGGCAGATGAGAAAACAGGCTTAGAGGCTAAGATAAGGGAAGCAGAGAAAGGCTTCATGCTGGAAGTAATGGTTTCTACTGGGTCGTGAATGAAACAAAGGGCGAGAGTAGGAGTTCAGTGGTTAATTGAAGTGGTTAATTGCCAAGTAGCATGAAGGAGTTTGACCAGAAGGAACTGTGCAGACAGAGTTATGGAGTTATGGAGCAAAGGTACAGATATTTGAAAGAAGGTGGCATGTTTGAAAAACTGGGATGCCATACTTGGCAGGAGATGAAGTCAGTTGTAGTCTAGGTACCATTGTGAGGTGTTGGGACTTTATCCTATGCCAGTAGCATCTTTCTCAGCAGTGAGACTAATACAAAAAATGTCCTGCTCTCGGGATGCATACAGTCTATGTCAGATCCATAAAGGAGCCTCCCATGGCCTTCAGGATGAATGAAGTCAAAGCCGGTAAACCTGGCTCACCAGACCATCTGACCCTTTTGACCTCTCCATCTTGCATCGTGTGTCCATCCATATCAGGTCTACTCCACACTCAGCCCAAGTTCTAACCCCACAGCGTCCTGGGCCTTATACTTACCATGTCCACTGGTTAGAATAACCTTGCCCATCCACACATTCTAGCTCACTTTTCCTCAAATGTCAGTCATTTGTATACTATCATCTCCGTACTACACATCCTATACTACAATTTATTTAACATTTTGAAATTCAGTTTTAATATTCAAAGGAACCTGTTTTAGACCCAACCTAAGCAATAATATGTAAGAAGTAACAGGATAGTGGTTCCCAAATGGTATATATTTATAAATAACTTAAATATTCTTGTGCAAGCTGCGGTCATTTTAGATCTCTTTTAGTCATTTGGGAAACTCTGTTTTAGCTAATTAATTCCTTTTCCTTCAGATTTCAGCACATTTTCCAGGAAGGCTTTAATTCCCGGAAGCTTAGATCAGGTGCTCTTCTGTGTTCTGAAGCACCTGTTATAGCTGTCACAGCACCTGTTACTCCTGTTACAGCATATTGCTTTGGACTACAGTTTACAGAGGTTGCCATGGGTTGGCTGAGCTCTTCCCAGGAGGGACTCTGGTTTCCCATTATTCTCACTGATTAGCACAGTGCTACTTGCGTAGGATCAAGTCCAAACGCCTCACACTTGCACCTAAACACCTTTCAGGTGACCAACCATCCCCAGCTCTAGCACAGGGCTTGGTGTATAGCAGGCATTAAGTAATTGTTGAATGAATGAGTCATCAAGTGCTAAACATGTGATGCAGGGAAATAGGTATAGGGACTCACAAGGGAGAAAAATCAGTGTTCTATTTGCTGCTCTAACATCACCGCAAATGTAGTGGTTTATACACAAATTTATTATCTGACGGTTCTGTAGGTTAGAAGTCAAACCCAGGTCTCACTAAAATCTAGATATCAGCAGGGCTGCACTCCTTTCTGGAGTCTCTAGAGGAAACTCCGTTTCCTTGTCTTTTCCAACTTCTAGAGTCTGCCCTTGTGACCACAGACTCAAAAGGGGTCCGCTGGCTTGGACACATCCGTGCCAAAAGAAAATACAAGCAAGAGTTTGCAGCAAAGAAAGTAAAGGTTTATTTAAGGAGTTAGCTCCGAGTCCAGAGACATAGGTGATCTATTGACCTCAAAAATCTGGCTCCCCAACGGCCTCTAGTGGCTAGGTTATATAAGAGGAAAATCATTAACCAGAGTTACACTATGGGAGTTGGGGCTAAGGACGCTGCTGATTGGTCGAGGCTAAGGCAGGTCCTTGTGTCAGTCATGGCATTGTTCCATCTGGTTTCCAGGGAATACGGTCCATGGGGGCCATCACTTTCCTGAATCCGAAGTTGAAACATAACTGAGGCCACGGTGTTAGCTTTGTTTCATTAAAACCTCATTCATTGTTTGAGGTTTAGTTATTATATCCTAGTCATGGTTAATAGACCTGAGGCTTTATTCTTAAAAGAGTTTGATGTTGATCAGAAGTTAATGTCCTAAGGGCTTAATGATTAAAAGGAGTGGACATACAGTACGTATATGTACATATAGGAGGATCTGGGGACAAAATGCAAGGGTTTCGTAATTCTCTCAGGCTGAGCAAAACTAGCTTGGATTAAAGCAGAAGGCATGCTAAAGAAATGGCAGTTCTTGTGCAGTTGGTTACGCCCTCACTGCTTGGCTTATGGTCCCCATCGTCCATCTTCAAAGCCAGCAATGGCTGGTTCAGTCCTCCCATCACTCTCACCTGTTTCTGTCCTCCTCTCTCTCCCTCTGGCTCCCTTTGTCTGCCACCTTCTTCTGCTTTTAGGACCCTGTGATTGTATTGGACCCACCCCGGAAATCTAGGATAATTTCCCTTTAAAACAAGTCAGCTAATTAGCAACCTTAATGCCATCTGCAATCTTAATTCCCCTTTGCCATGTAACCTATCATATTCACAGGTTCTGGAGATGAGGAAGTAGACATCTTTGGGGGACCATTTTGCCCACCACAGGAATATTAACGTCCT
Source organism: Rhinolophus ferrumequinum (assembly GCF_004115265.2). Classification (NCBI taxonomy): domain Eukaryota; kingdom Metazoa; phylum Chordata; class Mammalia; order Chiroptera; family Rhinolophidae; genus Rhinolophus; species Rhinolophus ferrumequinum. The sequence continues at coordinate 12,283,960 of NC_046306.1, read as the reverse complement.
GGAGCGGGAAACGGTGTGAGTTAGTGCAGATGTTAACAGCATGTACTTGGGATGCCAAAGAAAATGTATACACATTTTTTTTTAAGTTTTTTTTTTTTTTTTAAGATTTTATTGGGGAAGGGGAACAGGACTTTATTGGGGAACAGTGTGTACTTCCAGGCCTTTTTTCCAAGTCAAGTTGTTGTCCTTTCAATCTTAGTTGTGGAGGGTGCCGTTCAGCTTCAAGTTGTTGTCCTTTCAGTCTTAGTTGTGGAGGGCGCAGCTCAGCTCCAGGTCCAGTTGCCATTGTTAGTTGCAGGGGGCGCAGTCCACCATCCCTTGCAGGAGTCCAGCCGGCTACCTTGTAGTTGAGAGGACGCACTCCAACCAACTGAGCGATCCGGGAGCTCAGTGGCAGCTCAGCCTAAGGTGCCGTGTTCAATCTTAGTTGCAGCGGGCGCTGCCCACCATCCCTTGTGGGACTCATTGAACTGGCAACCTTGTGGTTGAGAGCCCACTGGCCCATGTGGGAATTGAACCGGCAGCCTTCGGAGTTAGGAGCACGGAACTCCAACCGCCTGAGCCACCGGGCCGGCCCCTGTATACACATTTTAAGAGATGCTATCTATGCTAAAGCAGTAGTTCACCGTAATCAGAAGTGTCTAGGGGTGGCCAATTAACTCAGTTGGTTAGAGCGTGGTGCTGGTAGCACCAAGGTTGCAGGTTTGTTCCCCGCATGGACCACTGTGAGCTGTCCTTCCTAAGAAAAAAAAAGAAGTGTCTCGACGCTGATGGTAACCACTTTGAGCATCTCTTGTAATTGCAGAAGTCACACGTGACTTGTATTCATCTTTTGTTATCGGTATATATTATCACAATTTTAATACAGCTTTTTCCTTTCTTAAAATGTGTGTACATTTTTTTGGCACCCTCTGTACTTGAGGCAGTGAGGAGACCTGCTTAGCAAGAAGGAAGATTTATACTGGAGCAGCAGAAAAGCAAACTGGTGGGACTCGGATAACAGATGAGAAGGTTGGGGTTAGTTTCATTTTTTTGTTTTTGAAGATTGAACAATATGAAAAATGAATTTGTTTTTGAGAGGTTAATATAGTCATTTAATTAAAAACAAAATTTGACACTATACAAAAGAGTCTAGAAGTTAGTGTCCTTTCCACTGTGTTATCTAGAGGCAACTGCTGTTACCTTCCTGAGATACACTGAGCCTGAACAAGCATATCTTGTATATGTGTATGCATCTTTTTTCTTTTTAACAGTGGCTACATACTGTTTATACATGTCATTCTGCATTTTGCTTCTCTCAGTTATCACTGTATTTTGGAGATTATTCCATATTCCTTATTTCATTGTATGGGCAATTTAATTCATTGATTTTAATAATTGTTAACTGAAAACTTACTTCATGCTAGTGTCTGGAGATACAGTGTTGAAAAAGATCAATTGGGTCCCTGCCCTCATGGAGCTTCCCCTCCAGTCAGGGAGACAAATATTAAACTTTAATTACAGACATAATTATTTCCTTAAAATCGTAGTGAGAGCTCCCAAGGAAAAGTCCGGACGGCTGGGTGGAGAATGACAGGGAACCTTAATCTGGTGGGTAGGATGGGGTGCTGGTGACACTTGATACCAGTGCAGGCTGCAGATTAGAAATAAAAAAGGCCGTCCCTGGCATTCTGCAGCGGTAGTTTAGAAAGCACATTGACCTTCATTCTTTTAGTTGGTCCTCTGAATAACCTCATCAAAGGTAGGTTTTGTTATTCCTGTTATGAGTTAATATATATAAAGTGCTTACCACAGTGCCTAATAGATAGAAAATATTCCGTAAGTAGTAACTGCTATTCTTATAATATTATTATGCAGATGGAAAACATCCAAGAAAAGTTGAATGCTAAAAGGACTAATAGTTTCTACCTCTGCTTTACCTGAAGGCTCAGAGTTTCCAAGTTCTACATGCTTGAGCAAAAGGCAGGAGACAGGTTAGATACCGTAAAGGGCAGGCCAGGAGCAGGAACTGAGGTCGCCAAGACTTGGATGAGGAAAATAATAAGAGAACCTAGAACAGAAAGCACCCTCACCTTCAAAATCACCGCGTGTGAGCTAGGGAAGTCTGAATTTGGTACAGTTACAGCCAAGAAAAATGAGAATGGGCAGAAAGGAGGGGGGCACGTTGGAGCAGGGAAGAGGGTATGGTTTCAAGAAACTATTAAGACAGCACGTGGGTGTTGGAGCTCAAGGTCAGACCCAGCCTGTTTATCGCCAGAGGTCTTCACTGCCCTATTTAACCACTGAGCTGTACCCGCTTTTTAATTCCACTGTTCCTTTATTCATTCAACAGACGTCTAGTAAGAAGTAAAATGTTTATCGCCAAACACTGAGCTGGGGTACGAAGATGAGTAAATTGTGGTCTCTGCGTTTGAGGACAACAGTAGAGTGTGAGCTAGCTTATGAGGAAGTGAATTCATGAGCAGCCCAGGCCTTTAGCAGAGATGGGTTGACTGCCTGTTGGGATGTTGTAAAGAATATTCTTGGATCATTTATTGGAACTGGCTCTGTGCAAAGCACACAGTGTTGGGCTTTTTGAGTGGTGTATGAATGTGTGGGATCAATGCTTCTCTTGTGGGACTGGGGGGTGGGGGGGGGAAATGTTTTTAGGACATAATTTAGCAGAATGCAACGTTTCCCCGCAACCAGTTACGCATACTACTGGTGGACAGGTGAGATCATTTTAATAGTAAGTATTTATGTTAATATCGAAACATAAAGATCCTTATTAAATAAAGTGAGCTGATTTAAAGAAAACCATTTGAAAATAATAAAGCAAATGTTATATGGGCAGTTATGTAAAAGGTGGTTTGTGATTCCTTAAAGTTCAGGAAAAGCTGGCATAATGGTTAAAAGTAAGAGCTTTGAAGTCAGAAGGATAGGCATTAGCCCGGACTTTGGGCAAGACTTAATCTTTGCCACACAGTTTATTCTTCTGTCAAATGAAGAGGATGTGGTGATTAAATAAAAAAATACATAGTGGCAGAAGCATAGTGCTCAGTAAATATTTGCCTAAGTCGTAATTATAGTACATGACAGAAAGTAATAGGTATTTTAAGAGCCAAAGAAATGTGCTGTGGTGGTTACCACTAAAGGACCAAAAGTCTCAGGCAATGGGAAGATTTTGTGATTTTGTACCCAGTTTCCCTCCCCATATTTTTATATATGGCTTTTGTGGGGTTTCTTGTTACGTCTTTTTGGGGATTGATATGCTTCAAACAGTCCATGAAGTATTTTGATGTGTCTGTCCATGGCGCCTCAGTTTAATAGCGACCTTTTAAAAACACTTCTTTGGAATGCATTCCAGACACTCTGCTAAGAACTTTACAGGCATTGTTTTCTTTAATCCTCATCACACCCTTTGAACTAAGCCCCGTTATCTGGGTTTTCATTTTCCATGTCTTCATAGTCACGAGGCTAGATAGGAAAGTAAATATCATAAAAATCTTGCAAATGCACTGGCCTCTTATAAAGTGAGTCACGACGTAATCATTCCTTCCTGCTTATGCATACAAGTCCCATCAACATCTTTGGTAGTCAGTTTCTGGCTAATGAATAGATGTGTTAAATATCAAGATAATACAATGCAAATAAAACTAATTGCAAACTTGCACATTGCCCAAGAGCTATAGGACTTGGCGAAGTCCTGAAAGTAATGACACAGAGCTCCTTATGTCACCGGCAGCCTTACACCAGTTAACAAATAAGGAAGAGAAATCAATAAGGATGATGATATGATATGAAAAGCCAAGGATTTGCATAACAAAAATTAAATTAGGCCCTTGGGAAACGTGATGAAGCCCAGGAATATTTTGGTAAAACTGATCTTTACATGTTGCAAAAGGGAAACAGGAAATAAAAAGTATCATAGTGTTTGGGGAAAATATATACCAGGAAAAAAAAACAAACAGTTGATGCTTTAAGTCATTCTTTGATTATTCTAAGAATTGGCATACACTCACCATTATAACTTACATTTTGTTAAATTTCATCATTTTAGTCTCATTTTTTAACATACAGTTCCACTTAAATCTTTTTTTCCACTATTTACTATGATATGTTGTTTCTGGAGATGTTTTTGGCTGCAATTTACTGAAAAAACCATGACTCAAAATGCCTTATTTCTTAGAAACCCAGAGGTGGGCTTTTGAAGGTGATTGTTTCAATGGCCAAGGCTGTTTGCTGCTTTCCACACTGCTATCCTCGGGTCTCAGCTTTGCCCTCAGGATGGCTTCCCACATGGCACAAATGCAGGAGTCACATCCAGAAGAAAAAGCCTTCCTTGGTATCTCGCAGATTTCCCATCATGCTTCTTTGCCCAGAACTGGGCCGTCTCCATGCCCATCCCTAATGAGATTACTGTAGTCGGCTTAGCCTAGGTCTGAAGTACTTAGCCATGTGGGAGAGGAATGGCAACCTGAATAAAGTTGGCCTTCTGTTAGGGAGAAGGGGGCTAGGGGATGTGGGGTCAGCAGCTTTTGGAATGAATTCTTTTTTAGGGGTACTGATTATTCTTGGATCACATGCTGATTATCCATAGACCAGCACTCTTGTTATCTTCATATTCGTAGGTTAGGAATTGGAGGCTTAGAGGACGTGAAGTGACTTATCCAAGTTCACACAACTAAGTGGTGAAGCTGGAATTTAAATCAGATCTTCTGACTCTGAGTCTTATTCCTAACTCAAGGTATAGTGTCTAAAATGGCTTTACTCCGCCTATAAAAATCCTATTGCTCAAGGGGCAGTTTACCCACAAGGACACAAATCTTACGTAAAATGAATCAAAAGCTTTAGTTAATCTATTCCAAGTCCCATAGTCAGAGTGAATGCTATTCAGTTATAAGTATATCGCTTGTACCTCTGTTTAATCATTCACTTAATCTTGACTTTCCTGGCCATCTATTTAATAATCTCTCTGTTCACTAGACTGGGCGTAGAGACTATCTAATTTGTGTCTCTAGCCTTCAGAGCAATGAGTCTAGTGTTTGGTACATACTAGGGTTTAATAAATGTTTGAAATTAAACAAAGGACTTTTCCAAGGTTATGGGAAGAGTAGTAGTGCTAGGACTAGAAGCCAAGTCATCTGACAGAACTCTCCCAGTGACATTCCTAGTATACTTCTTGTTATAGGAAAACTTTCCGTGTCATACAGTCACTCAGGAATGTTCACTCACTATGTGTGTTTAGAGTACCTAGTCTGTGCCTGGTACAGTACCAGGCACTGGGAGGCACACTTAGGGCAATACAAACAGCTACAGTGTAGATGAGAAGGAAGCAAGACTGGCCGACTCCCTTTCTGCAGATCCTGATTGAGCTCTCTTAGATATAAGCACTAAGGAAGATTCAGAGAAGTGCGTCAGCCCTGTATCTGCTGGTTCTGTATCCATGGATTCAGCCAACCACAGATCGAAAATATTTGGGGGAAAAAAAAAACTTATGTTGTTGTTGACATGTGCTGTGTAGTTAGGCCTATGAGGACTGATGGTTGTGTCTATACTGAACATGTACAGACTTTTTTTTCTTGTCGTTGTTCCCTAAACAATGTAGTGTAACAACTCCTTGCATAGCATTTACATTCTATTACATTCTAAGTAATCTAGAGTTGAATTCAGCTGTACAGGAGGATGTACATAGTTTATGTGCAAATATGATGCCATTTTATATAAGGGATGTGAGCATCTGCCAATTTTGGTATTCTTGGGGTTCCTGGAACCAATCAATCCCCTGGAGATACAGAGGGATCACTGTATAAAACCCCATCCTTGAAGGGAGTCTATGCTTTAACCTGGGAGACAGACAGAAGTATAGGTTAAAAATAACTACAGTGCTCAAAGAATTCTTACAAAAGAATGTATATTTCACTGTATGTGACTTATATCTCGCTAAAAAAAGATTAAAGGTAGCAGGCAAAAAAAGAACAGGTTTCAACCTAGTACTCCTTCAGTTTGAAAAGCATGATGCCAGCAAGGACAGTATGTTTAGAGATCTTTATGGAGCTTATTGAACCTGAACAACCAATGTGTTGAGGGTCAAGTTAAGGAGGGTAAAAGGAGAATTCAGAGAAAGGAGAGATATTTTTAAAGAAGAGAGTCAGCATATTGGTTAACCACGCAGACTGTAGCCAAGCAGGCTTAGTTCAAATCCCAGATCCTTCGGTTTTAACTGGAGGATTAAATCCCCGATTCTCATCCTTGAAAACCTCTTTAAGCCTGTTTCCCCATCTGTAAAATTTGGATGCTAGAACCCTTTTCATGTGAGGGACTAACATGTAGCCTGGAGTAAAATAATCCTTAATACATGTAGTAGTGGTAGGAAAGAATTTAAAAGACTTGCTGACCTATTGGATATAGACATGGAGAAAGAGGAATTAAAAAGAATGCAGGGTTTCCTGCACCCAGGAGGTGCAGTCATTAATGGAACCAAGAGAAGCAGAAAGAGTTTTATGATTGGCATTTGCCAGTATCTTTTCTTTCGACTAGCTTTACAATCATATGCTAAGAGCACATAAAGTCAACATAATTTGATGCGCTAGAGTTATGCTAAGACGGGAAGCCAGCAGAAGGGGAGGGCCCAATCTAAAGGCTTGTGAAAGTCCCCCTAGAGAAGTGGGTGGCTGCTCATTGTCCTGAAGAATGAGTAAGCTCTGAGATAAAGGCAGGTGGGAAGGGCATTCCAGACAGAGAGACAAACGTGAACAAAGACACAGCTGTAGATGGTTTGTCTTTCTAGGGCATAAAAACACAAGATGGTGAGGGGGTAGAAAAGTGGCTGAGAGATGCAGGCAGAGGCCACACAGCAGCCACCCCTCACTGGCCTTGCCGTACTGCGGGGCTGCTTCCAGGCTGGGGATGATGTTGCCGCCCCAACACTGTGCACACAACACGTGCTGGCTTTTCAGCCTTGGGCCCCTCCACCCTGTGGTCCTGGCATATCCTGTTTTTCTAAGCTTGCCCCACAGGGTGAGCAAACAGGACCAGCTGGATTAGGGTGTTTGGAAAGGGGTTGGTGAGGTGCCCAGGCTATGTCATGTCATGTCAGGGGCTGAGATATTTTCTCTCCTCTGGACTTTGGGCTGGGACACTCCCTGAGGAGGAAGGGACGTGACAGTTTCACCCACCAGTGGTCCATGAGTCATTCTTGAAGTAGATCGTTGATAAGGATCTGCTAAAGGAATAGCATTGTGTTAGGTGCTTGAAATACACTGAGGAATAACTCTGTCTTGCCACTTGAAGACAGCCCCCATCCAATGGGGAATGTACTGCCTAAACACCCAAGAGAATGTTGCAGGCATAGGAGCTATGATAACTGTAGTTAGCTTTTACTTAGAATAAATAAAAGACCGAACCAGGCTCTGGGTTAAAGATTATGTCTGTGGCTTATTGAATTCTCATAACAACCCTAATAAGGTCGTTTCATTTAATGAGGAGGAAACTGTATACAGAGAGGTGACGTGACTTGGCAAAGGTCAAACAGCTTCTGAGTAGTGGAGCCTGGATTCAAATCCAGCATTCAGCCTCCAGCACCCCACTGTCTAACTTCTGGGTATATTGCTTTCCAGAGAATCTGCTAAGCCTTTTCTTTTAAATGAATGCTAAGAATTCAAGGAAAGGGCAATTACTGTGGCTTGAGGGCATCCACAAAAGCTTCCTGGAGAAGGCAGCACCTGATTTGGGCCTTGAAACATGGGTTGAATGGGGATAAGAAGAGAAAAAGAGCAGATATTCAATGTAATTCCCTCCTCCTTTGACTTATCACTTTGTGGCTATAATGGCAAAGCCGGCAGGTACCCTAAAGATCTTCTAGGCCAGGGGTTCTCAAAATCTCTTCGGATGTGGACATTTTTCTTTAAATGAAAGATGAACAGAGATCTTCCCTTTTAGAGAGGAGGCCCAGACACAACCTTACCTCTGAGAGCCACTTTTATCTTTGCTGTGGAGGAAGCAGTGGCTCCCAAAAGGCAGGGATGAAGGGGACATTTTAAATAGGAAGTAACCAGCTAGGCACTCTGCTGCTGCCTTATATCTATTTTCCCTCGTGTCTTGCCTTAGATTGAATTGTTGGCAGCTACAGATGGGCAGCAGAGACTGGATGAAAGGAGTTGAGGCTTGGAACTGCTATAGGTGAAAATAAAGGGGGTTTCAGTGAGTTAGGGTCTGGAAGAAAAAGCCGAATACTCTGGGCCTGGAGAGTGAAGCCTTCCTTCCCTCCAGCCTACACTGCACTGTGCCTCCAGGAAACAGATCAGCCACTATAAGTCCCTACAAGCCTTGTCTTAGAAGAGAAAGGGGGTGGTTAGAACCTTTCTCATTGTCACCTCTACCTTCCCTAGATATGTGCAGGTGAAATTTGTCTGTGTTCGGACCCAGTCAAACAGAAAGAGAACACCAGAGGCAGACCTGTGCCCAGCATACCTGCTCCTGCGGTACAATGAGAAACTGGATAGACTATTTATCAGTGAACTCAACACCCAGCATATACACGTGGACGCCAAAACCGCAGGTCCTGGGGGAGACACCGATGACAAACCTCAAAAGACAGTTTGCCTGCAGAAACCCCAGCCTGTGCAGCCCACATTCAAGAAAGAGCCCAACGGGGTTGACAAGTCCCCAGTTGAACCATCATTTTGCTTAGATCAGGTCCAAGCAGCCTCAAAGGCAGAGCAAGAAGGTATCACTGCTTCGGACCTGCCTAAGATCGCAAAAGTGATGAAGAACTTTCTTAAGGTGGACGAGGGTTCCATGGCCTCACTCAGTGTAGGCAACAGCCAAGACCTGGACCGGCTCAGCTTCCAGAGCAGCAAGATGAACAACCTGTTCATCCGCTTCCCAGAAAACCTCTTGCTGCACCGCGTGGAGAACGCCCAGGGCCACATCCTCTATGCTTTCCTGGTGGAGAACAAGGAACGAGAGGGTCGAGTGGTACACTTTGCTCTGCTCAAGGCCGAGACAGCCATGTCTGTGGCCAAGATGCTGAGTATCTTTACAGAGTTCAACTCAGACTGGCCCAAGATCAAGGTGGTCTTTGTGGACCCATCCTTCCCTCATCGAGCCGTCCTGCAGGAGATCTTTCCTGCTGCCCGCATTCTCCTTTCCATCTACCATACGACCCGGCTCTTGGAGAAGAAGTTGCAGCGTAGTACAGCAACTCTATCCTTTAAAAATCTCATGAAGGAAGCCCTGCGGGAGGCTGTGTTTGTCACCTCTGAGGCCAGCCTGCAAAATCTCTGTCAGATGTCCCAAGTCCTACTAGACGAGGAACTCTTCAGCTTCCTGCAGGCCCACTGGTTCTCCTGTGAACTGCTGTGGTACATGCATGTCAGGAAGGGCCTGCACGCGTGTAACACCTACATGGACAGCCTAGACATCGTCACCAGCAAGGTGTCAAGCCTCTTTCGGGAACAGCAGTCCCTGCTGGACTGCATCCTCCGCTTTGTGGATTACATCGACTTCTTTAATACCAAAGGTGTGAAAAACTTGCCCACAGCTCCTCCCAAGTTAAAGCGAGCCCGGCCAGCAAGCACGCCGCCAAAGTCCAAGAAGGCTTTTGGAATCTGTGGAGGGAGCTTCCTCAGGCTCCCTGTGAAAGACACAGAGCCATACGCACAGCAGATGGAGCTGCAGCAGCAGCCACAGGTGCAGCCCTCCCAGGGTGGCATGCTAGACACTTTGCACCAGAGTGGCTCCGAACTGGCCTATAAGCTGTGCTACAATGAGTGGGAGGTGGTGCAGAACTCTACCCACCTGGTGGACATGGCTGGCTCCTCAGTGGACGTTCAGCTGCTAGAGGACTCTCACCAGGTTAGCAAAGATGGCTGTAGCTGCAGCTGTTCCTTTCAACAGTGGTACCACCTGCCGTGCCGACACATTTTGGCCCTGCTGCACACCAGCCAGAAGCCTGTGGGTGAAACCATGGTGTGCCGCCGGTGGCAAAAGAGGTACCAGCACCTCCTGGGGCCCACTGGGGAGCTCCGAGACCCTGTTGTGGTCCCAAACCCAGGCCAGCCTGGGAAGCAGGGACAGAACGACATGATTCAGGACCTAAGCAGGGAGCTAGCAAACCTGCTAATGCAAAGTGAGGGTGCAGAGCTGGAGGAGCGCTTTTCCACCCTGCGCAAGATTGTGGACATCTGGGCAGACCCGCACCAGCCACCTGAGCCCACTCAGCAGCCAGGGGACTTCAGGGATGTGGGCCGCCTCCCTTTTCTCTGGGGAAAACAGGAGGAAAGGGAGGGACTCCCTCTTGCTGGAGCCACGATTCATGATTGAAGCACATGCACTGGCGCATTGGACCACAAACCCCTCTACCTGGAAGTCTGAGCACTCACCGTAGGCAGGACATGCTAGGGGTCAGCATTTTAATCAGTGTCTTCCTAGGTAGGGCTAGGAAGATTGTTGCAATAGGGGGAAGGGGAGCCCCACTGTGTGACAGCCCTTTGAACCCGCCCTTTTCTGCCCTACCTTAGGTATTCCTAGGGAGCCTCATTCATTGTTCAAGGCCAAAGTTGTCTCCATGTTGAAAGGTCATTCCTTTTTCTTCCCCAACCCCTGAAATCAGATCTTATTCATTTTACAGAGATGAACCCCTGCCCCGGGATAGGGTGAGACACAGTGGACCTGGTAAAAGGGCCTGTTTTCAGGGACAAAGGGAAGGAGGGTGATCCTTGGCTGTTTACAAAGAATCTGTTATTTGTATCTATTTTTATTCATATTAAATAAAGATTTTTTTAAATAAAATTAAAAATAAAGGGAAATATGTGTTGCTTGAACAGGAAAGGAATCTAATGGGGGTTGTGAAGGAAAATGAAACCTGACGCCTCAAATTCAAGGATTTAACAATCCACCACTTACTTTATCCTCTTCCTACCAACCAAGCCGTCAACATTGATTTTAGGCTGCCTCGTATTCTAGCAGCGTTAGGCAGGGCTGGAGGAATGAGTCGCGGGAGACCAAAATTGGCCCTTTAGAATTTATTTGGTGGGTTCGAGCTGCGGGAGGTCAGGTTACAAAAGACCATGACCTCTCCTAGTAAGAGGGGTATAGAGTTTTACAAGGGAGGGTGAAGAGGCTGTTTCCTCTTCAGTGCTTCACAAACAAGCAGGGAGCAGGACAACATGGCTTCTAAGATAAGATGGTTTCTATTCAGCACATTTTGGGTGGTTTCTCCAGGCCTAAGGTGGTTTCAGCCTGTAGTGGCATTTTCTGTTGAGTTCGGCTTTGTCCATTTGGGTTTGGGGGTAGGGTAGAAGGTGCAGTGAAACCGATTATCGCCACCTTTGCATATGTTAGGTAGATTTAACTTGGAGCCAGGAGTGGATCCCAAAGAGATGCAAAACCTCTCTCAAGTCACCGGGCCAGCACTGGGCCGATGTAAATAGAAACCTTGAAACTGGTCTGCAGAGTAAATGTACCAGAAGCAGAATCATTAAGAGACAAAGAAAGGAAAGAAAGCTTTCAAAAAGACCAGAGATCCAAATCTTAAAATAGAAGATTTAGTGCCACCATTAGAATCCCATCTTAACAAGCAGGAGGAGACCAAATAGACAGGAAGGGAAAAAACCTGAATCCTAGACTCAACTGAGCCTGCAGCTTGCCGGGGGACTGTGGGAAAGTCCCTAATTTTTTTGACCCCAGGTTCTTCATCTGCAAAAATTAGTGTTTTGGCTTGTTCCAGTCCCAGTTCCCCCTCTAGATTTATAAAAACAGAACATTTCACTGCAGTTATAATCATCAACACTGACTTTTGTTGTTGCTACTTTGTAATCTTAATCACCTGGAGCCTGGTAGCCACCCAGCTTTCCAGGATGCTATCTTCAGGGGAACTGAGGTCAAAAGATGGCAGTCGGTCTTGGTTCTTGGACTAGTTCACCATGACCTTAAACAAGCCACAGTGCCATTCTGGATCTCTTTCTGTAAAATACCAGGAGGGGTTGGCTGGGCAACATCAAGCTCTCTCAAGGAGATCTGGACATCCTCCGATCTAAGGTTCGGCCCCTGACTCCTGACCTAGAGTCAGAATTTGAGACCTAGGCCTCTGTTTCCCCAAGGCAGAAGACCTTTTACATCTACATATGCACCCTTTTCTGCCCACCCCACCCCTGTCCCGGGGCTTTGGAATTTGACCAGAAAAGAAAAAAAATTCATTTAACACTGCTATTTATTTTCATTTTCGGCCTCTGAGGGAGTTTCCATAGTAACACGCCCTTCCAGTCATCTCCGCAGATGGGAGGTTCCAGAGTTCCAGCCTCAGGACTCAGACTCGCCTCGAGGCCAGTGTCCTCAGGCTTTCATTGGTTACCGCCAGCCGAGCCCCTCGTAACCCTGGTAACAGCACCGCCCACGCCGACGATTGGTCTGCACACCAAAGCCCTAAGGCGAGCTCCTCAGGCGATTGGCCCGAGTCACGGGAAGCTGGAGCCGCGGTTGGTGAACCTAGAGGTCAGTCAGAGTCAGACGGGCTCAAAAAGGGAGAAATGGCGACAGAGCCAGGCTGTGGGTGAGTGATTTCGAAAGGGGTAAAAGTGTGACGACTACGGTCAGCCCTGACACAGCTCCCAAAGGGGTGAGAGGTTGACTTCTCTTCTGGCTCCGGCCGGACTCCGTATGGGATTGTCATACAACAGCATTTTCCCACCCAGGCTAGAGGTGAGAGGTCAGAGGCCCCGTCCTCTCCCTGTCCCCGGTTTTTGGGCCTCAGGTACTTTCTTTGGAAAGCAGCCAGGGTCCCGCTACTTACAGAATAATGGTGGGCAAGTCACTTAACCTCTTTGAGCCTCAGTTTCTCATCTGTAAAATGGGGACAATAACTTGCTTTGCGGTCAAATAGAGGAAACATTGCATTAGAATTTTGCGGTTCATAAAGGGATTTATATAGAGACAGGAGAAGCTGTGTACGTTTGTTAACCCCGTTTTATGGTTGAAGCGATTGAGGCTCAGAGGGTGTCACTGACTTGCCCACGATCACACAGCAATTTGGGGGCAGTTGCTGTTCTGTTGCATATGCCAGGACCAGATGAAGGAATGGATGCCAAGAAGTAATTTGTAAATATAAAGTTCTGTACAAATATTTGAAATGCTTTAAAAAAGAAATCTATGCAGCTCTGGCCTTCATGCCCATTTAGATCTTATGGAACCAAATCTTTCCAAGGCTGGCTTATCAGTTAGGGCTTAGCTCCAATGTCATCTTCCCTTCCCCCAGAAAGGACTTACCTGACCATTTTCGCTAAAATATTCCTCCCTCCCCGTTTACTCTCCGTTACCCAGTTTTGTGGTCTTTGTAACCTTCATTATCTGATATGTCCTGTTTATTTGCTTACATAGTTACTATATATGTCCCCTAGAACAGTGCTGATACATAGTAAGTATTCAAGAAATACTGTCTGGATGAATAATTGAAGAGCCAAGCCCCATACTGTTTCCTTAAACCTGTGTTCCTCTCCATAGGCCCATCTTTGGAACAAGATCTGGGAACTACAGTCCAGCCTCAAGCCTCAACTTAGTTGGAGCTTGAGAGACTGAGAGACTCCTGGACAGCAGCCTTGCAGAGAAATATTTTGACCTTGGCATCTAGACATCTCCCGTCCCCCCATGGCCCTGACAATGCTGAATGAGCTCCTGATTGAGGACCCAAGCCCACCTGTGCTGCTGTACCAGGTTAGTAAGACTGCCAAGCTAGATACCCTCAACTATCAGAGCTGCTTTATGCAGAGCATCTTTGCCCACTTCCCTGAGATCTTATTTATCCACCGGACCTATAATCCAAGGGGCAAGGTGTTATATACCTTCCTTGTAGATGGCCCTCGGGTACAGCTGGAGGGTCATCTTGCCCGGGCAGTCTACTTCGCCATTCCTGCCAAGGAGGATGCTGAAGGCCTAGCCCAGATGTTCCAGGTGTTCAAGAAGTTTAACCCAGCCTGGGAGAAAGTCTGTACCATCCTAGTGGATCCCTACTTCCTCCCCCTGCCCACCCTAGCTATGGAGTTCCCCGCAGCTGAGGTCCTGCCCTCAGCCTTCCACATCTGTAAGTTCCTCCAGGGCAAGTTCTATCAGCTTTCCCTCGAACAGCCTGTGGAGCAGGTACTCCTGACCTCCCTGCAGAGCACAATGTGCTCAGCCACAGCTGGCAACCTGAGGAAATTGTACACACTCCTGAGCAATTGCATCCCCCCAGACCAGCTGCCCAAGCTCCACTCATACTGGCTGCTTAACGACCGCATCTGGCTGGCCCACCGCTGGAGGAGCCACGCCGAGAGCAGCCGCTACTTCCAGGACCTGGAGGTCACCACCCGAGTCCTCAGCCAGTTCTTTGGCACCACCCCATCTGTGGAACAAGGCATGACCTCCCTACTCCGATACATGCAACAGAACTCTGGAGACATGGCAAGCTTCAGCCTGGGCCTGAGTCCCCAGAGCAGTTGTGCCCCTTCAGGCGTCAGCCCCCAAAGCCCCAAAGTGGAGCAGTTGGTAGAAGCCTGCATCCAACACTCCCTCCACGCCATCTGCACAGGGCCAGCAGCCCAGCTCTGCCTGGGTGAGCTTGCCGTGGTCCAGAAATCCGTGCACCTCATTGGCTCTGGCTCAGAAAAGGTGAACATACAGATCCTGGAGGACACCCATAGGGTGCAGCCCCAGCCCCCTGCCAGCTGCAGCTGCTACTTTAATCAGGCCTTCCACCTGCCCTGCCGCCACATCCTAGCCATGCTCAGTGCCCGCCGCCAGGTGCTCCAACCCGACATGTTGCCGTCTCAGTGGACAGAAGGTTGTGCTGCCAGTCTAGACCACATCCTGGGCAGCAAATGGAGTGAGACCTTGGATAAACACTTGGCCGTGACTCTCCTCACTGAGGAGGTGGGTCAGCTCTTGCAGCACTGCAGCCAGGAGGAGTTTGAAAGGCGGTATAGCACCCTGCGGGAACTGGCCGACAGCTGGATCGGCCCTTACGAGCAGGTCCAGCTGTGATTACTCTCAGTGCCCAGAGATGCTTATACACATATACACACTCATCCACTCCACATCTCACACTGTTGTACTTCTATGAGCCCTCGTTCCAGGAAAGGACAGGAGTCTTCTCTTCTACTGCAGCCTGCTACCTACAGTGTATCTACTTCCCTAAGACAGGAGTCAGCAAATTTTTCTGTAAAGGGCCCCACAGTAAATGTTTTAAACTTTGCTGACCACATACAATCTGTTGTATATTCTTGGTTTTTTTACTACCTTTTCAAGGTAAAAACCATTCTTAGTTCAAGGGCCTTACAAAAACAGGTGACCCTCTGCTCCAAGATAAGAGATAGGAGATACTGGGTGGAGATCAAGGTCTGGGATAATAGCTTCCCCAGTCGTGAGATGACTCACCTGACCCACAGAGGAAGAGGCCCCCTCAGGAGGTGGTTCAGCCAGGTTCCCAGGCTTTTTACCCTCCCCCAGCCCTTTACCCCATCCTGAGGTCATTAAAGTTGAATGTTGTTGTCTACTACAGCACTTGTCTAGTTTTTTGTCTTGTGGAAGGCACTGTAGGAAATATCATGGAAAGAATAGAGACTTTGGAGTCTGATACTATATGCAAATCCTGGTTCTTTACCTGCCTGATTTTTGAGGTCTGGTCTGCCCTTTACTAGCAATGAGACTTCAGGCAAGTCCCTTCTCTAAGCCCCAATTTGTTCATCTATAAAAAAGGAGATCCTCACAGCACTGGTAAGATTAAAGGAAAGTGGGCATGGAATGGGCCTGACACTCAGGTGCTCAAGTAAGTGTTAATTTTCCTTTCTGCCTATGGTCCCATCACACGCCCTCAACGGGATGGGAAATGGAAGGCAAGAGGAAAATTCATGTTGCCTAGGACTTTGTACAAGAAATTTGATCAAGTCCCAAAACAATACAAAAGCCTCTCTACTCTCCAAGCAGGGCCCCCTATCTCAGGTAATTTTCATTGTAACTACTCTGATAAGATCTGTCTCCTGATTTAGTGGTATTGGGAGAAACTTCCTGGGGTCTGGGCCCTGATGAAGGACTGGTATTCATCAGGGTGGCTCAAACAATCACCCTAATTCCCATCCTTGCCATAGGCACCCCCACCCCTGTCTGCCCAAAAACCATACGGAGAAGCCACCCTATGTGTCTGGTGCTATTTCATCCAGCTACAAGCAGGAGCCGGGAGGCTGGCCCCTCCTGGATCTCACTAGGGGCATCTGCCCAGAGGCTGTGTGGGCATGCGCCTGCTCCCACTGTGCCCCCTCCATAGCCCCCTCTGGCTCCGGATGGGCCATCATGAAAGCTTGAGCTGCCCGGATCAGGTCCTCTTCCCGCAGGCCTGGGACAGGCACGGTGGGGATGCCAGCAATCATCATGGCCAGAGTCAGGATGCAGGTGTCAGGCTGGGGGCTGGCCTCCTTCCCCCGGGCCTCAGAGGGCACTGACAGAACCCCAGCTGACAGCCCACATAGCAGCAGGGGTGCAGGCCTGTGGGGGCCACCCAGGTGGGCAGCTCTGCTTCTGGAGCAGCCATCTTCCCAGCCCAAGCTCTCCGGCTGCCTCGTGGGAGGGAATTTGTGGCAGTATCGGCCGTACTCCTTCTGCCGCAGTGTCTCCCAGCTAGCCCCCCCAGGGCAGCCCCTGGCTTCCGGCACTGCCAGCGCTGGGCCCCAGGCCTGGGCAACAGGTGCCACCTGCTCACCCTTCTGGCTCAGTGGGCCTAGTCCACCAGAGGCCACCACCACTGGCTCTCCAGGGCTATAGAGGCCAAGAGACGAGCCTGGAGAAGCAGCCCCACCTGCAGAGACAGGAATGAGACGGAATGTTATTCTTGGTCTCTGAGGAGGAGGCCCTGAGGGGCAGGGCATAGCAGCAGGGCACTGGGAACAGGATCAATTAAGAGCAGCCCAAGAGGAATGTCTAGTGGTTGGGAACAAGGTTTTACTCATATCCACACCCCTGATCCCCAACACTGAGTAAGTGATGGAGAAGTGTTTGTTGAATGAATAAGTGAGCAAGTGGGTAGTTATTGGCAAGCATTTGGGGAATGGGTTTTCTTTGAAGAGAAATGACTCCAGGGCCAGTCCCGAAAGCCCAGCAGAATCTCTACCTCCCCAGAGTCAAGAAGCAAATACTCAGGGGAAGTTGTGGAACCCACTCTAGTTCCAGGAGCCCCTCTCTCACCTTGGCTGGAAGGCAGAAGACCTGGATGAGTTTGTGGAGACATGAAATAAGACATGGCTGCCCCAAAGCCCCTGTTTGTAAGGGAACAGTCATCTGCCTCCTGTCGTACCCTAGTCACCCTTCTAGAATGTCACCTCATAGTCCCTCCCCTTTACACCTGGGACCCACCTCACAGCACTGACCTGTTCATTCTAGAACTTCTCTATATGACAATGGGATGGGGTTAAAAGAGTGCTGGACCAGGGCATTCCAGGTTCTTGCCTTTACCTTGGCCATGTCACCTGGACAGTTTTGTTCCTTGATACCCTCATCTGTAATGTGGGGATAATGACTGCCCGCTGCCCCAGCAGAAGTTGTGAGGATTAAGTGAGATCGTTTGTATGGAAGCAAATGACCAGAGATACAAATAATGGAGTCCAGGGCTTTGTGCCCTGTACTAGGAGAGAAGGAATACTCTGCATCCATTCATTTGCTGTGGACCTGGACAAATACATTCCCATCTCTGTGCTTCGGTTTCCCAACTGCAAAATGAAATAGTTGGTCTAGGGCGCTGGTTCTCACACCGGGCTGCACATTAGATTCTCCTGGGAGCTTTTAGAAATCCTGATGCCCAGCCTCGTCTCAGACCAATTAAATCAGAATCCCGGGGTCAGACCCAGTTATCAGTATTTTTCAAAGTTCCTCAAATGATTATAATATGTGCCAAAGGTGAGACCTCTGTTCCAGGGAAATGCTTCTCCACCCTGGCTGTACATTAGAATCTCCAGGGAGCTTTTACAAAAAGAACAATGTCTAGGCCTAATCCTCTGACAAATCTCGTGAGAGTCTCTGGAGATGGAGTCTGGAGCATCAGCACTCTTACGTATCCCAGATAACTGACGAGAAGCCAGGCTAAGAGCCACTGGTCTAGGTGATGTCTAAACTGTTCTCTCTTGCTCTGACCTGCTGACCCACAGTGATTCTAAAAGTGCTCCTCACTGGCTTCAGGGGCAAGGACACCCTCCAATGATTAGCACCAGCTGTCTTTATTTCTGGTCCTGGCTGTCAGCACATGGCCAGCTTCAGACCAGCCACAGCTCCGGGGCCAGGACATGCTCCTGGGCCCTGCTCCAGGGTGGCTGCAGGCCTTCACTCATACTTGCAGAAATCCTTGAGTCCTTTGGGCAGGTGGAGCCCATCAATGGCCAACCGGTGCACCACACTTCTCTGGATCACGAGGCGACACAGAGTCTGCAGGGACGGCACTGTGGAAAGAAGGCTGTCAAAGGCAAACTGAACTGAGGGTGGGTCTGAGGCTGAGACCCAGAAGATCTAGGTCTGGGTCCCCCACTTTGTTGTTAACTTGGGCCATTCCCTTCCGCTCTCTGGGCCTCCCCTGCTTCATGGGGCTGTTCATGTGGTAGAGATAAGCATCTCTTTCACAACACTTTTCCAATGCTGCAGCCCTTTTTCTATAACACCCAGCACTCCCTTGCCCCTCCCTTAGCAGCTTCTGGGGGCAGGCATAGTGTCTGATTTAGCTATGCAACTTGAGCCTCCAGCGCAGGCCTGGCACAGAGTGGGTTCTAGCTCACTGAATTCATCAAATGTGATCAGAGGTCTAAATAAAGGGCTTACTAGAGCTATAATGAATCAGGTCTCAAGATTAAGAAACTCAGTTTGGGTCTGTGATACCTTTAAATTGGTATGCCCAAATTTATGAGCAGGTACCTACTAAAAGAGCACACAATTCTCAAAGAGGCCCAGAGTCTCAAATCAGCTTAGAATCCCTGACTTAGGTTAATACAGAAAATACTGTAAAAACCAGAAGGCAACTTGGAGGGCATCCTAATCAATCACAGCCAGGGTAAACTCACAGATGGGTAAGCTGAGGCCCAGAGCCAGGGAATGACTTGTCCAAGATCACAAGCAGAGACAGAATTTGAAGTCAGATTCCCCAACTTGTAAATTAACGCTGGGCAGCTCAAGGCCATGCTACCCGGCTTGGGAGCCTAGCAAGTTCCTGTCCCCACAGTGGGCCAGGAGGGGTCGCTGCCCAGGGGTTGGGATACCTACAGCCATACTCAAGCTGGACCAGGCGCACGCTCTTGGTGGAGGCAAACACGTCCACCACTGCGTAGAGGGGCTGGGCGGCTGGCAGCCCCCGGGCGCTGGGGCCCATGTCCTCGCCGTTGATGACAATGTGCATGTCGGCCGTACCGTCCGGGCGTGGGCAAAAGAGAACGCCCAGGCGGCTACGGCGCGCGGTCGGAGGCAGCACATTCAGCTCATAGAGCTGGTCCAACAGGTGACTGTAGAGCCCCGGCCGACTGCGGCCCACCAGGCGGTCGCGGGGAATGCGAAACTGCTCAATGCACAGATACGGTTCCACCAGGAGGGCTGGGGGTCGGCTGGGGGCCACTGCCTCCGCCTCTGGGCGGCCCTCGCGGGGCACGCGGTTGTGATGGCGCGTGATAGCGAAGACCCAGGTGTGGCCGAGGCTGACCAGGTCGGGCAGCGAAAACTCGGGCACGGCGGCCAGACTGGCGGGGTCTAACGCAGTCAGGCCGAGGCGTAGGTGGCCGCACCAGCCTAACTCTTTCTCTTCGATCTCAACCAGGAATACCTGGCCTGGAGCCAGCGGCTCGCGACTGAAGCACACGCCGTGGGCGAAGCTCTCCACGCGTGTGGCCCGTGTCCCGGAAGGGTCCACGCGGATGTTGGCACCGTGCACCCGGTGGAAGCGGGTGGGAGGGGGCTCGGGGCGCGCGGGTCCCCAGGGCGCACCCAGTTCCACAGGGTCGAAGACAGCAGCCATTTCCCCTCCCCGAGTCAGGCCCGCAACTCCGGGGACTATTTTGAGCTGCAGGCTCAGAAGGTGACCGCGGGGGCACCATGTAAGGTATTTCCCCCTGGACTCCCTTCCCCGAGGCTCTGCCCGGGGGTCCTAGCGCCGCTTGCTTCGCCATCCTGCCTAGAACGGGACCGCCTCGGGGGCTGGGGGTATCCTTGCCATCCACACCTGGGTCATCTGATCGGGGGAGCCCAGGATATGACCTGCGAGGCCCGTTGTCCCTCACCCGGCGCCGACAGCTGCAGCCACCGCCCCCTCCATCCCCCGGGTGCGCAGACCCGAGAGCGGCGGGAGGAAGTCTGTCACGTGACGTGGGAGTACACGTGACTCGGCCTACACATGACTTCCAGTCGCCAGGCACTTCCTGGGAAGCAAGGACGCGGGGAAGCAGAGGTGAGGGGACTCCGGAGGCTGGAAGGGATCCCGGAGCCCCTGACGGCGCGAGGGGCGAGCGGAAGAGGCTCGGCCGTGGGAGTTGAGGCCCGGGCCGAGGCTTTCCTCGGCGATGCGTCGCCAGCTCCTCCGCAGGGACAGCTGCGTGCAGTCGCGGAGCAGCCAGGAACCAGTAAACAGCCGGCACCCGCTTTGTCCGCAGATGGTCCGAGCAGCTCTGTCGCCGCGGTTCTGTCTGCTGCTGCTGCTCTTCTGGGGGCCTCGAGGCGAGGCAGCCCCCGACCAGGACGAAATCCAGTGTCTGCCCGGGCTGGCCAAACAGCCGTCTTTCCGCCAATACTCTGGCTACCTCAAAGGCTCTGGCTCGAAGCACCTCCACTACTGGTCCGCGTCCCTCTCTCCCTCCCTCCCTCCCATGGCGGGTGGGAAGGGACACTGCGATGCCCACCAGGGGAGAGGACTGGGGGGTGGGGCGTCCTGAAGCCCCCTGAGGGAGCCTGGGAGCAGGGAGGGCTGGAAGGGGCGCCTCCACCTGCGCCCACCCGGGCCTCACTCCCCTCCCAGGTTTGTGGAGTCCCAGAAGGATCCCAAGACCAGCCCTGTGGTGCTTTGGCTCAACGGAGGGCCGGGCTGCAGCTCCCTAGATGGCTTCCTCACCGAGCACGGGCCCTTCCTGGTGAGTGGAAAGCAGCTCTCCATAACCCAGGAAAGGGAGAGGGAGGGGACATTTCCCAAAGGAAAAGGCCAGGGAAGAGGGAGAGAAGGCCTTTGTGATTCTTTTTATTTTTTATTTTTTTAAAGTAGTGAAAAGCAATTTATTAAAAGAAAAAGTACACTTCAAAGAAATAGAAGCGGGCCCAAGCGGAAAGTGGCTCAAGGGCCATTATTAGAAGAGAAAGTGCACTCCAAAGAGTTTGGAGCGGGCCTGAGCAAAGGCAAGGCTCAAGAGCCCCTTTGTGATTTCTAAAGAAAAAAAGTGTCCTTTTCCTGAGCCTCAGTTTCTGTATCTGTGCCAGTGGCTTGACCGGGTGGCCAGTTCCCACCACCCAGTCGGCTATCTCTTTCCTCCTCAGATCCAGCCAGATGGTGTCACCCTGGAGTACAACCCCTATTCTTGGAACCTGGTATAGCCGGTGCTGTGGGTCCTGCGGGTATGACTGGGCACTTAGATGGGGTGGGGAGCCCTCTTCAGCTTGTTTCCTCCTCCCCCCCCAGATTGCCAACATGTTGTACCTGGAGTCCCCAGCTGGGGTGGGCTTCTCCTACTCCAATGACAAGTCTTATGCAACCAATGACACCGAGGTGAGTCCAGTGCCTGCCCACGTGCCCCAGCCCCCCTGGTTCTTTAAAGGTGGCATGATACAGGAAAAGAGCATGGCCTTGGAGTCCATTTTTGGCTCTGTCACATGCTATACGATGTGGTCTTGTCACTACAAGTCACTTCCTCTTGCACAAATAGGGTGGGTTGGTGTCATTATCTCTGAAATTCTTCCCGGCTCAGATACCAAAGCTTCCTGATTCCCCCCACCCTGCCATCTCCAGGTCGCCCAGAGTAATTATGAGGCCCTTCAAGATTTCTTCCGCCTCTTCCCGGAATACAAGGACAATGAACTTTTCCTGACAGGAGAGAGCTATGCCGGCATTTACATCCCCACCCTGGCTGTCTTGGTCATGCAGGATCCCAGCATGAACCTTCAGGTGCATGACAGCTGCAGGGGGGCGGGGAGGCAACTTGTAGCCATAGCCTCCTGATTATTGAGGTCAAACAGGTCAACTCGTCCAGCCCAGTCTTCTTCATGACATCCTTGCCTCAAGAGGCACTCTCTGCTTACTTGCCTCCTGTGACAGGAGACTCACCTGTCAGGCTGCCAGCTATGTTCTGTGTGTTGAGTGGCCTCCCCCACCCACCCATCCCCACAAACCACCCTGGGTGTCAGCTGCCAAATTGCTGGAGGTCTGGATGTAGGTCAAGGGAGGCTCCCCCACTTCATCCTACCGATGAGCTGAACACACTGGCTGTTTCACAGGGGTTGGCTGTGGGCAATGGACTCTCCTCCTATGAGCAGAATGACAACTCCCTCGTCTATTTCGCCTACTACCATGGCCTTCTGGGGAACAGGTATGGGACGGAGGAAGTCGGGCAATCTTCAGGGTGGGAGAGGTTACAAAATCTCATGTCTGTCCTCCAGTCACATAATATCCCTGGTTTATGAGTAGAAGGTGAGGTTTGAGGTTGCTAGAAGGGTTTGGTGCTAAAAGGCCAAAGGCTGGAGATCAGAGTTTAAAGGGACCAAGGAGAGCTGGCAGGATGGCCCCAGGGCAGCTAGGTCGGAGACCTACATACCACATTCTGTGATTTCCTCTGTCCCCTCGGGTTAGGTTGTGATGGGAGGTTGGAGGCAGAAGGTGGGCCTCTCACCTTACCTGCTCACCACAGGCCTAAACACTTTCATTTTCATCTCCTTCAGGCTCTGGTCTTCCCTCCAGACCCACTGCTGCTCTCAAAACAAGTGTAACTTCTACGACAACAAAGACCCAGAATGCGTGACGAGTGTGAGGTTCTGCCCCTACCCTGTGTCACCCCTGATACTTCCAATCCTGAGAGGACAGGGCCACATCCCCTCGCTGGGGACTCCCTGTCCCCCACCCCTCATTGCTGTCCTATCCTGCATCCTTCAGCAATTGGGTGTTCTCTGGGACATGTGACTATGGATGTGTTCCCACCACCACTTCCTGTGACTTGCTGGGCAAATCCTGTAACCCCTGTGTGGGGAGAGGCATTCTCACTTATCCAACATCTGCCAGTGCCAGGACTGCTGAAGTGTCAGTGTAGATTACTTAATCTTCCAGATTCCCCCTCAAGGGTGATTGTATATTATCCACATTGTCCAGATGAGGAAACTGAGGCCCAGAGTGTTGAAGTCACTTGCCTGAAGTCACAGAGCTAGGAAGTAGAAGCACTAGGATTTGGTCCCAGGTCTAGCAGATTCCTTCCATTGAGACTCAGTTTCTTACCTTCACGGGGGGTGAAGGGTAATGAGAAGGTGAAGTAGGAAAGCACTAAATCTTGGGACAAGTTGGTGAGGTCATGAGGTGGCCGGGGTTTTGTAAAGCATGGTGGCTCGGTGTGTCACTGCAGGTCCAGGAAGTGTCGCGCATCGTGGGCAACTCTGGGCTCAACATCTACAACCTGTACGCCCCATGTGCTGGGGGGGTACCCGGCCATGTAAGGTAAGCCCGCCCAGGTGCCCGCTGGGCCAGCCCCAGGTGGAAGCTCAGGCACCCACCGCCCCCCACTTCCCTTGCAGGTATGAGAAGGATACTGTCATGGTCCAGGATTTGGGCAACATCTTCACTCGCCTGCCAGTCAAGTGGATGAGGCATCAGGTGCAGAGGCCTGGACCTCCTCCCGGCGGGGTGGGAGGGGCAGGGCAGGGAAGCGAAGACCCTGACGCTCCATCTGCCCCCCAGGCACTGCTGCGTTCTGGGGTTAGGGTACAGCTGGACCCCCCCTGCACCAACACCACAGCCCCGTCCGCCTACCTCAACAACCCTTTCGTGAGGAAGGCCCTCCACATCCCCGAACAGCTGCCCCGCTGGGACATGTGCAAGTGAGGTTCTGTGGCCACCGTGGCCTGGGGGGTGGCGGGCTGTTGGGGCTCAGGGGCATCAGAAAGATCCCCAGGGATCCTTTGGCTAGAGTTTCTCAAAGGGTGTACTGCGAGCTCTCAGGGCATGACAGTGAATTGTTGCACAGGATGGTTAACTCCTAACTTGGTTGATACTCAGCCAGTTCATTCTTAAATGGCCACATTGGTGGTCAAAATATCAATTACTTCCATGGTGTTTACTAAATAAACATGCTCCCAACCCCCCCACCACCACCCCTACTCCAAAAGCATCCCCACCTGCTCAGATGTCCTGTGACCCCTGCAATAAAAGGTGATGCCTGATACAGCAGGGGCCACTCAGGTCCCTTCTGGATTGGTCAATGCCCGCGCCCAGCTGTTGTTTATGCTGTGGTTCTCACACTTGCAGCCCCGATACTCTTAAGTGCCAGTTACATCCTGTTCATTGAAACAAAGTGTCCCTGTGTATTTCTCAATGGGGTGGGTTGAATACCTCTGAATTCCAGCCCCGCCATCCAAGTAAGTCCTAGAGAGGTGGCACGCCCGAGGAAGGGACTGAATCCCAGCTGTCTGCCTCCTAGGCTGGAGCTTGGGGGTAGGAGGGGGGTCTGATCTGTTGACTCTTTTTCTCCCCGACCTGGTCTTCCCGGGGCCTGCCCACGTGTTCCCGCAGCTTCCTGGTGAATATACAATACCGCCGTCTCTACCAAAGCATGTACTCTCCGTACCTTAAGCTGCTCGCCACACAGGTGAGTAGGGGCAGCACAGCTGTGTCCACCAGCAGCTCCAGGGCCCTGAAGGTGTAGGGCAAGGCAGGGAAACGGGAAACTAAAACTCCAAGATGCGAGGTCACTTGCCTGAGGTCCTGTAGTTGGCAGGGTCAGCATTTGGAAGTGGCTGCTCCGCTGTAGGAGGCTGAGGGGTCTGCATCAGCCAAGGAGCCTTTAGGGTGAGAAGAGCTGGTCAGATCGTGTTACAAATGGGCCAATGGGGCGGCCAGCTGGCTCAGTTTGATAGAGTGCGGTGCTCTAACACCAGGGTTGCCGGTTCAATTCCTGCATGGGCCACTGTGAGCTGTGCCCTTCGCAACTAGGTTGAAACAACTGCTTGACTTGGAGCTTAAAATAAACAAAAGTGGAAAAAAATTTAAAAAATGGGCAAATGGAAGTCCAGGGTAGGAGAGAGCTTTGTCCAAGGTCACCTAGGAGACACTGGCAGAGCCAGGTTAGGATCAGGTCTATACAGCTCTGGGGTCAGATTGCCTGGGTGCAAGTTCCTTTACTAAGCATGTGGCCCTGGGCAGGTTTCTCACATATCTTGAGACTTGGTTTCCCCATCTGTAAAATGGGATTAATAATGGTATGTACCTTCATAGGTAAAGCATTTTGTAGAGCACTGTAGGAAGCAATCAGAAAACACACGCATTTCCTGGTCCATGCTGTTTAGCTGGACCGCTTGAATTCCCTGAGGGGTAGGACTTGAACCTGGTGAGGGCAGGAACCTTTATTCCAGATCCTCCTCTTCTCCCCTGCCCTATTCCAGAAATACCGGATCCTGCTCTACAACGGAGATGTGGACATGGCCTGCAATTTCATGGGGGATGAGTGGTTTGTGGATTCTCTCAATCAGAAGGTAAAGCAGGGATGCTGGCCTCAGGGGTGAGGTGGTTGCAGGGGTAGGACGAGTGTGCCTGGCAGACAGGGCACAGCTGGAGGCATTCCGGCCCCTGAGGTCTTGAGGCTTGGCAGCTGTGAGCAGGAATGATGGGTGGCTCTGAGCCGCTAAGTCTTTCCTGGTGGGGCAGATGGAGGTGCAGCGCCGACCCTGGTTAGTTGACTACGGGGACAGTGGGGAACAGATTGCTGGCTTCGTGAAGGAGTTCTCCCACATCGCCTTTCTCACCATCAAGGTAAGTCCTGGGCCTGGGAGGGCTCGCTAGGGCTAGAGGGGAACCACCTGTCCTTTACTTCCCATTTCCTTTTATGCTGGTTACCATCTGGCCCCTGTAAGGGCAGGTTTCCTGGGGGAGACTGGAAGAATGGAAGGCTTGGGGCAGGGGCAGGGGGGAGGAAGGGCACAGGCTTGGGGAATCCAGTGGGATGAAGGAAGTGCCCAGGGGCGGGGGCTCTACGGGGAGGCAATCTCACAAAGCTTTGCTCCTCAGGGCGCTGGACACATGGTCCCCACCGACATGCCCCAGGCTGCCCTCACCATGTTCTCCCGCTTTCTGAATAAGCAGCCATACTAAGGACCCCGGGGGCCAGCCCCCACTGCCTGATCCAGCCCCTCCGAGCTTCTCCTACTAGAAGGGAGGTCCTCCTTGATGCAAAATGTCCCTGTGGGGCTGGTCCCTGCCTCCAGGACCGCTCCCCACCCTTTTCCCCCTCCAGCAGGCCCCTGTGCCTCACATAGACAGCCTTGGGGGAAGTTAGCACTTTATTCCTGACAGCGGTGGGGCCCGGCCCCCTCCCTGCTTGAAGAATGCCCTTAATGCACTGATGCCACCCCAGGAACACAATAGAGCTCAGGACAGCCCACTGGGAGGTTGGACGGACTGTAATTGCTGGATTGACTGTGATTATGGAATTAAATTGGGTACAGCTTAAAACCCCGTCTTCTCTGTGGCACTGGGGATTAGAAAGGACAATATATAGGCTGTGACAGAGTGAGGGAGGGGATGAGACAGTGGAGTCCTGAATGCAGCTGTCAGGGGGTAGGGGTTGACTGCTCAGACAGCTGCCGCTGCCGTGGAGGGTGGTGGGGTACTGGATGCCGCAGGGTCTGTGGGAACGGCAGGCCGGTTCTTCTCAATCACCTCTCGAAGCCCTTTGGCAAAGTGGAGGTCCGCCCCGATGGTGATGAAGCCCTGTGCAGGGGGGCAGAGAAGGGAGTCTATTTATTCCCCCACTGAGGACAGAGTTTAGAGATAGAGAGACCTTGGCCTTGCATTTTCAATCTAGTGGGAGAGCCAACAGCACTGGTTCATACAACTCCCAGGGAAGGATGCTGAAACAGAGGCTGCAGGAGCACAGCCTGTGGGGGTCAAGGAGGGCTTCCTCAAGGAGGTGACCTCTTAGCTACGACCTGAAAGATGAGTAGGATTGGGGGTGGAATCAGGGAACGGTCCCACGGTTAAGGGCACAGCCCGTGCAAAGGGCTAGAGGAGCCTGATGTAAAGTTAAAATGGGAGGAGGCAATGGATAAGGGAGGAGCTGGGTCAGATGGTGGAGGGCTCTGTGGGCCTGCAGACGGAGGGGAGGCTCTGCCCTCCTTCCCCATGATGTCCACTCACCGCATGGTTCGTCACCACCTCGTGCACAAAGTCTATCCCCTCAGGGAGTGGGATCTGCACCCCACGCCGGGTCCGCTCTGTAAGTGGAAACAGCTGGCTGAGTCTGGGCCCACCCAGCTCCCCTCACCTCCCCCCTCCCTCCTCACACCCCCACCCTACCATTGAGCAAGGGCATCACCCCAATCTGCAGCATGGTCTTCAGAGGGGCCTGCAGCGGGATCAGCTGGGGGGAAGGGGTGGAGTCAGGGCAGTGATGAGGGGGTGGGTTTGCCTTAGCTGCTCACCCGGACCCCAGCCTCGGCCCACCCACCGTTCCCAACTCACTGCCAGGGACTCCAGCGTAGACTGGTTCGAGTAGATTCGGAACCTGTGGGAGAGAAAGAAGCACCCAGTGAGCATGAGTCCAGAAAGCTCCCCCCGCTTGTCGTCCAGGCCTAGCCACCAGAGGCTGAGTTTCAGTCTTAGATGTCACACCTATCCACCTTTCCAGGGGGTTCTGGTCTCCAGGTATGCATCCTGGGGTGAGCCATTTCTCCCTCTTTAGGTCTCCTTTTTTGCTACTTAATTTATTGATCACGTCCTACATCCTAGACTTCTGCTGATAGCTTTCCATGTGTTATTTTTATTTAACAAAACGTACAATGCTTACTCCCTGCCAGACACTAAACATGTTTAAAATATGAAAATGTTTTCCAGTGCCACCTGATTTGATCCTGATAACAACCCCAGAAGTGGGCACTATTACAATCTGTACTTTATAGATGAGGCCTGGGAAAAGTTAAGGAATTTGCCTAAGGTCACACAGCTGGGAAACGGCAGAACCTGCCTTGCCTCCAGAATCGAGGCTCTTAACCACTGCCCTGCATTCACATTCGTTTAACTCCTTTCTCAGAACAGCGCTGCCCAACAGAATTTTCTGTAAAATGTTCTGTATCTGTACTCTCCACGCCGTAGCCACAAGCTACATGTGGCTACAGAAATGTGGTTAATACAACTGAGGAGCTACTTAATTATAATTCATTGAAACATAAATAGCCATCTGTGGCTAGTGTCTACCACATTGGACATCACAGCCCTGGAAAGTAGATGCTACTTTTGTCTATGTTTAACGCACGAAGACAATGAAGCTTAGAAAGATAAAATGACTTGTCTTAAGATCACAAGCTGAGTTGTGTTGAGGTTTCTGCGCAAACCCATGTTCTTGGGCTCTGTTGTGTGACTGGGCATGTCACTTAACCTTACTGGGCCAGTTTGGGGATAATACCGGCTCTGCCCGCCTCTGGGTTGTGAGTGCAGAGAAGTCACACTTTAATAAAGCCCTTTTTATGCATTAACAAAGAAAGACCGCAGCTCTCCAGTGGCTGGTAGCTATGACTGAATTTTAGCCCCCCCCCCAGTTCTTGTGGGCAGCTGTGATTATCCTGAAGACACTGAGGTGTGGAGAGGTTAAGGGCTTGCCCAAGATGTTCAGACATCTGCCTACTTGCGCAGGTCCAGCTGTATGCGCAGTGCCTTCCCCCGGAGCGTCATCTTGGCGCTGAGTCGGGCGTCCTGCGAGAATGTGGGGAGGGGCAGTGTGTTATTGACCAGGCAGGTCCCCAGCCCACTTCTCCCCAACCCTTGGCCGGCCTCATTCTGGTGCCCGCACCATGACCATGGTGGACAGCTGGACCTCGGGCTGGTTGGGTGGGGCCAGGGCGATGATGACACTGGCAGTGACGGAGACGGTGGTGCCCGACGGCTTGATGGTACAGCGAGGTGGTGCCGTGACCCGCAGCTCCAACTTCAGCGGGGAGTCAATCACTGCTGGGCTCTGCAGACGGAGCAAGGATGGAGGGTCAAGTCCCAGATTTGTTCTCTGGGGAGCCCCCGGGGAGGAGGGGGTGGCTCAGGCTCTGCCCTCTGGGAGCCCAGAGTGACAAATAAGAAAACAGCTGTGGCTTCACAAACCCTCCAGAACTGTGTCCGGTCTCTGTGCCTTTGTTCACACAAAGGGACATCCTGTTATAAGAATGTCTCCTTCCCTCTCTTTCTGCTTTCCTAATTCTCAGTATGTCAGGATCCAGCTCCAATCCCGACTCCTCGGGGACAGTCTGCATTGCATATCCCAGCCCCCTGCCATAGCTCCTGTCTCTCAGCTGCTGTGCTAGTTCTTCCAGATGCAATGTACGAATCCTGTGAAATTCCCACACACTGACCAAGTGCTTACTCTTCACCAAACACTTCATTTAACTCTCACCATAACCATGTGAGGCAGGTATTGTTATTCTTTTTGAGATGGGGAAATTGAGGCACAGAGAGGTTTAGTAACTTGGCCAAGATTATGTAGTTATTCAGTTGCAGAACTGGGATTCAAACCCAGGCAGTCTGGCATGGAGTCCATGCTGTTAACAAAGCTTGACCGTACGTTTGATGATGATAATGCTGGCAATAATAATGGCAGCTGGTGTTTACTGAGCACGTACTCTGTTCCAGGTCCTGTTCCTTTGCTTTACGTGTCTTAGTTCATTTAATATTCATGACAACCCTGTGAGGTTGTACAGTATGGCCAGTACCTACGGGCATCCAATGCCAGTGTGACCTGGAATCACAGATTCAAATCCAGGTTCACATCCTAGCTCCATCATTTACAAAACGGAACTGAGAACACTGAAATAGTTCTTTTAAAATTTTAAACTCCCACCCCTCTCCGCATTAAACTAGGGAAAATAAGGGGAAAAAAATGTATATATATATGTATATATATTGTTTTAAAGTTCCTCCACTTGCAGAGCTTGGGTGCTCAGCCCATTGTCATCATGGCTTCGAGAAGGACAGCACAGGAAGTAGCGAGGCCCCTTCACAGATGTGGCCACAAGCTCGGCTAGGAGAGGGGACTTGGCCAGAAGCCAGAGGCCAGGCCTTCCGTCTACTCCGTGGCTACCACTGGGGCCCCCCCCCACCCCGCACACTTCACAGGTCCCCTGCAGGTCATGTGCCCACCCTTCCTGGCCACGTCCCTACCTCCCATAAGACTCACCAGGACAATGCTCCCAAAGTAGGAGGCCCTCAGCAGCATGTCCAGATCACGGGGCACCTGGACGGGAGGTGGGGGTGAGGCAGGGTCATCAGGAGCTACATCACTGGCCCCCTCTTGCCCACCCTACAAACTGGCCCTGGCATACCTTATCCCCCACCAGCAACAGCTGCAGGGCCCCTGCCTGGAAGTAACTCTCCAGGGCAGTGTCGAAGAAGAACTCAGAGAAGGCCACGTACACCATCCGCTCCTCCTCCAGCAGCTGGGGCTCCACTGCCTGGTTGAGCAGGCTCCAGTTCCCCTGGTCCAGAGGAAAGAAGGACCCCTGGGGTACGGGGATTAGGTTCAGGGCCAAGGCCGACTGGCCCAGCACCCAGATGTCTCCAGGCCCTGCGCTAGGCATTGTGGGGGATGGTGGGGAGTCAGACCCAGTGGCTGCCCTTGAGGGACCCACAAGCACATTTCTTAGAAGGCATCAAAAGGAGTGCTGTGAAGCAGCAAAGCCATCAGACCAGAGAAGGAAGGCTTAGGAAGGGGTTCAAAGTAGAGGTGGCATTTGAGAGGAACTTGAAAGCTAGGTGGCAGTAAAGATAGTAGCTACTGCTTACATATACATGGTAGAAATTCTGTGCTCTTTACACAGACCAACTCCTTTAATCTTAGGAGGTTTGTTTTCTTACTGTGTTATTTCCATTTACATATTAGGAAACAGACACAGAAAAGTTAAGCCACTTGCTTATGGTCACATAGCTAGTAAGTGGCAGAGCCAGGATCTGAATTTCAGGCATTCTAGCTCCAGAGTCAGCTCTGAAACTGCTACCCTCCACGAGAGGAGCATAGGTGCTGTGTGGCCTTGGGCAAGTGGTGTCACCTCTCTGAGCAAGTCTCCACATCTCTAAAATGGGTATCACGTTAGTACCTGACACCTAGGTTGTGAGAGGATGGAATGAGGTTATGTGCACAGAGCTCTATGTCCAACTCCTTCAGGGAGACAGGGAAAGGCAGTGCATGAGCAAAGGCCCTGAGGTAGGAAGCTAGGGGCGTATTTCGGAAAGTAGCTGCAGAGGAACAGGATGAAGTTAGAAAGGTGGGGCCAAACAAGAGTAACAAGCCTCAAATGCCAGACCCAGGAGGTAGGCCTAGTTCTGCAGGCAACGAGGCCACAGCTTTCCGAGCAATGGAGTGGTCTCCTGAGAGCTGTGCTTTTGGAAGACAAAACCAGTGATTCCGGGGAAAAGGAGGGAGTCTAGTTAGGTCAGAGGTGACACACACACCAGCTGGGCAGCTCACCCGGAAGTCCATGTCCAGATGGCTGGCAGAGACGGCAGGATCCTTTAGGAGGGAGTAGTCAATGCCAACGTAATTGTCCACAGAACTGCGTACTGCCGGGAGAGGCTCAAGTCACTTGAAGCTGTATGAGTCTGGGCAAGGTGCTTACGCTCTCTGGGCCTCAGTTTCTCATCCATAAAATGGTTGTTATGAGGATCAAATTAGTTTTATGTGGAAAACACTTAGTGCCTGATGTGGAGTAAGTGCTCAACAATGTTAGCTGTCATTACTACTACTACTGCTGGGGTTTCATCAGCTCACTGAACAAGATGGCAAAAGAACTTCCCTTCCTTCGTTAGTTTTCCCTGCCCATGCCCTGTGGGGCGGGGGGGGGGGGTGCGTGATGATCTCTGCCCCACAGCAAACAGAGGTCACAGCTTAGGAAAAAGGAATTCATGATAATTAAGTACCTATTCAGTGCCAAGTGGTGAACACAAATAGGACCCCAGCGATCAGCAAACACATATCGAGGACCTTGACAACCAGCCCCTCAGTCCTCACAGGAACCCCGGAGGTTGTCAAGGGACCTTGACAACCAGCCCCTCAGTTAGTCCTCACAGGAACCCCAGGAGGAACGCCAGCCAAGCAAGAAACCCAAGTCCCAGAGAGAAGTGAATACTTGCCTTGGGTCACACAGCAAATGGGTGGCAGAGGCCACATTTGAACCCAGAGCCCTTCCACAGCAGGGCATGAAAGGGGCCTCCTCTGAGGCGCTGCCTGACAGCTGTGTCTCCAGCCTCCTCACCCCCAGTCCAGCCCCAGGGCCTGGCCCAGAGCTCCCCACCCTGCAGCGCCAACTCACCAGGCACGGTGTCCAGGAGGGAGTTGAGCAGCACCATCCCTGCGTGGAAGAGCACGGGGCAGATCTGGGAGGTGGGGGCCAGAGTCAGGGCCTTTGAAAGACACGGCAGGCCCACTCCCACTGTCCCCCAGACCTGCCACTGCCCATACCTGCTGGTTGAGGAGGAAGCGCATCCCCGAGGTGATGAACGTGGAGAGGATTTCATACACCCTCCTGTGATGAGAGGATAGCTGGGTGAGCCCATACCCTGCCCTCATCCCAATCCAGGTCCAGGAGAGATCACAGTGACCAGAGAGAGGGAGGCAGTGGAGATGGATACCTCGATTTTGACCACAATTACCAGCTCTTTAATAGAGGTTTTCCATGATGTGGGCCAAATCCCCTCTCGCTTTATTCTCAAGATTTCCTCTCCTATCCCAGCCCCCAGCGAGCCAAATGAATCTTCTCACCATTCCTCAAACCCGCTCTGGGCATCGCCACCTCCATGTGCCCACCCGTCCACCCTCAGTGTCCCCGTCCTATACTTCCGTCTGGCTCAGATGCTTCCTCTTTCAGGCAGTCTCCCCCGACTGCCCTCTGAACACCCAGGATATTTTCTTAGTCCCTCTCTCAGGACCTCAATGTCAAATGTTTTGTCCCTCCAACTAGGCTCTGAGTTCCTGTCTGAATCCTCAAGGAACTGGCACACACTTGGTTGAATAAGTAAAAAATTGAGTGTACCAAAATGAGATGATAAATCTACCCTTCTCTTTCCCACCCTCTTCCAGAGCAAGTACAAAGTCCCCTTCTGAGCCCAAAACCTAGACCTATTGTAATTATTTTTGTTATTAGTAAGTGCTACCAATTATTGAGAACCCAGTTCAGGCCCAACTGCACACTTCTCTAGTTACTCTTATCTAAGTGGCTAGCCATATATGCCAGGTACTGTTCTAAATATTTTACATATGTTAACACAAATAAGCCTTACAACATCTTATAAAATAGGGTCTATTATCATCCCCATGTGACCAATGAGGAAATTAAGGCACAGAGCTTCAGGGACTTGCCCAAGATCACACAGCCATGAAATGGTGGCCCTGAGATTTGGACCCAGATGGTCTGACTCCCAAGCCTGTGCACTTTGCATTGCACTAGGCAGATGAGCTGTGGGGCTCAAAGTGGGTGCACCGGGGATGGGGGTGGGGCTTACCTGAAGGTTCCCCCAAAGGCTGCGTGCATTCTGGAGACAGAGGCCTGGCAGGAGACATTGGACACTTTCATCCGGCCTGTGGAATCTCGAGAGAGGTGCAGAGCGATGCGGATGGATACACCCTCAGCGGAGGCGTTGATATAGCCCCCATCATAGCTGCCAAAGAGGGTTAGGGTTAATGTTCACCCCAGCTTGGAGTTTAACTGAATCTCCATGGACCGTCTCCTCACCCCCATACATTGTGATACTTCTTAATAAGGCTTCACTTCTACAGTTTACTAGGCATTCGACCAACCCCTAACAACCCTCATGAAGTGGGTATGATCGTTCCTATTGTATATATGAAGACACTGAGACTCAGAAAGGCTAAGGGAGTGCCCACAGCCCCAAGCACCCCCAGCCCTCCCGAGCCACCCGCTACACCCCTGAGAGTGCCAGGTCCTCACAAGAACCAGTAGAGAAGCTGTCTCTGGAAACGTATCCCCAAAGAGGCATTGGTGATTTGTAGTACCAGCTCCTGCTTTGGCTGGAAATGGAGCTCAGAGGATGTCAGCTGCAGCTCTGTGACCTTCACCCTGCAGGAAGCCGCAGGGTCAGATTCAGGACGAAGAGGGGACCCCACCCAACCACAGGAAATTCAGTCCCTCGTCTTCCAGTCCAGGAAGGTGGGGTGGATGGAATGAATTCTTCCATTGCTCCTCAAGTGCCCACCTTGGACTTGGGTGGCTCCACTTGGACTAGGGTGGCTTGGAGATGAGCTTCTACTGACCCAGGTGTTAAAAGTGAGCTTCACCTCTTCTCTTAGAAGTCTTGTTCCTTGCACTCCCTTCACCCTCACACCCTGGGGTTACAAGACCTGGTCTTTTAACCTTAACCGAGCCCTTTGATTTTGTCTCCATTACCTAAGCTGCGCCCCACCGGTCCCCTCCGTCCTAAACCACAGGCTTTTATCTGTTCCCAGGGCCGCTCCCATTAGCTCCACCCGAGTGCCATAGACCCCACTCTCATCCATTGGTAAATTTCTTCAATCCGCCTCTCTCGTGCTCTTTGGCCACGCCTCAATTCCACGGCTTCTGCTTCTTTTCTTGGTCCCGCCTATATTTCCTAGGCCACGCCCATTTGTTTGGTCCTGCCTCGGTTGGTAAACTTGGCCTTCATCTTCTCGGCCCCATCCCGTTTCTTAAGTCCGGCCCCATTGATTTGGCCACGCCCCCATTTCACTCGGCCATCCAGTCTCCGGAAACAGTCTCCCTTCAGTATTTCCTAAGCCCCGCCCCCACCGTCGAAACCCCGCCCCGGGGCCCCCTACTTACTCAGAGATGTTGTAGAAGAACTGGCCCTCTCTACCCCGCAGGTCCGGAATAGTGATGGTCTCCAACTCTTGCTCCAGAAAGCGCAGCCCCTCCTGCTTCACTGAAGCAGCAGCGAGACCCTCAGCTCCTGCGCCCACTGCTGGGCTGACCTCACCCTCACCCGCACACCTGCCCGCACCCGCGCCTTACCCAGCTCCAGCGCCTTGGAGGTGATGCGGATCTTGCAGCCGGGGATCTCGGCGAAAGCGCCTGCCAGCAGCGCTAGGAAGAGGGCCCCGAAGAGGGCCATGGCGAGCGGGCTTGGGGGTGGGGTGGGGTCGCGGCAGCCACCCGGCCGCTAAAACCCACTCCTCCGATGTCCGACCAGGAGAGGGCACTGGCCTGGATCGTTACCCTCAAGATAGCTCTTCGGGGAACTTGGAACCAATAATATTGCCTCCATTAGACAGAAGCAGAAGCTGAGGGTCAGGGAGGCGATGAAACTTGCGGTCTAGCTCCCAGAGGATGTGCGGCACAAGGAAAGGGAAGGGGACACCCTCGGTTTCCTCGTGCTACCGCTGCTTGAGGAATTTGGACCTCCCGGGGACCTGCCCTTGCTACCCCACCAACCTCTTCTTTCCTTTAGCGGAGGGCAGGCGCGGCTTGCACGTTACCATGGTAACAGCTGCAAATGCATTCCTGGGGGTTGGCTTGCTGTCTCCCAGTCCCCCAGCCCGGGGAGGAGAGGGGTCTCCCGGCTCCCCTGGGTCCTAAATCCTTGCTATAGGGATTCTGTCTGGTGTCCCCCATTTCAACGCCCTCCTTGATGAGCTGTCCTCCCCACCCCGGGTTCAGTAGACCACGCGCCTCGGCAAAGGTCGGGGGGTGAATGGGGACGCGCCCCAACTCACTGCGGTGGAGGTGGGAAGTGGGGTGGGGAGGTCGGCGCGGTCACGTGGGGCGGCGGGCAGAGCTGGAGATCCCGGCGGCAGGGTCTGGCGGGCAGCGCGGTTCCAGCCGCCTTTATAAAGCCGGGCCTTTCTGACCCCCCTCTTCCCGCTCTCTCCTCCCTCGAGGGTTGGGAGGGGATGGGGCGGGACGCTGGCAGCCGGGATGGTGGAGACGGCTGTACAGAGCCCCGTGACTTGCCCGGCCGCTGTCAAGACAAGTGGGGGACCCGAGCCGGGCAGGAGGGAGGGAAATGCAGGAGTCCCGCTATCCCTGCCCCAACAATCCCTGCTTCGCTGGGACCTTGATTCCAATTCCAATTACCCATCTGTTCCTGCATGATTCTGGGCAAGTCACTTCACTGAGTCTCTGAGTCTCAGTTTCTTCATCCAGAAAAATGCGTGATAAGAGATACTATCTCTTAGGTCTTTATTGTAGCCCAGGGCAAACCACAAAGACACATTTTCTTCCTTCTACCCACAATTATCTCAAGACCTCTCCTTGCCAGGCTTAATAGGGGACCCCCAACTGTCTGTGTCACTACAGGGACCTAAAAGGCCCTGAAACCTCTCCCACTGAAGTCCAAGTGCTGCCAGCCCAGGAAGATGCCACACAGGCTGCTGGAATCACCCTAGGAGGTTTGGTGTTTCCCCAGGGACTGTGGATTTCTTATGAATCTTTGGAGCTAGGTTCTCTACACAGTACCCCCCTACCAACTACTGCCTACAGCATTCCCAGCTCTTAGGACGGGACAGAGTAGGTGCTTGCTACCTTTTGTTGTCAAACAGGAGAGGAAAGGAAAAGCAATAATGATTCATGTCCATTGAACACATAGTACTGAGCAAAAGCACTCATGACCAACTTGTTCTGATGTGCCCACAATTTTCCCAGCTTTGAAACTGAATGTCACTCTTTCCTGGAAGCCCAGCAGTCCCAGGCAAACAAACCGTTGGTCATCCTACCACCTCTAGATGAACTAATTTAACCTTCTTAACCTCTGAGATTGGTACGATTGTGAACCCTCCTCAGCAAGCAACTAGAGGTAAAGACCACCCTGTGGCCACATTTAGGGAAACTCATATGTTCATGGAAAGGTGCGAGGTGGGTGGTTATAGCCCAGTGGCTATGTGCCTAGACTCTAGTGTCTAATGGACCAGGGTTCAAATCCTAGGCTGTCAATTCTTAGGTCCAATTCTTGGAACCCTTACTTAAGCAGCTCTGAACCTCAATTTCCTCATCCTAAAATGGAAACAAAACTCATTTCAAGAATAAACTAAATGGGCATAGTACATATGCTGGGTGTGGTACATGGCACACCATTAGCACCAAATAAATGCTAGCTATTATGATTAGGGGCACAAACCACAAGCAAACAAGGCAGAAAGGGTGTAAGAGGGAAATAGAGAAAGTGCTAAGGATATCCTGAGGAGGAAGTACCGAAATGCGCCTCTGAATTCCAGTAACCCTTACTCTTCTGGAGCCTGGCACAAGTAGGAAACCTGGCGGATGTTAGTTTTCTTTCCTTTCATTAACTGAAATGCAAGCTCTGTCTTTGTGTTATTGTTATCTCCTATAACAATAGGAGATATTTACTGTCCTCACAACAGCCCCAGGGAGCTTTAAATGTAGCTATGTAACCTTGGACTAGTGGTTGCACCTCTCCGGGCTTCTATTTCCTCATCTGGATTGCTTGTGAGGATTAAATGAGTTATCGCATTTGAAGGGCTTAATAAGCACCTGGCATTTCGTAAGGGCTCAAAAAATGTTAGCTACACTCATCAGCATCATTAGACCTCATCCATCCAGTGGCTTTCCGTTACACTTGGAATAAACTGCCTCCCTGGCCTGATTTCCTGGCATGCGATAGGGCCTACCCTGTCTCATCCATTCTCACCCTTTTTCATTCTGCTTCAGCCATACTGGCATTTTGTTTCCTTGAACACGCAAATTCAATTCTTGCTCAGGGGCTTTGCACTTGCTGTTCCCTCTGCTTGGAATGCTTTTCCACTCGATCTCCTTTTGGTTTCAGTTTAAATGGCACTTCTTTAGAGAGGCCTTCCCTGCCTACCTAGCAGTTAACTCTCAATCACATCAGCCTGGTTCATTTTCTGTATAGATCTTATTACAATTTAATGTTGGCTTATTTAGTTACTGGTTAATGGAGACATGGTCTGCCTCCGTGAGGGCTGGGATCTGGTTCACCATTTATTCCCAGTGCCGAGAACTGTACCTGGAACAGAGTAGGTACTGAATATTTGCTGTGTGACTGAATTGGTTTGTAGCCCTCAAACGTCCCTGGGAGCAGGTGACACCTACACCAGCCTGGGATTCTTTTATCAGCTCCTGTACCTTCAGCCTCAATCCAGTTGACTCTAAATCCAGCCCTGACCTGGGCTAGGGGATGACAAGGTACAATCACTGGTCTCGATTCCAGGGACTTATCCACTGAGCCTGCCTCTCTCCCTTACATCGGTTTCCCTTTTCTTCCAAATCTTGTGACCCCCAACCCGCAAACTTCAGAGTGACGTTGGCAGATATGCAGCCTGGGAGGGGCTTTGGCAGTTTCTCTGAGTCCTCATACTTGACTTGTGGAATGGAGAAATCAGAATCCCCAAATTGCTTGCCACATTCACTCCTGACTTTGAAGAGAGAAGAGTGACTTCCCAGCCCTCAGACAGGAATGAAAAGCTTTCCTAGTCTCTTTTGTGCAGCTGGCACGGATATTGCAAAAAAAAAAAAACAAAACAAAAAAAAAAACAGTATAGCAAAGCAGTTCAGTGCTTTGCAATCCAAAAGACCTGGTTCAAATCCTGCTTCTGCCATTTTCTAGAGCAGAGGTCAGCAAACTGTTCCTGTAAAGGGCCAGATAGTAGAGGTTTTAGGTTTTGCAGGCCCTCCGGTCTTGGTCACAGCTGTTCAACTCTACCATCGTATCATGAAACAGGCTGCTGGCTGGATTCGGCCCATGTGTTGTAGTTTGCCACCCCCTGTCTAGAGTAAATTAAAAAGTATATCTCGGGCCGGCCTGGTGGCTCAGGCGGTTAGAGCTCCATGCTCCTAACTCTGAAGACTGCCAGTTTGATTCCCACATGGGCCAGTGGGCTCTCAACCACAAGGTTGCCAGTTCAACTTCTTGAGACCCGCAAGGGATGGTGGGCTCTGTCCCCTGCAACAAGATTGAACACGGCACCTTGAGCTGAGCTGCTGCTGAGCTCTCGGATGGCTCAGTTGGTTGGAGTGCATCCTCTCAACCACAAGGTTGCTGGTTCGACTCCCGCAAGGGATGGTGGGCTGCGCCCCCTGCAACTAGCAACTGCAACTGGACCAGGAGCTGAGCTGCGCCCTCCACAACTAAGACTGAAAGGACAACAACTTGAAGCTGAACGGCACCCTCCACAACTAAGATTGAAAGGACAACAACTTGACTTGGAAAAAAGGCCTGGAAGTACACACTGTTCCCCAATAAAGTCCTGTTCCCCTTCCCCAATAAAATCTTAAACAAAAAAAAAAAATACCAGACAGCAAAAAAAAAAAAAAAAAAAGTATATCGCTTTATGAGCCTCAAGTTCCACATCTGTAAATGGAGATGATCTAGTGCCCGCCTACCTCTCTGGGTGGCAGTGAGATTGTAATGTAGTCAAGTATATAAAATGCCAACTCTAGTACTTGGCTAGTACTCGGCCAAGGTGTACTCTCACAGGGTGTTGACTGCCTTTCTGTGGTTTCTGAAGCTTGGAGAGCTGGTCTTTTGGTTTCTCCTTTTCTTTCATATTTCCTCCTTGCAGACCAGTTCCTTTTTGTCTCCAAGAAGCCAGCTACCTGGTTCCCGAAGGCCGTTCCAGGAAGGCCCTTCCAGGTTCGAAACTCAAGAATTCTAATGCTTCTCACAGGGTGTTGCTTCCCCAGCTGTGGGTCCATTGCACAGCAAAGGGCCCAATAAACATCTCTGGTTATTAGTATTCACTAGTTTTTTAACAACAAAAAGTGCTTTACAAATATTGACTCACTTAAATCTCATAACATCCTACAGGAATCATCGTCCCATTTTAGACAGGAATCATCCCATTTCACATGTGAGAAAACGGACCCAGAGAGGTTAAGTAATTAGCTCAAGTCAGTCTGGCTCCAGAGCCCATGCTCTGACCCACTGTCTCCTATTGTCTTTCTTTTTTAATGATCTCATTTAATCCTCATAGGGGTCCCTTGAGAAAGCTATCATGGCCCCGGCTTTGCAAACTGGGAAACTGAGGTACAGCAGGAGGAAGTGACTAGTCCAGGGAAGTAAACACAGGCTCCATGGGATACCAAGTTGGATTTCTGCCCAAGAAGTCAACGTGCATAGCCTAGCTCCACCCCGCTCTCCCTCTCTCCAGCTGTGTTTTCTTTGGATCTCTGCATGGCTTGGAGAAGCTGCGTCAGCCCACGTCCCCTCCTGACCATTTCCCCACCCCCAATGCCCACCCAAGCTACCCCTCAGAAAATGATCCCCACCCTCTCACTGCCTGAGCCGATGAGCACTGCAACGTATGTGCTTGTGTTGGTCAATATGGGTGAGCCTGGGAACGTGATAGGGGAGCCATCAGCATGAGGGGAGGGGCATCTGAGGGGGGACAGATGTCGGAACAGGAGACACTGATCACGTCTCCCCAGTCAGATGGAATGACCACCTGTTTGCAGAAAGCAGCTGGACAGAACTGGCCCCATAGGGGCCAGACATTTACCAAATGGAGAGAAGGAAACTAAAGAGCCAGTGCTGTCTGAGTTCCGCCAGGGCAGAGCTGTTGACTGCCTTTCTGTGGTTTCTAAAGCTTGGAGACCTGGTCTTTTGGTTTCTCCTTTTCTTTCATATTTCCTCCTTGCAGACCAGTTCCTTTTTGTCTCCAAGAAGCCAGCCACCTGGTTCCCGAAGGCCCTTCCAGGAAGGCCCTTCCAGGTTCGAAACTCAAGAATTCTAATGCTTCTCACAGGGTGTTGCTTCCCCAGCTGTGGGTCCATCGCACCCCTGTCCCTGGTAAATCTCCTGCTCAGCTCGGATGTTGACCTCCACCAGCTCACTCTTCTCTGCGATTTCTATCTCTTTTGTTTCCTTCCCACTCCACCCTCCTTTCCAGTTTCTGTGCCTCTTGCAGCCTGCTAGCCGATTCTGACTCATGGGGTCTCTTTCTTGATGGTCCTCAGCCTCCTGTCCTTGTTTTTATGACTCTCTCAGCTTCCCATTATTTTGAGGCAGGCATGGAAGATCTGCAGCAATGCTATCTGGATGTTTGGAGTTCATAAACCGCTAATAAAATTTCAAAGTAACGGAAGGGAGAGGGCAACAAGAGGCGGTGACTTTTCCTTTTGATAATAAGGATGGGCCACCATCTTCAGCCTAAGCTTGTCTCTTTTTTTGGAGGGCCTTCCTAAAGGTTGCAAGTAGCACCCAACACATTCCAGCCTCTTGAATGTTTTCCAGATGCCCTAACATCACAGTGTCTGGGGAGGCTGGCATAAACAGGCTTTGATCTGACAAAGATTGCCAACCCCCAAGACAGGAACCGGGAAACAGTCCCTCCGCTCTTCACCCAGCTGGATCCACATTTTACCACCCCCACGCCCACCCCCAGTACTAAATTCTGCTCCTCTCTCAGTCTTTTCCATGTTAGATTGTGGCACCATCCTTCACCCAGACGCTCAAGTCAAAAACATATGAGTCATGTTTGACTCCTTTTTTCCTTCTACCCCATTTCAGCAAATAATTGTGTCTCGAACTCCAAAAGATAGCCCGCATCTATATTTCTCCTCCATTTGCACCAACACTAGTCCAAGCCATTTTCATCTTTTACCTGGACAACTTGCCTCATCTTCCTGCCTCACTATTGCCCCTATAGGTCTAGTCTTCCTGCACCAACCAAAGTGATTTTTAAAAATAGAAATCATAGCTTTTTACTATCTTGCTCAAAACCCTCCATTTGCCCCGCACTGCGCACAAAATAAAACCCAGACTCTGGCCATGACCTCTGAAAGAGTCTAGGTGATCTAGCTAACTGCTCCATCTTCTACCACTGTTAGGAAAACACCAAATTCACTCAGCCACAAGCTTTCCATTAACCCTTCTCTCTACCAGATACAGCTTTGCACACAGATCTTTGCATAGTTAGCTTTCTTCATTCACTCAGATCTCTACTCAAATGTCACCCCCACTGAGAGGCCCCTTCTCCATCATTACCTGTCAGTCTATTCCATTCTCTATTGTCTGTGTCTTCCAAGAAATAGGCTGTAAGCTCCATGAGGGTGGGAGCCTGACACTCATGGCTGTATCTCCAGTGGCCAGCAGAGTCTGGTACATGGAAAGTGCGTGGTTATCGTTATCTACAGACTCTTCAAAAGGAGGTGATTTTATAACAGACTGTGGCCCTGGCCTAATTCCCCCTGATCTTCTAAGCTCCCTATAGTTTCTGCTGGCACCACCCATCTCCTTGCATTTCTCTGGAGTTCTCTGCAGCTGGTCTGCAGCCAGGAATGTCATACTTTCTTAATCTCTTCAGAAGCCTGAACAATTCCAAAGGTCGTGGGACGTGCCCCTCAGGATCTCAGCTGGCTGTGCGGAAGTCATGACTAGCTGCAACCCACTACCAGTCCCCTTCACTTCACCTTCCAACAGGCCCATCCGCTCTGGGACTGTACATGTCCTTCTTGGGAGGCGTCTTGTTTCCCACCCCCAAGCCCACATGCTTCCTGGTGCGGGAGAGGCTGCTAGCCAGCTTGAGCACCCCCTCAGTGCCCTGTAGGACAGGACTTCAGACCTAAAATTAGATCACTGGTTCTCAACCCTTCTGCATACGAGCAGCTTTTAGGTAGGGAGGTTTTTGCTTTGTTCTGTTCTGTTTTGAATACCTATGCCTGGGCCCTAAACCCCAAGTTTTTGATTTAATTGGTTTGGGATGCAGCCCGGGCATCAGCGGGTGTTTGTAAAAAGCTCCTCAGCAGGATATAATTAAAAAGACTGACAATAACAAGTTTGGCATGGACATGGAGAAACTAGAACCCTCATACTTTGTTGCTAGCAATATAAAATGATGCAGTGGCTTTGGAAAGGATTTCGCAGTTCCTCATAAACATAAACTTAGTATGCAGCAGTACGATTCCTAGGCCCCTATAAGGGGCTTGGATAGTCCACCCAACAAAAAGGAAAACATTTGTTCACACAAACACTTGTACATGAATATTCATAGCAGCTTTATTCCTAATAACCAAACAGTCCAAATGTCCATCAACTGGTAAACAGATAAACAAAAGTGGTATATTTATACAGTGAATACTGTCCATCAATAAAAAAGAATGAACGTCTGATATATGCTACAACATGGACGAACCTCAAAAACATGCAAAGTAAAAGAAGCAAGACATAAAGACTACATTTTGTGTGATTTCATTCATAGGAGAGGCCCAGAAAAGGCAAATCTATAGAGACAGAAAGCAGATTAATGGTTAACCTGGGACTGGGGGGTGGGAAGAGGGCTTGTCTGCAGTCACGAGAGATCTTGTTTTGGGTGATGGAAATGTTCTAAAACTGAGTTGTGGTGATGCAACTGTGTAAACTTACGCAAAATCAATGAACTGTTTATTTGAAACAGGTGAATCTCGTGGTATGTAAATGATACCCCAGTAAAGTTGTTCAAATGGTTTTTCCCAGGCAGGGTTGAGATCTCTGGGTTAGAAGTCAAGCTTCCTAAGAACCCCTCGGCTGGGACCCAGGCTCAGTTGGTAGCCTCCCCCCAACCCCCACCATGGCTCTAGGTCGAAGTTTCCTCTGGTCTTAGACTTTCAGGAAGCTGCCAGCTGTCAGCCTGGCTTCTTTTTTGGAGAAGTCTCGGCTTCAATTCTGCTGACTCAGCTCATATGGATGCAAACATTCTGGCTCTTGGCCAGGCCACGTTGCCCAAATAGAAAAACAGGCATCAGAGGGAATGGGTGAGACGGTGACAGAGACCACCACACGTGTCCCCAACCCCCATCTTGCGATGACCCAAACACCAGCTGGGGAGGCTGAGTGCTAACCCAGAACAGGGACTGAACTTGGGTTCCAAGGCCCTGGTTCAAACTGCACGTCCTCCAGTCCCTGGTGCTGCTCAGGCTATTTCTCCAAACATACCAGACCTTTCCATACCTCCAGGTCTGGGCTCAGGCTGTATCCTTCCCCTTTCTTGCCCACCTGGGAAATCTTTCTTCCAACGTGATTCAGCCCACCGACATCTCTTCCGAAGCCTTTTTTTTGCATGGTCATCCCAACAGAGCCCTTCTCTCCTGCAACTGAGGGTTTATTTATGTGTCTGTCTCTCCCACTCCTCTGTGGGCTCCCTGAGAGCAAAGAGCCTGCCTTATTTACCACTGATTCTCATGGTTCTAGGACAGGACCCAACACATATTGGGACCAGCGAGTGAAGAAATGGAAGTGCGCATGACACCACATCAGACACCGACAGGGCCTGAAAGACTGGAGGTGACGCCCCATTCCCCTCATCTATTCCTGGCTTAAATGGCTTCTCTCATGTGGCCCCAGAATGGACAGAAACCACTCCCTGTGGAAACCACAATTTGGGGTGGAAGCCTCCCTTCCATAGCCTTTCTGGGGCCAGGC
The DNA here is from genome assembly GCF_004115265.2 of Rhinolophus ferrumequinum. Classification (NCBI taxonomy): domain Eukaryota; kingdom Metazoa; phylum Chordata; class Mammalia; order Chiroptera; family Rhinolophidae; genus Rhinolophus; species Rhinolophus ferrumequinum. The sequence continues at coordinate 12,239,430 of NC_046306.1, read as the reverse complement.
TCACTCGCCTTGGAAACTGCTTTTGTGTTATTTAAATTGCAGAACAGGACCTATGGGCAGCTCAGGCCCGGCCTGGGTGGGGGCAGCCTGGAACAGGGTCATGCTGGAGCCTCCCTTCCCTAACTGCCATGACCTCAGGGGTTGAGTTGTGTGGTTCCCTTTCAGCTGCTTCTTGCTGTAGCGGAAAAGAACAAGGGGGTTAAGGTATGTGGTAACCTCGGCCTGTATGTTTGTTTCTGCTTTAACAGAGAAATTGGGCTCTGTCCTGCGCTGAGCCCTCAGAGGCTCTGACAGCAGGCTTCATGCCAGGACTGGCTGTTGCTCGAGAAGCCTGGCTTATCCCAACCTTCTCTCCCTACCCAGCCCTCCAGGGAGACTTCTTATTCCAGAAGTTGGAGCACTTGAAAGCCCCAGGAGCTTTGCTCAACCTGTTCATCCCCATCCTGGGAGTAGAGGATGCCAGGCTGCTGGCAGGGACTCTCCCACAGTGGGCAGCTCATGCTTTTCTTGGCGTCCTAAAGGGCACTGCCTTAGTGTTCCCATCACAGAAACCAGAGCCTGGAATAGAAACAGGGGTACCTGAAAAAGTCACCCGGACTTCAGCCCAGTGTGGTCTGTCTGTGGTCAACAGATATTTACAGAGCATCAAGCACAGCGCTGGGCAAGGGACCACAAGGGTGAACAAGCCCTGGCCCCGCCCTTAAGCAGTCAGTCTAGTGGATGAAGAAAATGGATAAACATTAAGCACAGACCGCTATGGAAATAAAGAGGGGACCTGACCTAGCCTGGGGGGAGGCGAATTCAGGGAAAGCTGTCAGGTGGAGGTGACATCTAAGTCCTGAAGGCTGAACTAGGCAAAGAGGGGACGAAGAGTGAGAGTAAACAGCATATGCAAAGGCTCAGTGTCAAGAGAAAACCAGACACATTTAGGTAGTTCAAGGTGACTGAGACCAGATAAAGGAAAGATGGTTTGAAGGGCCAGATTGTGAATAGGAATGTATGGAAAGTGCTTGGCACAGATCATAGTAAACACTCAGCCATGGCAGTTCTCATTATTGATGGTCTTGTGAGCCAAGTTGAGGGTTTGGGAGTTTATCCGGAGTCAGTGGGGAGATATTCAAGATTTTTAAGCCAAGGGTGACTTCATCAGATTTGCAATATGACCACACTTAAAGACACTTAAAGTGAGCCCTGTGACTACAAGATGGATTTTGGACTGAGAGAGAAGCAAGCCTGGAGGACCAGAAGACCAGTTTGGAGACTACTGTAGTAATTCAGAAAAGAGGTATGGGGTAGGAGCCTTCAAATATCCCCCAACAGTACAGCACACACTGGAAGACAGAACACGGCAACGAAAATGAACGATGGCTACATGCCACAATATGGATGTCTTCCAAGTGCAATGTTGAGCAAAAGAAGGCACAAAATATGACTGTATGATTTCGTTTATAGGAAGTTCAAGGAACAGGCAAAACAGAACTAGTGTTTAGGGATGTATGCTTAAGTGGGAAAACTATAGAAGCAAGGAAGTGATTATTACAATAGTGAGGACAGCGATTACCCTGTTGGGGGCTTCTCCTTGACAGTACCTTGACCTTGAGTAGCGTTTAGCCAGGTGTTCACGGTGACAAATACATTTTTACACTTCTGTTTTGAGCACATTTATGTATGTGTGCTATTCTTAAGAAAAAGTTTTAAGAATAATGGGGCTTGATCAAAGGTAGTGAAATAAGGAAGGAGGGAAGAGGTTGATTTTGACTATAAGTGCAAAGTGAGATGAGAGTTTGAACCATGTGATGAGAAACCTTTTTTTAAACTGAGGTAAACTTGGTTTCAGGTGTACAACATAATTCGATCTTTGTATACACTACAAAGTGATCACCACAATGTCATTACCATCTGTCACCATACCATTTACCCCCTTCACCTACCCCAACCCCCCCTCTGATAACCACCAATCTGTTCTCTAACTTCTTTTAGATTCCACATATAATTGGAATATGGTATTTGTCTTTCTGACTTGTCAGCATGATACTGTCAAGGTCCATCCATGTTGCTGCAAATGGTGGAATTTCCTTTTTTATGGCCAAGTAGTATTCCATTGCGTGCGTGCGTGCATCACATCTTTATCCATTCGTCTACCAATGGATGTTTCCATATCTTGACTTTTGTAAATGCTGCAATGAACATACAGTTCTATCTATCTTTTTGAATTAGTGTTTTCTTTGGATACCCAGAAGTGGAATACCAGGACCACATGGTAGTTCTTTAATTTTTTGAGGCACCCCTATACTGTTTTCCGTAGTGGCTGTACCAATTTATGTTCTCACCAGTATAGAGGGGTTCCCTTTTCTCCACACGTTATTTCCTGTCTTTTTCATAGAAAACCCTAGTTCTTAATTACTATTCATCTTACTGCCTCCAGTTTTATAACACTCTCCCACCCCCACCAAGCTGCAGGGCTTCAGGCACCACGGACACCAGAAAGGCTGCCCAGCTGAAGCAGCTGCCGCCTCTGGCTTCACAAGGGAAGCGCAGGACCAGCAGCAGGTGGTGAAGCTTGTCTTCCTCAAGCTACCACTGGCAAGTCGGCTTACTTGGGAGGCCAGAGGTAGGTGGAGCTAGTGAGTCAGCACGGCCCCTACCAAAGAATCTTGCAGGGAGCAGTGCATGGGACACCTAGCAACTGCTGGGCTCGCTGGGCAACTTTTGTGTCTGCTGTGAGGTCTGTGAGGCTTTGCACTGCAACTAGCCCCCATGGATGTCAGTGTTGGAAAGCCCGAGATCTTGTTTACAATTTCCCAACTTCGCCAAAAGCCACTTTCAATATGTCTCCCACGGCTGTTCCTCTTTCTACTCCAGAGCACTTATAACTTGTGCAGCCTCATTATGCGAGGCTCTATTTGCATGCTGCCTGGATAAGGGAAACGGCTAGACAACACTGACAGAGGCCCAGAGAGGGAAAGCGACTACCTGTTAAGTGGCAAAGCTGCGCCTGGGCTAGGACCCGGTTCCTCGCTACCTTCAACGCCTACCTACGTCACCAGGACTCCGCCCCCAAGTCGGCGACGAAGCCGCTGCCCCGCAGGTTCCAAACTCGCCCCGCGCCCCCTGGTGCGCACACTCAGTCCGACCCTGCCGGCGCACCGCCCACCCGGGTCCTCCGGCCCCAGCAGGTGTGCTTGCGGGGTAAAAATGAGGCAGGGAGCGTGCTTGTGAGTTCGTTCCTTCTTCAGTTCACACCTTGGGCCCGCAAAACTGCCTCTCCCTTTTCAGATTCGCGTGGAACAGAAGGGAAGGAAGGGAGAAAGGGGAGGAAGGGAGAAAGGGGAGGGGGCCGAAAGCAAGCAGGATCTGAGGACCCGGTCGGTGCTGCCACACTCAAGATGGCGGCACGGCAACGGCAAGGTCCCTCAGAGGCGGTACCAACGCATGCGCAGCGCGGAGTCCCGGCCCGGGACACAAGATGGCGGAAGCGGCGCTGGGGAGGGCGAGGCGGAGGCGGCAAAACGGGCTGCCGAGCAAAACGTGTAGCCGCGTCCCCTCGAGTCCGCTTCGGGCAGGTAAGAGCCCCAGGAAGCCACGGTCCCGCCCCGAGCCGCGCCACGGTCCGGAGGTCCGGAGTCGGGCGGCGGTGGTCCTTCCGACGCTTTCCACTCGGAGCCGCCGCTTGCCTCGTCTCTGCCGTCGCCGCCATCTTAGGCCCGCGGGTGGGCGGCCGGGCCGGTGGCCTGGGTGAGGGAGGTGGGCCCGGAGAGCGCGGGCGGAGCGGCCTCCAGGGCCCCTCCGCTGCCGCCGCCGCCACCGCCTTTGTGTCGGGCTCCGACTCTGAGTCGCCTCAGCCCGGGGGCGGGAGCGCGCGGCGGGGCGGGGGGCGGAGCCCGGGAGATGGGCCGGCGCGCGCGCGCCAAACAGCCCGCCCCCACTGAGGTGGGGGGGAGGGGAAGGTGTGCGCGCATGGGGGTCGCCCCTCCTTCGCGCGCCCCCCGCACCTGCGCACTTTCCAAGTCCTTTAACTCCGCCCTCCTGGGCCGGAGGATTCTCATTGGTGCATTACTGAGATGATCCCGCCCCATCTTCCTCTTATCCCGGAATCGGAGTCTTCACTCTGGTGGATTCCTTTGGTTGCGCAGATACAGTTGTTTATCCTTATACTGTTCGGCATTGTCAAAACTGCGGTATGCGTGGGGGTCAAGGGGCCACAGAATAAATAAAAGCGTTAATAATAGCAGTTATGCCTTACGGAGTGTACAACACGTTAGAGTCTACGCACAGAGACCATAGAGGTTGAGTTATTTTGGTTTATAAATTGGACAGGGGCAGAAGGCTCTGGAACCCATATTTGTCTAAACCCAGAGCAGGTATTTTGGCCACCGACCTGCTGCATCCAAATCAGCCGGGAAATTTAAAACAAATTTTAATCGCAAAAACAGGTAAAGATTTGAAAAGATTGGTCATTCTTTCTCTCAGTCTCACCCTTGAGGTGCACTTACAAATATAAATTATTGTGTACCTCCCCCATTTCTGACTCCTAAATGTGGAGTGAGGGGATGGGAATCTGATTTTTTTTTTTTTTTTTTACTAGTCCCCAAATGGTTCTGATGAGCAGTCCGTTTGGGAAACGCTGCAGTGTCCCTGTTGGGCCTCCCTAAGCTGTGCTGCTGTGTGGCCTCTGCATAGTTTACCTGCCTGTGCATCAACATCACACAGTATTTCTTAGGGAAAATATGTTTCAATAAAGACTAACACGCTGTGTTATGTAATGCATTTGCATATTTTCTTTTTTTTTTAAGACCTCTTTCAAAGAAATGTGTTTTCACCCACTGTGGGTGGCTTGACACTTGTCCCTAATCTGTGATATGTACGGTGGTTCACTTTTCTCTTGTCTTAGGCGTATTTTGGTTGGCAGGACCAGCTATACAATTTGCAAGGGTCCAGTGTGCACAATGAATATGTGAGATTCTTACTAAAAATGTATTAAAAATTTCAAGACAGTGACAGCAGAGCGTTACACCAGGCTCAGGGCCCTCAACACGGGGCCCTGTGTGACTGTGCGGGTTGCAAGCCCATGAAGGTGAACCTGTTGGTTGGAAAGCTTGAGAAGTACCATTTCCATTCCCAGAATTCCCAGATCTCCCATGGTGTGCCCTGTTCTGTTCTGGGGCTCCCAAATTGCTGTGTGTCATTGCCCCTCTTGCTGTTGTCCCTGTTCTGCAGCATTTCACAGGTCTGTGACTCCTTTCTTCTGTTTGCTCTGCAGTTGCTGATGCAAGGAATTCCCTGGGCCCCCGTCCACTCCACTGCTGACCAGCCCACCCACCTGTGCTGAGCCTTCCTGCAGGCCTCTCCCCTCCCTCTGTGAGACCCTGTGCCGTGGGGGTCCATCCGGCCGGAGAAGAAAACCCTCTCATGCTAGCATTGCAGACCCCAGAGGGTGAGAAAAAGAGGGACCTCGTTCGGCCTTGAGACCTATGGGCTCAGCCCCAAGGCACCGGGAACCCCTCCTCCCCCCAGAGAACCAAGGCAGCTACAGCTTTTTCTCCCCTTGGTCAGTGATTCCAAACCTTTTTGTTATCATGGCCCCTTTTTGTTGTATGTATGTCCTCTTGCTCCCTGCATTTTTATCTGCCAAACTGTACTGATGAACTAAGCATTCACTTTGCCCTTTCCAAATTAACGAAGATGTCTATGACTGAGTGTATAATAAAATCAATGTCCCAATGGTTCCTATGATGTTGTCAACAGCCAATCAGAGCTTCTGATCAGCATGAGATAATGAGTGTGACCACAATGAGTTGATAAAATTTCAGCAAGCAAAGATAACTGATGTTTAAATGTGCCTTTGTGGTCTTTTTGTGGGTAAATGTTTGATTTCTTTTGGGTATTGTGGCATATTGAAAACACCTATGGGATCACCAATCCAATTGCAGTTGGCCACCTAGGAGTCTAACAGCCAGTTTGGGAACTGGCCATTGAGATTTGTGCTTGGGTGTGTTTTGTGGGTGGGTGTGGGGGTAGTAGGGAATACAAATCTGAAGGAGCTGACCTCCTTCCTGGTATTTAAATAAAATTTCACCTGGGGATTATGAAGGACTGAATTAGATATTCCTTCTCAGTTCCACTGGTTCTTTTAGTAACAGATTGCTTCCTCCCCTGTAGTGTAAAATGAGGCACCCAGTTAGATGCCATGTCCCTTCCCGGGCTGTGCTTTGTGCCAGATAGATTTTACTGGATAGGAGCAGAAAGGAGATCCAATTCCTTCTTGTGGGAATAGCTTCTCAAGGGCAGACCCTGTTCTGTCTTGTTTGTCACTCTTGGTGCTTTATAAATACTAGCAGAATGAATAGAGCTCATGTTGGGTCCAGGTTCCCTGCTGAAAACTCTGGAGAGGGCTACACTGGACCCAATTCCTAGTCCTGGGAATTCTGCCAGTCTAATGGGGAGATAAGCCCGGTTGATAAACCAGGCTTTCTGAGGTGGCAGTGTAGGTATTCGTGGCCCTGAGAAGGGCCGAGGAAGGCTTCCTGGAGGGTGTGAACTTAGTGGCAAGCCAGGCAGGGAATTGGGGAAAGAGTATTTCAGATAGAACAGGAGTGCACCCGTTTTACAGTTGAGGCAACTTAGATCCCAGGGCTCCCTCTGTGGCACCATGCTGGGCCTCCAGCACAGGGCTGGATTGGTTTCTCCACATCTGCAGGTGGTCTTGGAGGGGGGATGGAGTTGGCCCTGACACCCTTTGGTTCTCTGTGTGGCAGGTCCGGTGTGGGTGCTGAGATGGCCAATGAGAATCACGGCAGCCCCCGGGAGGAAGCGTCCTTGCTGAGTCACTCCCCGGGCACCTCCAATCAGAGCCAGCCTTGCTCTCCAAAGCCCATCCGCCTGGTGCAAGACCTCCCAGGTACTGGTGAGGGGCAGTGGCAGGGTGGTGGGGTAGGAAGGGCGCCCCGGGAGCAGCCCTGACCCTAACTGGGTTCCATGCTTGTTTGCAGAGGAGCTGGTGCATGCGGGCTGGGAGAAGTGCTGGAGCAGGAGGGAGAACCGTCCCTACTACTTCAACCGATTCACCAACCAGTCCCTGTGGGAGATGCCCGTGCTGGGCCAGCATGATGTGATTGTGAGTGCCAGCCTAGGGCAGGGGTCTCAGAGCAGCCTCTGGTATCTGGGTCTTCCCCAAATGTGCCCTGAGCAGCTATTGTGTGCCTGGTCCTGGGGGTACAATGACAAGTAAGGCAGGCACAATCCCTACCCTCATGGAACCTGGACTCATATAGGGAGACTGACGTGTGAACACGTGATTAATATGGCACGTGAAGTTGAACTCGTGCTACATGTTGGGCACTGTGCTTGGCATACAATGGTGAGTGGGAGACATGGTCCTGCCCTTGTACTCGGGCCACACGATCTGCTGGAGGGGGCCAGTAGGATTACAGTGTGCCACTTGCATGTAGAATGGTGTTAGAGTACATCAGGGAGCCTGACTGGGGGTGGGCAGGGAAAGCTCTGAAGCAGCATTTCAGATGAGAAGGTTGGCTAAGGGGGAAAGTAGGAAGGGGAGAAGCGCACTCTAGGAACTGCGTCATCAGTATGGCAGGGGAAGTATGGGCGATCTGGTGGGGGCGGGGGCTTTGGATCCCTGTCAGTTGGAACAGACTTCTTTTCTTGGGAACAATCACATCAGCTGGCATCCCCATTTTGCAGATGAAGACACTGAGGAAATGACCGGCCCAAGACCTCACAGCTAGTAAGAGGCAGGGCAGGATTTGCACCTGATGTGATTTCAAGGGCACACTACCCACCATCACACTGACAACTCTTGGTTCACCAAAAGAATTCCATCCACAGGGCCTTGATTTTTGAAAAAACAAACATTTCTTTTCTTGAGTTTTTCCTTTATTCCTGGCTTTCCTCCTGGTTCTTAAGGAAACGAAACTAACATGTATTGAGCTCTGCTGAGCTCATGCCAGATGTCCTGTTAAGCTAGTCCTATTCATTGGCTTGTTTAATCATCTCATTGGTGAGGCGGGGCTTCCGGGCTGTTTTGAAGGTGAGGTAATTAGGAAGGGAGTAACCCCCAAGGTCACACCATTGCAAATAGCAAGCAGGAGTGGAGTCCAGTGTTCTTTCACATCCCGGTGCCCTCTGCTCTTCTCCAAGGAGTAGGAACAGGGAGGAGGGCATCGGGATTCCGATTCCACAGTACCAGGGCTCCTGAGCTACTGGCCCTGGTGGCAACTCTGCTGCTCTCCTTCCTCCAGTCGGACCCTTTGGGGCTGAATGCGACTCCACTGCCCCAAGACTCAAGCCTGGTGGAAACCCCGACGGCTGAGAACAGGCCTCGAAAGCGGCAGCTCTCAGAAGAGCAGCCAAGTGGCAACGGTGTGAAGAAGCCCAAGGTGAGTGTCTGTGGGCCCTCAGGAGCTGGTGGGCATGCAGCCAGCATGCGGATTCCCTGCAAGGGCTGGGTATCGGCAGGCTGTTCAGGAGGGGTCCGGGGTGAAGCTCCCCAGGTGCGCACAGCTCTCCTCACCATTAGCCAGCTCTCCTAACTCGATGCCTTTGACTCTTGCTCCAGATCGAAATCCCTGTGACACCCACAGGCCCATCAGTGCCCAGCTCCCCCAGTGTCCCAGGAACCCCAATGCTGAAGATTTGGGGAACATCCCCTGAAGATAAACAGCAGGCAGCTCTCCTCCGACCCACTGAGTGAGTTCCTGTGGATTGGCTTGGGGTGTCCAGTGGTGACGGTCAGCATGCCCGGGACTGTGGGGTGTGGTGGCGGGCAGGGCACCCCTCCTTCCCTTTTCTCTACTTTTCCTCATCGCTCCTGTCCATGCCCCAGGGTGTACTGGGATCTGGACATCCAGACCAATGCTGTCATCAAGCACCGGGGGCCTTCTGAGGTGCTGCCCCCGCACCCCGAGGTGGAGCTGCTCCGCTCCCAGCTCATCCTGAAGCTCCGGCAGCACTACCGGGAGCTGTGCCAGCAGCGAGAAGGTAACTGCGGCCTGCGCCTCGGCCTGCATTTCCACACACCTGGAGCAGGAGTGGGGGGTGGCCAGTGGGGCCTGGGGAAGGCCCTGTAGAGCCCAGTGCCTGAGAGCATGTGCCGTGGAAGGCCTGTGCTGTGACCTTGGGCTCATGGTCGCACCTCTCTGCACCTGCGGGTCCTCCTCTGTGAGACAGGGACAGTGCCTCCGTAAAGGGTGGCTGGGGTCATACCAGAAACAGTCATTATCACTTCCAGAGCGCTTACTGTTTGGCAGGCAGTTGGAAGCCTTTTTATGTACCTGTAAAAGGGCGTAACAGTGAGAGTACCTGGACCTCACAGGACCACTGCCAGGAGTAAGAAGGGAAAGTGCTCAGTGAACGGCAGCTTTAATTAATTAGTAGCTAGACCTGCTTAATTGCTGAAATACCGTTTCCCTTTTTTTATCCTATGCAACTTATTAACTCCTTTTATAATACTAGTGATTCTCAGAATATACGTTGGAAGGTGTTGCCTAGAATGGAAGCTCCTGACTTAACAGAGGCTGCGTCATGTCCTGTTGCGCCTCCCACGCCCACGCGATGTCTCCTGTGTGCTGGGCAGTGTGCAGTCTGTGGACCAAATGCAGACCGTCATCAGTTCTCCTGTTCTGCAGGCATTGAACCCCCTCGGGAATCCTTCAACCGCTGGATGCTGGAGCGCAAGGTCGTGGATAAAGGCTCTGACCCCCTGTTGCCAAGCAATTGTGACCCAGTCGTGTCGCCTTCCATGTTTCGAGAAATCATGAATGACATTCCCATCAGGTACAGTCCTACCGCGGAGTCTGGCCCAGGGCCACGGAGCTCACGCACCCGGTTCCGTGTAGAAGAGCTCTAACTCGGCCACTCTCTAACCCAGGTTATCCCGAATCAAGTTCCGGGAGGAAGCCAAGCGCCTGCTGTTTAAATATGCGGAGGCCGCCAGGCGGCTCATTGAGTCCAGGTTTGGCTGTGTCTCCTGTGTCCAGCAGGATGGGTCTGTGATCAGAGGGTGGCGGGTGGGGGGCATTCATAGGCCATCTGGCCCACTCACAGGGCTGTCATTCCTCTTGGTGGCAGAAGTGGGGCTGGCCCTGAAAGGCAGAACAAAAGCTGTGATGGAAGCCCAGGGGTTTATGCCCAAATGCCAGTGCAAGTGGGATGGGTGGAGTAAGGGCAGAGCAGACACTTGACTGCTGGTTCCCTTATGTGCCCTCAATCGGCAGGAGTGCGTCCCCTGACAGCAGGAAGGTGGTCAAGTGGAACGTGGAAGACACCTTCAGCTGGCTGCGGAAGGACCACTCAGCCTCCAAAGAGGACTATATGGTGAGTGGCCCCAGGCAAAGCCAATGGAAAAGCTTTGTGGCCACTTCCTCCAAGAAGCCCACTCGGCCTGCCCAGGCTAGGCAGGACCCCACAGCAGACCTTTGACATTCCTGACACTCTCTATAAACTGACGTATATAGAGATGTTTGTCTAGGCTCCTGGCTTTCTCCAAAAGAACATTTCTGTTAAGGTTTTTAATGGAATCCTGTGCTCACCCACACACCATCAGTAGCTGCCTTTTCAATTTAATGAATGGGCACCATCTCCATTTTGGAAACAGATTGACAAACTGCCTTTTCTTGGGTGTGGCTCTTAACACAGTTAAGAGCTACCACAAAATTCAGTTCCCTACTTTAATGTGTCCAAAACAATTCTTTTTCTGACCCAAACCCATCACTTCTTTAATTCTCCACCAGCACTAGCAATGGGCTTTCTTTTCAGGACCATTTCTCACAAGAGACAAGGTTTCCCACTTCACAGTAGTAACTGTACTTGACACGTAGAGTGACAAAGGTAGGTGTGCTCACTAGCCAGAGTGACTCATTTTCACTCATCAATTTCACACGTGATTCGGTAAAATTACAAATGCTTACGGTTATCCTTGCAAGTTGCTAAAAGCTCAAATTTCAAATCGGCAATGACCAAGGACCCCATTTTGTAATGTTCTCTCCCCGACAGACTGCAAATGCTTTATAAGTGGGGCCTACACCTGGTTGTCCATTTCCCCAGCAAGCATGGGATCCAGCAGTGTAAGCCCCACATTAAGTGCTGGCATTTATTGGACACTTACAGTATGCCAGGGGCTTTGATAAGCCCTTAAGGGGAATGATACTTAATATTCCAACTGTCTTATTAGGTAGGTATTTCGTGTTCCCTTAACAGTTGAGGAATAAGGTTCAGAAATGCCAAGAGATTTGTCCAAGTAATACAGCTAGTAAGTAGCAGAGCTGGTTTCAGAATGAGGCTTGCTGCCATCTAGCAGCCAGCCGCTGCCAACCCACTAGAGCCCTCATCAGGGGTGTCTCCTCCAGGATCGCTTGGAGCATCTGCGGAAGCAGTGTGGCCCCCACGTATCGGCCGCGGCTAAGGACTCCGTGGAAGGCATCTGCAGTAAGATCTACCACATCTCCCTGGAGTACGTCAAACGCATCCGAGAGAAGCACCTTGCCATCCTCAAGGAAAACAACATCTCAGGTAGGGGGCCAAGTGGCCGGGAGCCAGCTGCGATACCATCAACTCTATATCCCAGGCCCAGATTAAAAGGACAACTGAGGCTGAGGTTCAAGGCCACGGACAGGTTTGGGGAGGTCCATTTCTTCCAGCAGTGTCTGGGGCAGGACCTGCTGTGTCCTTTGGTCAGGGGTCTCTATTCCTTTAAGAAACGGAGAGAAGTGACAAGAAAGGGAGGGCCAGGAGGTGGGAAAGACAGGCAGGGGTAAGTAGTTAGGTGGACCTGTGTGTACATTCATTTTCTGCAAGCCTCACTTACCCCAAACTGAGGTCTAGAGAGACCTGGCGATAGGGTCATGTGAGGATTCAATGGTACCTCAAAGTGCTTGGCCCAGCAAGCTCCCTCAGTGAGGTACTGGACCTATCGCGAGGAGGCGGCACGGTCACGATCCTGCTGCATGGCCTGAGCCTGCTTGCCTTCCGGGCCCTGAGGTGCAATGCATGGGGGGCCTGTGGCAGTACAGAACACGTTGACACAGGCCACCAGTTCTTGCCCCTGCCAGTCACCTGGCTGTGTCCTGTGACTGCTCCTCGGAGCTGCACTGACTCCATAGGTTCCTGGGACGTGGTGGGAAGCCCCCGCACACAGTGGGCGCTGGGGCCGTTGGGGGTGAGATTGGTAGAATGGGGGCAGGGCGACCCCTCACTGCTCTCCCTGTCCACAGAGGAGGTGGAGGCCCCAGAGGTGGAGCCCCGCCTGGTGTACTGCTACCCAGTGCGCCTGGCCGTGTCTGCGCCCCCCATGCCCAGCGTGGAGATGCATATGGAGAATAACGTGGTCTGCATCCGGTATAAGGGAGAGATGGTCAAGGTCAGCCGCAACTACTTCAGCAAGCTGGTAAGAGCTGGGGGGAGGGGGAGGCAGGTCCCCACAGGTGGGAGAAGCGAGGGCTGCATCTTTCTTGAGCCGGAGTCCTTAGTAAGAGGCCAGGGACGAGGGAGGGCCCTGTGCCGAAGCCCACTGCTTTCTGTCCTACAGTGGCTCCTTTACCGCTACAGCTGCATTGACGACTCTGCCTTTGAGAGGTTCCTGCCCCGAGTCTGGTGTCTTCTCCGCCGGTACCAGGTACAGGCCTGGGGCAGCAGGGAAGGGCGGCTCCAGGCGGGCAGGCTGCGCCCCAGACGCTGACTATGGCCACTCCGCAGATGATGTTTGGCGTGGGCCTCTACGAGGGGACAGGCCTGCAGGGATCGCTGCCGGTGCACGTGTTCGAGGCCCTCCACCGACTGTTTGGTGTGAGCTTCGAGTGCTTTGCTTCGCCCCTCAACTGCTACTTCCGCCAGTACTGCTCTGCCTTCCCTGACACAGACGGCTACTTCGGCTCCCGAGGGTGAGCCAGGGGCTGCTGGGCCCCTCCTGCTCAGGCCCGGGAGGCGGTCCTCTGTCTAGAGCGCAGATCCCACCTCGGCCAGCCGCTTCCTAATGCCCGAGGGCTTTGGAGTCGGGCAGGCTCGGGTATAGTCCCTGCTTCACCCCACCAGCTGTAGGACCTTGACCACGTGGCTGGACCTCTGATTCCCCACTAGCCAAGCCTGTGTGTTTCTCAGTGAATGAGCCCAGGTTTGGCGTACTGAGAAGTGGTGGTACAGACCTCCGAGACTTTACAGACTAACTTGGGGTGGGGTGGGAGGTGAGCATGGATGGGAGGACATGATGCTGTCTCCAGTAGGAAGACAGGCCAGGCCAGCAAGAGGGAAAGCTCAGCAGGAGGGAATTCCTGGGTGTGGCTTGTGCTGTGGGGGCAGCAGGGGCAGAGGTAAATTTGAGTGCCAGCTCCACTAACCAGCTCTGGGGACTTGGGCCACCAAGCCTGAGCCTCTCTGTCCTCAGCCATTCAATGGAGATGGCCACACCTTATCCCAGGACGATGAAGGATGAATATTGGCCTCTGGCCTGATCGGGGCCATGTCTTCAATGTGCTGACTAAGGGAGGGGGCGGCCCGTTTTGGCTGAGGGACTGGGTCCTGGGGGGAACTTAGAATGCTCACCTCTGTCCCCAGGCCCTGCCTGGACTTCTCCCCGCTGAGTGGGTCCTTTGAGGCCAACCCTCCGTTCTGCGAGGAGCTCATGGAGGCCATGGTTTCTCACTTCGAGGTGCGTACGCTGCTGTTGGGGGTGGCAAGCGAGAGTGCCAGCCACCTGGAGGGCAGCCCTTGATGTGCGTCCACCCCATGCCCTCTCCCCCAGAAACTACTCGAAAGCTCCCCAGAGCCCCTGTCCTTCATCGTGTTCATCCCTGAGTGGCGGGAACCCCCGACACCAGCGCTCACCCGCATGGAGCAGAGCCGCTTCAAACGCCACCAGCTGGTCCTGCCCCCCTTCGAGCATGAGTACCGCAGTGGGTCCCAGCACATCTGCAAGAAGTGGGTGCCCAGGGAGGGTAGGGGTAGGAGGGCTGGGCTGGCCAGGCCGAGCCCTCCCTGAGCTGCCGCCTCTGCCCGCAGGGAGGAAATGCACTACAAGGCCGTCCACAACACAGCCGTGCTCTTCCTGCAGAACGACCCTGGCTTTGCCAAGTGGGCGCCGACGCCCGAGCGGCTGCAGGAGCTGAGCACCGCCTACCGGCAGTCAGGCCGAAGCCATGGCTCCAGCTCCTCCTCCTCGTCGTCCTCGGAGGCCAAGGACCGGGACTCAGGCCGCGAGCAGGGCCCGAGCCGCGAGCCTCAGCCCACTTAACGTCCTGCGGGGAGGAGGAGCCCCAGGCTGCTGGTATGGACTGCTGGGACAGGGCTCTTGGGGCTGAGCAGACCCCAGGACCCTCCTGGGGTGACAGCAGGACTCAGGCTGCAATGACATAGGAAGATTATGGCTCTGCTAGGGCTCCCCCTCCCTGATCCCACCCCCCAACCTACCACCTCAGACTCCCTCCAAATCCCCTGTAAATAGGCCCCATTCCTTCCCTCCTCCACCCCACCCGTGCCACCTTGTTTCATTTGTAAAAGGAAATACAGAAACCCTCTCCTCCAGAACGTGTGAGGGTCTTGAGGGCAGAGAAGGCCTAGGAACCTGGAGCTGCTTCTGGGACCACAGCCCTCTACATCCAGGCTCACCTTCTCGTGACCCTTGGGCCTTCACACCCACCAGGGCTTTAGAGTGGAACTTCTCACCCTGCTGTCCCCTAACTGGGACCCTGGTGGCCTCTGCCTGTTCCCAGCAGGTCTGGAGTCTAGAGCCCTGCACCATCTATCTGGTAAGCCCCAAACTCCCACAGCTGGACCTGTGCTGGTTCCTCTGGGGAGCAGAGGACTGGCAGCGGTGCCCAGGTAGAAAGCTAGATGTCTGCTGGCCCTGGACCCACTATAGTGAGAGGGCAGCCAGGTGTTTTACAGTCGGGTCAGGAGGAAATACGGCTCAGGAGGCACCGCGGGCCTCGGTGCGGCCTCTGCAGACCGGCACCCGGCAGCATTACCTTCTGAGGACCTGTAGGTTTGGAGCAGGTGCTCCTCGGGGCCCAGGGGAGGAAGCTGTGGCTCTCACAGGCTGTGCCAGGCGTCTGCCCTGCCATAGGGCCACCATACTTACTGAGGCAAGGCTGCACGCGCCGCGGGGCCAGGCCACCTCTGCCTCACTCCCCCCTTGTGGCTGTAACAGGCTCCTCCTTCCTGCTGCTCCCCAAGTCCTTGCCTGCTTCAGGCTGTAGCAGCAAGTGGACAAAGTGAGCTGGCCAGGGCTGGACTCTGGTCCCTTTATTGACACTGAGGGGCCGGTGGGTCCATCCAAACAAAAATAAATTTCTCTCCCAAAGCCTGCCTGCAGGCTGGGGCACCCAGCATATCCTGGCTGGGGCCCATGGCTGTCCCCCAACCCCTACAGCACAGGTCTGGCTCCCTTGGAGTGACAGGATGGCTGGCTGCCCAGTATCTGGAGACCCTACGTGGAGCAGGGAGTCCCCATGGGTCTCCCCGACCCCCAGAAGGGCTGGCCCAATATCCATGGTCTGCGTTGGGCCCCTGGGGCTCAGTCATCGGTCAGGGTGATGACGTCGTACTCGATCCCCTGGTGTTGCAGCTGTTGGATGTGTTCAGGCACTGCCTCCTCTGTGCCAAACAGGCCCTGGGCTTGGGCCATGGCAGCATCGGCCACTGCTGCCAGGGTGGGGGGAAAGGATGGTGAGCCTGAGGCCCCCAAAGTGAGGCCTGGGTCCCGGGCGCCCATGGTCTGCAGGGTCCAGGCCCATACCTGTGACAGCTGAGTGTGCTGCAGCCTCAAGCTGGGCCTGTGTGACGAGCTGCTGGCCTGGGGACACAGGCACGTACTGGATCTGGAGGGGAGAAGCCAATGAGATGTGGCCTTGGCGGTGCCCCGCCCGTGTTCCACCTGGTCCCCCAAGGGCCCTACCTGGGACTCCTGAAGGAATGGGGCCCCTTGTTCATACTGGATGTGTGTGATCTGGCCTTCCTGTACCTGGAGAGAGGAAGCCAACCCGGTGATCCCAGGAGGAGGCTGTGCGTCCCTCCCCCCACTCCACCCTCGCCCCAGGTCTCAACTACCTGGATGTGATGGCCCTCTGGGACCACAACGTATTCCTGGGGCAGCAGGTGCTGGACTCCGTCCTGAGAGATGATGTATTGTACCTGAAAAATGGTGGAGAGCAGGCAGGTGCTGGGGCCCCACTCACCAGGAGCTCAGCGAGGATGGCAGAGCAGGGGCGCCAGGGACACCCACCATCAGCAATGGGAACTGGAAGCACACCGTGGGAGGGGTGTCCCTCCCCAAAGTGGGGCCTAGGAGGGGGCGCTCAGGGCTGAGGTGTTCAGCCACAGCTCACCTGGTTGTCAGAGGTCACCAGGTGCTGTACCGTCTGGCCATCTGCTGTGGTGATCTCTTGGATGTAGGTGGCTTCCTCCTGCCAGGGGCAAGCCAGCTCTAACCTTAGCTTTCCATGCGCCCCCAGCCCTGCCTTTGACCTGCCAGCAGGGCCCCACCCCAGGCGCTCACCTGATTGCTCACTGTCTGCTCCTGGGCCACGATGATGTGTTCCGGGCCCAGTGCCTGCTGCAGCTGCTCTGGGCCCAGGACTCCGTGACTGGACTGGAGTGCGGCTGGGCAGAGAGGGAAGGATGCTCACTCGGGCTCCAGGGCCAGTGGCTCAAGTCCCTGGCTCACCCTGGGGCCCGTGGGGCAGCTCACTGTGCAGTGTGGCCAGGGTGTCGTCATCGCTGTTCAGGATGATGGTCTGGGTGGGGGTCTGGGCTGGGGCCTGGGCAGTAGGGGTCCCTGCCTTTCTCCCGTCAGGACTATGTAGCCGCTGGATGTGGAACTTGAGGTGCCCGTTCCGGTTGAAACTGCGAGGGAGGGAGGAAGGATCAGGGGTGGCCCCACCCTGCAGGCCCAGCAGCCCCAGCCCACCTGAACCTAGCCTCACCGCTGCCCGCAGAGGTGGCACGAAAAAGGCTTCTCATTGGTGTGGGTTAGCATGTGTCGCCGCAGGTCCTTCTTGTTCTTGGAGGCAAAGCTGCACTGGCTGCACTGGTGGGGCCGCAGGCTCGAGTGCTGTGCCATGTGGGCCTGTGGAAGAGACAGCGTTGGGCAGCAGCTGGGTGAGCACAGCTCCACAGACAGCTGTCAGGGAAGCTGTCCTCTGAAGTGACCTGGGAGGAGCTGGGTAAAAAGTGCAAACCACACCAAGCTTAAGAGAGAAAAGCCATAGGCTCCACCATGAGGTTCCTTGGAAAATCCTGTCACTGCTCTCAGACTCAGTTTACCCCTGTGTAATGTACAGGTTCAGATGAGGGGCCCTCTGAGGTCTCTCCCATCCCTGACATTCTAGGGCTCGGCCCTGCTCCCTCACTCGTGCTTTGAGGATCCAGTGCATGCTCAGATCTGAAAACTGGAAATCCTGGGGTGAAAGGAGGGAGCCCCCCAAATGACTGTGAAGCAGCCCTGAAACTTCCCTTGAACTGTGCACCCTCCATACTATCTAAACACCTTGAATTTCCCTAAGCACACCTCATGCTGCCGCAGCCCCTCTGTGACATCGCCCAGCACCCCAAGTCCACGTGACTTGTTCCCTGTCTGTGCTCTGCTATGCACTCATTCACTCTGGAGACGCTGGCATCAGTCACATCGTCTCATGTCCCCCACCCCCCATCCCTGACTGAGCACCGAGAGCCTTGCTGAGTCATCTCTGACTAGAGGGGAGCAGAGGGCTGGCTTGGGGGGGAAGGCAGTGCTCAGTCAAGGTTTGTTACACAAGCGAGTGCCAGCCGAGGCACAGGGCGGCACCTACCCGGACCTCGGGCCACTGGCGGGCGCTAAAGGGGCAGTCGGGGCACTTGAAGGCACCGGGCCCGGCGTGTGCCCGTTTGTGACTCTCCATCTCCGCTCGGCCGGGGAAGGCCTCTGCACAGATCTTGCAGGAAAACTTCTTTGACGATGCAGTGGCTGCAGATGGCGGCGAGGGGGGCACTACCAGGCCCAGGGCTTTGCTGGCTGCAGGAGGTGGGGAGGCAGAGCCCTGGGGATCCCCTAGCGGATGTGTCCTGGCTGGAGACGGGGGCTCAGGGTCGTCTCTGGGCGGCCCCCCACACTGCAGCAGGGGCCACTTGGCTCCAGAGGCCAGGGCGTCAGGACTTGGGAAGGAGATGGAGCCATCTGTGGTCAGCTGTGGGGAGAGGGGAGCATGAGGTGCTGAGGGGGGCGGGAGGGATGGAAACGGGGTGGGGTGGGCTCCCCAGCCTCACCTCGATGTGATGCAGCTGCGTCCCGTCGGCTGCCATGATGTAGTGTGTGCCTGCTTCTTTCAGGGTGTCACTCACGACCACTGTCTGGGCTGCCTCCCCTGGGGGCTCCTCGCTGTGAGAACGGGAAGGGGGCGGTGAGTCAGGGTTACAGGAAGGGACAGAGGCCCACACGAGTCCCCAGAAAGTCATCAACTGAGGGGTGACTAGACCACAGATGGACCCCTGGGTTGAATCCTGGCTCGGCCCTTTACCAGTCGAACCTCCACTGTCTCTTCTGTAAAGGGTGAGCCTGTGTCCAGAGTGGTGTCTGGCTCACAAGTGGTAAGGGGCGGCGAGGCGCAGGGCCCCAGGGGTGCAGCCTAAGTCTGGCTAAGCGAGAGGCAGGGCTGACGAGGATCCGCATTACAGACGAGAGGGCAGATGCTGAGAGACGGCTGCCCAGGCGCTGGCCCAGCCATCCCGACTCGCGTCCCAGCCGAACAGTTGGTACTTGGATGCAGGGCTTCCTTAGACTGCCCAGGGGTTGGGTCAACGTAAAATAAAACATTTCCGCCCAAACTTGCTCAGTGTGGAGGAAGCTGAGTGCAGCTTCCAGGCCTCGGAGGACAGCAAGGAGGCTGAGCGTGCTCTGAAGGTCAGAGCTGGAAAACACATCAAGAATCATCCAGAACAAAGCACTTGGGGTTTGGAACCAAAGGGAGCAGGGTTCAGAAAATCCTCACCTACTGCATATCTGACCTCAAGAGAGTTCTTTAACCTCCTTGGCCTGTTTCCTCATTTATAAATTGAGGAAAGGTGGATCTTATGGGGATGGCTTAGATGAGTTCACAAATGGCAAGCGCCTGGAACACCTAAGCGGCCAAAAGATAGTAGCTTCTGACCTGAGAAGGATACGACTCCCCTACAGCCCAATCACTTTACATGTATTGGGATTTCTACCTCCTGCCAACTAGGATTGGATGGGCAGTGTCCTCCCTTGCCTCCCCATACCATGCCTTGCAGGTGGCAGGTCTTACCTGTAAGGTGTGCCAGGAGCTGATGTCCCCTCTTCCATAGGGGGTGCCGTGATGACACTGTAGCCAGCCCCCCCAAATGGACCGGGTGCCAGGGTGACCTGCTGCAGGTCGGGGGGGCCTAGCTGGCTGTCGGCTGCCGCACCGCCCCCCGGCTCTGCCACATGGAGGGTGACCACTTGTGGAGGGGCACTTGCTGGGGAGGGCTGCCCACCAGGGGATGCTAACTCGGCTTCCGCACTCTCCGACTTCACCACGGCCACCTGCAATGGCACCAATGGGTATTTTGAGCAGGGTCTGTGAAAGAGGAGCTGGTGTTCAAGGTCCTTCTCTATCTCAGGGCCTCAAAGCTCATCCGGGCTCTGGCCAGACCCAGAGCTGCCACCACTCATGTGCACAACCCAATTGTGTGTTCTTTCCAAAACACCCTGGATTTCCAAATGCCACCCAGCTACTGGAAACAGATTGAACAAGAATAGGGTAGAGTGGTACTGCCCTCCACAGGCATTGGGCAATGTCTGGAGACATTTATTGGTTGTCACAATTGGAAGGGGGTGGTGCTACTGGCATCTAGGGGGCAAAGGTCAGGGCTGCTAAACATCCCACAATGCACAGGATGGCCCCCACAACAAAGACTTATCTGGCCCAAAGCGCCAAGGTTGAGAAATCTTGAATTAAAGGTACAACCGGCAAACCATTTAAGAAATAAAAAGAGCTCGACCTCACATCTTACTCCAAAGTCTGCTTCCAATGGATTAAAGACTGCAATGTAATAATAAAACTCTAAATATATGAAGAGAAAATGTGGATAAGTATTTTTATAATCCTGGGGGTGGGAATATCATGACAGAGATGCTAAGACCATAGCAAAACAAACCATAAAATGAAATCATAAAGAAACTGGGGAGTGGTGGGATTTAACAATTCACATGAGTTAAAAGGTGGACTTCCTTCATATACAAAGATACGTATGGCTCTTGCACAATGGTAATAAAAAAACTAACAAAAAATCAGTATAAGACACAAGCAGATAAGTCAGAGAAATAAAATGGTCTATGAACATACAGAAAAAGGTTCAGTCTCATTTATCATCACAAAATTGTAAAAAGTGACCATGAAAACATACTCGTTACGTAGAAGAGATTTATAAAGACTGATGAGCCCAGTGTTGGCCAGGGGCGCAGGGAAACACGCTCGAGTGGTGGTCATGTTAGTTGGCATATCTTTTTATGAGGCTTCATGCTTTCAGACCCACCAGGTCTATTTCTAGGAGGTCTTTTGTTTTTTAAAAACAGGTGTATGAACACCTATAACTAACTCTGTGTGCCCTAAAGCACTGCCTTGAATTAATGAAAAATTGGACACAACCCAAGCAGGGAAGGACTGACTAAACATCAGCACGTGTACGATGAGGATGTGGAGACGTGACGTGCAGATGTCAGGGAGATGTGCATGTGCTGGCAGCCCGTGCCTCCGCACAGCGGAGGGAAAAACAGACAGGTGGTCGCAACAAATAGTGTGATCCCAGTTTAAGGAACAAAAGGTCTGTGCGTGTGCACATGGACAAAACTGGAGAAATGCTCATTAACCTGTTAACAGTGGTTACCTGAGGGAAGGGAGGAAGGTTAAGGACTTACATCTTATGTGCTAAACATTTCTTAATGTTTATTTTGGGGTTTTTCTTTACAAGCATATATTTTAATCAGGAAAAAAACCC
Source organism: Rhinolophus ferrumequinum (assembly GCF_004115265.2). Classification (NCBI taxonomy): domain Eukaryota; kingdom Metazoa; phylum Chordata; class Mammalia; order Chiroptera; family Rhinolophidae; genus Rhinolophus; species Rhinolophus ferrumequinum. The sequence goes on along the minus strand of NC_046306.1, from coordinate 12,218,457 downwards.
AAAAACCCGAAATGCATGATACTAACATTGAGAAGAGCAGACAGATAACTAGACTAGAATGTCTAGAAAGAGACTCCTATGCACGTGGGAATCGAGAGCATGATAAAGGGGACATTTCCAACCACTGGGGAAGATTATTCGATATACTGCGCTAGGACAACTTTTGAAAAAAAATTAAGTCCCCGACTTTTCTGTATACACTAAAAATAAATTGGAGTAAGATTTAATGTAAAAAATGAAACCCTAGGAAAAAAGTACAAATCGATGTTTATATAGTCACGGGGTAAAGGCCTTTCTGGGGATGATACCAAAGGCAAAAAATGATAAAAGACTGATGGATACATTTAACTATTTAAAAATAGTTAAAATAGTTAAAATAGTTAACACCCCGAAAAGCCAAGAGCTAAATCCTATGAAGATGTCCAGGTCCAACACCAGGCTCCCTCCACCATGGAGCTTTGTGTGCCCCGGGACAGCACATTATTGCTCCAAGTCCCTGGAATTTATCATCTCAAATACACACTCTACATCTTTTCAAGAGGCTGGGAGACAGGCGATGCACATTCTCCCTGCCTTTGAGAAGTGCAGGGCGATGCAGGGGGAAGGGAGGCAGGGGTGAAGGTGACCCTGGGCGGCTGGGTGGAGAAGAGAGAAAGAATGACGATGAACTGGGGGAGGGTATGCGGGCTTGTGGCACCTGGACAGGCAAGAGGTCTGAGCGCGAGAAGCCTCGGGAGTCCCCAGGCTGTAGGAGGTGTCAAGAATGAGGGCACGAGGCCAGACGGGCAGCTAGCTCAGATCCACAGGCACAGGGTGGACACAGAGCAAGGCAAAAACCACATGAGAACAGGGCCCCAGTAGGCACAGGAAGCGGTGCTCACCACTCAGCATGGCAGAGGACGCTGGCGGATCTGGAGAGTGGAGGGAGAGCCTCTGCCTTCCCTACCCTCCTGGGGCCTTCCGGGCATAGCTGGTCCCCCTCCTGTGCGTGTGCCCAATAGGTGTCAGTGAATCTGTCTCCCCCACTAACGGGGAGCTCCCTAAGGGTGGGGCATGTCTCCTTCATTGCTCTTCTCGCAGTGTGCAGCGCAGAGCTGGTACCTAAGGAAACTGGGCAGGGGAGGAGTTCCCCAGATGGCTCACCTGCAGGGCAGCGCCCCCCAGCTCCCGCTGAGCACTCATGTTCAGCAGCAGATCCAAGGCTGTCTGCGTGGCCATGGCAGTTGACTCCTCAGCTCCTGAGTTGGGTGGGACCTGAGCCTTAGAAAAGGCTAGAAAACTGGCACCCAATGTCCTGCTCCGCATCCAGCAGCCCCCACCAGCACGACCCCGACCCCTGCCTAGCGCCCTGCTTCCCACCCTCCCGCAGAGCTCACCTTGCTGGTAGATGATGGTGGCGCCACCCAGAGTATCAGAACAGAGCAGTGGGGGGGTCTCAGTTGACTGGAAAGGTGCTGCCTCTGGGGGGGCCTGTGGGGTGGGGATATGGCCAACCCTGAGTGAGGGCAGCTCAGATTCAAGGCCGTTTACCGAGCACCTCTTGTGTGTTGGGCGCTTTCTATCTGTTGGCTTGTTTCATCTTCACAACCACTTTTCAAGGTATTTAGCAGCTCAATGCCACAGATGAACTGGCTGAGGCGCAGGGAGGTGAGGTGTCTGGTTTAAGACCCCACAGCTAGTAAGTAGCAGGACTGAGACTAGAACACGAGACTGTCTGATTCCAGAGCCCGTGTTCCATCAGCACGCTGTGATGGGCCATCTTTTGGTGGGGGAATAGGGAGGCCACACACTCAACTACAGGACTCTATTTCTCGGCCTCCCTTGCAGTTAGGTAAAGTGTGGCCACATGGCTGAGCAGGGCCTTCTGGCAAAGTTCCCGAGGAAGACAGACGAATAGATGGCAGGCACCCTTTTTGCCCTTCCCCCTTCCCTTCCTCCTGCTCTTGCCTAGGATATGGCTAGGTAGGCGGGAGCTCCTGCAGCTATACGGAACCAGGAGGCAACCACAAAGATGGAAGTCATATGCCTAAGAAGGCTAGGACAAAATACGGAGAGAGCTTGGTCCTTGGTGACTGATGATGGAGCTGCCACACCAGCCTGGACTGCCGACCTTGAGACCTCTTGTACATGAGAGAACAATAAACTATTGGCACAATTAAGCTGCTGGTATTTCCAAACTCTATTACTAGCCCTGGAACGCCACCCCTATTCTCAGCTTTGATCAGGTATGTCTGTGGCCTCAGCTGCTTTTTACCACAATCCAGAGGCGGGGGTCACTTTACTGCCCCAAGGTGCCAATGAGGATGCTGGGAGAGGCAACGTCACACTGTGGTCCTGGTCCACGCTCCCAGGCCCCTTCGGTCTGTCTGCTGCCTGCTTGCCTGAACTTACCTCGGGAGGTCCTGGGGGGCCGGGGGGTGGTCCAGGGGCCGTGCTGTGCTGCTGCTTCAGCTCCTCAATCTGCTGCAGAGAGAAGAAGGGGCGGCGGCGAGACGGGGGCTCCTCAGGGTGGCGCCGCCCCCATTCCTCGAAGCTGCTTGCGTGTCGGCACCGCACGTGCAGACGCAGGTTCTTCTTGTGCCGTGTGCTGAAGTGGCAGTACTCACAAGCAAAGGGCTTGGCCCCTGTGGGCAGACACGGGGGAATGCTTGTGCCTGCCTGCCCACCCCGTCGCGCGCCTCCTCCGGGAAACCTTGCCATGACTCCAAGGACCTCTCCACCTGATTCCCTCCCGGGGATGACTTCCCCAACTCAGGCAAACACCTGCCACTGTCCATGGTGGTGAGCCAGGACAGAAACGACCCAGGTCGGCGCTCTGCACTCACAGCTTTCCTGCCGGTGCCCGTGTGCAAGGTCACATGACCACACACCCCTCTCCTGAGTGAACCACCCGCTCCCAGGCAGACGGGAATCAGGTGAAGGGAGCCCCTGGCTTCCTGTCTCTAATTTCCCCTGCTGTGCCAGCCAGAGGGCTGGGCACCGAGGAGAAGAACCAACTTTTGTTGTACAAAAGCATATGGTTGATGCCGTTTCTGCTGCTTCATCTGCCGCGGGCAGGGACTATCTAAGACCCATCTCTAGCGCCAGCTTCCAGCACAGAGGGCCCAGGAAACAAGTGGAACTTGCTTTTATCATCACTATACGGTACATACTTCTCATCCCCCCATTTTACAGCTAAGGAAGGCTCAGAAAGGGTGACTGGCCCAGGGCCACCCTGACAGCAGTGGCCCTGACGTTACAGAGTGACCGTCCCAGAAGGGATTCCCTTTACAACTGAAGGGTTCCAGCTGCAGGGGGAGGACGGGACTGAGCGTCTGACTAGGGGCCATGGTGAGCTGAGGGCTGACGGAGAGCAGTGTGGCTGGCCTGACCGGTGTGCTTGACTGCCACGTGAGACAGCAGGAAGTCCTCTCGGAAGGTTCGGTAGGGACAAAAGCTGCATTTGAAGGGCTTGTCACTGACGTGGGACAGCTGGTGGTTTAGCAACGCCTTCTTGTCCTCGCAAACAAACTCACAGAACTCACACTTGAACCTGAGGGTGGTCAGAAGGACAGCAGCTCAGGGCGGGGTGAAGGTGGGCGTGGTTCCAGCCCCTGGGGCATCCCAGGGGGTGTACCTGCGGTTGGCGACAGCCTGGATGTGCGTGAGCAGGTGCATCTTGAAGGTGTAGCGCTTCTTAAAGGACTTTCCACACTGTAAGGAATAGGGTGAGGTGGGTGGTGGGATCGCCCAGGGAGGCGCTGGGCCCCCACCCCGGCCCAGCCCTTGGCTCCACCCACCTTGTCACACATGTGAGGTTTCTCAGTGCTGTGTGTCTTCATGTGCTGTGTGAGTCTCTTCTGCATGGGGTAGACACGACCACACACGGGACAGGGGAAGGAGCTCAGCTTTGGGGTCTGGGGAGGAGCAAGAGGGGGCCAGATGGAGAGAAGGGCAGCAGAAGAGACTTCACTTCCTGCCCTCACCCCCACAAGCAGGCTCCCTTCCCAGGCCAGGGCACCGGACTTACCGGATCTGGCCTCTTCTTTCTGGAGGAGGAAGGCACAGGAGTTAGATCATCGTTTCCCCAAGCCCACCCCAGACCCTCTCACATCACCGGACCCCCAGACCCAGTGTCAGCCCTGAATATCCCTACTCCCCACCCAAGCCCCTTTCTCTCAGAATGCTATTTCCCCATCCCCAACTGGAGTTCTATGGGGAAACGCTAAGATGGTACTGTGATTTCTGTACTCCACTACATTTGGGAATGGTGCATCCTTTCTCTCAAGTCACAAAATACATTTGCATTTTAAAGGCTGTTGAGAAGTCACGCTGGAAAGAATGCTGTTGAACCAGCAGACCTGGTGTGCCTAATCTTATTTGGGTGCAGAACTCCACTTCCTTTTTCTTTTTTACAGAAAATCTGTAAGCATTTTGGGGAGCTGACTTTTCCACAAACACAGTTTAAGATCTGAGGACTTGAAAGAAGTTTAACATCATAGTATGTGGCCCAGTATTTGGATTTTTGCAGCTGCAACTGTGAGGCTGCTTACACAGCATGACTCTGCCTCTTGGACCTGGAAACTGCCTGTAGAATGAACACTCTTTGTGCTGTTTGATTTCTGTTGATAAATAACCCAAAAGCTTTTGTTCTACAAGCCTGAATGGGAACTAGGACATTGACAAATGCCTAATCACGTTACCCATTGTTTTTGTATCACAGCCCAGACTAACTGACCACTGAACCAGCCCTTGGTTGAAAAATCCAGTTGTCCCCACCAATCAGAAAACAAATGATGTAAGGCGTATATCTTTTGATTTGATACATTTATATATTGCAATATGAAAAAAATAAAATGAATGACGTAAGTTTATAACCCTGTTTCCCTAGCAACCTTTCTCCTTTTAAAAACCTCCGTCCTCCCAGCCTTCAGTTCATACTGAGGGCTTGCTCTGATTTGCAGGTCATAGATGAATAAAATGCTTTTTTAATTTCTTTTCAAATTTTTGTTAACAGATCCACCCTGCAGATCCCTGTATCCAACCTCTACTCAACTCCCTGGTCCTTCCAGTGAAGCTAACTCTTTCCTGAAGCCGCACATCTAATTATAATTCAGGGAAGTATCACCAGGCTCCTAAAGAGTTTTATTTGGCCAGCTGCTTGTCTTATGTCTGCTCTCAGTGCCCTGAGAGATGACTGTGGACCCGGAGTCTGGAAGGTCTGTAGATCATTTACGAGCCCCTTTCGGTACACAATGTCCTTAACCTCCCAGCAATGATTGTCCCCATTTTACAGATGGGAACCAAAGCTCACAGCAGGCAAGAGACTGAATAAGGGACCTCAACGCCCTGCCACTGCCAAGTGATCTGGGCTGACTCGTCTTGCCTTTCTGATGTCTGCAATGTGTTGCGAGTGGCTGGCCCCTGGGCCCCCTGTCCCACCCCGGCCCCATCCCACCCACACCCACAGACCGGTCCCGACTGTGCACAGCTGCATGCCGGATGACATCTTTCCGGTAGACACTGGTGTAGCTGCATTCGTCACACTTGTAGGGCTTACTGCCCACATGGTTGAACATGTGTTCCTGGGAGAGAGGCAAAAGTACAGTGGGCCAGGGCTCTGCCACCCCTCCTGCCACACCTCGCCTGTGCCCACAGCCCTAGAGCTGCGGCGGGAGCAGGCTCACAGAATGAGGGAGTGCTGCCAGGGTCCCAGCCTATGAGGGCTGGTGCCTCTCCCCAATGAGAGAAGCTGCTCTGTGCCAGGCCATCCCACTGACCATTTGATAGAGGAGGAAACTGAGGCTCGGAATAGAGGGGGAACTGAGGCTTGAAGTGAAGTGACTTGCTGAGCTGATTTGGAGCTCATCCCAAGCAGTGCGGCTCCACAGCCAGTGCCCTCCCCACTGCAGTATGGGACAGCCACTCCCCACCCCCTACTGTTGGGGTTCCAGAGAACAACTTCCAGGTCATAGATCCCTGTCTGCCAGAGGAAGCACAGCGTGCAGAAAGCACAGGGGCTCTGGCCGACTGAGCTTGAAAATGCCCCTACCCTCAATACGGCCAACTTGCTGCCTCATTTTGCTCCAGCCAAGCTGCAGTTTCCTGGGTCGATAAAATGGGACAGTGGACACCTACGACCTCCTCCAGCTGAGTGAGGATGAAATGAGTGGCCCACCGGCCTGGGTACTGGGCAGAAGACGGCTCAGGGCTACTGTGCCCTCACGCAGCACATTTGGGTTAAGGAGAAAAAGGAGCCCCTCTCTTGGGACACACTGCTGCCATCTGCTGGAAAACTTTCTAACATAATGAATCAGATAAAAGCAGCGCTACGGCCATGTGTCAGCTCCTGTGAACAAGCCAATCTATGATGTCCACCAGGCAAACGGCACTCCTGAAGATACTAAGCGGCCATGCAGCGTGGGGCAAGCAAAACCGCTCATGGCGGCCCAGATGAACCCAGCAAAGCAGCATGAGTGGGCGCCGGGTAAGGCCCTGTTAACCACTCTGGGCTTTTGCCTTCCCTCGTCCAGCCGCCGTCCCTCCCCATGCCCGGCACCTTTCTCTTCCCAGCTGCGACTCCCACCTTGAGCGAGGACCAGCGGCGGGAGCGATAGCTGCACTGCAAGCACTTGAAGAGCTGGGGGTCTCCAGCCTCATGGGAGTTTACGTGGAAGCGCAGGTCCTCATGGGACAGGAAGCGGGAACCGCAGATGCGGCACAGGAAGGGTCGCAGAAGTGGTTTGGGCGACTTGTAATAATACCTGTCAGGAGGGTGTTGTGCAGAGGTCTGGCTGGGCTGCAGCCGCCCAGCGGCCTCCCCGACCCTCACCACTGCTCCACGTACTTGCGGTATTTCTTGCCGAGGAAGCGCCTGGAGGGTCGGCCACGGCGGCGGGGTGGGGTGTCGGGCTCCTCCTGGCAGGAGGGCGCTGCGTTCTCTGCATCTGACTGGTTCACGCTGGGCTCCACGGGGACCCTATCGGCCTTGCCCAGGGCTACCAGGCGCCCTGAACCTGAGGAGCTGGGTGCCTCGGGGTCTTGTGGCTCTGGAGGGCTCTGTCCACTCTGGGAACTCACTAGAGGTTCTGCTTCCACACCTGCCACGGACATGCCAGGTCACAAATCAGCCACCACATACCAGGACAGAGGTGGGTGGCTGTGACAGAGCCCAGCCAAAACATGTCCCCCCCACACTGTCACAATCCACTGACTGGCACGTCAGGTCATGGGACAGACCTGACACAGTTAGAGGGCAGCGTGGACACACACGCCCCTCCTGTAGCTGACATGCTGTTAGCACAGCACGACGCAAATGTGACCCTCTGGAGCAGCAGCAAGACAGCTGGGGACCTCCCAGCCAGGAGACCTGTGTGCTAGGTTCAGCTGTCAATGACTTGCTGTGTGTCCTCAGGCAAAGCCACTCCCTCTCTGGGTCTCATCTGCCCCGTTTGGCAAACGGAGACAACTGCTGCTCTATCGACCTCAGAGAACACTCAGTCTGGGCAGCAACAGCTACACTTTAACGTTGGTTTTCCCTAGGGACGCCGGGTAGCTGGAGGACAGATGGGAGTATTACCTATTCAAACACATCAATAGTATTTCAATATGTTTTAAAAACCAAAAATGATACAGGCAATGCTGGTAACGTCCTGTTTCTTTATTGGGGTGCTAGGTTATACAGGTATAGTCACCTTGTGAAAATTCACTGAGCTGTGCACTTAGGGTAAGTGTGCTTTTCCATACACATAACTCAGTAAAAAGTTATTTTAAAAAGGAGACTGAAAAAGATAACAATCCGCCCTCAACTGCATGTACCAAGACAGCTACCATGTGCTTTTTTGTGTATATTTACACCTTAAAGCAATTCTAAGAGGCAGGTGCTGTCACCTGTATTCACAAAAAGGGAACAGGAGATTCAAGAGGCAAAGGAATATGTTCCAGGTCACACAGCTAGCAGGTGGCAGAGCTGGCATGTACTCCCATGACAGGTCATTCCTGTCCCCAGCCCGTAATGCTCTAAGCTGGTGCTCCTTAGACACAGTTTCAGGCCTCAGCCTTGTTCTCATGTCAGTACTAACACCTAAAACTCCTGTTATTAGTCCAGCTATAAAGACTCAACCTCCTCCTGGGCTATGACAACTTACCACTGAAAAGTTTTTCCATAAAGCTGATACATCGTTTCTCAGCTCAGGGTTTCTCAAGCCTGGTCTGTGAGGGATTTCCCCTTTACAAGGAGGCCTGCAGGTCACCTGGTTTGAAACTTGGGGACACGCTGCCCTGCACAGCACACTCAGTCCCCAGGGCTCCACAGAAGCAAACGGCTAAGGAGCCCACCCGTTGGCCCCACCCACACGGCCCCTCCCATGACAAAGTCTCACCATCTGGGAGGTCAGAGGTCTCCAGGAAAGGCAGCTTCCGGGGTCGGCCAGGTCTCCTTCGGGGTCTCAGCGTACTGGGAGTGGGTCGCTGGGGTCGTAGCTGCCGGCCCCGGGGCTCGTCTTCGGCTGGATTGTAGTCGCTGTCCTCTGTGGGGATCATAAGAGAAGGTGGGCATCAGCACTGGATCCACTCTTTCCATCTTGATGCCTTGCCCCGCTCTCCAGGGAAGAGGCCCACTCCTCCTTCCAGCCCAGTAGTGATGCCTCCTTCAGACAGCCCTCCTGATGTCCCCCAGGCTGACTGTGCGTATCCCTCTCCAGGCCCCTGCAGTCCTTTCCTGACACCTACCACTGGCTTATGCAGCACCTGGCTGTGAAGTGGAAAAAGGTGCCCCTCCCTCAAGACACTTTACAGCCACTGTTAGAAAATAGCTGAATTAAACATTCAGGTCCACAATCTTTATGACTGTGCAAGACACGGAGTCTACGAAAACACAGGAACCACTAGCTGATGTGGCTATTGAGCCCTTAAAATATGCCTGGCCTAAACCGAGACACAACTAAGTGTAAAATACACACCGGAGTTCCAAAAATGAATAGGAAAAAGAGTAAAATAGCTCACTAATAATTTTTACAATAACTGCATGTTGAAATAATATTTTAGGTATATTGGGTAAATAAAATGTAGTATGATTAAACTTAATTTCATCTTTTTACTTAAAAAAAAGCAAAGCTACAAAACAAGAGAAAACTACATATGTAGCTTGCCTTCTATTTCTGTTGGACAAATGTGAACGCGGCCCTCTTACACGTGCGTTGTCAGTGCACAGCCTGCACAACTGCACAGAGGTCCTTGTCCCAGAGCCCCACTCCTCTGTCATACAGTGAAGGCAGCGTGGCTGCATGTGTGCCAGGTCCTTTTCCCTGGCTCTCCATGTGGGCCAGAAGGAGCTCAGTACGTATAGATGGGGGTGGAAGTAGCAGGCCTGGGAACCATGGTGGCCTACCCTCCAGGTCATCAATGGCACCAGCGTCCATGATGTCATCGTCGTCTTCCTCCTCTGGCGCCTCTTCCTCCTGGGTCTTGGTCGAGGTGCCCCACTTCCGTGGACGTCCCTTCTTACTAGCTGCTGCTGCTGAGGGGGTAAGACAAGCTTCCACGTCTGGCTCTCGGCACCCCACCCCGACCTGTGCAGCACCCCCCAGCCAGGGAGGCTGCTGTCAACGCACCTGGGCGGAAGTGCCTCTCCCGCATGTGTCGCAAGAGTGTGGCCTTGGTGCTGCTCCGGTACTGACACATCTTGCACTTGAATTGCTGCACTACCACCACCTCCATCATGGCCTCCAGGCTCTGTAGGTCTGGCTCCTCTGTGCCAGAAGCCGGGGGCAGCTGTGCTGGGGAGCTGGGCCCACCTTGTGCTTCTTCAGGCGGCTCTAGGCACGTGGATGTGGACGTCGGGCCGTCGGCCAGGGCCTCGATGGCTGCCAGGCTGTGGGCCAGGGTGGAACTGGACATTGGCGATGCCATGGGGGCACCTGGGGGTGGGTGAGGGAATCAGAGGGAAGGGAGTGGAGGGGGAGGTTGGCCATGAGCCCCCGCTGTCCCTCTCAGGCAGACCCGGGGATACCAGAACCAAACTCCCTACTAGAGTAACGTGGGGAAACTGAGGCCCAGAGCAGCACATAACCCATCAAGATCACACAGTGAGTTTGTGGCAAAACCTCTCTCACTCCCCTGTCCACTGCAGGGCTCCCTGGGTCTGGAGCCTGGGATCTTACCATCATCTGGTCCCTGCAGGATCAGGTACCGTGTGGTCTCGGCCCCACCATCCTCAGCACTGGTCACAGTGATGCAGCCTGGACAGAGATGTGGGGATGGAATTCCCAGCTGACGACAACTGTCACTGCCCACTCATTCTGGCTCACCTGCGTGACTGTGAACCAGCTTCGGCGCCCCTCTGAGTCTCAGTTACCTCCCCCACCCCCCACCCCCCAGGACAGGGCTATTGGGAGGTCTGGTTTGTGTGCTACGCTTGTCCAGTAGCTGGTCCACAATCACACAGAATGCCACAGTTCCCTCAGCTGCCCCGACTTTGACCACTAAACCTGGAGACGCACCCCCTTCTTCTCCAAACTTCCCCAAGGTCAAAGCCCAGCTCCTACACCACTTTCTTAGGGTTGGCTTTCCAGACCATCCCAGGACTTTTCCAGGTGCTATGGCCTTTATACGCATCCTTAATAGAAAATACAGCAGGTTACATCATGAACACAAGCTCTGGGGTCAGACTGTCTGATCTCATGGCCCAACACTTGCCGCTGACAATGGGTAAATATTTTATATCCTCTGTGCCTCACATTTCTCATCTACACTGTGAGGATAATAACAGGACCTCCCTGTTGGGGTTCCTGGGACAATTAAGGTGCTACTGGAGGTAAGGTGTTTAGCACAGACCCCAGTACAAAGTTAGGTGTTACTGTTTCTGTATTTATCGAGCACTTATCCCGTTAGGCACTATACTAAGAACTTGACTGTGCTATCTCATTCAATCTCACACCATTTCCCACTATGAGGCCTGTTACACATTCAGAGTGGCAGGGTGGTCTGCCGCAGTTCGCACTGCTTGGGGGTGCATAGATGGTCCTGCTGGACTCTGCAGGGAAACCCAAGGGGCCGACTCTTGCCCCCCTCTGCCTGACTCACTCTGGATGAGGTCAGGCCCAATGGTGGACTCAATGATCTTGTCGATGGCTGAGCCCAGGTCCGAGGAAGAAGCCGTGCAGTCAGATACCAGCATGTTGGGGTCTGGGAGTGCGCTGGAGTGCACGAGGGTTGGGGGGCCACCTGTTGCCCCTGCCACTGGACCATGGGATACAGAAGATGAATCAGGGAGGTAGCCATGGGGCAGGGGGTCCGTGCTGGAGCTGCTCTCAGATACCTCCTCCTAGGGGACAGGAAAGAGAGAGAGGGGGAGTTTAGGAGCCAGGATGGGGCAGGGCAGGCTGCCACCCACTAGACAGAGCTCCTTGGCTCAAGGACATGGTGAGAGGAGTCACCACACCCTCAGCCCCACTGAAGACCAGTGCAAGAAGCCCTCCAGAGCTCCCTGGCTCTGGTCACGGAAAGGGCCCCACATCCCCCACACCACAGCAGGCGGAGCTATTTTCCCTGGGCTTTCAAGTAAGTAAGCTGTTCTCTCTGCCTGAAATGCTTCGCAGCAGTGCACCATGGCTACCTCCTACCCAGCTTTCTCACTGCCATTTAGCTGATACCTTTTCTAGGAAGCCGACCCTGAGCCTGAAGGCCAAGTTAGGACCTCTCCAGCTCAGTGCTGCAGACCTGTGTTCCCCCAGCACAGCACTATTTACGCTGCAGTGTACTATCTCCCAGGTCTGACTGTACCCTCCATAATGGCCGAGACCATATGTGTCCATATGTGTCTCCTGCTGTATCCCCAGGGTCCAATGCCCGCTGGGCACATGGTAGGCCCATCTCTGCTGAATTAATGAAACAGCTGGACTCCAAAGTGGGGGCCATTGTAGTGCGTCTCTACGATGTGATGTTTTGAAAATGATCACTATCTTGCAGATAATGACAATGGTGATGGCTAATACTTATTGAGTATTTACTATGTGCTGAGCACTGTTTTAATTGCTTTGGACCTATTAATTTATTTAATCCTCATAAAAACCCTACTGGGGCAGGTATATTCACCATTCCCACTTTACAGATGAAAAAACTGAGAGCTAGAAGTTGGGTAGTTTGCTCAAGATCACTAGGGAGCTAGGGAAGTGGCAGAGTCAGAAGGAGATGGGTTTAAAAGGCATTTCCAAGAAAATGTCTGGTGGGAGCTCACAACAGAGCACCCTCAGAAGTAGGTATTCCTGCTCCATTTTAAAGACCAGAACACTGAGGCTCAAAGAGATACTCCGTGAAATCAGAGGCAGAGCCAAGACTTGAACCAGGGCACCTATGTCTCAAAGACAAAGCGGTGAATAGAGAGAGCAGTGGGTAAGACCACAGCCTAGATTTGAATCTTGGCTCTGCCAGTGCGCTGTGCCTCAGTTTCCTTTTCTGTAACATGTGGAAAAGAGTGGTATGTGCCTTACAAGATACGAGGCTTAAATGAGAAAAATGGATGTTAAGGGCTTTCGCATGGTCCCTGACTCACAAAATCAAGTATTATTTATAAGCCAGCCTTGATGGCTGCTTCCCCTTGGCTATTAGGCACTGCTGCCTGTGGCCCCTGCCTCCACCCACGCCGTCCAGCACGGTCCATACCAGAGAGCTGCTGCCACGGTCCGAGCTTTGCCCAACGCCAGAGTCGTCGGCCTCCGCCAGCCCTGGGGCGGCTGCGGCGTCGCTGCTGTCGGCGGACACAGCTTCTGAGGTGCCCACACCCAAGCCGCTCTCAGAGGGCTCCTCTGGCTGGCCCGGCCCAGGGGCCGCGTCGCTACTGCTCTCCACTTCGTTCTCCTCCATCGACTCAGGGGGGCCGCCTGACGGGAGACGCAGGGTCTGGGGCCTTCACTCTGAGAGAAGAGGTGACGGGGGCTAGTCCAGGTGGGCCACTTTACTGGCGCCGGCAACCACGGCCCACCCGGCTGCACCCATGTGCCCATTTTGCAGACGCAAAGACTGAGTCTCCGACGGGGCGGGGCTTTATCGTGTGTAGAGAGGGGAGCTTCGGGAAAACGGGACCGAGAAGCCTTGCCTCCCAGTCTAGGGCCCTTCCCCATCCCCGGGAGGGTGGTCAATGGCCGGTATGACCCTTCTCTCCTCCCCTCCACGATTCCCGCAGTGTGGTTCCCTCTAAGGGCCCTGTCCGGGCTCAGTGGTTCAGCCCTTCGGCCCCCCGAGTCCCCCCGGGTGCTGGGTCGGTGGTACAGCCCAAAGGCCCCCTTGGTCAGTAGCTCGCTCCCCCCTCCCCTAGTTCCCATGCGGAGGGGGCTGACAGCTACAGTCCCGGGGCCTGGCGACTCAGGGCTGTCCCCGGCGCTGCCTGAGCTCCAGGCCCGACGCCATCTTGTGGCGGCCGGGTTTCCGCTCAGGCAAGTGCGAGAGCCACTAAAGGGCCTGGGACCCCGGGGCCCTATTCGGACAGCCCCGCCGGCCGGGACCTTGCTACCGAGTATCCCCGCAGTGTGGACCCACTTCATGGCAGGGTGCAGTAGGGTGACCTGACTCTCCCCGACGCTAACCTGACGCTTTCGTAGCCGCGTTCCTTTCCGACTCCGGCATCGACGAGGTCGCCATCTTCTTTCCCCCGCCGCGGAGGGACCCACCGGCCTAGCGAAGGCCGGAACTATTTCCTACGCCGACCCGGAGAAAGACAGGTTTCCAGTGTCCCGGAAGGTGACTCCGAGGCCTCAAGAGCATAGTCGGGTCTGGAGAGAGTCTAGGAATTTATATATCGCCCGGTATGGATGGCAGCATCCGCTGTTGTTTGGGGACTACTTTCTCTCATGGTGGAGGTTTACACAGGGAGTGGTGCGCTCGTCACTGTTGGGTCCCTACCCTGGGCCGCAGGGTTGGGCGCGGCGAGGACGCCCCGCTGTTCGGGGGTGTGGCTCCCAGTGGCCTGACCACGCCCTTCCCTGAGCAACTCAGAAAAGGTGGTGGCAACTGGGCGGTTTTGACCTGGCGGGAGAGAAATAAATGTTATCAGTCCTTTAACCTGGCTCTTAACTTATTACTTAATGCTCTCATCAAACTGATGAAATCCTTCCGGTTTAGGTTTGCTGTGTCTTAGGAGGTGGGGAAATCCTGGTACAGATGGGGAAACTGAGGCCTGGAGATGGGAAGTGGCTGGTCCAAGGTCACATCAAGTAAAGGAACTAGGAAGGCAAGTCCGGATGTTTGGAATTGGGGAAATGGAGCGGGGTCATTAGTGGGCTTTGTATACATACAGTAGTCCCTCCTTACTGGCACTTTTTTGATTTCCATGGTTTCAGTTACCTAGGGTCAACTGTGGTCTGAAAATATTAAATGGAAAATGCCAGAAATAAATAATTCATAAGTTTAAAATTGCACGCTTTTCTGAGTAGTGTAGTGGAATCTCGTGCTTTCCAGCTCCTTCTTGCCTGGGATGTGGATCGTTCCTTTGTCCCAAGTATCCACCCTGTGCATATGATAACCACTCTTTAGTCACTTAGTACCCCTATAAGTTATCAGATCAGTTGTGAGAGAGAGACCACTTTCACATAAGTTTTATTACAGTATATTATTATAATTGTTACTGTTTTATTATTTTTTAAACACAATTTTTTTTTATTGGGGAATTTTGGGGAACAGTGTGTTTTTCCAGGACCCATCAGCTCCAGATCAAGTCATTGTCCTTCAATCTGAGGGCGCAGCTCACTGGCCCATGTGGGAATCAAACTGGCAACCTTGTTGTTTAGAGCTCGTTCTCTAACCAGCTGAGCCATCCGGCCACCCCTGTTTTATTATTGGTTATTCTTGTTAATCTCTTACTGTGCTTAATTTATAAATGGAATTACCTTGATCATAGGTATGTGTGTATAGGAAAAACAGTATATATGTGGTTCAGTGCTGTTTCCAGCATCCACTGGGGGGTCTTGGTGTACGTCCCCCACGGTCAGAGAGGCCTACTGTATTTGTTACCTTAATAGAGCTGTAGGTCAAGACATCCAACAGCCCTCCTCTGCTCAGTGTAGATGTATTTAAAGGGCGATTATCTGTCGCCCTTCAAAAAGGTATTCCCCTCCTGATGCCTGAAATGCCACCTTTGGCACTACCCTCTGTTTAAGACTTTTCAGCATTTTGCAAAGGAGCCTGGTGCTCTGGTTTGTCTCTAAGTCTGTATTGCACAAGTTATTTTCCTCGGTTGAAAATACAAATGTGGTTGGGGGCAAACCTCAAAAAATTCCTTTAAAGAAAACCTATTAAAAAAGACAAAGATTACTTTGAGCTGTTATAATTTGTGTGCACCTGAGTATGAGGGCGTTTCCCTGGTCCTTTACTAGGAGCAGGTTTTGGCATGGGGCTTCTGGAAGGGCTAGGCCCCCACCTCCAACAGGACCAGGCCCCCCAGAGCAGTCCTGGAGAGCTGGGTCAACCGTGGCATAACAGCAGGTTGGTTTTGCACTCGGCCGGTCGTTTTCCAAAGTGGACCTGATTCCGTATCCCTATAGAGCCGTCCTCTAACCCCCACCTCACGCCAGTAGGATGAATCCTGCCTCAAGGAGGTCGCAGTACTCAGTAGTAGTCCCACAGTACCCGTTCCCATCCCCAGGCCCCCTAAGGCTCAACCCTAGCCTTGGCCCTTGACACCGAATCACAAGATTACAGAATGTTATCCTAGAGAAGGTAACAGCCTCACCGTGGCAAAGAAGAGGAGCCCAAGGCCCAGAGAGGGAAGTCATGGCTCCCTGAAAACAATACATCAGAATCCTTCCATCACAAAGAGCAGCAAGCCAACCCTGGCTTTCTGACGGCTAATCCAGGGTTCTTCCCATCAGAACACGTAGTTTGTAGTTCTGGCCTGAGCTTTGATGGGGAGACTTCTAAGAAGCAATGAAGGGGCTCTAGGTCAGAAGGACATTAAAGTATACCTTTGAGAAAAATGCTGAGGAGAGGAGCCAAGAGGGAAAGGAGGGAAAGCACGTCAGCGAGCACCTTTCTACCTTAAGGAAGCAGGGGTTGTTACCATATTCCATTGTAGAGAGGAGGAAGCCGAGTTTCCGAGAGAAGATGTGACGTGTCCCAGGTCACACAGTAAGAGGGTAGAGCTGGGATACGAACGTAAGTCTGTGTGATTCCAAGAAATTTAGGTACCATGTGAAGGATGCTTATAATCATAGCACTTAAAATACTCTGTGCCAGTCACTGTTCTAAGCATTTTATTTAACACTCATAAACACCTTATGAGGTAGTTGCCATTCTTATCTCGATGTTACGTATGAAGCCACAGGCACAGAACAGTAAAGGAATTTATCTTAAGTATGGGCGTGGAGCTGGGATTGAAAACTAAGCAATCCGGCTCCAGACGCCACACTTTAGGTTATGGTAACATTGCTCATGTGGTAATAACACCTGGTTCTTAGATGATATTTTATCTTTCCTGATTCAGGCAGTGTGGTTACTGTTTTCCCATTTTACAGCTGAGGAAACTGAAGCCTAGAGAGAAAAAACAACTGGCTGAAGATCACACAGCAAGTTTTCTGGACTAAGTTCCAGGTCTGATCTCCTGCAGCAGATAATAAATCATAGTAGCGAATGTTTATCGAACACTTATCAAGTATCAGCTGTTGCATTTGGAGCTTTATATCCATTTCTAAACTGTAATCATAACAAACAGGGATCTTAGGTACTCTCGAGATTCCCATGTTACAGGGGAGGGAACAGAGGCTCAAGAGCAATGAAAGGATTGGTCCGAGGTCATGCACTTGATGACCAGCAGATCTGGGATTCAAACCCTGGTTTCCCGGCTCCCAGTCCAGTGCTCCTTTCACTGTTCTAGATGCCCCAGGAGGGCAGCAGAACTGAGAGTGGGCAGTTAGCAGGTGCGTGCTCTGGACTCATCTCTACCTTCTCTCTCCATACCACTGCCATTTATGGGTTTAGTAAAAACCTGTTCTTAAAAACCTATTCATAGCTTAAAACTGTACCATCACTTGGGATACTGAGCCCCTTAAATTGATTCCCCATGGTGTAAATTAAGGCTGCCTTTTATTTGCCCTAAATCTTTTTCAGTGTTGGAGGAGGTGGGGGTGGGGCTGGGGTGGGGAAAGGCCCAAGGATCAGAATATGTAGTTGGATTCAGAAAATAGTCGATAGTCCAAATAGTGTTTGCTTCTGATGGCAATTCCTGAGGCCCAGGCAGCCGGTGACATTTATGCAAGCATCTCATTTGATCATTCTAGAGGCATGAGGGGTAGGCAGTGCCTGAATTTTCATGTCTTTTCATCTGTCTTGTTTCCTGTGATGCTCCCAACACTTAGCACAGTTTTACGGTCACAAGGATGCTACTAGATACCTATTTGTTGAAGGAATGAATGAACCCTCATTTTATAGACAAGAAAACACACAATATCAGGGATCTAGCCAGGAAAACAAGACCTATGCCAGATGATTCTGTAAAGAGGGAATCTGATATGGAGATTCCCTGATATGGAGAATTAGTTACAAAGTTGTTTGACGGATAGAAAGAGCGACCTGGGGAAGTTGAAGCAAACCTAAAACTAGTACTAAACGCAGGAAGCCATGACCTTCCCTGGAGCTAGAACTATAAAGGGAGGAGAGGGCATTGCCGAGACCAGGAACTGGGGTTACCCAGAGAGGAGCAGGGGCCACAGTGGGCCTTACTAGCAGGAGCTGCAACCAGAGGAGACACTGTAGCTGCCGAAGCCCCCCACCTGCAAAACATGGTATTAATATAATGAAACCAAGTTACCATAGGCTAGTTGATATAAATAAGAGTTAAGTTCCTATGACATTTCATCAATGTTATAACGAAACTACGCTGAACGAGATGACTCTGGCTTAGAGACCATTTCTTACAGCTCAAGACACCATCTTGGAAGGGAAGGTGGGGACTTCTGGGCCTGTCAGGAGGGGAAATGCAGAGCAGGAGATGAGGCTCTGGAACAGAAAACTAGTAAAGGGATTTAACATTATTCAGCACCTACTGTATACCAGATGTACATACTTTATTGCATTTTATCCTCACAGGAGCCTGCAAAGCACCAACCATTATCTCCTTACTAGCGGTTGATGAAATGGGAGTTCAAGGAGGTGAGGACACTCACCCAGCTGGATTTGAATCCCGGACTGTCTGGCTCCAACCTCCTGCTCTTTCCACAGTACCAGCTGCCTCCTGGAGGGCAGGAGAATGACATCTGAGCCTCGTGCCATACAGAAAGTTCCAAGAACCAATGCTAAGACCAGGCTTCAACTAAATGACAGCTTGAGAGCATGACTTGGACAGCTGTGCTGAGGCTGGCCCAGAATCAAGTGATGCTAAACTCGGCTGCCTGGGAACAGGAGCTGATCATAAAGACAAGAGATGGCCAGGGGCTGCAGCAGGGCTCTGCGGAGGTGCTGGGCCCTGAACAGAATGTCCTTGGGCCCCGCCCCCAACAGGAAAAGCTTCCTACTAACTGGCTCTGTGACCTTGAGCAAGTTACTCAACCATCTCAGTTCAGTGTCCTAACTTGTCGTCACCCCTGCAGGGTTGTCATGGAGTTACATGAGATAACGCAAGGGGACAGAACTGGGGCAAGTCCAGGCCAGGGCTCCAGTACTAATTGGTGGTGTGATCTGAGGCAAGTCACTTCACCTCTCCGAACCTCAGTGTCCCCTGCTGTATGATGGGTGTAGTACATGCCCCAAAAAGATTGCCGTGAGGATGTAGTGATTAAAAGTATGGGCTCTGATATATGGTGATGGAAGGAGAACTGACTCTGGGTGGTGAACACACAATGTAATTTATAGATGATGTGATACAGAATTGTACACCTGAAATCTATATAATTTTACTAACAATTGTCACCCTAATAAATTAAAAAAAAAAAAAAGTATGGGCTCTGGAGTACAATTGCCTGGATTCAAATCACACTCTACAACCAACAGGATGTGAGCCTTTAGGAAAGTTGCTTGATCTCTCTGTGCCTCAGTTTCCTCCTCTGTAAAATAGGGGTAAATGTAAGTGCACTCACCTCATGGAGTTGTGATGATTAAATGACATAATCAACAGAAAGAGCACAGAGCAGCACCTGGTACATGTAAGCTCTCCATCCCTGTGAGAAATCATTAGCCCAGGGTCTGGCATCTAATAGTAACTACCGTGTTTCCCCGAAAATAAGACCTAGCCAGACAATAAGCTCTAATGCATCTTTTGGAACAAAAATTAATATAAGGCCCGGTCTTATGTTATATTATGTTAGATAAGACCCGGTCTTATACTATAGTAAAATAAGAGTCTTATAGTAATTTTTGCTCCAAAAGACGCATTAGAGCTGATTGTCTGGCTAGATCTTATTTTCAGGGAAACATCGTAGTCCTGGTTGCATGCCACACACCCCTTTAAACTCTAATCCTCAAAGCAGTCCTGTGAAGTAGGTGACATTACTGTCCCATGAGGAACTGAATTATTCAGACGTCCAGTGACTTGCCCGAGGTCACACAGTGATGGGAGGATGGGCCAGGATTTGAGCCCCACAGATTCTCAACCACTATATCCATCCCTAATAAAGGCTCCGTGAAAGGGAGCTATTAGAAGGTCTATGTTATGTGAGGACATTTTTTGAAAGCAGAAGAGATGGCAATTACTCGCGTCCAAGTGGAGTAGGCTTTAAATGAACTACTAAAGGCAAGTGTCGCCGGGAAGCTGGTTGACGTTGGCGGGGGATCGATCTGCTCAGCTCGCAGAGCTGTTTGTCTCCAGCAGGGGGCGCCCGCTGCCTCCGCCAGCTCTCCCAGACCTGAACCAGGCCACTGGGCTGGTGGCCTGTGCAGCGGCCGGTCCAGGCAGACCTTGGGGACGCAAGGAGGGGTAGCAGAAAGTGACAGTGCTAGCCTGTGCGAAACCAGGGGCACGCCAAGAGGGCTTTATCTCCCAGTGGTTCTCAAATCGGGCTGCCGAGCTGCTTCGCGCAGAGCTTCCAAAAGATGCAGACGCAGATGCTTCAGCCTCATCTGGCCCCTCCCTCCACGTCAGAATCTTCTGGGTAAGGGGCCAGGGAGCTGAAACTTTAAAAATTTTAAAGACTTGCTGTATTCGAGTGCAAATCGGTAAACTGGAGCTATGGGTATTAACATAGATCATGCTAAAAAAATGTAATGTTGAAAAAAGAAAAAAATGGAAAAAATCTGAATAAATGTTTTATTTGCTTTAAAAAAATGTAATGTTGAGTAGACAAGCAAGTTGCCAAATGCACAGAATTTAATGTGTGTGTATGGCGGGGAGGGGAGTCCAAAACAAGAATACAAATGGAGGCCCACCTTCCACCTGCACTGCACCCATCTCCCTTACGTGTGTGCCATTCCAATGCAGGTTCTGCTCCATTTACTCCCTACCCTACCCCTCTGCAAACAGTCACCCCATGGCCACCCCTTGGTCTAGGGGTGCACACTTAGGTAGACAGCCCACCCTAGGAGGATGGACCCTGTAAAGCGTCCTGAAAAAGCATTGCATAACACTGGAGGCTGTTTGGGCTGGGACTTCTGGGGTCCTGGGTACCCTGAGTGTGGTCTCCAAGAGCATCACAGACTCCAGGTGTGCACGTTTCCTTGAATTCCTTGCCCCATGGAGAGGGGCACAGACAGAGAAGGACCAGAAGGAGACCCCTCTAAAGCTCGGGGTCCAAAGCCCTATTTGCCTGGGGCTAAGAACTATACTGTACAGATGGATACTATTTATATAAAGGATAAAACATACAAAACAATATACTGTGTATTGATAGATATGGAAGTTATAGAAGATTTTTAAAAAATGCATGGAAATAAAAACATGTATGTCTGATAATACCAAATTCAGAATGGTGTTACCTCTGGCAGGGGAGGGGAGTGAAGTCACAGAAAGGTGCACAGGGGTCTTCAAATTGCGTCTGTCATGTTAAATTATTTAATCTGGGTGGTGGGAACCTGAATTTGTTTCATTATTATCTACACATTTTCTATGCCTAAACTATTTCATAATATAAAAATTAACCTTAAAAAATAATATACAAGAAAGTAATATATGTTCATGGTTAAAAAAAAAACACCAAGAAGTACGAAAAGGTATGAAGTTTAGGTAAAAATGTCTCTCCTTGTATGCCAGTCTCAGCGGGACTTCCTAGATGTAACCAGTTATCGGCTCTTTGTGTATCCTCCAGAAGAGTTTTAAGAATCTGCACACACTGGATACATAATAGTAAGTGTTGTGGATGTTGTTCCCCCCACTCTCCAAAACACACCCTTAATAGTTCTTGTCTTCTGTAAGCACGTATAGATATATCTTGTCGTTTTTAATGACTGGGTAGGATCCACTACCCAGAGGATATACCATATTTAACCAGTTCCTTAGTGATGAGTACTTAGGTTGTTTGTTTAACATTATAAACAGTGTGGCAAAAAAATACCTTTGAACCTATATGTTTGCTTCAATTGCAAGAATATTTGTATAAGTGTATTTGTAAGAAAGTCTCAGCAGTGAAATTGCTGGGTCAAAAGTTCTGTCCATTTAAATTATTTCCAAATTACATTCCCAAAAGTTCATGCCAACTTACATTCTTACCAATGGTATATGAGGTTGTCTGTTGCTCCATGCTCTCACCAACAATGGATTGTTTACCTTTGTCTTATTGACTTGTCAGAACTCTTTGTATATTAGGGAAATGCATTCTTGTCTCCCCCTTGTGTTGCAAAATTTTCCCAGTGAGACATTTGGATTTTTGTTTCAGTTGACTTTAAAATTTGTATTCCTATTTTTTTAAATGAAGAGAAATTCACATAACATAAATCATTTTAAAGTTTACAATTCAGTAGTATTTAGTACATTCACAATGTTGTGCAACCACCACCTCTATCTAGTTCCAAAACATTTTTATCACCTCACAAGGAAACCTCATATTCATTAAGTAATCTATCTTCATTCCTCCCTCTTATCAGGGCCATTTGTTTTTTGTTTTGTTTTGTTTTGCCATTTGTTTTTATGTGGTAAAACATATTCATTTTTTTTTTATAACAGCTTTCTGACTTTGTGTTGTGCAGGCAGTCATGCTTTCCTCACTCCAAGATTATTAAAAAGCAAAGAATTTAAAAATTATTCTTAATGGTTAATGAAATCATAAAACCTGGGAACCACCCTCCTAGGTGACCCTCGCTAGTTTGAGTTCCTGGAGGGCCAAGACCTCCGCCTGTTCCCATCTTTAGCACCAAACACAAAGTTAGAGAGTAAGTTTTCAGTAAATGTTTGTTAAAGGCAATTCTTACCTCAAGATTATAAAAGGAAAACACCTTACATTCTTTTATCGTCCTTTTAGGGTGTTTTTTTTTCCCCTTAATTAACATTTTCATCCATCTGGAATTTATTTTGGTGACTGGATGAGCTTCATTTTTTCCAAGTGGCTAGCCAGTTGAACCAACACCATATTGAATAATCTGTCTTCCCCCACTAGTTTGAAATGCCACCTTTAGCATATACTAAATTCCCACATGTATTCGTGTCTATTTCTGGACTCTCTGTCTTGTCCCGGCGACCTCTCTGTCTGGGATTCTGTATTTTTTAAAACTCCCAGGTGATTCTGAGGCAGCCGATCTGCAGCTGGTGCTGATCTCTGATGGGATATGTTTGTGGATTCTTAGTAAAATGAAGGGAAAGAGTATTATAAAGTGAAATTTCATCTTTAAGGGCCTACCTTTTACTTTGAGATTATGTCCTCACTAAACCTTTTCTTTTACAATTTTAAAATAAATAAATGCTGATAGTAGATAGTCATTCTGGTTTATTTATGTTAAGGACATTTTTAAAGGAGTATAACATACATAGAGAAATGCACACAAATCATCAGCGTACAGCTTCATGAATTTCCACTAAGTGAACTCCCTGTGTTAGTGTCGTAGGGCTGCTGTGACAAATTACCACAAACCTGATGGCCTAAAATAAGAGAAATTTATTCTCTTGGTTTTGGAGGCCAGAAATTTGAAATCAAGGTGCCATGCACCCCCTGAAAGCTCTAGGGGAGGATCTTTCCTTGACTCTTCCAGCTTCTGATGGTTCCAAGAGTTCCTTGGCTTGTGGCAGTGTCACTCCAATATCTCTGCCTCCATCTTCATGCGGCCTTCTCTCTGTAACTCTGGGTCTCAAGTCTCCCTCTACCTTCTCTTATAAGTACACCAGTCATTGGATTTAGAATGATCTCATCTCAAGATCCTTAATTTAATTACAGTTGCAAAGACCCTTTTTCCAAATAAGATCAAATTCATAGATACTAGGTGGAAATATCTTTTTTTTTTTTCCGGTTGGAGCACAATTCAATTCCCTACAACACCATGTAACCAACATCCCACATCAAGAACTGGAGCGGCAGTGCAGCCCCACTGGACGCCTCATGTTCTGGGAGTAACCACTATCTTGACTTCTTATTTTTCCCCTAACTTTTATTTTGAAAAATTCTCAAACTTTCAGAAAAGTTGCAGGAATGAGCAATCCTGTAAGATTCACTTAGATTCACCAGTTGTTATTGAAACATTTGTTTCTCCCATGTTTCTCTCTCTTTCTCTCTCTCACTCTCTCTCTCTCTCTCTCTATATATATATATATATATGTATATATATATATATACACACACACACACACACACACACACACACACACGTATATAAACATATCAATACTTTTTTCCTGAGCCACAGGATGTTAGCTGCAGACATCCTCATATTTCACCCCTAAATCCTCCATCCTTAATGTCCAAAGAACAAGGACAGCCTCCCCCATAACCACGCTACAATATCTAAAACACAATTTATATTCAAATTTCTCCAACTGTTCCATGGACATTCATTAATGTGGGTTTTTTTAAACTTAGGACCCAATAAAAATGTTCATATTCCTTTTAGTGTTCTTTTTTTATGTTCAATGATTCCCCCCCGCACTGGCAAATTCTAGCAAGTATTTAAAGAAGATTTAATATCAATTATTTTTTTTGTTGTTGTTGTTCAATGATTTTTTAAAATCATTATTACTGCTTTTAAATTTTTTCTGGCAAAATAAAGACTTGGTAACCTTATGTCAGTTCCCAAATACTTTTCAAGATGTGCTGGTCCTTGAAATTCAAAATCTGGGAGTCACGGCTGTAGACTAACAGCGTGGTTCACAAGGGCTTTTGGTGACGACACCAAGGCCCTATAACCTGCGCTGTTCAATATGGTGGCCGCCAGCCACATGGGGCTTTTGAGCACTGGAAATGTGGCTAGTGAGACTGGGGAACTGAATTTTAAATTTCATCTCATTTTAATTCATGAAAATTGAAACAGGCCCACAGGCTCCGTGGCTATTGGGTCTAGACCAACCAGTGCACAAAGCTGGGAGCTCAGGCAAAGCCTGGGTCTGACATCTCTTGTCCGCACCCCACTGTCAGGAGGAGGCACTGAGCGAGAGGAGGAGGGAGAAGGAGGGGCTCTGAAGCCTAACGCGGCCCTCCCACCCTGTCAGCCCACCATGTCCTTGTCCTTCCTTCCTCAGTGCTCCACATATACCCAAGGGGACACGTTCGGCAACGTTGCTCAAGCAGTAGTTCGCCGTCATCAGAAGTGTCTGGACACTGATGGGAACCACTCTGAGCACCTCTTGTAACTGCACAAGTCAAACATGACTTGTATTTATCTTTTGTTATCGGTATATGTTGAGTATTACAATTTCAATAGTTTTTTCCTTTCTTAAAATCTGTATACATTATTTTGGCGCCCTCTGTATATTTCGTGCCCTCACCCTGAGAATAAGGTGATGAGAACGATGGCAGTGGATTGTCCACATGTGCGAATGTGTTTGTCTTACATATCAGTTTGCTTCCCCCTGAGGTCAGGGGCCTGGCTCAGTGTGTGACACTTAGAAGCAGCCTAGTAAAGGTTTACTGAGTGAGGGCATGAATGAACGGTGTGAATGAAGGTAGGGGTAGAGTCTTCCAGGTGGCACTCCAGAGGTCAGGGCAGGAGAGGTGGTGCTGTTTAGAGAGGAGAGTGCTGGTCTGACTCAGGAGACCTGAGTTCCCGTTCCAGGCGCTGGCATGACTTGCTCTGTGTTCTTGACAGATCTCTTCCTTGCTCTGGGCCTCAATGATCTCCACAGTAGAAAGGGGTGGTGGGGCTAGATCAGGGCTCAGGGTCCCTCCCAGGGACAGGTCAGCAGAGATGAAGAGTGGAGCAGCACCTTCTCTTCATCTGCCTTAAATACTGGGGTTTCTTTGAGATCCAGTTTCTTAAAAGGGTGCTGGAGCTTTAAAAGCTGGAGGGTCCTCCTGAGCCAGAGGAGGCTCCCAGAGTTTGTAAGGTCAGTTTGAGGACAGTCTGAGTGGGGCGTGGGGGAACCTCCCCACTGTCCTCACAGCCGCTATGTCTTCTCTGGGCCTGCACCTGCCCGAAGGGGTGCTTGCTGGGGCCTCCCTTCTGAGGTGGTGAGCCAATCCCTGCATGAAATGGGAGTGTGGTTTAGGAGTGAGCCTCAAATCTTGGGGCAAGAGGGGAGGGGAGTTTCCTCACCAACACAAGGACCGAAGGACCAGAGCCGCAGGGTATGTGTAACCTGCCTTGCCCCACTCGTGGGTGACTCAGGCTGAAACTGAATGCTGTCTAAGGCATTACCCTCTCTAAGCCTCATCGCCAGTATCTGGAGTGCTGTCAATCCTGTTGCATGTGCCCTTCAGGAAAATGCTGTTGCAGGGACAGGTTGGGGGGTTGGAGGGTGCCAAGTCTGTAAGCCCTGCTCCTGGCCTCGATGGCAAACTCCTCTTCACTCTTCAAAACCTGGCTCACAGCGTTGTTCCTGCTAAAGCTTCCCCTGACCTCTTACTTCTCCCCATCAAGTTGATCACCCCTCTCCTAATATGCAGACTCTGGAGCCAGACTGCCAGGATTTCAATCCCTACTCTGTCACTTCAGAGCTCTATTACCGTGGGCAAGTTTCTTAACTTCTCTGTTCTTCTATTTCTTCATCTGTGAAATGGGAAAAAATAGTACCCACCTCAGCTGTGAGGATTAAATGAATTCATATGTATAAATACTATGTCAGTGCCTGGCACACAGGATGAGCTAAAAAAAAAAAGAAAAAGAAAAAAGCTGATTAGTATTACTATTATTTTTCTGTGTTTAAGAAATACCTATGAATGCAGTGAACACAGCAGATAAAGGTCCTGCCCTCATAAGGATCTCAGCCTGCAGGGAGAGACAGATGAATAAGCAGGAAATTCTCTCTGAATTATGAAAATGCCACATAAGGGAAGTGGTTGGTTGAGGGGGGTCGTGGGAGCACGGAAGAGCCCCCTTCTCAGGTTGGGGTGGTCAGCGGCATTTTCCTGGAAGAAATGACATCTCAGCTGAAAGCTAAAAGATGAATAAGGTTTAGCCAGGCACAGGGCAGAGAGGGAGGTGTGGGAAGGGTTTGAGGCACGGGGAATGGGGAGTACAAAGGCCCCGAGGCCAGAGCATGGTCCGAGAACTGAGGTTGGAGGAACGGAGGAGTTGAGTGGGAGGGTGGCTGGCTGCCCTTGTCATGGACACCGGTGATTGAACACATGTCTTTGTGATCTGTTTCCTGGTTTGTGAGTTCCTGCGGGACAAAGCTGGTCTCCTTTCATTCCATATGCCCAACACCCAGCACCCAGCCTGGCGCCCAGCAGGGCCTCAATACATGTTTGCTGAATGGAAATGAGAGATGAGAACTTTGCCTTTCCCATCAGGGGGCAACCTTTTTATTTGTTTATGCTTGTAAGTTAGGCATTCTTAGTAGCCTTGAGAAGTCAAGTTCATTTGTTAGTTCAGAATTGTCATCTGCTGTTGTACCCCAGACTCCTGAAAATTGGATGATTCTGTCAGGACACAGTCAAGTTTCTGACCCAGCAAGGTGGATTCCCTCTTATGAGTCCCTCTCTTTCACCACTAGTGTCTGTGAACTTTCACACTTCAGGGTGCATAGCATGGCCTGGCGTCTGTGCAGGTGACACATATTCTGCTTCAGTAGGTCTGGGGCCTAGCCCGAGAGTCTGCAGTTCTAACAAGCTCCCAGGTGGTGCCATGCTCTAAGTCTGTGAGTTACACTTTGAATAGCAAGGCGCTAAACAACATTGCTATTTTTCCTGGCCCTAATTGCAACGATGATTGCGAAAGCAGGTGGGAGCCAGGTTCTAAAGGGCCTCGGATGCCAGGCTACAGGTTTCAATTTTCCTTCTGGAGACAGAAGGAGCTGTGGAAGCTTTCTGAGTATGGTCAGGGGTTGCTGACCAAGGAGGTGCATTTGGAGCATGGGTGCTGAGAGGGGCGGCTGAGCGATTCCACTATCAGACGACCAGTGGTAAGGCTGAAGCCCCAGCAGTGGCAGTGAGAAGGCAGAGCATGGAGGGCGTTATGGACTGAATTGCATCCCGTAAAATTCACATGTTGAAGTCCTAACCCCCAGAACCTCAGAATGTGAGTGTATTTGGAGATAGGGTCTTTAAAGAACAAGGTCATTAGAATAGATCCTAATCCAGTATGACTAGTGTCCTTATAATAAGAAGAAATGAGGACACAGACATGCAGTGGGAAGACCACGTGAAGACACAGGGAGAAGACGACCATCTACAAGCCAGGGAGAGAGGCCTCGGAAGGAACCAACCCTGCCAACACCTTGATCTTGAACTTCCAACCTCCGGAACTGTGAGAAACAATGTCTGTACCACCCCCAGTCTGTGGTACTTTGTTATGGCAGCCCTAGCAGACTAATACAGAGAAAACGGATGTAAGGTGATGTCACGCAGGGTCTCGGCTCCCGCTCCCCACACAAGAACGCAGGATTTGGGGAGGCCAAAAAGGAACAACGACAGAGCCATAGACAGGGGAGTCAGACCACTATATTCTTGATGGCGGCTGGTGGAGACACAAAAGCAAACATTCGCCAGTACCCCAGTGAGGGGCCTTCCTGCATCCCGGTCTCACTGGCGGCTGGGCAAGACATAGGAAGTAGGATCCACACGATCCACAATCCGCTATCCATGCTTGCTAACCCCACTTGCTAGCCGCAATCCACCATCTGCTTCTCTGCCAACCAACCAACCCCCTTACCAGCGTAGCCACGGCAGTTATATTAGTGGCCAATGGCTAACTGGTTACAGCCATCTACTACCTGAGCCAGCACCTTTCCACGTGAGGTCGAGAGCCTGGAAACTGCTCTCTGGGACTCTCCCCACAGGCAATTATCCAGGTTGTCAACTGTTTGGATGACATGCAGGGAGGAGGGTGCACTATAGGATAATATACAGATGGTTTGGAAATTTTGAAGACCAGGGAGGAGAGACTAGAAGCAGGAGGAGGTGCCTAGAGGGAGGAACAGGGCTGGAGAGGAGTGGATCGGGACCATGTTGCAGTGTCCCAGACACCTTCAGGAAGTGCTGTCCAGGAGGCTTTAGGAAATGAGGCTGGTAGTGTTTGCAATCAAAGCCAAGCACTTAGGAGGTTGAGGAGAAGGAACAGAATGGTCCTTGTGTCAACTGGGGCCCTTGGTTGCAAGCAGTCAAACTGGCTCGGGCTAACTTAAGCAAAAAGGAAGGTATTGAAAAGGTTTCTGGAGGATCCCAGCAGCGATGTGAAGGCTTGAGGCCTGACTAGAAAAGTGAGCTGGACGCAAGGGAAGCTGGTCAGCTGTGAACGTGGCCAGAACCATGCCGCAGGGACAGCCCGTGAGGACTCTCAGGGCTGCTCGGCTCCCAATGCCACCTCACTCATTAGCACGTGCACTCATTAGCAGATGGCTTCCCAGCCTCAGAAGGGGCCTAGGAAAGATATTCAACTATTGGGTAACCAGATAAAGACATGGCTCCCATCACCATATAATGAGCTGGTTACTTCTGTCGTAAAGATGAGGAAACTGAGGTTCATGGAGGAAAAGTCATTTACCCCAGGTCATATGGTTCAAACCAGGTCTGTTGGATTCCAGCACCCAGCCCCTCCCACTGCACCAGCTGTCACCTGGTGGGCTCTTCATGGAGCCCATGGCTGGAGCCGGAGAGCCTTTGAGGTGGTCTCCAAGACAGGCCCCTTCTGAGGCCAGAAAGGAATCTCACCCGCCCCCCTGCAAGGGGGAGCTCCCTTACCCCATCTACGGGTGCTCCCCATCTTTTCCCACTGGAGAAATCCCAAATTGCCTCTCATCAGGAGCAGGGCTAGAACTGCTGGTTTCAGAGCTCTGAAGGCTTCTGGTGCATCCTCTCCACAGACTTCCTGCAGCATCCACACAGGCCTGTGCCATCTTCCCTTGATCCCAGCGCCTGGCTTCAGGTGTATCAAAGTCTCAGCGCTGCGTGAGGTTCGAACACATCTCAGCAGGCTTCGTGAATACATTAGTATTATTTTCCCCTAACATGCCACAGGGGGGGGGAGGCGGGAGGTGGGGGCACTGGCACTTAATATGCAAATGTATGCAGATCGCATCTAAATGAGGGTGTCCCAGGATTAATGGGAAGAAAAGGCAATCAGAGCAGGCCTGGGGCTCTGCAGCAGTTCGCCGGAAAATGGCCCTCTCGGGAGGGCGTCTTGGGCTGTGTTTCAGAGCAGTGTTCTTTGAAGCAATGTCTCCGCAGCACAGAGGAAGGAAGAGCTGGGGAAATTGGTTCTGGATATTTCCTGGCAAAATGTTTTCAATTGCTTCAACTATGTTGGGGGTGGGTTAGTGGGGTAGGTCTCTGAGCCCCTCGGCCCTCGGGGGCTGGCCCTGTCCCTGATTTCTAAATCAGGGGAGCTTGCTAACATCCAATTCCGGGCCCCACTGATTACTGAATCAGAATCTCTTGAGAATCTGTATTTTTTTTAAAGTCCCCAGCCTTGGGAAATACTGATGCAAACCAGAAGTTCTCAATCTGGAGTCTCTTACAGGTTTCAGGGGCCTTGTAGAGCAGTGTTTTCAACCTGGGCTGCATGTGAATCATCCGGGCTTTAAAAAAATTCCAGGGCGGCTTGATGACTCAGTTGGTTAGAGCGCAGGCTCTCAACAACAAGGTTGCCGGTTCAATTCCCATGTGGGATGGTGGCATGGGATGGTGGGCTGCACCCCCTGCAACTAAAGATTGAAAACGGTGACTGGACTGGGAGCTGAGCTGCGCCCTCCACAACGACTTGGAGAAACATACTGTTTCCCAGTATTCCCCAATTAAAAAAAAAAAATACCCCCCACAAAAAAAAAATCCCAACACCCAGGCTACACCCCAGACCAATTAAGGCAGACTCTCCAGGGGTTGGGGGTGGTGGTGGTGAAACTTAGGTGTCACTATGCAAAAGAAAATCCTAGTGACTCCACAGTGTGCAGCCATGTTTGAGAAGCACTGCTGAACAGGTAGTATCAGGTAGTATTCTGACAAGATGCGTGTTGTTGTACCTGTGCTTTCTTTGGGGCTATATTTAGCTCCAGGCTCTCCGCCTGGTGGTGCAAACCAAGTGTCAGGAGCCTCTCCTAGGAAGGGGCCTGTCCTTATGGCTGATGTTCAGCCGGCATGCAGTAGTACAGAAGCACCAGTTGTTAAGCATTGAAATAGTTCCCTACGCGTAGGTAACAGGTGCTGTTTTGAACATTGTAAGTGCCCCAGAGCCAGTAGCCTCTTCCCCCAGACCCTTAGGACTACAGATCCAGGGGTGTAAGGGTTAATAACACTCCTCCCTGTGCGGGCTCCTCTCCCCCCACTGAATCAGTTCTGATTGGTCAGGGTTCCTGAGGTCCTGGTTGTTAGATATTTGAATGTTGGCCCTAGCTATAATATTGTGGTGAGGAGCATCAGCTTTACAGTCAAAAAGACCTAGATTCCCACTAAAAACTAGTGGTTTTAGCACTAGCTTTGTGACCTTGGGCAAGTGACTTCATGTCTTTGAGCCTCAGTCTCCTCATATGGCAATGGGGTCAAAAGCCCTCCCTCTCTCTGTGTTGGGATGAAGCTAGAAGAAAGCGGAGGTCTCAAACCAGAGCATGCATCAGAATCTGGGCAGGCTTGTTAAAACAGATTGCTGGGCTCTACCCAGAGGTGCTTATTCAATAGTTCCGGGGCAATGGCAGGGGAGGATCTGCAGTTCTAACCAATTCTCAGGTGCTGCGGATGCTGCTGGTTCTCGGACTACATGTCAGCCGCCCGAACTAGAACGTGCATGAGAAAGTGTGCCTGACCAAGAATAGGGGTGCAACCTAGGTTTGTAAAAGGGGAAAAGAAATTGCCAGTTGTCCCGTGTGCTATGTGGACATCTCCCTCCTGCTCCATTGCCCAGGGCCAGTATGGACTGAGTGACCGAGGGGCCACGAATGTTCAACCTGGGATTTCCAAGGATTAGGGACTCCCCCACCCCCCTGGGAACAGGACCAGATCCAAACCTTTAGGGGCTGTGATCACTGAGAGTATAATGTCCTTCCCCACATGTCATCCAAAGTAAAACAATACTAAACCCTGAAATGACTATATAAGGAAGTCCAACAAAGATCTGATTTTTCCCATGCTGGCTACTTTAAGGAAGTTTTTCAAATATCAAAAACAATCTTTGTGGTGGGGAGGAATGAATAAGCAGAGCACGGAGGATTTTTAGGGCAGTGAAACTACTCTATAAAATAGCATGATGATGGAGACGTTACGCATTTGTCCAAACCCATAGAAGGTACACCACCAAGAGTGAGCCCTAAACTATGCATTTGGGGTGGCGATGCTGTACCAATGAAGTGTCATCTCTTGTAACAGATGTCCCACTCTGCTGGGGGATATTGACAAAGGGGAAGGCTGTACCTGTGTGGGGACAGGGGCTAGATGGCAAATCTCTGTACTTTCCTCTTAATTTTGCTGTGAACCTAAAACTGCTCTAAAAATAAATCTTAATAAAAAACAAACACTCTTTTAAATGTGTATTTTGGGGCTGCACCTGTTTTGCTGGGACCTCAAGCATAGCCTTACCTGCCAGTGGGCTATCCGATACCAAAGGGACTGTTTCTAAGCTCATCCTCTTTCTCCATCAATTCGCATCTCTCTCCTTCCACAGCACCGTCCCTTCCATCAATCAGCATATGAGTCTCTGGCCTTAAAGGAAACTCCCCTCGGCTCTTTGCTGCTTCCAGACACCTTAATCCTTAATTTTCCCTCTTTTACCCTCCACCCCATTTTTTTCCCTACAGAGCCCAGCCAAATACCCCACACCTGTTCTCTCTGTTGGTTCCTGGGTTTACCCCCTCCAACCTGAATTCTGGGCACCCCCTAATCCCCAGGCTGCTTCCCCCACTGACTTCCTTCTTGCCAGATCCAGTGACCTGATATTAGCACGGGATTCAGAGTCAGAAGGCCTGGGCAGGAGCTCTGTCACTCACCAGCTGTTTGACAGTCAGCAAACTGAAGCACTTCTCTGGGCCTTGGACAGTCACCTGGCCCAAGACTGAAATCGTTTACAGTCTCTATTTCCCATGAATGCCAAGGAGTTCTGAAAGCTCAGATTCAAGTAGGACATTAAGAAGATCTGTCATTTGGTGCAAATCAGAAGTGATATAAGGTACATGATAGCACTGGATAGACTGTCAAAGCCCCCTCCCCCATGCATTGACTATTAGAATGATCACAGACTGAGATGGCAGGGGACATATGCAGAATGTGGTGGAAGGAACAGGGTGCTGGTGTCAGGTCTGGGTGGAGTCCTACGTCTGTCCCTTTCTAGCTGTGTGGACTTGGGCAACTCCCTGAGCCTCGCAGATTCCTCACCAGTAAAAGGGGCTTATGAATCTGAAATTGTAGAGTTAACTGGGGTCATAAGGCCTGATTTGTAAAGAGTAAAAATCATGATAGCTAACTTTTTTCCCTGCATACCTACTATGTGCTGAAAACTTACAATGTAGAATCTCATTTAATACTTTCACAACCTGTTTTTTGGGGGGAATATTGGGGAACAGGGTGTTTCTCCAGGGCCCATCAGCTCCAAGTTGTCCTTCAATCTAGTTGTGGAGGGTGCAGCTCAGCTCCACGTCCAGGTGCCATTTTCAATCTTTAGTTGCAGGGGGCACAGCCCACCATCCCTTGCGGGCAATTGAATCGCCAACCTTGTTGTTGAGAGCCAGTGCTCTAACCAACTGAGCCTCCTGGGCTACCCCCTCACAACCTTTTGAGTGAGGACTGTTCTCTCCCCATTTTATATGTGAGGAAATGGGGTCAGAGAGGCAAAGGGACTTGCTTAAAGTCGAACAGTCAGAAAAAATAGGAGCTGGAATTTGAGCCCAGAAAGTCTGATTCCAAAGTCTATTCTCTATGGCTTCCTGTTGAAGGAGCTCAATACAGATAAGTGGGAGGCATGACAGTGTTGTTATTGGGGCCTCTAAGAGTCAGCCTGGGAATTGCCACCACCCTGGGGCTAGGGATGGCAGGTGTGTTTGTGGGTGGAGGTGTGTACTTGAATGATATTCTCCCTTGGGGCAATGTCTTGCAATATACACACCTTTCTGCTTCATCCTAGACACCAGTGTCTTCTCTACATCCTGCCGGGGACTCTCAGGCCTGGCAGGTTTGGGAGAAACAGGCTTGGAGTTCCCCCATCATAGATTGGGGGAGAGATTCCTCATCTCGTGAGGCTGACCCTGGTTTGGGGGCCTGGAGTTACTAATAGCAGCCTGCAGGACTGTGTCATCCAGCTGGTGACTCAGGACTCCAGGATCAGCCCCCTCCCCATCCGAATGAGGCCGCTACCTGGGTGAGGGGCTTAGAGTCCAAGATATGACCTGGGTCAGGGTTAGGGAGTACCCACCTGGGGTATAGCCTGCTCCCTGCCTCCTCTCCCAGGGCCTTGGCTAAACTCTGTTGTGGTATTGGAAGGAGGGGTGGGGAAGTGGGGAAGGGGGATGTGATAACCAGAACCACTTCCTGCCATTGGTGTTGAAAGCCAAGCTCTCTCTAAGTTCCCCTTGATGGGGGTTGGGGAGCCAGGGGTAAAGGAGGAAGTTGGGAGGGAGTAAAAAAAGGAGCGTTCTTGCTTGGATTGACTCTAGGAATCAGGCTCTGGCGTTCCAGGCAGGGTGTTCTCTCCCTGCTCCCCATTTGGTAAAGTTAGCTGGCACGAGGCAATCGTATTTAGAGTAGCTTCAAGCACTTATTACCATGTGCCAGGCACTTTATATAGGTTAACTCACTTGACCCTTATGACCCCTGAGGTAAGCACTATTATTACCCCATCTTACAGATGTGGAAACTGAGGCACTGACAGGTTGTGTAGACCAATCAGATCACACCGCAGGTTCATACCACAGCTGAGATTTGAACTTAAGCAGCGTGGCTCCAGAGTGTAGGCTTTTAGCTACCCGTCCTTATTACCCCCCTCACTTGGTCCCTGGCTTGCTTTGTGACATAAGAGAGGCAAATTCTTCACTCTGGGCCTCAGTTTCCTTAATGGTAATTGTGATGTTTGTCTCTTTGGTAATGAATTACTCATTCAGGTTCTCCCCTACTGGACTCTCAGTTCCGCAAGCATGAGGACAAAAGCTATCTTGGTCATTACTACATTCCCAGTTCTTAGCACAATGCCTGGTCTGTAAAAACTCAACTAATATTTGTTGAGTGTACGATGAGTGTGTCCATGTTTGAGTGTACGATGAAATTTTTGGACCATTGACAGAGAAAAATCAACATCTATCAGTTCTCAACCGGGGGTGCCTTTGCCGCTCCCACCCATCCCGGGGACATTTGGCAATGTTTGGTAACCTTTCTGGTTGTCACAACTGGCAGGGGGAGGTGCTACTGGTCTCTAGTGGGTGGAGGCTGGTGCTGCTACTAAACAATGCATAGGAAGGTCCTTCCAGACAAAGAATTATCAGCCCCAAATGTCAATATTGCTAAATTTGAGAACTATGACATACATACATAGATATGACATATTTTGTACAGTTGGGGGTAGTTCATGGATTCTCCTAGAGCCCATATCTGCCTCCAGATGAAGATTCCCCTGGATGGGAGGGTCTCTTTGTTTCCATCTCCAAAATCATATTGCTCTGACCCCATACTCTCAAATCTGGAATATAGTCACCCTGGGTCCCTTGTCCCAGCCTCTGATTCCCCAAAGTCCTGAGCCTCCTCTCTGATCTTCGGTGGGTGCAGGGGATCAGAGGAGAAGGGTCCAGGTTTTAAATCGCCTTCCTCGATCCCATCCCCCCACTCCCCTTCAACCCCTGGTCATCTCAGTTCCCCGTAAATGGCCATAAACGTGAAAAGCTTCAGAACCAGGGAGACCTAGGCTTGTGGTTCTCTGTATTAACTCAGTGATCAGAGACACGTTCCTTAACTGCTCTGAGCCTCAGTTTCCTCCTCTAAAAATGGGCGGGGTACTCATTGAACCAGCCTCACAGATGGCGGTGAGGATGAGCTGAGGTGCTTACAGGGAACTTACCACAGTACTACAAAGTAGATCTCCAGAAATGAATTAGTCTTATGGCTCAGAGGTGAAGTGACTTGCCCAAGGTCCCGTAGCTGGCGAATGGCAGAGCTGGGACTGAAAACCAGAACTGTGTGACTCCAAAGCAAATGCTCATCAATTAGTGAACTCTAGAGCTTCCATTTTCCTATAAGGGAAGCTAATTTTCTCCAACTCACGGACTCATTTATTAGATAAGCATATAAAGTGCTTGGCACATAAGCCCCTTAAACACACCTTACCGAATTTTTATTACTGGCCTTCCCAACTAATGCCTCAAAGAAGGCAAATGTAGATCCTGCCCTTTGCTGGCTGGCTGGCTGGGAAGAAGGAAGGGAGGGAGGCTGCTGGTTATTGGCATGGGTGGTGATAATTGGTGCTGGAGCTTGTGTGGGTGGAGCAGGGCTGGAGCACTGAAAGGCTCCTGGAGATTACCCCTTTCCCCCTACGTAGCAGTTGAAGAGTCCAAAGCCCAGAGAGGGGAAGGCACACACAGCAGATTAGAACCCAAGTCTCCTGCCTCCTCACTCCAAGTTGGAATCATGGCTTTGGCTCAGATAATTAAAAGCAATCATGGTAATTTGTTGAAGACTTGCAACATACACTGTGTTAAGCATTTTATCGGTTTGATCTCATTTTAACCTTACATCATTTAGGGACAAAGTCCCCTCCCTCCGCCCCCGCCTTTTTATTCCAGCTGAGAAAAATTCAGAGTGAGGACATTTGCCCAAGGCACTAAAGGAAGAGAATAAAGCCATGTCTGCTACCTTCCAGCTGCTACAAACACCCCGCTAGTTTGAAGGAGTCAGCCTGTATAGACAGCGGTTGCCCCAAGTGGAATTCCCCAGTTCCTGCCTCTCAGAGCCCACTCCTTCCAGGCCAGGTGGGGCAGCAAGAGGAAGCTGAGTCAAGGGAAACTTCCAGGGAGGAGAAAAGTGGACAGAGTCTGGGAGTGTGAGGAGGGTCCCACAGAGGGGACCAGAAAGGAGGATCACTAAGTTCAGATAGAGACCTCAGGGAATCTTCCATCCTCTTCCCTTAGGCTGACCACTTGCGGCAGTCAGATGAAGCGCTCAGGGAGTCCTCCAGCTTCATCTCCTCCCCTCTCTTTCAAACAGTTCTCACAAGCTCTGCAGTTTGCAAAACCCAATCTTCCCTTATGGGCCTGTGGTTTCCTGTAGGTCTCTGTGGGTCTGGGGTCCTGACTGACTCAGCAACGGGGACTGTGGGCAGAGGGGAGAGGAGGAGGTGGTGTAAGCCCTTTCTTTGCTTTCTCATGCTGGGGCTGCCAACACACACACACACACACACACACACACACACACACACACACACACCATCCCCTGAGTCAGCCCCTGCCTGGCCTGGCGGGAGGGGCGGGGTCACTGATTCAGTTAACAGCGCCTCCTTAAAGCCCCCACAAGTGCGGCTGCAGCCAGACACTGCTACCCTCACCATGAGCCCCTGGCTGTCCCTGGTCCTGGCGCTCCTGGCGCTGGGCTGCTGCACTGCTGCCCCCAGACGGCACCAGCCCACTGTTGTGGTCTTCCCAGGAGACCTGAGAACCAGTCTCACCAACACACAGCTGGCAGAGGTAGGCAAACACCCCAGACTAGAGTTGCAGTCCTCGAGTTGGAGTTCCAGGGAGGGTATGGAGCCTCAGAGGAGATATTTTGGGGCATATTGGGGGTGATGGGCAGGTGTAGAGAACAGAGGTGTCCAGGATCAGGCACTGGGGGGGGGGGGTCCTGTGGATGCGCCGGGCCATAATGGCTGGGAAAGGGTTAATGAGGATTTCCTAGCCGGGCAGTCGGAAACGGTGTTGAGGAGCATTGGAGGGTTCTGGAGGGGACATGGGCTGCGGTTGAACAGGGGTAAACTCTAGGGAGCCCTGAGGGAGGCGTGGCCAGGGGCATTCGGGGTTGGCAGGAGCTGAGGAAGTCTGCAGGAGAGGAGATACTTGGGCACTGGTGTCCAGGGTACCAAATGCTGGGTACCGTGCCTTGTTGCCACTCCCTGCGCTCCTAGAGGGATGAGGTCCTGACCCATTCGGGCACAGAAAGGGAGTCAAGGCTCTGGGAAATCTCTGCCCCTTCATCCACAGGAATATCTGTACCGCTATGGCTACACTAAAGTGGCGGAGTTTGGAAACGACAACCAGTCCCTGAGCCGGGCATTGCGGGTTCTCCAGAAGCGCCTGGCTCTGCCGGAGACTGGAGAGCTGGACAGCACCACCCTGGAGGCGATGCGTGCCCCGCGCTGCGGCGTCCCAGACCTGGGCCAATTCCAGACCTTTGAGGGTGACCTCAAGTGGCACCACCAGAACATCACGTACTGGTGCGCGGCGGGGTCCCGCGGGGACAGCGGGAGTCGGGTGGGGAGGTCGGTCCTCAGAGGCGCGGGCGGTCGGTGAACACTTCCTGTCTTACACCTATCGGTGGGTTTCACTAAATGTGCAGCCCGGGGCAAGGGGATCCACCTTTGAGCCTCTGTTTTCCCTTTGGGGAAATGCGCCTCACAATCTGAGTCTTCCTTGCCAGGGCCATTGTGAGTGTCCAAAGAGAAAGATGCGTCTGACAGTGCTTTATTGGTGAAAGCGTGGAGCGCAGAGAGCGTTGTGGCTGTTGAAGTCCCGGAGACAGAGGGTATTGCGGTTGCCCCTGCTCCCACCTCTCACTTCTGGACTCTGTCCTCCTGCCTTTCCCCGACAGGATCGAAAACTATTCGGAAGACTTGCCGCAGGACGTGATCGACGACGCCTTTGCCCGCGCTTTCGACGTCTGGAGCAAGGTGACGCCGCTCACCTTCACTCGCGTGTACGGCCGGGAAGCCGACATTGTCATCCAGTTTGGTGTTCGGGGTGAGAACGCGAGAAGGGACAAGCCAAGAGGGTCTGGGGACAGGGGAGAGAAGACCATGTAGAGAGTAGAGGGGGCACTGGTCAGGCTGTCTCTTGCTTGTCCCCCCAACCCTGACCCCCTCCCCCCCGCCCTCCCTTATGGCGCCTCCTCTTCCGTGACCCAGCACAGCGCGGGGACGCAAGGCCCACTCAGTTCCGCGCCCTTGGGTAGCACACAATCTGCACACCCGTACGCAGCTAACTCTTCTTCCCACCTGCTTCCTCAGAGCACGGCGATGGCTATCCCTTCGACGGGAAGGACGGGCTCCTGGCACACGCCTTTCCTCCTGGCCCCGGAATTCAAGGAGACGCCCATTTCGACGACGAAGAGTTGTGGTCTCTGGGCAAGGGCGTCGGTGAGATTCTGCGCCGCCGCGACGCCCATTCCCTTTCCTTCTCGTGCCCGTCACCATTCGCCCTGACCCCGTCCCTCTCCTCCTGCAGTGGTTCAGACCCACTTTGGAAACGCTGGTGGCGCCCCCTGCCACTTCCCCTTCAACTTCGAGGGCCGCTCCTACTCCGCCTGCACCACTGACGGCCGCTCAGACGACTTGCCCTGGTGCAGCACCACGGCCAACTTTGACGTTGACCATCTGTTCGGCTTCTGCCCCAGCGAGAGTGAGTGCGGGGTCGCGGCGACGGTGGGGGACGCCCACCACCCTCGAGGGTCCAGAAGCCTGGGTTTTAATCCCAGCTCTGTCACTAGTGCTGTGTGGCCTGCAAGTCACTCGCCTGTGCTCTGGGCCCAGCTTCCTCATCTGTGAAATGAGGAGACGAGGAATGGAGTACACGGGTGGCCTGTGGGTCAGTAAACTCCGGGTAATGTGTGGGCCTCCCCAGGACTCTACACCCAGCACGGCAATGCAGACGGCAAGCCCTGCGTGTTTCCGTTCACTTTCGAGGGCCGCTCCTACTCCGCCTGCACCACAGACGGTCGCTCGGACGGCTACCGCTGGTGCGCCACCACCGCTAACTATGACCAGGACAAACTCTATGGCTTCTGCCCCACCCGAGGTATCTCTTCCCCGCCTACCAGATTCAGCATTGGTCCCAGACCAATGCTGGGACCTCCACCCATCAGTTTGTCTCTCCACTTGTCTTTGGTCCTCAGGACCGCCGTGACAATGCCCATCCTCACCCCAGCCCCGCCCCCTGACTGCCAATTGCCTCCGCCCCGTCCGTGTGGCTTGGCCTTTAGCCTCGCCTGCTGCCTCTCACTTGGTCTCAGGTCCCCAGGCCCCGCCCACCAGCCTCGCCTGGGCTCAGCGGCGCCGCGCATTGCCCTCTAGGCTTTAAAAACCGCACCAAGATTCTCTAGCTCCTTCTTTGACCTGCCCCTGGCTCCTTATTGGATCCACCTACCGGGCTCACCCAAGGCCCTGGGTCTTTCCAGTCGACTCGACGGTGAGCGGGGGCAATTCGGCCGGGGAGCCGTGCGTGTTCCCCTTCGTTTTCCTGGGCAAGGAGTACTCAACCTGTACCAGAGAGGGTCGCAGCGATGGGCGCCTCTGGTGTGCCACCACCTCCGACTTCGACAGCGACAAGAAGTGGGGCTTCTGCCCAGACCAAGGTGGGCAGGGTTCTGAGGTTCTGGGGCTGGGGGTAGTTGGGATGTGAGCGGACAGGGCTCACGTCTCAGGCTCTCTTTGACCTCCAGGGTACAGCCTGTTCCTCGTGGCTGCACATGAGTTCGGCCATGCGCTAGGCTTAGATCACACATCCGTGCCAGAGGCGCTCATGTACCCCATGTACAGCTACACCGACGGGCCCCCCCTGCATGAGGACGACGTGAAGGGCATCCAGCATCTGTATGGTGAGGTTTTGGGGCAGGGATGGAGGGAGGAGAGGGAAGGGCAGAGAATGGGGAGCGGTGGGGCAAGTTGGGACCTCAACATCTATGTACAGGGAAGCCTGGGTCCAGCGGGTCTAATGGCTGAGGGGTCAGTGCTTTGCGATGGTGATAAAGAACTGAGACTCTAGGGTGAGACGGACATAGGTTCAAAAGCCAGTCCAGCCACTTCCTGGGTAGGTGACCTCGGGTATGTTACTCCACCCCACAATTTCCTCATCTGTAAGGTGAGGCTAATAATAGTACCGGCCTCACAGAGTTATCAGGAGGTCTAAGTGAGTTAGAATAACGCCTGGCATACAGTAAGCACCATGTAAGTGTCTGACCATATATATACAGTCACTTATTATCATTAGTATTATTTCCTCATTTTAAAAAATGGGGATTTTAAAGAATCCACTTTATGGGTTTTTCTTTTTTAAGATCATGCTAGCTAATGTGAGTTGATCAAGCCTTTAACACTAAGTTTAGCACTGAGCTTGTGTTCAAAAAACATTTCTCTCCCAGCTGGGAGGTGGAAGGAAGAGGGGTTTTCCTGCCTGTCTTCTGTTCTAGGGCCCAGCCGGGCCTGATGAGCCCAGGGACTGGATAAATATGGCTTGAATGAAATATGGCTTGAGTGTAGGAAAGGACACCCCTTCCTGTGGTGAGGGGAAGGCAGGCTCGGACATCTAAAGTGTGGAAGTGAGTGCCAGCGGGGGATTCATAGGCTTTGGGGAGTAGATATTTCAGGGGCCCAGAGGTATGCAGAAATAGTGGGTGTCTCACCTGGTGTCTCTTTTTAGGTCCTCGCCCTAAACCTGAGCCACAGCCTCCAACCACCACACCTGCAACCCAGCCCACCGCTCCCCCAGTGGTCTGCACCACTGGGCCTCCCACTGCCCATCCCTCCACGAGTCCCACTGCTGGCCCCACAGGATCCCCTTCAGTTGGTCCCACGGGTCCCCCGACTGCTGGCCCTACTGAGGCCCCAACAGTGTCTTTGGATCCATCTGAGGATGTCTGCAACGTAGACATCTTCGATGCCATCGCAGAAATCGGGAATCGCCTGCATTTTTTCAAGGATGGGTGAGGGGCAGGGATGTATGGCAAGGAAGGGGGCTTGGAGGAGGGACCTGCCTGTCCCTTCCCGCTCACTCGTCTTTGGCTCAAGTTTCAGTGCCCCACCATTGCCCTTTCACATTTCCAGGAAGTACTGGCAGTTCTCTGAGGGCCAGAGACGCAGTGTGCAAGGCC
Organism: Rhinolophus ferrumequinum; assembly: GCF_004115265.2. Taxonomy (NCBI): domain Eukaryota; kingdom Metazoa; phylum Chordata; class Mammalia; order Chiroptera; family Rhinolophidae; genus Rhinolophus; species Rhinolophus ferrumequinum. The sequence continues at coordinate 12,177,025 of NC_046306.1, read as the reverse complement.
CCTTCCTCATCAGGGACACGTGGCCTACACTGCCGCACAAGCTGGACTCCGCCTTTGAGGATCCTCTCACCAAGAAGATTTTTTTCTTCTCTGGTTAGTGTCCTCCTTTCTCACTTCCCTCCTCCCTGACCCCCTCACCAATCTAGGAGGACCAAGAGACCGCGGATAATCCATAAAATGTCTTGCGCGGATTAGAAAAAGATACTCCCTCCTGGCGGATGCAATTTAGCAAATTTAGCGGGGGAGGGGGCAGGATGAATTTCAGCTCCCCTCCTCACCGCACCCTTGCACAATCGTACTGAGCGGCTCTGCTCGTTGGGCGCAAAGACTGCGGTTACGCCAGGCTTGGAAAGGCCTCGTTGGCTTTTCCCTTTTGACATTCAGGGAGAATGTGTGCCTTCTCCCTGCCCCCAGACCGATGCGATCCTTCTCCCCCGCAGGGCGCCAAGTGTGGGTCTACACAGGCCCGTCGGTGATAGGCCCGAGGCGTCTGGACAAGCTGGGCTTGGGTCCGGAGGTGACCCAAGTCACCGGTGGCCTCCCTCGCGGCGGGGGTAAGGTGCTGCTGTTCAGCGGGCAGAACTTCTGGAGGTGAGGGCCAGGGAGACCGCCAGTAGGGGGAGCCCGGGCGAAATCCGCCTGTCGGCAGGCTCAGCACCTGTCTCCTCGCCACCTTCCTGCAGGTTCGACGTGAAGACACAGAAGGTGGATCCCCAGAGCGCTAGCCCTGTGGACCATATGTTCCCCGGGGTGCCCTTGAACACGCACGACATCTTCCAGTACCGAGGTGAGGGCTGCAGACGGGGGTTAGGGGAGGGTCCTTCCCTGAGGCACCTCCTCCCGTGGTAGAGATTGGTCAAATAGTGAGCGAGAAGGGAAAAGCCCCTGACGATTGAGGCAAATGCCCCAGCATGGATATAAACTCCCTATAAAGGCAGGGACTTCCCCAGATCATACAGGGACACAGGGGCACAACCAGAGCTAGGATCCAAATTGCCTGCCTCTTTCCCCTACAGTATAGGACACATGATTTGCACGAAGGCTCATTGTTTTATCAGACAACATTTACCAAGTGCCTGTAATGTGCCAGGCATTGTGCTGCCCCTGGGAATATCATGATAAATAAAGCAATTCATAGCTGTGTGTCACTGCTACTTGCGGAGCCTCAGTTTCCCCATTTGGAAAATGGGGGTGGTAGCTGGAATTGTACTTGTTTTCTCTTTCTCCCCGCTCATATACAATTAGTTGACAAGTTCTGTTAACTCTACCACCCATATATTTACTTTCACTATCTTCTTTGCAAACTCCCTAGTCCAAGCCATCTTGGTTGTCCAATACCTTTCATATAATCTCTGGGAATAAGGAAGGGTTAGGAGTGGGAGACCTCCCAAGGAGTGGTCTTGAGGGTGACTTCAGACCTTTTCCAAGAAACTGACATGATCTGACATCTCCGCCCTCATCCCCTTCCACTACTCCTGTCATTCTCTCTGTTCACTCCACCCGCACTGGCCTTCTGGCTGCTCTTTGAACACATCAAGGTCATTCCTTGCTTAGGGCCTTGTGCCAGTTGTTCCCTCTGCCTGGGAGGTTTTTTTCCCAGATTGTCACTGGTCTGCCCTCCTCTCATTCTTCAGGTCTCAGCATTACAGCCACCGTTTTAAAGAACCCTTCTCTGACCCTCATTATCTATTCACTTACTTGCTTTTACTTCTTCTGCATTGTCAAAACCAATCTTTTATTTACATGATTGTTTGGTAATCATCTGTCTTACTCCACTTGAGTGTAAGCACCAAAAGAACTTAGATCATGCCTGCAATTGTTCTCTACTGTATTCCCAGTGCTTCTAACAGTGCTTGGCATGATTACTATTTGTTGAATGAATGAACGGATTTGTTGAATGAATGTTGAAATTGGCCATGAGCACCTACTGTGTGCCAGGCTCTGTGCTAGTGCTTTGGACATCAGTGTCTGTGTCTTCCAGCATCTCTGTGGGGGAGATGGAGGGGTCATGTGAAAAACTTGGAAAGATCTAGAAAGGGCAGGAGGGATGATTGTAAAGATTTTCCTCTTGTTTCTATATGTGCATGTGGGAGAGTTGGAATTACCCTTCTTGTACCTGCCTCTCCCCTGCAGAGAAAGCTTACTTCTGCCAGGAGCGCTTCTACTGGCGCGTGAATTTCCGGAATGAGATGAACCAAGTGGACGAAGTGGGCTACGTGACCTATGACATCCTGCAGTGCCCTGAGGCCTAAGGTTCACCATCCTGTTTCAGCACCGCAGTGTGTCCCCATGGGGACCATCCTGATGGGGAAGGAGCCAGTTTGCCGGATACAAACTGGTGGGTCTCTTCTGGAGGAAAAAAGGAGGAGTGGAGGTGGGCTGGGCCCTCTTGTCCCACCTTCCTTTTTTGTTGTTGGAATGTCTTTAATAAACTTGGATTCTTTAACCTTGAGATTTATTTATGTATATATGCATGCATGTACATATATGTATGTATGTATTTAACAAAGTGCTTGTTTTGTGACAAGCAGTGTTCTAAGTACTTCATAAATATTAACATATTTAATTATGCCTATTAGGAAAGTACAGTGTGATTATTCCTGTTTTACAGCCAAGGAAATGGCTAACCATTCATCAAACATTTATTTACTTTTATTTTTATTTTTTTTAAAGATTTTATTGGGGAAGGGGGACAGGACTTTATTGGGGAACAGTGTGTACTTCCAGGACTTTTTTCCAAGTCAAGTTGTTGTCCTTTCAATCTTAGTTGTGGAGGGCTAAGGGTCCAGTTGCTGTTGCTAGTTGCAGGGGGTGCAGCCCACCATCCCTTGCAGGACTCGAGGAATCGAACTGGCAACCTTGTGGTTGAGAGCCCACTGGCCTATGTGGGAATCGAACCGGCAGCCTTCAGAGTTAGGAGCACGGAGCTCCAACTGCCTGAGCCACCGGGCCGGCCCCCATCAAACATTTATTGAACCCCTGCATGGAGCCAGGCCCCGTAATGGGCACAGGGGATAGAGAGATGCATTGGACTATGTTTCTGTCCCAAGGACCTCTCAGTGGCCCTCAAACTTTAGGGTTCATAAAAGTACCCTTAGAACTTCCTTAAAATGCAGACTCCAGGCTCCACCCCCAGAGAATCTAACTCAGTTATAAGTGATTCTGTGGCTGGTGGGGATGGGATTACACTTAGAGAATGTGCAGTGTGTGACCCTTTATCCTAAAGATGTGTGTGTATGTATGATTCTGTGTGTTGTGGTTGAAGTCAGGGGACATTCTCAAGCCAAGATGACATCTGATCTTGAACTGAAGCTGGAAGGATGAGCAAGAGTGACTGTACAAATAGAACTGTCTTCTAAGAGTTGTTTATCAAGAACCATTAATCTAAAAATGTGCCTACTCTCTATCCCTCATACATACGTACACAAAACAACACATAGAAGGATGTTGATTGCAGCATTGTTTGTACAATGAGACACTGGTCACAAGCTAAGTGCCATGTGCAAGGTAGGAGTGGATAACTGAAATATGGACTATATGCACGATGACAGTGAAACTGACAGTTAACAGTAAACACGATTAGGTATTAGATCCTAGAGCCTAGAGATATAGATATAGTCTTTAACTAAATGTGTCAATTGCTTTGGTTGTCACTTAGCTTATAGTCAAAGATTAAGAAAATATGTTGATCATGTCCTAGAGGCCTGCCTGTAAAGCAAGTTCCAGGAAAAATGTTTACAAGTACACTTTGCTTGAGATAATAGAAAAATGTATCTACTTAAGGTTAAACAATAACAAAAGTCACAAGATGTTTAGTTTCTGCCTTTTGCTCTAAAGATAACATCACTGATGCACGGTTATGAGATGTTTCTCAGAATCTTGGTTCCTCAACCTGTTTAGATCACCTGATCACAGTGATGAAGACAACAGACAAGATGATGTCAGGAACTAAATTAATCAGACTAGGGAGAATCGCTGAGGCTTGCATGAGAACTAGCCAAATCAGCTTCACCCGTGACCCCTACAACCTAACTCTCCATCTTTGCCTTTAAAAACCCTTGATCAAAAGTCATTGGGGAGTTTGGATTTTGAGCGCTAGCTTGCTGTTCTCCTGGCTTGGTGCCCTGCCAATAAATTGCTTTAATTTCTCCACTGCAAAATTCAGTAGTCAGTTTGGCTCTGCTTCTTATTGAATGGGTAGACCCTCTTCTGTTCAGTAACAATAGTAGCTACTCCTAGTATAGCACTGGCTATACACCAAGCACGGCTCCATGCGCTTTCTGTGTGTTAACACAGCTAATCCTTAAAACAAACCTATGAAACAGGTATTATTTTTACTTTATAGGTACTATTACTATTGCCATCACCACCACCACCACCCCCATTTTACAAATGAGGAAACTGAAACACAGCTCACCTGAATTCTCATAGCCGGTGAGCGGTGACAGTGAGATTTGAAGGTGGGCTCTTGGTGCACATGCTGGGAGAAGAGAAAAAGCAGGCAGTTTTTGGGAAATGACAAATGGCTAAGAACTCTAGTATGTGGTTTTAGAGTTCCACATACTAGAGGTGGATGAGAGGGGCGCAGAGAGGATTCTGGAATGGTGGTCTGGACTAGACAAGAGAAGATCTGAATGCCAGGTTTAAGAGTGTGGACTTGACGCAAGGATAGCAAAGGGACTTGACTGAAGGCTGGGCGGGTGAGTGGCGGTAATGGGCTTGATCAGATTTGATCATCTTCTGACCTGGGGCTCAAGTGGGCGTTTAACGAGGGATTCCGAGGACTTCCTTCCCAGTGTCCTCCGGGTGGAGCCCCTCTCCCCTAACTCATCCATTTCTTGCTCAGGAATGACCCACTCTGATCGGCATACAAGTATTCCTTAATATGGCTTGTTTAAAATTCCTCTGGACCCCTGAGTCTCTCCAGATACTGTTCTGTTTCTCTACTCCCCCCATTTATGATAACACTTCCCCAAGGTAAGGGTTTCTAATCATTGTCTCCACTTCTTCAATTCCCATTCTTTCAGTTACTTCCACCCTGGCTCCCACCCCACCACACCACTGAGATCACTCTCTTTCAAGTCACCTGAGATTGTCCTGTAGCCAGATGCAGTGGGTACTCCTCTGTGCTCATCCGACACCAACTCTTAGGTCATTTGACATAGTTGATCATGCCCTTCTTCCTGAAAATTTTCTTCACTTGGTCTCTGGGTTCACTTACTCCTGGTTCTCCTCCTGTCTCACTGGTTGGGCTTTCCTCTTTCCAACCTCTAAATGATGGCGTGCACTTGTGCTCAATCCTTGGACGCCTACTCTGTGTACAGTCATTCCCTGTGATCTTGTCTAGCCCGACAAGCTTTAAACAGTATCTCTGTGCTAAAGACTACAACATTTATATCTCCAGACTTAACCTCTCCTGTGAGCTCCTGACTTGTATGTTCCTGCCATCTCTGCATGGTCCTTAGGCGACAACAGGCATCTCAACTTAACAGGTCCAACTGAACGCTTGGGCTCCACCTTCCAAACATGCTTTTCTATCGTCATCACCTGCTCTCAATCATGCTTAAAACCTGGTCAGTCCTAAAATCTAGCTGTCTGTAAAACTCCTTATTCTAGTACAGAGTTTTTCAACCTCCGCACTATTTAGGGCCAGATAGTTCTTTGTAGTGGGGAACTGTAAAATGTTTGGTGTCTTCCTGCAGGAGGTAGAGGGATCCATGGATAGACAGATGCCAGACCCATTCAGGGTCAGTCCTCCTCTCCATACCACAGCTCCCAACGTAGGGTGGGTGGTAGAGTGCAGGGAGCTGATGATAAACCTGTGGCTCACGGGCAGGCAGCCGTGGTACAAGCCGAGATGGTGCAAGTGGCCTCTACCTCTAGATGCCAGTACCACCTTCCCTCCCTTTGTCACAACCAAAAATGTCTGAATATTCCCAGCACAGCGGGCACTAGGACCCTGCGCGGCGTGGCGTCCGGGGGGCGGCGGGCGAGGAGGGGGGAATCAGCTCTTTCTGCCTCCTAGAGCCGGGCTGCGGCCACTTGTGCGATCCCGACTGTACCGCCGTCGCCCGGGTCCTTTCCTTACCATGAGCCGTAGGTTCACTGTCACCTCGCTGCCACCCGCGGGGCTCGCCGGGACCCCTGACCGAGAGTCCCACCGGCGTTCAGCCGCTAATATCCGCCAGCTCTCTGGGGAAGACGCCAAAGGTAGAGGCCGCAAGGGGCGGGGCCTGCCGGAGTGGGGCGGGGCAAGATAAGGGGAGGGGCCACGGTGGGCGGGCCTTCTGTTGGAAGGGGCGGGGCGTTCCAGCCGAGGGCCAGCTAGGGGCGTGGAGCTGAGACCTAGGGGGGCAGGAGGGAAGAGGGATGGAAAATTGTGAAGGGAGGGGCCAAATTCGAGGTGGGCGGGGATACGGGAAGAAATTAGGGCCAGAGGCGAAGGGGCGGGTCTTGTGATGGAGGGGATAGTGTCCAGGGTGGTGGGCTGTAGGGTACTGAAGGGGCGGTGTCATCTAGGGTAGGAGGCAGGACCAGAGGGGAGAAGGTGCAACCAGGGAATGGGGAGGGCGATGTGATTAAGGGGTGGGTCCAGAGCCAATGGGAGGAAGCAGGACTAGCTGGGTTTGGGGCAGAAAAGGGAGCGACCAGAGGGGAAGGGTTGGGCCAGGAGAATAGGGATAGGGTCAGGCTGGGGGTAGGGTTGAGGTTGGGAGGGAAAATGAGTCCGGGTCGGTGAGGCAGGTGCTGGTCAGTCGGTCACTGGTGCCTGGCTCATCTTCCAACCCTCGGTCTCCCTAGAGGCGTCGCGGACAGCTCCGGGGATCCCGGGAAGGAGATGGGGAAAAGAGAAGATACTTTAGATGCCCGGCAGCTAGACCTTTGGAGGATCCCGTAGGGACTCCAGTCACGACACTCACTGAGGACCCACTTAGCTCTCTCTGCTCCGTGTTCAGAAAGGTTGGGTGGAGCCAGTTCAGGAGGAATTGAGGACGTCTACCTCGAGGGCCCAGTGCAGTGGTCTTGTAAGGGAAGTTACACGCAGGGCACAGAAGAGAGAGGAGGGGCAGAATTCTTCTAGCCTTCAGTGAAGAATTAGCATCCTGGATGCACACACAGTCTTCTCCGCAGGGGGCACTTGTCAGGGGTCCCTTCCCTCCCTGGCTCTGTGTCCCTCAGGTCTGGAAGGAACGTGGCGAATCGGCCTGGAGTGGCCCCCGCGCCGGGAGGAGGAAGAGCCTCCCCGGGCCGCCAGGGGTCGCTGCTGAGCCGCAGGTGAGCTCACCCTGACTCCAGCAAAACTTAAGCACCAAAATCCCTCAAGGAGCCCTTTGGGGGTTTCTTTGGAGAACTCCCTCGTTGTATAGATGACCAAACGGAGGCCTAGATTTCCACAGGGCTCCAGCCCGTGAACCAACCACGCTTCCTGGATGTGGCCACTCGGGTTTCTTGGGTTTCTTCCACTCTTCATCTTTCCCATAATCTGTCAGCCCCTTTCTCATTTTCATGAATGCCCTTGCCATCCTTCCAGATTTAAAAACCAGAACTCCAGGAGCCGTTCTCAATGCCTCCTTTTCTCTTCCCACTGAGGGGGTCCTCACGTCTTGACCACTCCCCCTCCAAACCTGTCACCGTCACCCTGGTCCAAACCTCCATCATCTGTCACGTGCCCCCAACCACAGCCCCGTCACTCATTTGCGCCTGCTAAGCCTATGCTAACCGCCCTCCACACAAGCTCCCCATTGCTGGTAGGATAAAGGCCAAACCCTTTAGTCTGTCATTCAAACTTTTCCTCATGGACTCCTGGTATATCTGTGGGTGTTCATCTCTCCACCTTCAGTAGCCAGGGAAACGCCTACTCACTCTGTACGTTATAGCTCATTTCACCTCTTCTGAAAACGTTGTTCGCTTTCCTTCACTCCCAGGCAGAGGCAGTCACTCCTCTTTTGCCCACCCACCCACTGCACCATTAGAGCACATGTCTCAACGGATGAAAGTTGTGTACTTTCATGTCTCCTGCATCTCCAGGGCAGGGACCATATCCTTTTCTAAAAATTTAATCTTTGTTACTGTAATTTTATTTATTTATTTACTTTTAATTAAAGTATTGTTGACATACAATATTATGTTAGTTTCAGGTGTACAACGTAATGATTTGTCATTTATATACATTACAAAGTGATCTCCATAAGTCTAGTAACCATCTGTCACCATACAAAGTTATTATGATATTATGGACTATATTCCCTATGTTGGACATTACATCCCCATGACTTATTTATTTTGTAACTGGAAGTTTGGACCTCTGAATCCCCTTCCCTTTTTTCTTTTCTTTTCTTTTCTTTTTTTTTTTAACCTATGCTTCCATCCCTCTCCCCTCTGGTAACCATTGATTTGTTCTCTGTATTTGAGTCTGTTTCGGTCTTGTTTGTTCATTTGTTTTTTGTTTTTTGTTATTTTTGGATTTCACATATAAGTGAAATCATATGGTATTTATCTTTGGGACTTATTTCAATTAGGATAAGACCCTCTAGGTCCATCCCTGTTGTCACAGTGGCAAGACTTCATTCTTTTTTTAATGGCTGAATAGAGACTATGTCCTTTTATCTTTGTGTTCCAAGTTCTAAGCCCACATCCTGGCACTTAGCAGGGGCTTAATGCTCATCAGATGAGAGGAGAAGTGGCTGTAGGCTCCTGCTTCTCCTACCCCTGCCATCTCTCCTCTCAATCCCCACCCCCTGGCCTGAGAATAGTTCTCTCTCTCTCTCTCTCTCTCTCTCTCTCTCTCTCTCTCTAATCTCGGCTTTTAGTTTGGGGTGTACAGATATGTGTGCAAACTGGATGTGAATCTGGAAAGCTGCATGCCTGTGGCAGAGGCAGCGTGTGTGTGTGTGTGTGTCTTTCTGTGTCTTGCGTAAGAAGAATCCCACGCCAGCTCTGATGACCCGTGGGGTGGTCAGTGAGTCAGTGCTTATGTGTGTCACTGTATGCCAGTGTGCTGACAGGCATGTTGATGATGTGTATATTTCTGTGTCTGTCTGTAGGGTGGATACCTGTGTGCTGAGTTTATTGGAAATTCCATCTTGAGAATGATTTGGGTGGCTTTTAACCTTTTAGGCCCTGAGACAGTCTCCAGTACCTCGTCCTTGGTAGGTCACTGCGTGAGGAACTGGACAAGGGCTCCCCAAGGGAACCAAACATCTGATGGTATCTCTCCCACAGCTATTCTTGTATCAGCCCTCTGGGCCCAGGGAAGTACTCTGCCCACCTCTCGTCCTCACCCAGGCCCACAGGGAGAGAAGGCAGCATGTGCAAGGTGGAGGAAGGCTTAGGGGAGGTTATGTAAGTCACTTGCATATGAGCGTTAGTTTTCATTCTGGACCAAGGGAGTGGAGTTTGTCCCTGGAGATGCTTCCTGCTTCTAGGGGATCCGCTATAGGTAGGAACATGACTTACAGGGGTGAAAGGAGCAAGTCAGAGGCTGAGCCTTGAATCTACTACTAACCCTGGGCTGCAGCCCCCATGCCTCAGTTGCCTCATCTGTACCATGGGAAGATTGATAATAACTTGGCTGGATAGAAGTGGACCTGACCAGTTGTGACAACTCTGAGGCAACTGAGGCATGGGGGCTACTCCCCTGTCCCTTTACACCACTCCCTGCTGTGTCTTCCTCACGGAGGAAGGTAGAGCACTAGAAAGAGCCCTGGGCTTGGGTCAAGACTCGTAGGAGATGGATACATCCCTACAGAATGAGAGGGAGCTAACTGATGCTAGGGGGACAGAGCCACAATGTAGCCCATCCGTGTTCTAGCTCAGGCTCTGTGTGGTCTTGAGCACAACGCTTCCTCTCTCTGGGCCTCAGTGCCCTCATCTGCAGTATAAAGGAGCTGAGCAGGAAACTATATGAAGGTCTTTCTAGCCATAAAAATACTAAGATTCTTTCATGATCTAGAAGGGTGAAGTTCCCTGCCTCCCCCATACCCAAACCTCATGTTTCAGTTTCTCTGTCTGTAAACTGGGAAAGACTACACTGGTATAAATATCTGATCTAGAGCTCTCTAATCTGTCCAAGGAGTTCTCTAGTCACACCCTCCTCAAGCCAGAGCTCAGAGTCTCACTGCCCAGTACCTCAGCCCAAGGTGAGCCCTGGGAATCTCCATGGCAACAAACTGGTTATGAACGGGGCTGCAGTTGCCATGGTGATGGGCTCCTCTCTCTCTCTCTCTCTCTCTCTCTCTCTCTCTCTCTTTCATCCCCCTCATCTCCCCTTCCCTCTTCTCAGTGAACCAGAATGAACTGTGGGCCCCAGCTCTCCAGGTGAGGTGGGGGTGGGGGGTGGATGCAGTGAGCAGGGGGTCCAGATTGAAAAGAGGGAAGGTGGACTGAATCTGTAGGGGGATGGGGGGCTGTTGGGGTGCCATTGTCATGGTGACGGGGCTGCAGCCTGTTAATTAAGCCCCTGGTTGCCACGGAGACTATAGTGGTTGACGTGCTCTGCGGCGAGCCCCGTGTATGGGATGTGCTGTGTGCTGGACTCATCAATTCACTGCAAGGGTTTTGGGCCTGGAGGATGGGGCGTGCAGGTGGGGGAGAGAGGGGTGAAGGAGGGAGTTCAGGGCCTTGGCTCTGTGAGGTCAAACCTGGGGGTGGGTGGGTTAGGTCGTGGAGTAATGATATGGAGATAAGATGGATAGGAACTGAGTCACTGGGAGGGAAACTATGTCTGCCTCTCATGGAAAGAAGACCCAGTCAGGTGGCTCCATCTTCCTCCAAACAGCCCCTCATTCTGGTGCAGTGGATGGAGCCCCGAGCTGGAAGTCAGGGAGCTGCATTCTAGTCCCCAGTCTGCCACAAGTTCACCCCATGAAGAAAATTTGCACCTTTCCATTTCTAGACTCCAACTTCTCCATAAATGGGGAGTGGTGAAAAATAATTTATAAAGTTTCTTCCAGTTCCCAAATCCAGATACGTAGGAGGCAGGTCCTCCGACCTTTCTTTCTCTCTGAGAGGTGTAAAGTAGGAGCAGGGGTCAGTGTTAGAGACTCAGAGTTCAGAAATAAGACCCTGATCAGCTCTACCTCTTGTGTTGCTTTTAAGAGAGGGTTCCCCTAACCCTAGATCTTCCTAGGGCTCTGGGTGGGGATAGGGTTCTGACCTGGGGCTCAGAGCTGAGGGACACCTCATTGGTGACATTACTGGCCCCGTCGAGGCTGGCAATGCAGGAAGTGCCTGCAATGGGTTTTCTCGAAGCCTCACTGCAGAGTGTTGGCCTGAGGCCAGAATAGGGACCAGTCTCCCTGAGAGGTGGGGGCTGTGAATTGAAGGGTTGGGGCCTCCCTTTGGGGCTGTGTCCTCACTTCCTCGGCTCCTGAGGAAGGGCTCCATGGCATTAGTTTGAAATAAATGCGGAGAGAAGTAGGAATTTTCAGAGAGGGAAGAAGTCCCATGGATTATGCAGCCTAACCCTTTCATTTTACAGATGGAGATGCTGAATCTCCAGGAGAGGACCTCAGTCTTGCCCAGGGATATGCAGAGTTTTGGGGCAGAGGACAGGATGGCACCATTATCTCCCGAATCCCAGATGCCTCGTGAGATAGTAACTCTCGTGCAGGTGGACAGATGGTATACCCAGGGGAAGAAGAGTCACCTGTACTCCCTTGGGATCTAGGTTTCCCTCATGGCTGGACTCAGTCCCTGAATGGCCAGGGCTCTAGGCCACAAATGAAGGAAAATGCCCCCAGGAGAATATCCAAGACCTGAGATTGCTGAAAAAAAATCTCAGAATTTAATTTATTTCACAACACTTCCCAGGCAAGCATAGTACCTTTTTTACTACGTTACCTGTCCCGATAGAAAAGTGGAAAACCGTAATGCTGCTGCTGCTGCTGCTGGTGGTATGTGTGTAGTGGAGTTCTTAGAAGTTCTTAAACACTGGCCTACCCACCTGTTATCCTTTTAACCTCTGTCACCAATCCAAATTCATCTCACTTTTGTGTGTGTGGTTTTCTCTCTGGGAAAGCCAAGACCAATTTTCACACCTGTTGGAATAGCTAACTCTCCAACCCTAGAGTTCTTCCAGCATCCACAGAACTCAGTGGCAGTGATACCTTATTGGTATCAGAGGCCCTTTTCAGTCAGTTGCTGAGGACTCCATGTTTGACTCAATTTGAAGCCACTGACAAATGTGTAGAGGGGAAACTGAGCTGAAGGTCTTGTCCATGGTTCTGAAAAGTCACATCCAGTCATATGGAGGCTTTTTAGGACACTTAAAAGATCTTCTGGGGGGCAGCTGGTTAGCTCAGTTGGTTAGAGCGCGGTGCTCTTAACACCAAGGTTACCGATTCGATCCCCACATGGGCCAGTGTGAGCTGCGCCCTCCACAACTAGATTGAAACAACTACTTGACTTGGAGCTGATGGGTCCTGGAAAAACACACTTAAAATAAATAAAAGTTTTATGTTTTATTTTTTTATTTTTTTTAAAAAAGGTCTTCTAGGCCCACCTTCAGTTGCAAGCCGATAGGCCACTCAAGTCTGGCACCTCTGAAGCCTGAGCACAAGAAAAGGGAGATAACTCATCTCAGACCCAGTCCCTGTTCCTTTTTCAGTAGCCAAGAATCAGAGGTGCTGAGCAGTGTGGATATGGCCGCATCCTGTCCCTGCTGTTGGGGCCAGGGTCAGTTTTAAAAGAAGTTCTATTGAGGAGCAGAGTCCTAACCTGTGGAATAAAGAGACCTGGGTCTTAGTCTAAGTTCTGTCATTCACGGGCATTGTGTCCACAAGCAGTCATTTATTTCTCGTCTTCGGGCCTTAACTTTCTCATCTGTAAAATGAAAGTTGTGCATTAGATAAGATGATCCATGCCATCTCTTCACCCCTGGAACTCTCCTGGAACTTAGAGGGCTAGCGTTGGGGGCTAGGGAGAGTCTGGGAATAATTTCCCTTTAATCCGTTATCACCCTGTGATGTTTAGATCTTCCAGAGACAAAGGGTCCAAACCTCTTAGGCTGCTCCCTGAGCTGTCTCCCGCTGACCCCAGCCTGGATTCTAGGAGTGCTGAGGGGTCCCAGGAAAAGCTTCTGGGGGGACCTGTATCAGGGGAGCGGGAGGAACACAGACAGCATGTCAGCTCTGGAATCCTCAGAAAGCAATCCTGGATTAGGGGATTAGACACTCCTGCCCCTGGGGAAAATCTGGTCCCAAACTGACAGGCGGCCTCATTCGCCCCTCCCCCACTCTGTCCCTGGCTTGCCTCAGACTGGCCTGCCTTCCCTAGAGGCTGCACCATCCCTGGTGGGGAGTCAGCGCTCCCTGGAACCTCACTGCTGCCTTTTCTCCTCTACACCATGTCTCCTTCCCAGGGTCATCCCACAGTCAGAGGGTCTCTGTTTGTGGACTCCAGGGGTTTGTGTTGGAGGTGGGATACTGGGACTCTTGTCAATCTGCGCACAAAGAGAGGGTTCACTGCGACTTCTCAGGCTCCACTCCTCCCATTTGAAGACTGCCTGAGCCAGACAGTTCAGCCCAGTGATCCTGAACCACCCTGGGGGCAGTGCAGTGCTTCAGTGAAGGGCTCTGGCCTCTACACGCCCCTAGCTTCAGCCTCTTGAACAGCGATATGGGAGAGGGTCTGGTTTCCCAGTCTTCTTCAGGGCTGTCCTCTCCTGCTTTGCAGACAGGCTCCCTAGGGACCCATATTCTATGGCGCTCCACCCCGGCTGGCTCAGATCTCCTCATCTTCCCCTTAGGGGGTCACCCCAGACCCCCAGCTAGGCAGCCGCTGCGGGGCCGCCTCCCCGTGGCCGCGACCTAGTTCCCTGCCGTTATTTTTAGGGCGCGGGATGGCACCTGCCCACGTGCTGGCCCCGCCTGCGTGGGAGAGTGGGGGGCGGGAGGCGCTGCGTCTCCTCAAGGGAGGCAAGGCCCTGGTCTCCCGCAGCACCCCCTCTATCCCACCCGTGCAAGTCCTCAGTTCAGTGCGAGGGGGCCGCCAGGCGCGCTCGGCCCGCCCCACCTCCCCTCTTTTTCCTCCCTCCCGCGCTCCCCCTCCAAAACCCCGCCAGTGGCTCACGCCTCCTGCATACGGGATGAGGTGAGCAGCGCCGCCGCTGAGAGGGGGCGCGCGCGGGTGTGAGCGTGTGTCCGTGTGCGAGTGTGTGTGCGCCGGGCGGGCGGGCACTGCAGCTTCTTCCTCCGTGGAGCAGAGAGCTAGAGAGAGCAAGAGAGCCGAGAAGGCGGGCAGAGGGGCGCGGGCGAGGCGGCGCAGCCATCCCGGGCCCGGCCGCGGCTCCGCCACCATGCTAAACAACCTGACGGACTGCGAGGACGGCGACGGGGGAGCCAACCCCGGTGAGCAGCGGTCCGGGGGCGGCGAGGAGAGGAGGCAGCTCTGGGGTTAGAGGCAGAGCGGGGGCCGCCTCCTTCAGGGCAGAGGCTGGGATTGACCGGGGCGGTGGGCTCCCTCTGCGGCCTGCAGCCTTGCTCCATTGGAATGCGCCAGGCGCTGTCCGAGGTGCTGGAATGCTCCGCGCCCGGGGGCAGGGCTTGGGGGCCGCGAGGTTACAGTACCCACAGCCCAGGGTGCAGACGTGGGTTAACCAAGCGGAGGAGGCGGTGGGAAGGGATGGAAGAGCTAGAATGGGCTGACGTGGAGCTCGACGGGCGGAAGGAGGGCTTCTTTCCCAGAAAAGGGACCCCGGCGTCCTGGCACAGAGCGTTGACCCGCGGTTGGGGGTGGGGTGGGGGGGCGCAGTCTGCGGCAGTCCCTCGCTCTGAGACTTCCAGCTGAAATGTGGGGGGAAGGTGCCTGTGAGGAGTTGGAGCCATATGACGGCCCCCGTCCGGGCTGCGGTGTCTCCTTAAGAGGACACTTGGTGCAATACGGGCCCCTTCCCCCAAAGCTGCCCGAGGTCCGACCTCAGACTGAAGCGTACCTCCCCCGGAGATTTTCAGCTCTACTTTGCGGAATCTCCCTCTCCTCTCGTCCCCGTGGGTTTCTATTCAGGACAGGAAGCAAGATCACCCTCCTTTCTTCCCTCTTTCCCCTTTCTCTTCGTACCCTGGGATGGTAGTGAGGTTTCCAGGGCGGGGCAAGGGGGAGTCTTTCTAGTCAGCTCTGCTATCTTCCCCAGTAAGGCCTCAGAAATGGGGTTCCAGCTGCTGAATCCCCGGCGCCGCGGCGCGGGCACTGCGGACGCGCTGCGGTGGGTGCGGAGACTCGCTAGGAGCCCAGGGGCTTGGAGCAAGTCCTGTCGCTGCTCTGGCTCTCCCCCGCCCTCCTCCGCGGTTTCCCTGCTCCGAGGTCTTCGGGGGCCAGCCACCACCTCCGGCTCCCAGGCCCCTCGCCGCCCCCCAGCGGTCTCAGCCATCCATCACGGCTGTCAGCCGCCCCCACCCCCCACCCTCCAGCGGCGCTGCGTCCCTTGCGCACTAGCGCGCCTCCCGCACCCGCTGTCTGCGTTCCCTGCCTTCAAACGCTCCTCTGGGCATTGCTTGACCCTCTGAGCCGAAACTCCTGTAGATCTCCCCAGAGGATGGCCGAAAGTTCCCAAGGGCTGAAAGAGGGGAGGGTCTTCCAGGGACTGGAAGACTTGACTTGAAGTCCTCCGGATCCTGGGTCCGAGTCAGAGCCAAGTGGCCGCTTGGGAAGGCTGTGGACACCAGGGTCCCCGATACTTTGTCTGAGATCCCCCTCTTCCTCCCCGGGGTTGAGTGGTATAGAGGGGTCCTAACTACGGGCTGGCCATCTCATCTATCTCCCCAGTGACACTGGGGTTGCCTCATCCTGAAGCTGCCCCCCTCCCTAGTAGGCTTAGGCTGCAGGGGAAGGGGGTTTGGCTAAGTAGAGTCTGCGGCAGCACTAGGCATCCCAATACCGTGCCCAGGGAACGATGGGGGTCATTGCCATCTGGAATCCCCTTTACACGCCTCTCCTCTGGAGACGGGGGCTTCATCTGAGAGATCATCCATCTCTCTGCTCCCCTAGACAAGGGGTATAGTCCCATCTCCTAGCCCCTGTTTTCTCTACCTTGAGGTTGGTGACTTGCTGGGCCTTGGAGTTTCCAGGGGGTCTCAGGAGGCCTAGAAAAGAGGCATCTATGTGTCTGAAGAAGTCGAACTAGGAATTCCCGTCAGTTCTACCCCCCTGCCCATTAGTTTCTAGACTCTGAGTGTAGTGGGCCCATCTGGAGACCTTCTCTCTATATATATAGTGGCCAGAACCTGGACCAAGTGTTTTGGGTCCCAGAGAGAGAAGGCCTCCCAGTGGCAACTGGAGATAGTGGTTGGGGGCTTTAAGGACCTGCTGGGCTTGAGGGAAGAGGGCCCATCTGCCGAGAGCCCTTAGCATTTCTCATCCTAAATTCTTGGGGGTGTGGTGGTGGGGAGCTGGGTGCTGACCTCAGGGAGGTGGAAATGGCTCTAGTAAGAGGGCCCTCTGGACTAAAGAATCCAAGGATATTATCTCTGGCCCCCACGTCTCCTTTCCTCTTGAGGTCTGACACCCTCCCCCAGTACCCCAATCTGGTTTGGGGATTCCCCCAGGCCTGGCCCCAGGCCCCCCGGGGGGAAGGATCCTTAGCCCGTGCTGCTCGCCTATTTCCTTCCCGGGAGCTCTGGCCGCCGCAGCTTAATTGAAAGCCGATTCGGGCTGAGAGCTCCCTAGGGGCGGGGGAGGGGGCGGGGGCGGAGAGGGCTCAGCCTCAGTCTGGCCCTGCCTCTCTAGCGCGCGCCACTCGGCGCTCCCTCATCTTCCTGACTCTTGGCTCTGGGGAATCAGGGCGAGTTCCCCCTCCGCAGTCCTGCACCTTGGAGAACTCAGGAAGCTCACTCGCTCCCCCCCCCACCCCCGTCTCCCCGCCCTTCCCCAACCAGTGCGCCTAGTGTTCCAGTGAGGGAATGAAATCAGCCCCAGCAGACGAGGCCGGGAGCCTGGCGTCCCGTCCAGTCGGCGGGTGGAAAGGCGGGACGCACAACAAGCCTACCGAGCTGCCCTCTCCTCTGCCCTCATCTCCTGGCCGCGATCCCGCCCAGAGTCTGGCTCCGCGCTGCGCGCCGCGTTACATAATCAGCTGCGGGCGCGTGGCCGGCTGTGCGCTGCGCTCTCGGCCCGCGCGGTCGCCTTGGAGACGGGCACCGGGCTACCTAGTTGCGGGGTCTCCAGCCAGGACACCCCCTTCGTGCCCGGCATGCACTAGGGCCCTCACGAAGCAGGAGAGGTTTGAGAGGGGGTGTGAAAGGCAGCGAGGAGGTGCTCTTGTGTCTGGTTGTCTTGGCCCCGAGAGCGGACCCCTTGGGAGAAGGGCCCAGTCCAGATGGGCCCACCCCAGGAGACAGGGCCCCTAAATCTCGAAACTGGGAGAGGGCTGAGGGATGGGGAGCCCAGGCTGGGTGGGGTACCACGTATATTACGAATAGTAATTGTAAAAGGCGCAGCAATAGCTACCGTGTGTTGCAGGCATACCCAATGGGCAGTTTCCCTTAACCCCCACAACGGTCCGTTAAGCACGATTATTATCCCTTTGCAAAGAAGGACATTGAGACTGAAAATTTACGTGACTTGCCCAACCTGTCAACGCAGCCCGTGAAGCTGGGACTGGAATCCAAATCTTGACTCCAGCCTCCTTTCTTAACCATTAAGAAATTTGTTCCCGTCTGATCCCCTCTCAATCCCAGTAGTTCTCACCATAGTGAGGTGAGAACATAAGGCATCTTGTCAGCATTTTAAAAGGAGGAGGAACCTACCTCACTTTTATTTCTCCTGTTCCTTGGGCCCAGTGGCTCTTTTGCTACCCTGGGGTCATGAAGGGAGCCTGGGGGAATTTCCTGCTGAAGGCTTTTTCCTGAGCGCCTATAATGTTTCACACTTCCACTGGGAGGGCGGGTCTGCTATTCCCAGGAATTCACATATGTGAGGAGGATAAAGAGTGGGCGGTAGCCCCCGGTTTGGGGACCAGGAGTATCTAGATTGATGGGTAAGGTGGAGGTGGTGGCAGCAGACAAGGGTGGCGGGTCTCCTTTGAGCAGGTGAGGCATCACTTCTTCCCCTTTTACGATTTTGAGTCAGGATGAGATTGGATTTATAACAGGTCAGGCTCTGGGGATAGATCCTGGCTGGGAGACTAAGGAAAGTTTACAGGATGTAGGGAGAAGGATGGGGAGGATTTGGATAGATGGGGGTGTGGGGGGAGAGAGAGAGAGAGCTATTGATTGGTTTCAGGAGATGAGGGAACAGATAGTTGGGAATACGTAGGGTCTCAGCTTCACTTGAGATTTGGTCACTGGGGAGTTTCTGCAGGGTCCAGAGAGATATATACTACTGGGATTCAGGCCTGGTACTGAGGAAGGGTGATGGCTAGAACTAAGGGAATGTGCCTATTGGGGTCCCTTTTATCTCTTTGGAAGGACCTTCTCCTTGATGCCCAAGAGACTTTCCCCTTGGGTGATCTCATCCAAGCACTTGGTTTCACACACTTCCTACACACTTTTTAATGGGTCACCCCCATTTCTTTTTCCTGCCCAGCCTCTCTTCTGTGTCTCAGACTGATCCACATATCCAAGTGGCCTCTGGACTTATTCAGTTGAGTGTCTTCCAGTGCTTCACTCTCGGTCAAATTCAGCATCTTCCCTACCCCCTATCTCCTCCTGTCCCATTTATTAAATAGCATCATGACCCATCCATTTGTCCATGTTAGAAACCCCAGGCATTTGTCTAGATTTCTCCTTTCTCCATCCCCAAACATCTGGCATAGAAATATGTGCCAATAATTCTTGAGTCTGTCCATTGCTCTGCATTTGTCTGATCTGGGTCGTCATCAGCCTTTGCCTGGATTACTGAAAGTCCCTAACTAGCCTCTGTGTTCTTCATCTAAAGGCCAGAGTGATTGCTGTAAAACACGTCTGTCCATGGCATTTCTTTGCCTGATACTCTTCAGCGACTTCCCCTTGTCGTCTGGATGAGGTCCAACATCTTGAACATGGCCTGCTAATTGTGTGAGGACCCAGCCCGCCCTTACCTTCCCAGGTTCATTTTTTCACATGCCACACTCCACTCTTCAGGTCCCCCCTCCCCCCCCAGCCCTATGTCCCTTCCTCAAACTCCAGCCAGATCAAATTTCTTTCAACTCCTTTAACCCACTCTGTTCACTCTCACCTCTGGACCATCGAACATGCTGTTCTGCTGTTCTATCTGCCTGGAACACCCTCCTGCCTCCCTCCCAGTCTAGATCTTACTCATCCTTCAGTTCTCAGCTGACACGTCACTTCCTCTGGGAAGCCTTCCGTGACCTCCCAGGCGGGGCTGAATGCCTCTCCTCTGTTCCTACCATCCCTTATTCATCTCCTACCACAGAACTTACCACTCTTGTTTGAAAATTCCTGATTACTGGTTCATCTCCCTTGCCTTTGGGTTCCCTGAGAGCAGGGATAAGTAAAACACTTATTTTGTGTTTTACTCCCCCTCTGCCCCGTGCCCATATTGGCATATGGCAGACATCCAGCAAATACATGTTAACTGAAGCTGAATAAAGGGCATAGGAGGTGCCCAAGGGGGTCAGTTTTCTAAGAGATGGAGTATCCTCAGGGCCTCAGGCTGTAGCATTCTCTGCCTTCCCCCAGGGAAGAGCAGGCTTCTACCACAAAATACCAGGATGGGCCCAGTTATGGTCAAGGAGGAGACGCTGGAGAGTCTAGGGTCCTGTGGTGAATAAAGTAGGATGCCTAAGAGCAAGGAAGTACTCACATTAATTAAATACCTAGTAAGTGCCAAGAAGTACAGTAGGCTCTTTATAAATGCTGTCAACTAAAACTCTGTGAGGAAGATAATATTAGCTCCCTTTTCCAATGTGCAAACTGAGGTTCAGAGGGTAAAAGTGACCACACAGCTGTAATGGCTTAGGCAGATGGATGACAACCAGCTGGTCCAGTCCCCTGACTCCTCTGCCTTCTCAGGTGATGGCAACCCCAAGGAGAGCAGTCCCTTCATCAACAGCACCGACACAGAGAAGGGAAAGGAGTACGATGGCAAGAACATGGCCCTGTTTGAGGTGGGTTGCTAGGGGTGTTGTTCCTCACCCAGAGTTTATTTCTCCATTCATCAGGTGCTCCTTCCCTCCCCAGGAAACAGTCATCTCTCCATCAGGCCCATCTTTTTCCTTGAACGTTCCGCATCTCTCCTTCT
This sequence comes from Rhinolophus ferrumequinum, assembly GCF_004115265.2. Taxonomy (NCBI): domain Eukaryota; kingdom Metazoa; phylum Chordata; class Mammalia; order Chiroptera; family Rhinolophidae; genus Rhinolophus; species Rhinolophus ferrumequinum. Next base: position 12,156,850 of record NC_046306.1, on the reverse strand, counting down.
TCCCTTTACCCCTGCTACCCTCTTGCCTCATCCTCTTTCCCTGTTCTCCTTGCCTTTTCCTCCTCCTTCCCCCTCTCATCTCGACCTCAATGGTTTGCCTTCCTTGTCCCATATCTCTCTGCCTCCTACTGTCTAGTTCACTCCATCCCCCTCCTAGGCTCCAGTGTCCTAACACTGCTACCCTCATTCCCTAGGAGGAGATGGACACAAGCCCTATGGTGTCCTCCCTGCTCAGTGGTCTGGCCAACTACACCAATCTGCCCCAGGGAAGTAGGGAGCATGAAGAGGCAGAAAACAATGAGGGTGGAAAAAAGAAGCCGGTGCAGGTGAGGGCCTTGGGGAAGAAGGGATGAGAGAGGAAGGGGGATGGAGGGAAGAAAGGATGGGGGAGGAAAATGGATTCAGATGAAAGGATGGATGACGGAGGCAGAGGTATAGGAGATGGGGGTTGAGGGAGGGGAAGAGGTGGGAGATGAGGGATAGACATGGAAGGGAGGAGGGAGGGGTTGGTTTGAAGGAGAGGTGATGGAGGCATGAAGGCTGGGAGATGGCAGCAGGATGGGAGGAGGGAAGGGGGATAAGAATCAGGGGAAGAGGGATGGAGATGGAGAAAATAGGAACGTGGAGGATGGAGGAACAGGGCAGGAGGCGTGTGCCTGTGGGGTTGGTAGGCATTAGGGGAAACTGACGCTGGCCTCCCTGACAGGCTCCTCGCATGGGCACCTTCATGGGCGTGTACCTACCGTGCCTGCAGAACATCTTTGGTGTCATCCTCTTCCTGCGACTCACTTGGGTGGTGGGCATTGCCGGGATCATGGAGTCTTTCTGCATGGTCTTCATTTGCTGCTCTTGTGTGAGTGACAGCCTCCCCTCTGCCACCCCTGACAGCTGGGCTGAGCAGGGACCTGGGGGTCGGGGGCGAGGGGGAAGCACGAGACCTGAGCTTTTTACAGGAACTACTGCCTATGATCTTTGCGAGTAGATTAGATCTGACTGGTCCTTCCTGCATCTCACAGGCTAGTCCCTGATATCTATTAACCGGGTTTCACCTGTGTGTGTGTGTGTGTGTGTGTGTGTGTGTGTGTGTGTGTGTATGTGTGTGTAATTACACAAGTAATGAAGATTCATTGATGAAAAAGGTAGGTGTACAGAAAGAAATGAAATTCACCTATCATCCCACAATAGTTAACATTCTGGTAGGTCCAGACTCACAAAAAAATGGGATTATGTGTCACAGGAGCTTTGTCACAGAATTCCTCCTATCCTCTACACAATCACACATTCACTAGACACCTACTTCTCGTCCCATTTACGTTTCTTCACGCATGACCCTTGAGCCACCTGTGCATGTGAGGTGGCCAGTGCTGAAGTGAGTCCCCTGTTTTGAAGATGAAGACACTGAGGCTTAGAGGCTGAAGTGACTTGTCTCAGGTCAGACAGCTGGTCGGAGTCCAGGCTGGGATTTCCAGCGCTCTCTGATGCTATAGCTGTGCTTTGTCCATGTGTGTGGTGAATAAGAGCTTTTCTTGACAAGAAGGACTTGGCAGGAGGTAGCAGTTGGAACAGGACCAGGGAGAAGCTCGGCGGAAGAGGACTTGTGGGTTTGGCGGGTGTTTATGGGGCAGAAGGTTTGGCCCCCACCCAGGTGACTGCGGCCCCCACCCAGCCACCACTCTGATGATCTCTGTCCTCACAGACGATGCTCACGGCCATCTCTATGAGTGCAATTGCGACCAATGGTGTTGTACCTGGTATGTGACTGGGCTTCTTGGAGGGGATGGGGCCTGAATGGTCGGGAGGGGGGCTTGGGTAATTGGAAGGAGAGAGAGTACTCCAGGTTTTGGGGGCCATCAGGACCCAAGAGAGGCAATGTCGCAGACCTGGGAGCTGGGCTATGATGTTGGTGGGGTAGGTGGGGATGCGAGTGTAGGTGCAGGGGAGGCGAGGGAGGTGATTGATGGGGTTAGGACAGTGCACGGTCTCCCTTTGCCAGAGACCCTCCTCTCCATCACCCCATTTTCTGAGCCATGACCTCCTTAGAGGGGTAATTAGCAACATGGTAATCAGTGCTGCAAAATCCACTCGAGTGGCGAGCTGCGTCTCCCACCAGTCCTAAAGCCGCAGCCTGTAAGGCCCGTGAGGCCCAGAGCAGCCCACTTCCCATCTCTGTCCCTGAGCCCCCCTCACCCGGAGTGGCAACCGTGTTCCTTGAACCTCTCACTGATACTAGGTTCTTTCTGCAGCTGGCGGCTCCTACTACATGATTTCCAGGTCTCTGGGCCCAGAGTTTGGGGGCGCTGTGGGCCTCTGCTTCTACCTGGGCACTACCTTTGCTGGGGCCATGTACATCCTGGGCACCATCGAAATCCTGCTGGTGAGAGGGGCCGGGGAGGAGGTGTGGGGTCCCAGGCATCGGCCAGTTAACCAATGCTCCCTGGACTCCTCCTACAGGCCACTCAGTAAGGCCAAAGGGAAATCAGATGTGGTTCTGCCTTTAAATAGTTCACGGTCCAGTTGGGGAGACAAGATGCAGTGATTATGTAACACAAACAGCTGCCGTTTATCAGGCACCCACTGTGCGCTCAGCAGAGTTCTAAGTGCTTTACAGTCATTATCGTGAATCCTCATGAGGTTTAAGTATTATTACGCCCATCTTACAAATGAGAAGCTCAGAGTGAAGTGACTTATTCAAGGTCACTCAGCTACCAGTGGCAGAGGTAGGTTGATGAGAGTAAAATCGTGGTAGAAATGACAATAGCAATGTCGCACCATTGCTACCGTTTTGTGATCGCCAACCACGTGCCAGGGACTGCGCTAAGTAAGCTATGAATGTTCATTGTAGAGGGCTGATGGCTAGTGGATTGCAAAACGGAAGAAAGTTATGAGGGCGTGAGTACAGAGATCTGCCAGGAGTAGTGACTGATGAGAAGAAGTCAAGTGCGTGGGTAGTGTTTGAAGGAGATGGCTGCTGACTTTGGTCTCCATTCCGGCCCCTCCAGGAGGAAGTGGGAGCTGAAGAGGTTTCTGTGGTATAGAGGAAGCAGGGCTGATATTTCCCAAGCCTCTACACTATCCAGGCCCCATGGTCTGCAATGTATCATTTCAGCTAATCCCCAAGTCTCCCACGAGTTAGTAGATGTCCCCATTTTACAGATGAGGAAAGCAAGGCTCAGAGAATTTAAGGAAGGGATTTGAACATGTGGAGGCCGTGTGAACCTGTGTCTTTCTGATCCCAAAGCCCATTGCCTGTCCACTCTACCACCCTGCCTTGGAGACTGAGGACTAAAAGATGTCAAAGCTTCTGGTTTTGGGGCAGAATGGAGGGATGCAAGGACAGGGAGGATGGATGGGGAATAAAAGACCTGAGGAGCCAAATTATGAGAGAATAATAATACACCTTGTGACTTTTACAAAGCTAAATAATTAAAAGAAAACTATTATAAAAGCAATTCTGCTCATTGCATAAAATTGGAAAAATATGAAAGAATGTAACAAAGGAAATAACAGTCACCCAAAGAAAATCACTAACGTTTTGGTGTATTTCCTAGTTTTTCGTTTTTCTATATGATATTGTATTCTGTCTTTGTAAAATATAACTATAGAGTTCCCTAAATAAAAACTCTCATCATGAATATAATTTACAAATGAAAATAACTTTTGTAAGAATATACACATGTTAATATTTAGAAGAGAAATTATAGAAAATACAGATGTGCAAAAAGAATAGCGATTATCCACATTTTGATGTATCTTCACACACAGAGACATTGTTTTGCATATATGTGTATATGTTTACATGTAAGTACACATATATACTTATAAAAATGAGATCACAAGCCACATTTTTTAAAAAACTTGATTGTTGTTCCCTAATATAACATGAATAACTTTTTGAGTTAGTTTAGATAAATCCATTTATCCTTTTCAACAGTTCCATAGTCTACATGGAAATGTCATGATTTATTCACCCAATCCTCTAAGGATGAATATCTAATTTATTTCTGCCTTTCTATTAGAAATAATAAAAACAGTAATCATTGAGAATTGTACTTGATAACAAAAATAATAGAAATTATAAATTGCTCCCACCATCTTCATAATAACCTTTTTAATGACTGTATAACGGTCCTTGCAGGATAGATCATGATTTCCTTAAGTCTTCCCTATCATTGGATCTCATTTCTAGTCTTGCTCTACTGTAAATTTGCTGTGATCATTATCTTTTCTCCAAAGCCCTGCCTGCACTTCAGGTTATTTCTTTGGGGGTGATTCTCAGTTGGTTCTTACTGGGTTACTTGCCTAACCTCACCCCTTTCCCACAGGCTTACCTCTTCCCAGCTATGGCCATTTTTAAGGCAGAAGATGCCAGCGGGGAGGCAGCAGCCATGTTGAACAATATGCGTGTGTATGGCACCTGTGTGCTCACCTGCATGGCCACTGTGGTATTTGTGGGCGTCAAGTATGTCAACAAGTTTGCTCTTGTTTTCCTGGGTTGTGTCATCCTCTCCATCCTGGCCATCTATGCAGGGGTCATCAAGTCCGCCTTTGACCCACCCAACTTCCCGTAAGTGCTGCTGCTCTGAGCCCAAGGCATCGTCCTTGTCCTCTCTGGCCCAGTTTCAGGTTCTGCACACCAGTCTCTGCCAATCCCTTTCCCAATCTTTCAGAATCAGAGTGGTTGTGGATTCAGAGCAAACTCCCTTGGGAGGGAAAAATCTCTCCTGGTTTGGGAGCAATCTCTTCAGAGTAGGAAAACATTTCTGGGAGTGACCACGTTTCCCTTGTGAGGATCAACTACTTGCTGGTGGGGTAGACTGGGGAAGAGCCAAGTGGAATGATTTCTAGAGGGATGAACAGTCTATGTTAGGGAAACATTTCTGGGGCGGGGACAACTCCCTGGAATGGGACAACCATTTAGTGTTAAACACCTTCTCTAGCATAAGAAAAGACACAGAAAAGAATGTCTAGCAGCTCAGATCCCTCTTGGTCCGGCCTCTCTCCCTAGGACAGATTCCCCTATATCCCACTGCCCACGAGAGCCACAAGCAGAGACTGCTGTCCACGGTGCTGAAACAACATTGCACTAAAGCGGTGGTTCTCGGCTGTGGCTGTATATTAGAATCACTTAGGAGAGCTTTGAACAAAAGCCAATTCTGGGCTTCATCCCAATTCAATCAGAATGTCTGGATATGAGGCCCTGGCATCTGTGTTTTTCAGAGCTCCCCTGATGGTTCTACTGTGAAGCCAGAGCAAGGTTATGTCCCCCGCCATCTTCCTCCCTTGTTTCTCTCCCTAGGATCTGCCTCCTGGGGAACCGCACACTGTCTCGCCATGGCTTTGATGTCTGTGCCAAGCTAGCTTGGGAAGGAAATGAGACGGTGACCACACAGCTCTGGGGCCTTTTCTGTTCCTCTCGCTTTCTCAATGCCACCTGTGATGAGTACTTCGCCCAAAACAACGTCACGGAGATCCAGGGCATCCCTGGTGCAGCCAGTGGCCTCATCAAAGGTCTGGGGGAGGGCAGGGGGCTGGTGTCCAGGGGACACTGCGGAGGGATAAACAGTGGGATAAACAGTGAAGTCTCAGGGACTCTACTTGGGATTCAGTTCAATTCGATCAGGTGTAATTGATCACCTGCTCTGGGTACGTCTGTCCGTGGGATCATGGAGGGGTCGAGATAAAAGGGAGCCTTTGAGTATCTTATCACCTAATAGGAAAGAAAGTCGTCAGTTTAACAAGTCCCTACTAAGTGCCTAGCACTGTGCTAAGCCCCAGGAATGCAGCATAAATAAGTCACAGTCCTCGGCCTCAAGGAGTCTAAGGGCAGACATGGATGTAATAGCACATAAGTTATGATGTGCGTAGATGTACAGTCAATGAACAGAGACCTCCCTGGAGACGGAGCGGTCGTATGTACAAGGTGGTAAGACCAAGTTTCCTGGACTCATCTGAAAAGGCTTTTGAAGGACACATAAGAGGTTTTCAGTTATATTAAGGGAATGAAGGAATTACAGGCAGAAGAACGGCTTGCCTAAAAATCACGCAGACACAGAGAAGCCTGTTGTGTCCTTCCAACCATGAGCAGTCTGGAATGACTGGGGCATAAAGTGCAAAGGAAGGAGGGGCTCAAGAAATGAAGTTGGGGAGGCTGGCAGGAGCCAGACTGTGGTGGGCCTGGGAAATGTTGGAGAGTTTTGACTGTGTTCTCAAGGTAATGAGAAGCCACTGAAGGGTTTTGAGTAAGTGAGGGACATGGTCAGCTTGTCGTTTCTGAAGGTTTACTCTGGAGGCTAATGGGGAGAGGACAGAGGCAGGGAGTCCAGCAAGAGGCTGATGCTGCGTCCCGAGTGAGAGAGAACGGTTTTCTGACCTAGGTGATGGAGTGAAGGCAGTGGGAATGGAACAGTGTCCTCCACCAAGGCTGTTTGGCCCCACAGGAGATGTGTGGCAATGTCTGGAGACAGTTTTGGGTTTTGGTTATTACACTAGAGGGTTGTTAATGGCATCTAGTGTGTAGAGCCCAGGATGTTGCTACACATCCTACAATGCTATAGAAAAGTCCCCAAAACAAAGAATTACCTAGCCCCAAAAGTCAACAGGGCCGAAGTAGAATAACCCTGGAAAGGAGACGAGGGGCATATTTTAGAAATATTTAGGAAGAGTGACGGACATAAGTTGGAGATGGTTTTGAAATGGAGCTGGGGAAAGGGGGCGGTTGAAAGCAATGCCAAGGTGTCTGAACTGATGGCCATTTACTGAGATAAGGGATCCAGGAAAGGAGCTGGTTTGGGGTGGGTGGGTGGTGAGATCAGTTTGGGACATTGAATCAGTCTGAGATAGGGGTGTTTGCCCTAGTAAACTGGTCTGTTTGAGGGCAAGGGTCAAATCTGGTTCATGTGCAAAGTCCCTGCATGTGGCCTGGCCCAAAGCAGGAGCTTGGGAAATGTCAGCGGGAATAAAAGAGAGCCAAGGCCTGGGGGCAGTGAGAAGTGGCTGACCTTCACCCTTCTTTTTGCTCACACCACCTCTTGGCTCCAGAGCTCTGGCACCCTGACTTCCGGTCTTTCCTGAGCATTCTCTCTCCCCCACAGAGAACCTCTGGAGCACCTACCTGACCAAGGGAGTGATTGTGGAGAAGCAGGGGATCTCCTCAGTGGGCCTGGCTGATAGCACCCCTGTCGACCTGGACCATCCCTATGTCTTCAGTGATATGACCTCCTACTTCACTCTGCTGGTTGGCATCTACTTCCCCTCAGTCACAGGTGAAGGGGAGCTCAGAGAGGGAGGGCTCTGCCTGGGGGTGGATGGAGAAGAGACGTCATTGATGACGTGGGGAGCTTCACAGTCCATCCACCCCATCCCATAAACAGGAGCCAACAATTCAGTTCCCGTTAGACAGATGAGGGAATTCAAGCCAGGAGAAGCCAAGGAACTTGCCCAAGTTCTCCCACAAATCCATATGCCGGGACCAGATTCCAGGCTTCCTGACTCCGAGGCTGGGGTCCTGTCTTCTCAGTCTGTCTGGTCTTCTGTGGCCCTTGTCCTAGCTTTTCTGTTCACAGGGATCATGGCTGGTTCTAACCGCTCTGGGGACCTGCGGGATGCCCAGAAGTCAATTCCCACCGGCACCATCTTGGCCATTGCCACCACCTCTGCTGTCTGTATCCTGCACTGCTGGGCTGGGACCACTGTGGGTGGGGAGGGCTAAAGAGTGGGCAGGTGCTGCCCCACCCGCTGGCTCAGGAGGGGTGGTGATGAAGGGGGAATGCCACCCTGGGAATTCTCCTTCATCCTCTGCTGCAGATATCAGCTCCGTTGTTCTGTTTGGGGCCTGCATTGAGGGGGTCGTCCTGCGGGACAAGTAAGTAAGGGAATCAGGGCTCATCCTATCCTGGGGGGGTGGGTATGGGGGGCAGAGTTCTGGGAAACACCTGCCTGGGGGTGTTGAACCTGTGCAAGGGACCTTGTGGGAGGCAGATGACAGGGAACTGCTTGCCAACTCACCTTCTTATATTATAGTTCATGTCTCTCACATCACTCCAGCTCAAGAAGCTTGAATGGTGTCTCATTTCCTTTAGGATAATGACACTTCCTTTTTGTTTGTTTGTTTTCCTTTACAGTCTATTAATTCATTTAATATTTCCTGGATGTCAATGTGTTGGTCACTGTCCAGGTTCTGGGGGGAATGAAGATAAATAACCCATGATTTTTGTCCTGAAGGAGCTCTTTGGAAACAGTAACCATATTTGTCAACAGACGTGAAAGGTAGAGCAGTGAGGGTGGTGACAACATGAAGTACACGGGCTGTGGAAGCAGGAGGCTGCGATCTAGATCACCACCGTGTTCCAGGCACCGGGCTAAGCCTTTTACATGTGTTATCTCCTTTCATCCTCTCATCAGTTGTATGGGATGGGTTTGTAATGCTTCTCATTCTACAGCTGAGGAAGCTGAGGCAAAGAGAGGTTAAATGACTTGCCCAAGGTCACACAGACAGAAAGTGCCCAGGACTTTGGAGGCTTTGTCCCCCCCTTTGCCCCTACAGAGCCTAGTTCTGTGGTGAGCAGAAGTTGGTCCTGAAGTTGGTGTGGGAGACCCGCCCTGGAAATCCAGGCGGCATTGCTCACCCAGCATCTCCTGCCCCTTTGCTGCTTCATTCCAGGTTTGGCGAAGCTGTGAATGGCAACTTGGTGGTGGGCACACTGGCGTGGCCATCCCCCTGGGTTATTGTCATCGGATCCTTCTTCTCCACCTGTGGGGCTGGGCTGCAGAGCCTCACAGGGGCCCCACGCCTGCTGCAGGCCATCTCCCGGGATGGCATAGTGCCCTTCCTGCAGGTCAGTGGGGGGCAGAGTGTGGGGAGAACAGAACACCCCTATGTCAGCCAGCCAGGCGCCTGCCCAGACAGGCCACCCAGTGAGCCAGGGCCACGCCAAGCCTCGAACTGCCTTCTGGGCCCTTGTGTTCTCTGCTGCCTGTAAGAAGAATGGTTGTACCTTCTTTGGGATCTGGCCCAGGGCCAGTGTCATCTCCTTAGGCAGAGTTGTCTGCTCTTAGGGAAAAAATAAATGGCCCTCCTTTGGTCTAGTGATCAGGCAGGGACTCAAGGAGGCAGCCAAAGGGCAAGAAAGGGGCAGCTCTCCCCATGGTGCTTAAAAAAAAAAAAAAAAAGATTTATGGCACACACAGTCATGACCGCTTGCTGGCCTCCTGGAGTTCTTCTCCCAGCTGTCCCCTTCTTTTCCCCTTAAGGGATCATTTGAACTTCATTGCACTGGGGTACCAATGTCAGGGAGGGGGAGCTGCAGCAAAAGCCTGGTATTCCCTTAGGTACCCTTAAAAGATGAGAAATACAGCATCCAGTCCCTACCTCCTTATTGGTTAGGGGGGTCCCTGCCTCTACTGCACGGGTCCCCAAGACTAGAGGAGACACGAGAAGTTCGTGAAGTCTCAGGCCCCCATGCTGCTTGCTTGCTCTGTCCTCAGGTCTTTGGCCATGGTAAAGCCAACGGCGAGCCCACGTGGGCCTTGCTCCTCACCGCCTGCATCTGCGAGATTGGCATCCTCATTGCATCCCTCGACGAGGTCGCCCCCATCCTCTCTATGTGCGTGCTGGCTTCTTGCCTTCCCACTAGCTCCGGGGGTCTCTCTACCTGGATATTGCCGCTGTAATCCGGGACAGCACGCCCAGACATTTGAACAACCCCAGGGGGTTCCCCAATGCCATAGAAACCCATCCTGCATGTGCAGCAGGGTGTGTTGTAAGGGGATTTGGCCTTTGAAGCACTAGAACATGATTCGTTTCCTCCTTTGTTTTCCTCTCTCTCCCTTTCTTCCCCTATGTTTCTCTTTCTGTTTCTGCCTCCTCTTGCATCTCTGTCTCTCTCGGGGATTTTCCGCGTTCCAGGTTCTTCCTGATGTGTTACATGTTTGTGAACTTGGCCTGTGCAGTACAGACGCTGCTGAGGACACCCAACTGGAGGCCACGCTTTCGATATTACCACTGGTGGGTGCTCCGTTCCCCCTCTGCAGCCCACAGAACCATTCTCTTATCTCCCCCCAATCCCCACCCCACCCCAGCTTATCCCTCCAGGTCTAAGGATCCCAGACTCCAGCTTTTGTAGCCTAACTAGCATGAGAAAGGTCCTGGAGAGGGCTTCCTTGCAATCACCAGCAATAACATAACAGCTATAACCCCTCCCCTGTCCATAATGCTCACCATCGTACCACCCGGATGAGGAAACCTCAGTTTCCTCAGCTGTGAGATGGGATGATAACTGCCCTTACCTCCTAGCGCCCTGTGAGCAATCCGGTGCTTGGTGCTCAGCAGATGCTCATTACGTGGAGGCTGGAGTCCTTCTGGGGTCATTTTGCTTTAAGACTCTTCATCCTCACAACAGGCCCATGGGGCAGACCGGGCAGGAATGGTGATGCTTTTTCTATCAAAAGGAAATGGAGGCTCAAACAGGGGAAGGGACTGGCCCGAGGCCTCCCAGCTGGCATGCCTGGATTAGAACCCAGCCGCCTGTCTCCCATCTCAGTGCTCTTGCTTTGCCAGTTGCTTCTTCCTGGGGAATAGTTCTCTTGGGAGATCCTGCCTCCAACTCTCCCCAGAGACCCCTGCCCCAGAACCCATCTGGAAGGGCAGCCTGGAAGGGTCTAAGGCAGTGGGACAGGCGGGGTAGTGACTAGGAGTTGGGTGGGACATAGGGTGGTGCCCTGTCTGTGGCTGCTCATTTATCCAGAGGGTCCCATATCCCCGTGGTGTCATGGGGATAAGGGTGTGACGTCCCCTAGACTTTGCCCCATCTAATTCTTGTTGTCTGAGCCCTGGCACCAATGACAGCCCCTCTAGGGCTCAGAGACTGTGTCTCCCTCCCATTGTCCAGGACACTCTCCTTCCTGGGCATGAGCCTCTGCCTGGCCCTCATGTTCATCTGCTCCTGGTATTACGCCCTGGTGGCCATGCTTATTGCTGGGCTCATCTACAAGTATATTGAGTACCGCGGGTAAGTGTGGGAGGAGGGGAGAGGGAAGGAGGGAGGAGGGGAGAGGGGAGGAGGGAGGAGGAGAGAGGGAGGAGGGAGGAGGGGAGAGGGAGGAGGGAGGAGGGGAGAGGAGAGGAGGGAGGAGGGGAGAGGGAAGGAGGGAGGAGGGGAGAGGATAGGAGGGAGGAGGGGAGAAGTGAGGAAGGAGGAGGGGAGAGGGGAGGAAGGGGGAGGGGCGAGGGGAGGAGGAAGGAGGGGAGAGGGGAGGAGGGAGGAGGGGAGAGGGGAGGAGGGGAAAGGGGAGGAGGGGAAAGGGGAGGAGGGAGGAGGGAGAGGGGAGGAGGGAGGAGGGGAGAGGGGAGAGGGGAGGAGGGGAGAGGGGAGGAGGGGAGAGGGGAGGAGGGGAGAGGGAAAGGGGAGAAAAGGAGAGGGGAAAGGGGAGAAAAGGAGAGGGGAGGAAGGGCAACAGGTGACGGTGATGGGTGGGTGGGGGCTGGGATGGGGATGAGGCAGGAAGTGGGGGTCGAGTGGAGAAGAAGGGGTGACATGGGGTGGGATTGGGAGATAGGGGACCAGGAGCAGAGGGAGGGGCTGAAGCTTTGAGAAATGGAGCGGGCAGGAGCCTGAGATAGAGGGCTCGGCCTTGGGGCGGCCACTTCAGTGTGGAAGGTTCTCCCTGACACTCCCTGGCTTTCCGCCCTCCTCTGATCCCCTTTCCTGGCCCCCAGGGCGGAGAAGGAGTGGGGTGATGGCATCCGAGGCCTGTCTCTCAGTGCTGCTCGCTATGCCCTCCTACGCCTGGAGGAAGGGCCTCCGCACACCAAGAACTGGAGGTGAGTGGTGGGAGCACATGAAGGCTCCGGCGAGGGAGAGGAAGAGAGCAGGGCCGGACCTACCTCACAGGCTTTGTTTTGCTGAGTGGTGTCCCCACCACGACGCCTCAGCTCAGCCTCGCCTGAAACCTTGCCACCTACAGAACCAAGGCTGGGCTGCGTTCCAGACATTTGTTCTCCAAACCCCACCCACCAGGCCAGTCTTCTGACCATCTATTCATCCACTCATTTACTCCATTATTTATTTTAAAAAATGTATGAATACATGATACGTGCCAAGCCCCCTTCCGGTCTCTGGGGATGCAGTGAGCTCATAGTTCCGTGGAGAAGGCACACACAGAAACAGATACACATAATATAATGTGGCATTTGCTCCGGGAGAGGTTGAATCATCCATTCTGAGAGTTATCGGGCCTCTTAGAAATTTCTAGAATCATAACAATCCCTCCATTTCATTCATGTGAAAGTCAGGGACCAGAGAGGGTCTCAGAGGTCATGGAAGGCAGAAGTGGAACCAGCATCTCCACCTCCCCCCTCCCAGCCCAGGGTGCTTTCTCCCTGATGGCTGTGCAAACACAACCCCTCACTCACCTCCCTCAGGTTCCCACTGCCAAGAGCAAAGCCTGGAACTCTGACCTCTCCCTAGGACGTCATCGGCTTGTCCTTACCAATGTCTACAAAACAGGCTTCCCCAGACCAGGGCTGTGCATTATTCGTCTGTGAATTCTCAAGTGCTTAGCACAGGGTCTAGCCCAGAGTAGGTGCTTGGAGAATGCTATTAAATTGATGGTGGTTAGATGGATGAGATGGCTAAATAAATAAGGAAGTGAGTGGATAAATATGTGGGTAGATGGCCAAGTGCATACATATATATGGGAGGGTGGTTGGGTGAATAGATAGATGTGTGAATGGATGGTGGTAGGTTGATGTGCGGGTAATTGAGTAAATGATACACGTGTAGGTAAATTAATATGGACATAAGCAGGTGACTGAAGGATGAAATAGACAGGTAGGTGGTTGAGTGGAAGGATGGATGGATGAGTGAGGTAGATGGAGCGGTGGATGGATGCGTGGGAGAGGCTGGCTGGATTGGTATTCAAGGAAACGGATGGATGGACGGATGGATGTTTGGGTGGATGGATAGGCTATGGGGACATAGGTGGAGGGGGTGTAGAGGACGGATGGTTAGTGAACTCGCTGGTGTGTGGTGTATAGGTGAACGGGTCTATGGTGGGTGGTGGATGGATCATGTGACTGCACCCTCTTCAGGCCACAGCTGCTGGTGCTGGTACGTGTGGACCAAGACCAGAATGTGGTACACCCACAGCTGCTCTCATTGACCTCCCAGCTCAAGGCAGGGAAAGGCCTGACCATTGTAGGCTCTGTTCTTGAGGGCACCTTTCTGGACAATCATCCCCAGGCCCAGCGGGCAGAGGAGGTGAGTGGAGGCCCTGGGTGGGAGGGGGTAAGGACAGGGCACTCAGGAAGACAGTCTTTGCTTCTTTACACTTTCCTTCCTTCCTCCTTTGGGATCAATAGGGACTCAGACTTTGTTTTCCTCTTCCTTAGACTCCTCCTTAGAAGAGGAGTCTAAGGGCTCAGGGAGTGACTTCCTTAGAATCCAACTCACAGAACCAAAGACCATCTGAGTCCGAAGGGCCCATTTTATGGATATGGAAACTGAGGCTTAGAGAAGTCAGCTCACTTGTCTAAAGACAGAAAACAGAGGCTGACATTAGGACTGTTTGACTCCTACTTCAGAAGTCTTCCTGTCAAAGTTAAACCTTTCTAAGTGTTTTCACATCCAGGGAGTCTTCAATCCCCACACCATGTGCAGTCAGCAGTGTGAGTATCCACATTTGGCACCGGAAGAAACTGTGATGCACAGAAGGAAAGCAACTTGCTCAAAGGAAAGTCATAAAGCTGTCTAGAAGCATAGTCAGGATTTGAAACCCAGTCCCCGGCTGCATGTCACCTGCTCTTGTGCCCATCCACGGGTCCGTGCCCACAGAGCTGTGTATAGAGCCAGTGTGGGTTGGGGTGACCGGTGTCTGCATTAAGAGGCACTAACAGGTGTCGGAACCTGGTGGGTAGCAGAGGAAGTGGGTTCTGGTTATGATTTAGGTCTCTGTCCTCTCGGGCTGTGACCAGTTGTGGAGAGGGGAAAGGGGGCCCGAGGGAGGCAAGGTGAGTTGGGGAGGGGCACCCGTAATAGCTTGTGACAGTTGCTATTTCTGCCTCAGTGGGCCGTTCACACCAATCTGTCAAGGCCCAGAGCTGGAGGCCTCCACTGGTCAGTTTAATTCAATGTGCAGTGGCTGAGAATGTGCTGTGCACCAGACATCGGGCAGGGCACAGGGAGATGGAGATGTGAAGGACCAAATCGTAGCCCTCAGTGTGGTCACTCAAGGCTGGTGGGGAAGGTGGAACATTCACAGAAGGCACACAACTCGTCTGATGTTGATAGAGGCTGTGCTAGAGTTAATAACATCTAGAATAATGGACGGTGTTGAGTGTTTATGATCCATATAATGCCATGTAATTCTCCCAATTCCTAAATTAAGTAGCTGTCATCATCCCCATTTGACAGATGAGAAAACTGAGTTTCATAGAGTTTAGGTGATTTGCGCAAAGTCACGTAACCAGGATGTGGCAGAGGTAGGAAATGAAGCCTCTCTGCTTGACGTCTGGTAGTGGTTAAGAGTGTGGGCGATGCAGTCAGATCCTTGGAGTTGAACCCCTAGAATAGCGTCCATTAGCTGTGTGGCCTTAAGCAAGTCTTCATTTCTCGGAGCCTCAATCTCCTCATCTATACAATGGGAGTAATAAGAACACTTTCCTCATAGTGCAGATGGAATGTGCACTTAAAATGAATGTCATTATGCTAACTTTAAAAACTTGTTAAACAAATTGGCCTCGCAGAGGAGTCGAGTTTCACTCTGGTCTGTGTGGCAGGTGGTATCTGAAGAAGGTGACATTTGATTTGGGCCCGGCAGTGGGGAGGGGGTTTGGGTGGTGGTGGAGAGCTTGCAGGGGACCGTATGAGCCATGGCAGGGTGGTGGGAAGTGTGGGATTCAATCGTGAGGAGCTTTGATTGATCAGCACGGCATGGGAGCCATAGGTGACAGGGAGCCGTGCACGATTGTCTAGCACCAGAGGCTGACATGATCAGAGCTGAACTTCAGGAAGAGGAAGACGATGGAGGGGAGGGATGGGAGGAAGGGAGGCTGCAAGGGCCCGGGCAGGGCCAGGGGGGCCTGTGGCTGGTCCTTACCTGATGTCCCCTCACCCGCAGTCCATCCGGCGCCTAATGGAGGCAGAGAAAGTGAAAGGCTTCTGCCAGGTGGTGATTTCCTCCAACTTGCGTGATGGCGTGTCCCATCTGATTCAGTCTGGGGGCCTCGGGGGGCTGCAGCATAACACCGTGCTGGTTGGCTGGCCCCGCAACTGGCGGCAGAAGGAAGACCATCAGACCTGGAGGAACTTCATCGGTAAAGCTGGGCACGCTGGGGGCAGTGGAGGGCTGGGGACGGTGGTGGGTTGGTGGAGGACTGTGGGTGGGTTCTCCTTCTTTGGGCGGATTTGGTATGTGGAGCTTCCAGGGTTCAAAGCCCGCCAAGTGCCAGGTACTATGCTAGGTGCTGGGGGCCCAGGTGTGAGGGAGACAGTCTTGGCTCCTGCAGGGCTCACAGCCCTGGGAGGAAGACAGTGCAGGGAAGTGGGAAGAGCTACAGCTTTACAGCCACAGAGACCTGGACCTCAATCTGACTTCTGGTTCCTACCTGTGTGATTATTCACAAGTGACTCACCCTCTCTGAGTATCACAGTCCTTAGTAATAGTTGGTACTATAGTATATATAGTATATATAACTAACAGTTATAGACTGCATTCTGTGTGCCAGACAAGTTGAGGCTTTCTCTAAGTCGCTAATTCTCTCAGCAGTCCTGTGAGGGCGAGGTATTTTTATCTCCATTTTATGGCTGTGAAACTGAGGCACAGAGAGATTAAGGAGTTTGCTCCAGGTCACACTGCACTGTTCACTCTAGGCTATTCTGTCTCCCTTATAGGTTATATAGTTACAAGGTGGTTGGGAGGATTAAATGAACCCATGTATGATAGAGTGTTTAGTAATCGGAAAGGGCAGGTGATGCCCTGCTGTTGCCACTTGACAGGTGGGGAAACTGAGGCCCAGAGAGTTTGAGAATCCAAACAGCAAATAAGTGATGAGGCCCAGGGAGATGCTGGTTTTCTGATGACTCAGCTCAAGGCCAGGGTGGGGTGGGGTTCTGGGAGCCAGGAGCTCCTGTGGCTGCTGCTCGGTGCAGGAGGGGACCAGGGTCTGTTTTCCTGTCGGGCCTTCTCCTTGGCCTCCCCCAGAGCTGGTCCGGGAAACCACGGCTGGTCACCTGGCGCTGCTGGTCACCAAGAACGTTTCCATGTTTCCTGGGAACCCCGAGCGCTTCTCTGAGGGCAGCATCGATGTCTGGTGGATTGTACACGACGGAGGCATGCTCATGCTGCTGCCCTTCCTGCTGCGGCACCACAAGGTACACGTGTGTGCGTGCGTGTGTGCATGTACACGTGCGTGTGTGTGCATGTACGTGTGCACGTGCACGGGCGTGTGTGCACGTCCGTGGGCGAGGCTCATGGGCTCTGGCCAGGGACAGCCTTTGTGTGTGAGCTCCTGGGAAAGGAATACCATCCCTTCTTTGTTCTGAGATGTTAGAAACTGACGGTGTCTCCCTGGTGGGTTTCCTTGCACGGTACAGGAGAGCCATGCTTAACCCAAGCAAGTGAAGCCTTAATGGGGGACCCCCACCTCAGCAGGGGAGGTTTTGTAGGGAGTGGCAGCTGAGATAGCGGACTCAGGTCTGCGTGTCTGTGTGGCAGCAGGGGTAGGAAGGGTGAGGGACAGGGTCCTCTCTAGATTCTCGCCCTGGATCTCCTCCCTGCAGCTGGGCTGGACTTTTCGGGTCCTGTTCTCCCCTTCAGGTCTGGAGAAAATGCAAGATGCGTATCTTCACTGTGGCCCAGATGGATGACAACAGCATCCAGATGAAGAAGGACCTGACCACATTTCTGTACCATTTACGTATCACTGCAGAGGTGGAGGTGGTAGAGATGGTGAGGCCCCAGGAGCTGCCCCTGAAGTTTTGGATCCCAAACACCTGCTCCTAGCACCAGTTAGGGCGACCCCAACCCTCAGCTTAGGATGCTGGATCCCTCCCTCCTATCCACTTCTTAGCCTCTCACACATTCACCCAAGGGTCCATCCGTCCATCCCTCCATCCACCCACCCACCCAACCACCCACCTAGCCGTCCATCCCTCTCTCCTTTATAAGAAGAGCCACGTCCAATAGCGCTCATGATACGTGAGGCCCTGTTCTATGTGCTGTATCTATATTGCTTCTCATAGCAAGCAATGAAATAGATATAGTTATCAGCATTTCCGTTTTAGGGAGTTGAGGCACAGAAAGGTTAAGTCATTTGCCCATCAATGCCCACTAAGTGGCAGAGCCAGGGTTCAAACCCAGACAGGTTGGCTCTAGGGTTACTATGTATATAGCTTCTTATCCATCCACTCCCGTCAGTTTATCCATCCACTCATCCCTCTATGCATTAGTCTACCCGTATGTTCATTAATGTATTCATTTACTCACCCATCCATTCATTCATGTATGTATTCGCTCATCCCTTTGTTCCTTTTTTATTTCTTCTCCTTTTCCATTTACCCAGGTCATTCATTGATTCACTGATTCATTGATTCACCCATTCATATGCCCCGGCCTGTGTTGGGCTGAGGAGGCAATGAGCCTCCCACACTGTGGATTAAACTAGGTCATTGGATAGGGAAGCCCTAGGCTGCCAGAAGGAAGGGGCCTGCCTCCCCTCGCTCGGCCTTGCACCTGAGCCGAGAGCTCATGCTTCCCTCCCTTGTCCCCACCCCACCCCCTCCCCTGCCTGTCCGCAGCATGAAAGCGACATCTCAGCTTATACCTACGAGAAGACATTGGTGATGGAGCAGCGTTCCCAGATTCTCAAACAGATGCATTTAACCAAGAACGAGCGGGAGCGGGAGGTGAGGCTTCCCTGGCTGGGCTCTCAGAGCATCAAGCTGCTGCCAGCTCTGTGTCTGCACAGGTCTGGGCTGGCACTCCTGGCCATTGGCACTGTCACCTTCACCGAGAGCATTACTCATCACCCTTATTCCTCCTGGCACCGAGCTCCCCGGCAGAGGGATTATATACCGCAACTGCACCTACCAGGCCTTCCAGCCAGGAGTCAGAGGGGCTGTGACGTGGATGACAAATATTCCCCTCTGTGTGTGACTTCTGGGGTCCAAGGGAGAACAGTGGATCCTAAATGTGTTTGGATGATAGATGAGGTGCCAGTGTAGGAGACAAGGGATCATGTGATAGCCCCTCAGAGGGTGGGTAGCAGATGGATATTTGTGGATATAGCTGGCAGTGGGAGTTGGAGGCGAACTTCCAAAGGTGTGGGGGTGGGTTCTCAGGGGGAATGATGCTGAGCCTCCTCTGGGCTATGGGAGTAAGAGCTCCGGGGAGGGGGTGTCATGGGGCCACGAGTCTTCTGGAGTTTGGATGAAAGTCCCACCCCAGGGAGTGGGGTCCTTGGGGAAAGGAGTGACGGTACCCTGGGGCTGGAGACAGAAAAACTCTCAGAGATGGGGGACAGGTTGCCTGGGGAATGGGTGGCAGATCCTGTAGGTGAGGGTGACAGACCATGCTTGATGGGTCTCCCAGGTGTGGATAATATATTTCTCAGATAGTGGTTGATGGGTACCCCTTTGGGCTGGGAAACAGAGACCCTCCAAGGATGTTATCCAGAGGTGACAGCAAAAATTGTAAGAAACGGCTTATGCACGAACCATTCAGAACTGACCCTGGCCCATAGTGCTAAGGTGGAGCCCTGCAGGGCCATGTGTTAACCCTTTGGTCGCTAGGTGGTGGGGAGGTGAGGGGTTCTAGAGAGGAGTTGGAGTGGCCAGGTCAGTGAGCAGTAGCTATGTGGTATGGAAGCATTGCAACGGGTACAGTTCCAGAAAGTGTGCATTCTGGCTGAACTTCAGCTCTGGTGATAGCTCTTTGCAGGGCATGGGTGGTGACTCCCAGCAGAGCTGGCACCAACCTTTGTCACTCCCTAGATCCAGAGTATCACAGATGAGTCTCGTGGCTCAATCCGGAGGAAGAATCCAGCCAACACTAGGCTCCGCCTCAACGTCCCAGAAGAGACGGCTGGTGACAGTGAGGAGAAACCAGAAGAGGAGGTGTGCAGCTGGGTGGTTTGGCCCCAGCCAGTGGGAGCAGAACCTTCAGCCTTTAAAGGAGTCACGTGCTGTCCCTTCATTCATTCCTCAGGTGCAGCTGATCCACGACCAGAGTGCTCCCAGCTGCCCCAGCAGCTCACCGTCCCCAGGGGAGGAGCCTGAGGGGGAGGGCGAGGCCGATCCTGAGAAGGTGCATCTCACCTGGACCAAGGACAAGTCGGTGGCAGAGAAGAATAAGGGCCCCAGTCCCGTCTCCTCTGAGGGCATCAAGGACTTCTTCAGCATGAAGCCGTATGGGCCTGGGGGCTAAGGGCTAGGGTCTGGGGTGAGCCTACAGGGTCTTTGCTCCCCAAGGCAGAGCGAATGAGCAGAATGGGGCCTGGGCCAGCAGGCAGAGCAAATGAGCAGAATGGGGCCTGGGCCAGCAGTCGGAAGACCCAGCCCAGACCTTGTCTTGGTCCCTCCCCCATCTGAGGACTCAGGGGTGGGGCCTGATTGCTGAGGGTCAGAACTCCCAGGTGCAGGCAGGGGAACGGTGAAGGCTGCAGGGGCTGGGAGAGCAGGACCATGCTGCATTTAGGGCGGATGATGGTGGCTCAAGGGCTTAGCGTCTCCTGCTTTTTCTGACCCCTCTCTTTTTCTTCCTCTCTTTGCTTCTCCTGTGTTTCCTGAAGGGAGTGGGAGAACTTGTAAGTGCTTCAGAATTTTTTATTCTCTCTCCTGGGTTGGCCCGGGTCCCTACTCTCCTCACTCTATCATGAATCTTCAATTCGTGCCCCTGACCTCTGGGGTCTCTGAATAACCCAGCTTGGAGAGGTCTGGGGTTTGTGGTCCCTGGTTTGCAAGGGTTGTGTCTCAGCAGCGCAGGGCGCCTGGATCCGACTCTTCCCTCTCCCAGGCTCACGCACCCTCCTCTCCTCCTTCCCCCAGGAACCAGTCCAACGTGCGGCGCATGCACACAGCCGTGCGGCTGAACGAGGTCATCGTGAAGAAATCCCGGGACGCCAAGCTTGTTTTGCTCAACATGCCTGGGCCTCCCCGCAACCGCAACGGTGACGAAAATTGTATCCTGTACTTACAATTGGGGGGAAGAGGGAGGTGGACGTCAGGGGACCTAGGTTCTAGCGCTGGGATGGAAGACCTGAGCCGGTCCTGCTTCAGGATCAGCACCTCGGACAGGGACGAGGGCCCAGCCTTTCCTGGTGGCTTAACGCGACCCACTTCCATCCCGAGGGAAGGGGACAGGTCTTTCTCCTTGACCGGCGCTCAGACATGGAGTTCCTTGAGGTCCTCACCGAGCACTTGGACCGGGTGATGCTGGTCCGCGGCGGCGGCCGCGAAGTCATCACCATCTACTCCTGAAAACCAGGACCTGCCACCCGGGCCCCAGAGCGCCCGGCCCGCGGCCCCGGAGCCCTCGCCGCGCCCCCCGCCGCTGTCACCGTTTACATTCAGACCCTGTGCCCACGCCCTGACCCCTTTCCCCGCTTCCTGAAGTCCGGAGGCCACGTCTGTCGGGGTTGACTCGGAGAGGACCTCCTTCCACGCGAAGACCAGAGCCCGGAGCGCCCCGTTGGCGCGCCGCTCTGTCGCCCCGGCTGCGCTGCCCTTTTTCTAAGCCGGGCCTCGCCCCGCCGGAGGAGACGCTGCAATAAGGGCGGGAGAGGCGCGGAGAGGAGCTGGGGCTCTGAGGGCCGCCAGGTGGCCCGCGCGGCCGGGTCCCCTCTTCTCACGCTCCGCGCCGTCGGTCCTGCGCTGCGCCCCTCCCGGCACTGGCACTGCACTGGCTCCAGGGGGCCGGGCGGGGCGGCCGCGCTCGGCCTTCGCCGCCGCCCCTCCTCGCCGAGCCTCGGGGCGCGGGCCGGCCGAGCCTGTACATAGTGTACAGGAGACATCGCGTGTATTTTTAACGTCCCCATATTTCTGTGACTAGAAGCGCAACGGACTTCTCTCGCTCCTGTCGAGCTCCTCCGCTGGGGGCGCCCGGGGCGGCGGAGGCCTCGGGAGGCTGGGTTTTCCTGGACGTCCATGAGTTTGAGAGCAAAAGTGCTTTAGGCCCAGGCGGGAATCGTGGTCCTGGTCCTTCGACACCCTCGCCCGGCTCTCGCCTCCTCGCCCTTTCCGCGCGCCCTTGGCTCCTACCCTTTCCTCTAGTTCTTTTCCGAGATGAGGTGAGACGAGTGTCCAGGTTTTTTTCCTGCATTCGCCTCCCAGAGGATGTGAGTTTCCACTGCGGCTGCAGAGAAGCGCGCAGCCTTTTCTCCTCCGCTCTTATGCAAGCTGGGGCCAGGATGGGGTACGGGGGTGCTCCTCAGGGGGAGAAAGGGAGAGAGGCCTCGCCTCACCCGTGCCTTCGCTGGGGGAGCAGGCGTCTCTCCTCAGTCGGCTTGTCGCCTGCTCCCCCATCCCATGGCTCCTCGCCAAAGACTGAAATCGGGGAGCTGGAGGGCGTCCCCTCCCCGGAGTTTTGTCCCTGGGACAAGTGAGGGAGGACGGGGGCGATTTTGGTGTAGGGGCCTTACTCACGGGGAGGCCCCAGCGCGGCCCCTGATGTTTCCTTCCCTGTCGCCATCCGGCAGCTGGCAGCTCCAGCCTCGGGGACCCAGCCACCTTCTTCGCATCCCAGGGCGGGCCTCACTGCTTAGCAGCGGCCTCTAGCTGCGTCTCCCAGGCACCTGGGCCTGGGAAAGGACTGGAGTCGCCATGTGCTTTGTTCTTAGAGCCTCTCTGCTCTCCTCCAACTAGGACCCAAGGCCTTTGGCTTCTCCAACTCCAGTCCTTGGCGCTTCTACTCCACCAGCCTGGTCAGGGGCGCCCTCTATCCCTAGAGAAGGCGCTTTGGCCAGGTTCCCTTCCCCCAGGGCACATGACTAAGGGGGACAGGCCCTGCATGCTCAGTCCAGCGTCCCCTGGGACTGGGTACAGCACCTCCAGCCCCAGGGCCCTGATCTTCCTACCTAGTTAGATATCCTGCCCACCTCCCAGAGCTAGGGCTACTGGGGACTTTTGATCTCACCACCCGCTTTCCTTTGAGCCGAAGGCAGAGAGCTGGAGCTGGTGCCATCTAGACTGGGTCAGGTGTGGTTGGAGGTAGGTCTGGATGTAGGTAGGCTATGGCCCCTCTGAGATTTGATCTATCCAGGCGGCTGGATAGACTCTTCCAGGTAGTAATCAGAAAGTTGGAGATATTAGGCACCAGCCCCTGCAGCCCCGCCCCCCTTCCAGACCTCTGAGAATCGCAGCTGGGTCTAGCCTTCTGTGGGCCTGAGCATTTGGGCTGAAGTGCTGGGCTGGGCAGAAGGGGGAGGGGGCTGTATCAACACCAGTTAGGGAACCAAAGTTGCACTATCTGGGCCCAGACTGTCAGGTTGGCAAGAGCAGTTTCCGTTGATGAAAACAAACATCCCACAACCACCACCCACGTTTTCTGTTACATGTGCAATATTTGTTATGAATGTTATCACGTCATTCGTCAAATTATCTTTATAATCATTGTAGCTAGATGTTTCATGTCCATCCAAGTGACTTTTTCTCTGAGTGCAATATTTCAATAGCCTTGTAGTGGTAACTAGTGTTGCTTTCGTTTTAGATATCTACGTGCAGGGCAATGCAATGAAATTGAAAACCCTTGTAAATAGGAGAGGTTGCAAACCAAATCAAGAGTATTTATTACTATTATTAGGCCTGCCTTTAATTTTCAGTGTGTTTCAGTATCCCGCATTCTGCCTCAGTACTGATCTTGTGTTTTTTTGTGCCAATATGAAAAGGAGAGGGTTGGTTCTTTCCTTTATTGTTGAATGCTCCCATTTAATGCTTTACAGCTTTTACTGTATTAATTTTTTAGATTCCCGTCTGCACAAAATGCAATAAAAATAATTTTATTATACCCTTCACAGTCTGAGGTGTGCTGTTTGGACATGCGGTGGCGATGAATTAGTAGGTCGGAGGAGGGATACTAAATGTGGCTTTCCAGGAGGACCCCAGACTCTTATCAGAAACACTGGCCTCCACTGACAGATGCAGGACAGGCTGATCCTCTAGGTCTGGTGGCCTCGTTAGTGGACTGAGTTCTGGGGCCCTGTCCTAGAGGGACAAAGGAACTGACTGACCGCAGGGCTAGTAGAGTGCTGCACTAATAGCATCTCCTGTGAGGTAGTGAGCACTGACTAGTCAGGAGGTACTGTCTGCATTGTACTTCCTAACCCACTGGGGGCCTTCTGTCAGCCACTTCACCATGCCCACCCCAAGTTTCCTGATGGGGCCGGTTATTAAATGCTACGACTCCTACAGCTTCTGTAATTCTGTATGATGCCAACTCCCTATACAATGGGCAGCATAGAGGGTGGCGACGGAGATAAAAGTCAAAACAGGAGTGCCCCACTCCAGTGGCCATCGGCCAGAAATGGCCTCCTCGTGGTTGTTTCCTTTCCTAGAATTAGAGGACAGCCTGCTGACACACTGGAAGTCGCCCACAAACAAGGACGTTTAACACAGCATATAACCAGCCAGCAGGCTTTTGCTCTGAAC
The DNA here is from genome assembly GCF_004115265.2 of Rhinolophus ferrumequinum. NCBI lineage: Eukaryota > Metazoa > Chordata > Mammalia > Chiroptera > Rhinolophidae > Rhinolophus > Rhinolophus ferrumequinum. Next base: position 12,133,214 of record NC_046306.1, on the reverse strand, counting down.
TGTTATTAAAGCTTCTAACTAGGTGAGCTGAGTAAGCGGAGAAGCTGGGGTTGAGAGGTTCTGAAGCCTGAGTGCTGGCTGAGTATGAGGGGGCCGGCCTCCCCGCAGACAGAAACCGGTCACCTTCCAACCCTGAGGGGGAATGCCCCGCAAAGAGGTCCTGCAGATAGTCACACCCAAAAAAGACGACACAGCTTTGACTTTTTCATTTTAATTAAAAAGTAATCATCTCATCTTATTAATAACACAAGAGTTCCAAAGAGGGAAAAAACACTATATAACACAAACAGTTCCGAACGTAAAATGCTGCCATTTGGGGACCTTGAGGTTTTGAAACCATTGTTTGCTCTGCCACTAGCAGGGACTCTGCTGAAGTCACTGCTCTCCCTCGTCCGTGCCAGGGGCCCCTTGAGACTGTGATCCACAGTGCTCTAACGAGCGCCATCCCTAGGGAGAAGGGAGATTCCTTGGGCTCCAAATGGCAGCAGCCAGAAGTCCTCCCTCTAAGAATTGTAAGTTATGAACAGCCACCTGTATCAAGAACATGTCCAGCTACCAAAGGTCTGACATCGAAATGGTCCCCACCTCCTGCTACTCAAAAAACAGAACAAGGGTCCAGATGAAAACAAGAGCCTGATTTCTGAGCCAAAAGCTCAAAACAATCACTGAAAAAAATGGGCGTTCACTGCCAGAGTCTAGAGTTGCCTGCTCGGATCCGACTCCATCAAAATGCTTCTGGGCAGGGAGAGACTGACAAATGTTAAGGGGGTAAAGAGTGGTTGGGGCCCAGAGTCAGCTTGTGTTCAACCGCTGGTGACTGGAGCTGTTCAGTCCATTGGAGATCCTCCAACGAAATGAAAGCAAAAATGAAAACAGAGAAAACCCAAAACCAACCACCCTGGGTCAGGCAGAAAAGTACCTGCTCTCACGTCTGCCAGTTGTGGGCACTCCTCACAACTCCAGAGTAGCTGATCTATGAATCCTCAAGTCGACCCCCCAGCATGGGGAGTGGGGCACGATGACACCAAGCCTACACAAGCCCAGTCGGCCGAGCAACCCTGGGCAGGAGGCGCAGGAGAAGCTCGAGCTCTGGCTGGCCTGTGCGAGGCTGGAAAACATTGGTAGGTTCAAAGTGAACAAAGGCAGTGGCTACTGACATGAAAATGCCAGTCCAAACTCAGCCAATCGGGGCTTGGCTGTCCCAAGCCCAATCCAGCTGACAGAGACCAGAGAAACCCATGAAATATAACCTGAGCCCAGACACCTATACTGCCATCCAACTGACCCCAAAGATATTTATTTTCTACAAAACACCCCCCCCAAAACAACAAAAAAAGATACACTCCCCAATGCAGTATAAACTCTGACTCTGGAAGGAAGAAGCAACACAGCCTTGGGCAGAAGAGAGAGCAGGTGGTAGAAACTTAGGACATTTCATGTGGACCGGGACAGGCGCAGAGAACACCCTCCAAATAACTCTAATTAGAACGCAATAGGTGGGAGGTGGCCGGGGACGAGGGGGTCGGGGGAGCTGAGAGACTGAGCCTCAGTAATGCCTCTGGTAAGATCCCATGGGCGCCTGGGGCCGCCCCACCTGTGCTGTGGTTTGGCTAACCAGGTGGGAGAGAGCAGGGCCACTCTGGATCAGGGTGTCCAGAGCCTTCTGTACACTTGGATTGTCAAAGTTGATACCCGTGGAAGACACAGGCCTCTGGCTGGCTATGTTGCTGGCAGGTGCCAGGCAGCTGGAAGGCTGGCCAAAGAGCCCTTGGGAAGGAGCCCCAGGCCTGGGGCCCATGTTCTGAGCAGATCCTGCCTGTCCCAAAATGTTTGGAGGCTGATTGCCAGAGGCCTGAGATCTTTGCTGAGGCTGGCTGTTCGCTGCTGTGGAAAAATTCTGGTTCTGGGTGTTTCCGGCAGCAACCGAGGGGGATGTAGAGCTGCTATTGGCCGCAACCGTGCCACTATTGAAGAGGCTGAGGATTTTGGCCTGAAGCTCTTGCTGGGAGGTGGGGGGTGCAGCTGGAGTGGGTGTAGCAGAGGGGAGCACTTGGCCGCTCTGGAGCGGTTGGGAGCTTGGCTGCGTCTTCAGCGAGGCACCCGAGGTCGCCCCGAGTGGTTGGCGGGAAATCGGGCCTGGAAGACAGAAGGAGGAGGTATCTGGTTGAAAGCACCCCCCAAGGGCAGGAGGCTTAGCAGCCCAGGGAAGAACAACAATCACTGATCACATTCAATCACACAATACAAAAACTGTAACAGCCATTTCCCAGAGGGGGCACTTCATCGTTTGGGCTGTCGCGTTCCCCAGAGAAGTAGTTAAAGAAAAAAAGGCATCTACCTTGGTCCCCAGGGAGCTGGCAAGACCAGCCCACCCACCACCACATGAACTACAGGGATCAGAATTCCGTACCCGTTATCATTCTATCGGCACGAAGGCCCACGGGCAAACCCAAGGGCTGGGCTCATTTCCCTCACCCACCCCTAAGAGCCGCCCCCCACCCCACAGAGCCTGGGGGATTAGAGAAATGCAGAGTCAGAACTTCACCTCGGCCCTGCCACGTAGCTCACCAGGCAGAGAGTCGGTGGTGCTCCTCATAAGCCGCTCCTTCCTCTCTCGCAGGTAGTTGATAATCTTGTCAGTCTCTTCGGCAGTGAGGTACCGGTTGTCTGCCAGCAGGTTGATGAGGCTTTGGATGGCCGGAGGGTGGCCTCTTCGCTCTCTTTCCTGTAGAATGGCTTCGTTGGCCATCTTGGCTGCCTGTCGGGCAATCTCCTCACGTTCCTTCTCCCGGCATTCATTCTTGTAGCGCTCGTAGTTTCTGGCCACCAGCACCATGGCGTCTGCCTGGGGCATGTTGCGGTGCTCTGCGGGAGGGAATGACATGAGTTGTTTTCTCCCACCACACATTTCAGTGCCCACCTGCTGGACTCTACCAAGCGTTTCGCAATCTCAAACCAGCAAGAAAACCATTTCAGTGCCAAAAAGCTTTAGGATGGAGGATGGGTAGGGAGGGGTAGGAGATGAACTTGGGAAGAAAGGTGAATGGGTTTCTTTGGTGGGGAACACACACCTTCGTACAGAGCTGGTTCTTTGAAGAATTTCTAGATCACAGACTTGTAGTAAAAACCAAAGAAACATGACAGTCTTGCACAGATTCCAAAAGACCACGTGGGGAATAACCGTGGGAGGTAGGCCACAGGGGGTCAAAAGGCCTCTGTGAAGGCTGGCTCTCCACTGTGCTTCTCAGGTAGAACTGGTCTGCTGAGTTTGCATCAGTTTAAAGGTCATGGATTAAGACCCAACTGTGACCCTAGATAAAACCTCCTCTCCTCAACATGACTTAGAGAGCGGTGAGAAGACGTCTCACATCTTTATACAAATGTGCTCACCTATCTTGAGGACTAGTCCTCAGAGACAAATGACCCACTGCAGAGCCTTATGCATTTTATGGTTACGGGTGTAACGGTCAGGCCGACAGAGACCCCGAGTGTGGTGGGAAAAGCGGAAAGTCTCTGCTGTAAGAACCATGAGCAGGGCATCAGTTTGCTGAGTCCCAACATTCTGGGTGCCAGGTACTAAAAACCACTTCAGGGAAGGCCTGCAGGGACCTACCCAGGCCTCTCGGAGGGCATGGCCTCTGCCCTCTCTCACGCTTCCCCTGCACACTTCCAGCACACTTCCCAATGGTACCCTAATTGCCTGCTGTATTGCCTGTCCCTCAATAGAAAGTGTGGTGAAAGCAAGGATTCCTTCGCACTCAGTGGAGTGTGCACCAGAGGTGAGCTGGAACCTCTCCCCGGTGAGAGCCGGCTGTGCATTCTCTTCCCAAAACGCTCCCTGAAGTGACTTCACGCTGATGGCTTGACATAGGACACGGTGAGAGTGTTTACACCATGGAAATCAGCAAACGCTATAAACCACACCGCCCCTTCTCCCCACTCAGAACTCGTTGTTAGACATTGGCCAGCACACCACTGTATACACCTAAGGGCTAAATATAATGTCTTATATGTAGTAGGTCCAGAACTATCCATTAAAATAATACCAGACGAATAAATGACTATGCAAATCTCCTCCAGTGCACTTATCAAGGGGCCCTACCGTGTGAGCTGAAATACGAGTCATTTGCCCGGAACCTGCTGCTTCTGAGTAAGGCATAACATAATGAATGGCCGCGTGACCACCTCTGGGATTCCCACCCACTTGGGCCTCCGTACCTTGTGGGGTTCCAAACATGATGTTGACTGTACAGGAGCGGTGAATCTGGTGTTGCTGGGTGATGACAATAGCGAAAGGAGACCCTCCCCTGCTAACGTCCTCCAAGGCTTGGGACAGTGACACCTCTGTGTTGAGGAAGATCAAGTCCACCACCATGCCGAGGTCTCGCACCTTCCGCCCCACAGATTCAGCATAATCTCTGTGGAAACACAGGATCCAGGTGAGCACTGACCAAGCCCCACCTGCACACTACTGCATCTCCGCTGTGAGCCCCCGGGGAGCTCAGATCCTAGCCCACTCAGTGTCTCCTCAGGCTCCAAGGATCTCCACCAGTTCCTTCTCTTCATACTGGCTCAGAAGGGGCGCCTATTACGTCGCCAGTGTGCAGTTTTTGGTGGCCGTGTCCTTCTCCTGATTCTCCAGTCCACTGGTCCTTCCTCAACACCATCCCCCTGCCTAAGATTGTGGCACCTGTCTGCCCCTGGGGGGGCTACATAACACAGAGGGCAAAGCATGGGCTTTAATGCTAGAAGGAAGGGTTTGGACTCCAGCCCTAACATTTACTTGCAAAGCTGTGAAGCTTTTAGTAGATCCCTTTATCTCTTACAAACCTGTTTCTTTACCAATAAAACAGGAATAATATGGCTCAGCTTATAATGTCATTTCCTTGACCTTCTCTCTCCAATCTAAATTAGATCCTTGATATATTCTCAAAGGACTCATCGCCAATACATTTATTTTTGTCATTTGCCCAACTAGGGTGTAAACTGCACAAGAGGAAGGGCTATGCGTTTACTTACCATTACAGCCCCAGTACCTAGCACCTGTCATACATACGAAAAATTTGCTGAATAAATACACATGTAACGTGATTGTGAAGATTAAAAATAAATTAAGTAAAGCACCTAACATGGAGTGCTCAGAAAATAATAGCTATTATCACGTGTCAAAAAACAAACAACGTGTCTACAGTTAAAGTAGCATGAACCGCTAAACGAGGCAGCCCAGAGCCTGTGAACGCTGCCCGTGGCGCGGTGTCTCAACGCCTATTTCCCTAGTCTCTGCCTTGAAATTAGCTCTTTAACCCCAAACTGCTAGAAATACATGAAGTTATTTACTAATCACCTGGGGAAAGGGAACATAGCTACAGCCAAGCCTGCAAGCTGCTACACTCCCTTCTGCTTCTCTGCTCTGTCTCCTGCAGGAAAGAGTGCAAAACAGAGGTGGAATAAAACGGTGCTGTGAACTCGAGTTCTGCAAGCCCACAGCACCTCCCACAGTAGGCTTGGTACTTAGCTGACAAATGCAGAGACATGTGCCTCCCAAAGTATTGGGGATTTGGGGTTGCTCAGTGGAGGGGGGCATCTACTGCTATTTTCCTGTTTCAATTTTCCTTTGGGAAGGCACTTCTCTCACTCAGTCCACGTGGTTCCACAGGGCTAATCCCACTTTTAGTTCTAAGCATGGGAAAGTGAGCCGGGACAATCCAAGATGAAACAATTCCAGGGCTTTAGGTGGAGGCACTGGGAAGGAGAAACTCTCTTCCCACTGGCTTTGCTCAGCCAAGAAGATACACCTCGGGCCAGTGCCATTCTACCTTTTCAAGTAGAAAGCCTGTCTGAGAATGAAGGCAACACAGAGATGACGACACGGTGTGACCCTGGATGTGGCCATGCCTGAACTTCCAAGCCAAGCAAAGGAAAAACTTCCCTTTAGGGCCTAAGCTAGTGTCCAACGGGGTTTCGGTCACCTAAAACTGAAAGCAGTCAGGCTCAGCTAGCACAGCAATGCCAGAATGCACAGAGCAAGTACAGTGGGTACAGCTGCCAAGAGGGAGCCTGAATTTCTCTTCTGACTCTTCTCCTTACTCAGGATAAATACCCAAAGGGTTCTTACTTAGTCTGCTTGTTGACCACAATCACAGAACAATCAACGGGCCTCTCAGCATCAAAGCGTCTCTGGATTTCTTCAAAATATTGACGATAAAGCTCTTCTCTACGCCGCTCTTCACGTTTCAAACGCTCTGCAAGATACCACCAGGGAAAACTGAAATATGAACTGTGCTTTCTATAAAAGTTAAGTCACAAACCTTATTCTAAATCCTGAACGACCTATAGGCAAAGGTCCTAACACACACACACACACACACACACACACACACACACTCTCTCTCTCTCTCTCTCTCTCTCTCTGAATTAATTCTCTAGACTACCTTCTAAAAATAACCAGTGTTATTATTTGTTACTATTACAAATTCACTGAAATGGAATGGCTGGATTAAAGGGCACGGTCATTCGAATGCGTCATCTAGTACATACTGCCACACTGCCCTCTAGAAAGGCTTAGAACTCATTTATTCCTCCACAGCGGTGGGTCATCGAGTGCTATTTCTCCACACCTTAGTCAACATTGGCTACTGCCATTTTTAAAAATTCCCACCAACTTGACAGGTAAAAGATGGTATTTCATTATTATTCCAATTTGCATTTTTTGGGACAACTATTGAAGACCCTTTACTGACAGGTGCTTATAAATTGCTTTTGAAAAAAAAATCAGGTAGTCAAGTTTTATTACAAATTAAAAATGAGGTTCTTAACTTGACCAGGTATGAAACAATTTAAAAATTTTTAAAGATGTGTTGAGAAAACTGGGCTTTTAAAAAACGTTTGTCTTTACCTAAAAATTGTAAATGCAGGTAAAAATTATAAATAAGACAAAAAATTCACACGCTGTAGAGATAGTGAAGATAGTTGTATCAGTTATTTGGTCAGTGGGCAAAAAGCAAGCACTTGATTTCTTTGGCTCCAATCTTTGGTTCATTTTATTGCCGGAATTTCGTATTTATTTCTTCTCGTTAGATGACTAAACCAGACGATGATACTAATTTGCATTTTAAAAATTATTTACCAGTTGAATGCTCTCTACATATTAATAGGTTATTTGTATTTCTTCTGTCTGTGAACTGCTTAACCAAGTCATTAGTCCCTTTTCAGTTAGTTATCAGTTTCTTCTTTCTTTTGTAAAGTGTTCTACTGGTAATAGGAATGAACTGTTTCTGCTACTTTACCTTTTGCACGAGACTGACTTTCTGGGCCTGGAGGGCCTCGTCCATCAAAGCTGTCTCTGTACCGATCAAAGTAAGAATCATCCTTCCTCCTGCAATAGTCGTCCACTCGCAGGTATCGATCATAAGAGCTCTCTCTCCTGTCAAGTGGAAGAAAGTTGCACAAAATTAAAACTCTCCTTCCTATCCTGCAAAAATCAGATACAGAGAATTCTTCAAGACCCAGTCCCCAGTGAGGAAGTAGGCACAGCAAGGCACAGGATTTTGGGATTAGACAAACGAGGTCTGAACAGGCATACCTTGAAAATACTGCGGGTTCAGATCTAGACCACCAATAAAGCAAGTACCGCAATAAAGTGAGTCATGATCTTTTTGCTGGTGGAGAGTCTTGCCTTCAATTTGTAAAAATCACAACATCTGTGAAGCGCCATAAAGCGAGATATGCCTGTATCTGGGACTGCTTATCAGCTCTGCGGCTGCGACTAAGTTAACCTGCCTTGCAAAATGACTGGGAGGAGATACGGAAAGCTCTCAGCAGAGGTCCTGGCATAAAGTAAACACAAAATAACTGGTAGCAATTATTGGTATCAATTTTGAGGAACCATTCCATGCTGCCCTTCCCCCGTCCCTGTGCTTTTTAAAAATTAGTTTAAAAATATATATAATTTTTCATTACCCTGAGCAGAACTCTGAACACAAACTCTATACTCATTAAGCAGGGACTCTTCATTCCCCATCCTCGCCCGCATCCTCTAATCTACTTTCAGTCTCTGTGAATTTGCATTTCTAGATATTTTATGTAAGTGGAACTATACAATATTTGTCTTCTGTGTCTGTCTGGCTTCTTTCACTTGGCATAATGTTTTCAAGGTCCATCCATGTTGTAGGTGTCAGAATCACCTTCCGTTTTATGGCTGAATAATATTCTGCTGTATGGATGTATCAGTTTTTATCCATTCAATCTACTGATGGACATTTAAGTTGTGTCTACCTTTAGGCTAGTGGAACAGTGCTGTCAGGCACATTCACATACAAGTACCTGTCTGCGTCCCTCTTTTCTTTTGGGTATACTCAGGAGTGGAACTGATGGCTCACAGTAATTCTACTGTGTTTAACTTTTTGAGGAGTTGCCAAAATGTTTTCCATAGTGGCCACACTATTTTACATTCCTACCAGTTCTCTACACGTCACCAACATTTGCTATTTTCTGTTCTCTTAAAAAAAAAAAAAATGAGTTGTAGCCATACCTAGTAGGTATGAAGTGATATCTCGTTGTGGTTTTGATTTGCATTGCACTGATGATTAAAGATGTCCAGCCTCTTTTCCCGTGTTTACTGGTCATTTGTGTACCTGCCCTGTGCCTTTGCACTGCGAAAACAACTGGTACTCCATCTTTTTTCCATTTGTACAATGCTGCCTTTCATAGGCCACCGGGAGAGACCCAGATTCATTTGTTGAGCATAATGCATCAAACACATTCAGTAAATACTTATTAAACAGTGTATCTACCACTTGATAGATACTGGAAACAGAAGGCTGATAAAGTCACTGCCCTTCAGAGTTTTCCATTAGTTCAGCAGAACACACACAAAATACAAGCAGGAGGCCGTATCTGTACCTGTACATGGGATCTCGGGAGTCTCGCATCTCTCTGTATCTGTCGTACATGGGGTCCCGGTGATCTCGAAAATCCCTAGCGTCTCTTAGATCACGGAAGTCTCTAAGATCCCTCATGTCCCGAGCGTCGCGCATGCTTCTGCTGTCTCTGTGATCACGAACATCTCTGCTGTCTCTGTGGTCCCGCAGGTCTCGGGGATCTCGCATGTCTCTGCTGTCCCGGGCATCCCGGCCATTTCTGCCATCCCTGGGCTCTCTCCTTGGACTTCCTCGAATTGGGGATCGGTCACGTCTTGTATCTCGACTGTCTCCAAAGCCATACGGATCTCTGTGGGAGGTAGCAAGAAGAGGCTAAGACAAAGAAATGTAAGGTAGTTAACCCTTCAGCTCTTTATTGGAGGAAGCCCCCTCCCTCCAAGCGTTTTTTTCCTCTAAAACCTGGCAGCCAAACAGTGAGAACATGACTAAAATTTTAAGGACAGTCACCCATCTGGTCAGCAAATAAAGATTAGAAAGTTCTAGACTCTCAAAAGATTAGGACAACGGAAGAATGCATGACCCGCAGCCAAAGGTTTTGCCTGGGGTCATAGTATTTATCAGGCTTCAGGGAAGTAGTAATTCAGTATTCCTTACGCATGCCAAACGATCTCGATCTCAACAGGTTTCAAAGTGAAAGCATCTTTCCCCTCGAACCTATTTCTCCCACCAGACTTATTTGAAAGAGATTTTACAAGGGGGAAAAAGCTGAGGGGACAAGTTAAGGGGGCAAGACGACTCGGGAAGAAAAAAAAAGAGCAAACGGCATAATCTCACACAAAGTAATGGTGATCAAAGGAGTTGTCCTTCAAGTGCAGAAAACTTCACTTAAAATATCTAGCAGGATAATCAAATTAAGAGAAAATGGAAAAGTACAACACACACAGAAAAGTATAAAGAACACTCAGTTTCCGTCTTCACAACATAGTTACCGAGTCTCTCAGTCTGAGGTTTATGTAGAACCTGGGTCCTTTTTGCCATGGTTTGTTTTGCTAAACAGTGCAGTCCAGATATATGTTGACTCAGGCCTGCTGACTCAGTTCTCTGCACGAGACATTCTCCTCCACTGGAAACGCAACCTCAACATATCCAACACCAAACTCATTCAAGCCACTAGTCGGATTCCTGACTTTTTCACTGCTGCCAAAAATCATCTTCCCAGTTACCAAGGTTTACGTTCTGGAAAGTTAACTTTGAGTCTTCCTTCCCTGTCCCCATTAAATCACTTGAATCCTATTCCTTTTTCCCGTATTGGATTGGTTCAATCCAAACCCTATTTCTATGCTGGCACCAAGTTTCCAAAAAACAAAACCAAACAAAAACCAACCTTTCAGATTTCAAGAAATTCAGCACCTAAACACCACATTAACCACCTAAGTTCCCACCTGTTCCCAATTGCAGCTCGACTATCACACTTCTGGGTGCCCCTCCCTAACAAATCTGGCCCTATTTCCAACTATCACCGCTCCTCCATTTCCTGATTCAAATTCCTGCGTTCTACTTAAGCTGTTCTTATGACTCAACACGACATAACTACCTCAATGTTTCTGTGCATATGGTTTTTTGACCTGGAATATTTTTCCTGCACCAATCCAGGTATCACCCAATCCTCACAGGCAAGTTCATACCCCGTCTCCCAAGAAACCAGCTCTAATCTCCCTCCTAACTGCTCCTCTCTCCTCCTGCTCAATCAACTCCTCGAGCACTTAGTTGTTCTGTTACTCGTCCTGACCTGGTTCTTTACCTTTTACAATCACGTCTTCTTGTTTGGCCCACATTAAGTATTGCCTCCTCTGTAAAACCTGCCTTGAACTCTTGATCTTCCCCAGCAAACACGCTCCTCCTCCAGTCCTTTTCATGTCAGTAAATGCCACGTCCACCTATTCAGTTACTCAGGCCAGGAAGCTGGATGTCATCCTTTCCTTAAAGCCCTATCCACTCTTCCAATCACATTTCCAACTGCCCTTTTTTCTGGCTCTGAAATTGATATCCATTCTGTCCACACTTCTTTACCTCCATTGGTGTCACTGAAGGTCAACCCATAATCATCCATCCCTAAAACCACAGCAAGAGCCTTCTGAAGTAGTTTTCCCACTTCTGTGCTCGCCTCTTTTCTACCCTTCACTGGTTCCCAAAGCATTTAGAATTCACTCAAAAATCTCTAGTAAGACCCCGCGTGGTCTTGGCTCCTGTCTTCTCCAACCTTGTCTCACCCTTTCCCTAGTGTTCCGCTCTCTTTCCAGAACTAGTTCCAGCTAGGACGAGCCAAGGTTTTTTCCAGATGCCTTTACTTGAGCAGCAGGCACAGATGCATACTCACTTTTTAGGTTTCCATGTAAATATCTCACTCCCTGATTCCGTTAGTTTAAAAGTTTCTCTTCTGTCCCTGGCCATATCCTCTCACAGCACTGTTTTTACTTGTTGTTTACCACAATTTGACCTATTTATTTGTTTAATGTCTGTCTGCCTTACTCGACTGCAAGTCCATGAGGGCAAGAACTGTCGTTTGACTCTCCACTATAAACCCCACTATATCTGGCATGCAGATGCCCCACGAATACTTGAATGAGTGTTGCTTGTACATATTTCAATTACTGCCCTTATCACACTGTTCTGTAATTATGTTTACATGGCTTCTCTACTAAACAGTAGAACACAGCACGGAGTTCAGGAAACGTTTAATGAATCGTTCAGCTAAACTGTAAGCCTCTCAAGAGCAGGAACCGTTTTGGTTATACTTCTGTCATCTAACATGATTACGCGTATGAGGCATTCATCATGATGCCATCAGTTGGGTAGAAAATCTCAATTTCACTTCACCCACATGGACCAGCGAAAACAATTTAAATGTCAATTCTGCTTCTATGAAAAATCCTTGTCATGTATTTTAAAGCTTACAACTACTACTGATTTGTGGGAGCAAACATAGGGGAGACCAGGGAGTTTAAATGAGGACAGCTAAACATTTTTCAATTAGAATGAAGTACAGGCTAATTATCAAGATTCTTACTTCAATTTTTCTTATTATGTCATATAATCCTCCTAGCATGTGTAACATCTGATACAGAGCACAATGTGGGCAAACATTCAGAATCCAATGGGAAGGGACAACTGTAAAGTATTTTTGGATTAATGATCGGCAGACAAACCTGCCTTGGGGAGCAGTTAGGAGTCATTAGAGGTGGAATCAGATTTCAAGTGTTCTTGGCAATCAGCGCTGAGAGAGATCATGAGACCACAGAGCACACACAAAGCCTTTCATTGGCTGGTGGGAAGGGGATGGAGAAGCAGGTAAGAGTACCAGTCACAGGTTACTCACGGCCTGAGGATAACTGTAAGTGCCAAATTTGGTTCTTAGTCTTTTGAATCCACTGAAATACCTTCCTTACCTGTCAGAGCCCACCCCTGGAGGTTGACCAATACCCTAAATTCCCAAAGCCTGGGTTCATGCTTCCAGGTTGAGAAGGCAAGCACTACTCCCCCCTTCCCTCAATGAATCTGAAGTCCATGTGCAGCAAAACTACTAATTCCCCCTCAGTTGCTTCTGGGTAAAAATGTAGAAGAGATATTCACAAGGGGGAAAAGAACCAAAGGAGTGGTGGAAGTAGGGATAGAGAAGACAATAATTTTCTAAAAGAAAAGGCAAAGCTTTTTTCCATTCTCCAAAAGATGAGCAGTATGGCAGACTGCTGTTCTTCTAAAGACAAGAACAAAACAAAACACCCTTTAAGGTCACTTGAGGACCCAAACAAAGAACTCTCCCCGGACAAAAGGGCTCCAAGGGCTCCTGCTGCTGGCCCCAACATCTTTCTCAAAGCAAGAACCAGCTAACAAAAGGGTGGTACAGTGTGCAGGAGTCAGAGTGCCTCAGGGAGAAGCCTGCCGAGCGAGATGCTTGACCACAGATAACAAGTGGGTTAGAAGGAAGTTTCTGGAGCACAGTAAGGTTCACAGTGTCATCCCATGGCACCAGAGGTGTTTTACTGGAGACCATAGGCAGTGTACCCTCAGGTACCAGGTCACTAGAGGCTGAAAAGAAACTGAACAGTGTGGTTAAATCAATTTCAGCACTGGAGTTCACGAACTGAAGGCAGGTGACAAACGCTACTAAAATTGTTATATATTCCTCTATTCAGCAGGGGAAAAACAGTCAAATGCTCTTTGCCTTGAGAGAAACAGAGCCATATCATTTGGAAACATTCGAGAGGTAAGGGAGGGATGGGTGAAGGGAAAAGCATGGCTCAGATGGCACGTTGCCACGCTTCTGGTAGAAGGGCTTCTCTTCCTGGGGACGAAAGGGACGCGGAAAGCACTATTCATCCGAGCCTACACAGTGAGAACCGATAGACGATCGTCTTGAAGATTGTGACAAACGTTGAGCTTGTCTTCAGCCAGAGGCTGAAACCTCAAGCTCAGGATGGCGTTCTTTGGCCTTGGCTGTACAGGTCAGGGAAGAAGAAAGGCCTCTGTCCTTTTCTTTGTTAGCATCTCCTTTCTGTTCAATGGAATATTTTCCTTGGGCGGGCCAGCCTTTTTTTTTCCTTCTGAAAAAAAAAAATCCTTCATCAGCTCTTCGTACTTCTGTTCTGTCACAGATACTGTCCACAAATATAATTATCTAAATGGCCGGCTGCTGTGTGACGCTGATCCCCCACCACGATGGCTCCACGCTACTGTCAGGAACGGAGACAACGGATTTGTGCAGAATTTTGCCGAGGTCCAGGTAGGATATAGGGTGCAATGAGACAGCACACGTCCCAAATCCAAATGCTGTTAAGTGCCCATGTCTCTCCCTAGGAAGCACGCTGATGATTTTCTCAAGCACAAATATGACTTTTCTTGTTGCCAGAGGTGGCACTTGCTGAGAACTGACGGCGCTTCTTCAGTGTTAGTGCAGAGGTAATCACAGCCTGGAATCTGTCATTGCGAGGAGCACTTAGAGCTAGGGCTGTCTCACACCCAAGGAGCAAGCAGTTATCAGGAATTAACACTGTGGATAGGCAGACATCCTCCCGGGCCGTGGAAGAACGTGTCTACAGGTAGGTTATTTCTGATGAACCTGGAGGACTTTCACCAAAGAGCCACGAGGCCCAACATCCTTAACAAAAATATGGGGAAAAGTTTCTGCAGAGCTTTTGACGTAGACGTTAATTGTATTTGTTCTTCCTTAGGTCATATGCAAAGGTTGAGGAAGTACAGTGTCACTTGGAATGCCACGTCTGTGTCGGGGTGTGGCTCCAAGATTTAGACTGCCAAGGTGCTGAGCTACAGATGGAAAGTGAGAACATCTGAGACACAACCAGAATCACCGTCCGGTCTGAGGGACTAATGCTTCGCGCCCATGCCAGTCAACTTGCTCGGTAACCATGCAGTGTACGCAAAGGAGTAACACGAAGTGGTCCAAGGGTTAAGTGATGAAAATGCAGCTGAAAATTGGATCCAAAGCAGGGATCTCCGATGCAGAATTTGTGCTTGGCTGGGCCAATATCGTCAGAACTACACACTGACAGCTGGAGCCACGGGGGAGGCACATTACTGGACAGAGAGCAATGCCAGCAGAACTGTGGCTTCCAGAGACATTTGAAGAGGTGATAATCCTGTGAAAACTCCCCAAGATACCTAGGTGTTTTGACACTCAAGTTTCAAGTCCAGTAAAATGAGGTGTTACAAAGGTCTTGCCAGCATGCTTAAGAACAGTTTAAAAGTAGCAGCACTGAACACATAAAACTTAAGGGAAATATCTGCCATAGGTACAGTGTTTTTTGGTCCCCCCCCACCGTGAAAATGTATTTCCTATGGCTGGGGGGCACATAAAATGATGAGGCTGCCCAATGAAGGCAGTTTGGTTGTTGTCAACATACTGGTACGTTTGGAATGACTTCCAGGCTTTGACTGGCGGGTACGTCCCCAAAGGGTGTGATGTCGTGTTCACCCTCAGAGACACCACTGGCCCCTTCCAGGCCACCCAGGCACCCATCCTGCCTCCTTACTGAATCTTACTTCTGCCCTCTTGGTGTGTCTTAAGAGACAACGCACGAGCAGGCCAATGACCAGAACGTTAAGGTTGTTTTAAATGCCATGCTCAATCTGTCTGCTTTTAGGGTTTGAACAGTTTTATTTTTTTTTTATTTTATTTTATTTTTTTTCAGTTTTATTTTTAAAGGGAGAAAAACTGGGACTCTTTGCTCAGGTTTCAGATGGGGCTCAGAACAGGTTTTACTCACCGCTCTTCCCTGGACCTTATTAAAGCATGACGGTCTGAAATGTCGTCATGTTAAACAACATGCTGAGGAAGCCCGTTAGGGACCTGTCACCCAGGGGAAGACTGATTCCGAGTGGAATCTGAATTAGCCTAGCTGTCCCCCGACTGCAAATGAAGCAGGAAGTCACTGCTCAACCCACATCCCAAACAACCTCCTTTTAGAATTTATTTCTGAGGAAAGCGGTATTTTAAAAGGTATATAAAAGTGACATATTTTTATATATCTGGTAGGGAGAACATTTTAAAAGGCCCCTGCAATGTTGTTTGGATGTTTTTTGGTTTTTTGGGGGAAGGGGCATATTATTAAAAAAAGAAAAAAAGGCATAAAGCTATTTCTTCCAGTACAGATGAAATCACGGAGTTGCATTTTAGGCTGGGATGTAATGCCCTGGCAATGGCTATATTGCATTCCAGGGGACATGGTTATTTCCCCAACACTGCCAATGTTTGTTGAAAACATTGGGAATGTTAAAAGCATTTGGTTAAGTACCATTAATAGGATGACACAAAATATTCTTAATTCATAGCACAAACGGAACTACTCTGTATTCTGCAATGTGCCCCCGTTTTTTTGCCTGCACAGCACACAGACATTATCGAGGTCATAAGCGTCACGGGTACAACAGAGTCGGGGGAGAATTTTACCAATGGAGTCAGTGTGTTTATAGTTAGCAGTGCTACACTCCTGGTACGCTACCTACTTCACACATTAGAAACACACATCAGAGCTCCGTGGATATTGGACACACCCCGTATCTCCTTCCGTATCATTTGGCAACCACAGATTCCAATGGGAGTCCATAGTTCCGACCACGAGACGCAAACTCTTAGCTCCCTGCATTCCACGTTTATTGGTGCAATGAGGTGCAATCCAGATGGGACTGTCCAACATCTGCAGCATGGCTAGATGCAGCATAATGGAAGCAGGTATTATATGGAACTGCTGAAGTTCTGCAGGGTGTATGTTTTTCAGGACACTCACACATGCTCACAAAATCGATCAAGAAAGTATTTACCTGCAAGCTGCAGGCATTCCTTACGATGTCAGGGAGGACAGACAGCACCCAGTGCATAGCCCACGTCTGGAGCGAGGCCAGGGCACCCCTGACAGCTAGCTGTAGTGGAGGGTCGGATTCACGCCTCTGCGCAGGCAGAGTGCCCGCAGAATCCAACTGTGATTGGCAGCATTACCTTGCCCGAGTCTGCTTGGACTCTGCCGATTCCACATGTGTAATCTATTCCTGGTAGCACAGAAAATACACACCCTTCACATTTAGTGGGGGCATATACACCAAACATACAGCAGCCATTCTTTTGTATGAGTAGGTAAAACATAGGTGTTTTTGTCCCAAAGCAGGATAGCTGTATGTCATGTTAAGTGTTCCCAGGAGACCCGTGGAGCTCCCCGTATAGACTAGGGTTCATTGTACTCAGCAGTGCCCGGTTCATTGTAGGAAATGTACTTTACTGTGGTATGTAGTTTCGGTATGGAAACTACTGCGGCAAGCTGGCATTTTCACTTAGGGACAAAGGCAAAATCCACTCTAAGTATCCACTTAGGCCATGAAGAGACACCAGATATGAAATACATCATATCTGTCTTCATTCCACACAAAACTGCACACACTGCATCCACCTGTGCACTGTTCTGGGGCCGCTTTGTACACAACACACTCATCTTTGGCGGAAATGGTAACACTAATAAGGCTCTTCTTTGAGACAGGGGCCGAGTCAATGCCTGTCTCCAGGGCCCACATCAGGACTATCTTGTGTGCACAATGGAAGAGACTACGTTGGGGAGATGCCTTTATTTCCAGGAAAGCTAAGAAACAGGGAGACTTGTGAGAGGTGGGATGTTTTTGCCCTTTTTATTGGCCCTCAGCAGGTAACCCAAGCATGCAAGCAAACAGGGGATCTGCAGCACAGGCACAGCAGCCATCTCTCAAGCAGCAGTTTACTCTCCGTACACCTGGGTTATCATCTGGACCGGCAGCCATTTGGAATGAAGAGTCGAATCTCTGCCGCCTGCTGCCGCGCGGCAGGCACACGCCAGCAACCCTGGGACACGCCTGCTGTGGAGGCTCCCGGTGAACGCGAGCTGGCACAGACAGAGGTCTATCCTCTTCCAATCGCCTGCAACTCATGTTGCAAGCTGAACTTGTAGGGTTTGCCACTCAAAACACAAAGCTTCCTCTGTATCTCCTGAGGTATGTTTTAAAAAAGCAGCAAGGCCATTCACACATGGTTCATGTTCTTATTGTTTGCTGGAGCGTTTCTGATGTGCTGGGGGGAAGACAAGACCCCTGATGTACGAAGTTGGGCTTAACTCCCCAGAGCCCAACTCTCCCAAGGAAACTCACTGCTGCAGGGTACTTTACCTTCGTGTGGGGCTGGGTCTGGATGGAGCCGTATTCATATTTCTTCTTTCCGCTGCCTTATTAATATCTGAAAAGAATAATCAACCCATCTGTTCAATGCTACGGAATAAAAACAATATCATCAGCACATTTCAAATGAAAGCAACAACAAAAAAACTACAATGACAACCAGATGGTGTAAGAAAATCCATTCAGCAGACACACTGTCACTTGGGCAATTTTTATTAAGTTACGGCCGTACATTCTTATGGCTTGGTGAGGAACGTCCCTCAGTTTTCTAGTGAACACATCATTCGTGTAAAACGGATTATTATGTCAATGCTTTAACACTCCGCCAAGCTCTAAACCTAACACTTGCCCCCTCCAAAAGGGAAAAAGGTTGTCTTCTAAACTCTTGGAGAGCCAGCTGTTAAGATTCTTTTTTGAGGGTAGAAGAGTGGGCGGAAGGTAAGGGGAGAGAGTATTTAAAAAAAAAAAGAAAACAAAAAGAGCAAAGGCAAATAATTCCATTTTATGTTAAAAAGTAAGAGCTGGACTCCATTGTCTTAAAACCTCCAATATTCCATGAAGCAGGGCCTCCTTTTAGTGTGCCTTGTATTGTATTTCATTGAACAGAATCTTCCAGAATGAGATGTAGGAAAGAAATGAATTAATTTTTTTTTTAAACAAAGTATATGACATGTTAACATTTACAACCCTCACAGGTAAGTACCTAAGAATAAGAACTGGCATTTGGTATAGTAGGATTGGGTAATAAAAGCACTCCTCATAAGAAGTTTTCATTAGAGAAGCCTGGCATACACAACTAGGTAAGGCAGAACAGTGGAACCGTACAAAACTTACAGAAAAGCCAATTTGTGAAGTTAAAGCGTGCTTGCTGAAGACAAAACAAACCAGCTTTGTAAAAACTGCAGTGAATACAAAGACACCCTGTACAAATAAGAATTGAAGTATCTAAAGAAATGTGATCATCTATGCCCAAAGATGACATCTGATCATTTTATATGACTTAAAGATACATAAATGCATTAAAAATTTCATATTTCAGTTGAGAGAAATAAAACTGCTTCCTGCTGCAGTGCAGTTTTGTTCCCCTTGTTCTGTATTAAGCAAATGATCTTGTATCTAATGACATTAAATGGTATTAAGCACTCACATAATTAGAGTGCTTTAAAATAGTAATTATGTATTTAAAAAATTCCAACCAGAGTCCTATCATGTGAAAGACCACAGTAACACCACCAAAACAACTTAACAGGTCTGGTATAGACTTTACCCTGCTACGTTGTCAACTTTTGAGTTCCTGTTCAAGTGATAACGATCTTTAATTCCATTTTAAGTCAGAAGTCTCTATTATGCCTAGGAGAAGAAGGGCTTTTGACAAAACTGCAAGTTACATAAACCTAAATAGTCAAAGAAGCATATTTTAAGTTGCCTCTTACCTTTTCAATTAAGCAGACACAGTCTATAATCCCTCTATTTTTAAACAATCAGGAAATAGTTTGTATGTGGGACTTGGCAAGTCATATCTGACCATGGCTTTGGTACTTACTGCACATGGCACTTTCACAATTTACAACCCTTAAAGTTCACTACCATCTGAATTACGTATTGTATAACGATAGGCCCTATAGGAAATATCTAGTTCTTTTATATATAATTGTGAATATCAATTCATGTTTAGAAGGGCCTACTGACCTAATCTGCTCACTTACTTTGTACTGCTTTCTAATATAGGGTGACTACGATTCAGACAGAATTGTGATGTCCTTGATTATTCAAGCATTGTTCCAAGTATCTGTGGAATACGCTAGGGGTGGTGGTAGTGCAAAGATTTCTTTCACATAAGTACCGTATCTTCCAGCAGGACTCCATTTATTATTATATGGTCTTGTGAATAAAGAACACTCATCTCAACACTTGACTTGACCTGGCTAACATTTCGCTGAGAGTACAGAACATATGGCATTACTTGAATTAGTAAATTTCTACTAATGCTATATAATTTGCCCTCATCATATGAAAAGGACTATTACACTGTCTAATTCTATCCAGTTCTGTGAGGGCCTACGCATAGGCCTGGGGAGACCAAAGTAGTCATATATTATGTACCTTTGGATCACAACTGCTTCTAGTTAGAATGAAGGAGGTAAATAGTTGACTTTGAAGTTGGTGAAATTTCCTGGCAATTATTTGAAAGATTATTTAAAAATTCAAGATTATATCTTTAAACCATTTTGATTGTAATTTGCCTCTTAGTATCTATTTTCATTGAGTAGTCCAGAACAATTGTAGTATTTGGATGGTGTGACTTATGTGTCTTCTGCAAAAAAGAGAACTCTCAGACCATTTTCTTAAGTTTAGGGGTTAGCAAACTTTTAGTGTGGTACATCAAATGTTTGTTTATCCACCCCTATTTAAGAGTTCCTTAAACCTCCATCATGGGTGAGATATGGAGAAAATGAGACCTGGACATTTTTGACAGAGTCATTGCCATCCAAGAGGACGGCTCAGATTAAGACAGGGCTTGGGGGTTTTCAGTGAGTTATGAAAACAAAACAGTTATCACCACCAATCCCCATAAACAACAAAATCCTAACATATGTACACACAGAACTTTTAAAAAACCTATGAGTTCAGAGATACAAGAATAGAGAAGCCACCACAAGTACAAATAACTTCAGGGAGCTGATCACAATATAGCAAAGATTTAGAGTCAAGAAAAAAACCTTGCCCCATCCCAATTTTTTTGTCACACAATCACATCAATTGTAAACACATCAATTGGAGGGTCATTTGAACAAGTTTCTCTTTAAAAACACAAATATTTGGACTTGTAAAGGGGGCTTTTGCATGAATTAGTTGAGTAAGATTATTTTCTTCCTAAATCCTTACAGAGATACATAATCCACACCAAGGAAATAGAAACAATATTAATGTAAAGGAGAAGGGATAAAAGATGGGAAGACAATTTGAGGAACTTTCTGAACATCGGGTGATCCATAATTAGGGAGAATTTAATCAAGAGGGTAGTGGCAACTTGGGAGTCTCCAAGGAGAGGTGGAATGCCTCCTGTGGATCGAAGAGGAAGAACTGGTACTTCTTTCTCCTGCTATATTTCATCCCAGCACAAAGTCAGTCTCTAAGTGTCTCTTCCATCTCAGCTTGGTTGGCGCGTCCATATTTTGTTAGTCGTACAAGCAGTGTGAATACCATTCAAAATCACCATCATCATGAGGTGCCTAACCTTGGCCCGAATAGCTATAATTTGCAAGTGGTCTTCTGAAAACAGTTAAAAGCATTTCTCAAATAAGGATTTTTAGACAAGAAAAACAGCACCAACTGAAGGGATTTACATAAAAGGAAAAAAACCAACGGAAAATCATCTAGAAAACATGATGTTATACAAGAAGTGACAGAGCTGTCTTAAATCATAAAAGAATGGGGTACAGAACTCCTAAAGAAAGACACAATGCCTAATCCACAATTTTACTTTAGACTAATATGCCAAACAAAGTTCACACAATGGTCCTTGGATAATGCTATAAATAAATATGAATGCTTCATTCACAGTACCGAGAACTACTTTCTTCTATCTTTTTAACTGTACCATCATAAAATAACTCTCTTTACCTGAAAACCAATTTTTTATACTCCAGGCGATCGCCATGGAAAACAATGCGGACTATTCTGAACAAGGGCAGTATGAGCCACAGCACTTAGTGACAGAATCACCATTGGCTGTTGAAAGAATCCAGACGCCAGTACAATTTCAATAAGTGCTTACAAATGAAATAAAACTCCCCAAAAGGCTTAGCTGAAAAACAACTAGCAATCAGGTGTTATGTTGGAAATAACTAATGATAAAGACGACACTTGGAAAATCATCCTGACAGGACAGTGGATCTCACACATCAAACTGCCACAATTGGGAGGGGAGAAGAACAGGACTTCTCACTTAAACTCTATTTATGAAGATGACTTTGATGGTCTTGTGACATCAGGGACACTGTAACAAGTTATACTGTAACTAGTCAGGGACAAGAGAATGCTCTGCTTTAACCTTTAAGCTCACTTTGAAGACTACGCATTCCCTCATATTTGATCATGTTTCATTCTATTTAAAATAATTATTATATTTTTAACTGTATGAGGATCTTATTCCTGGGAACAGAAATGGGGAAAAAAGTGAGCTTACATATACAGAATGCTTCCTCTGTCCCGGAGCCTGCACTAAGAACATTTCCGTGCATTCTCTCATGCAATCCTTTCTACACCTCTTGGAGTTAAGTACTGTTATGATCTCTATTTTGCAAAGGAGGAAACCTTGAGGTTTTGAGAAATTGACTTATCTGAGGTCCCCCAATGATCAGGAGGCAGAGCTAGGACTCTAACCCAGGTTTGTCTGACACCAGAGTGCTTAAACATTGTGTTATGCTGCCTCCAACAGGGAGTGCAAAGACAGTTTCCATTTTAAACACACTTGCTAGGACTCCCTGATGAAATACTGATGGAACCTGGAAAAGGCCCACTCTACGCTAGTCACTCTGATGGCTCAAGTGCCCCAGACACCCAAGAGGGTAGGACCTACTTATTCAATTACTACTTCAATTTCTATCACCTCAAATGTTTCTGGCTTTTGCTACTGACATTCTATTCATTTGTCTTCAGACAAAAATTCTCTTATCAAAATTTTATTTCCTGCACTTTTTACTTCTTTTGAGGAAAAAGCACTTGGCTGGTATCAGCAAATATGAGTTCTAGTCCTACTTGGGGAGAGGGGAGGATTGGATTTAGTCAAGGCACTTGACTTATCTGAACCTGATAACATGAATATTCTACCTGGGTTAGTTATGCTGATTCAAGGAGAATATCAGCTAAGAGAAAAAAAACCTCACTAATTTAGATTCACAAGGTTGAGTTAATCTAAATTAGTAAAAAAGTCTGAGCTATAAAAATGTAAAATACAGGTTTATTTAAAACAGGTAAAATTTCAGTGAAATTGTACAAGTGGAGATCCTTCGAGAACTAAATCAACGAACTCGAAAAGGATTGTTATAATCAGTACATCATTTGCTTGTGTGCCTACTGTGGACTGAGCCTTAGACATATGGCAACAACAAGGCTGAAGTCTCTGCCTTAAAGGAGTTCACTGTTTAATAAAGGAAAGAGGCACATGTACACAGAAAATCACAACATAATCTAAAGTGGGATTATGGGAGAGATAATGAAGGCCTAACTACGAGCATGTGTGTATGGCAGTGGAGAGGAGCAGGCCAGACAGGAGACTGGGAAGAAAGGGGGCAGGGAGGAGGTGGAGGAGGCAGGGAAGGCCTAAAAGGAACATTTAAACTGCGTCCTCAAGGATGAGTAGTTTACCAGAAAGACAGAAGTCATTCCAGCATGTGCAGAAGTAAAGGAATGGTGTGCAGGATGTGAGTTAGAAATACTATAAGGAAGTTGGATGCAGGGAATGGGAGGGTAGTAGCAGGAAAAGAGAGGAACTACAGATGCAAACCTGAGTTAGACTAGATCGCAAAAATCTTTGCTATGGAAAAGGAAGGAATTGGTGGCAAGAGGGCCTGGCTATGAACTGATCTACAATAAATAGAGTCTCAGTGAAGCCAAATAATGAAGGCTTACCGTATGTATATTATCCCAAAAAGGGAGGAAGGAGTACTTAAACCTAAGACATTTAAAATACTGCCCATTATAACGTTCTTTAAGGATCACTGGTTTGACACTGCAGAAAACAGGTAAGAGAAAGTAATGAAAAGGTTATGATTTTACCTTCGGTAAAGGGATATAAAATGAACTGATGGCCAGTAATGAATAGCCAGCAATCTATTAGTTCAACTCACTGTTCAGAAAGAAACAGACAACCAACCACCCTTCCTTATTTTTTCTTTTGAAAATTTAATTGTAGTTAAAAAAAAAAACCACACAATTTATCATCTTAATCATTTTTAAACATATTCAGTAGTGTTAAATAGATTCACATTGTGACACAGACCTTCAGCAGAACTTTTTCATCTTGCAAAACTAACCCTCTACACCTAATAAACAACGCCCCATTTCCCTGTCATTTATATGTATGTTCTTTCTATTCTCACATCACATTCCTTTAATGAAGATATACCAGTACCACCTAAGATGGTTAAAAAATCAGATTCCCAGGCCCTGTCTCAAACGTTCAGAATCTGAGGATGAAGCCTAGGGATCTATATTTTACCAAGTTTCTGAGGTGATTCTTGGCAGGTATTTGGAAACTGATACTCTATAATCTATTTATCCCTTTAGTGTATACATCACATGTACTTAGGTCTTCTATTCAGAAATCTCTCTAAACTCCTGTGTTCAAGGGGAAGTAACTCATAAACATAATCTGTTACCAAAAAAGTATCACAATGGCTAAAATCTGTTAAAGTTTAATCCCGGAAAATGACACAGAAAGCATAATCACCTGGCTACCTCTGAAGGAAATGGAATCATGAACCCGAGTTTCCATAGTGCAGAAGGTAGTAATAATATTCAATTATAAGGTCAGTCCCCCCCACCAGGAGGAGTGTGCAGTGCACCAGTTCTCTTCAATTTCATTTGATCATTTAAAAAGTATCCTGAAAAAATTTCTTTTTCCAATTATGCATTTGTTTAAAATGGCAGGAAACATATTAACCACTGAGTTTGCCACTTTTTGATAGCATGTTAGTCACTTCTTTGGCTAATAAAGGGCAAACTGTCAACTAAGTTCTCTCTAAATTCTGCAAACTAGAACTGTCAGTATTTTGCTGGCAGGGGCTACAACTCCCGCTTCTTCTGAGGCATTTTGTTTTTGTACCTACATGCAAAAAGAGAAAAAGAGCCACAAATATAATTTCACATCCACACCATTAAAAGCAAATCTAAATTTAATAAGCAGACCATGGAATCTTGGTAGGTCTGCTTTCTTTGTTCTCAAGAAGGTGAAAGCATCCTACTGAATGGAAGGAATTAAAACATTGAAAACGCCACAGATATTCTAACTATTCCTATTATCTTTAGTTCCAATTATGAAGCCAAAAACATTTTATAAAATTAACATCTTGCTTAATTAAAATGAATCCATTAAGTAAATGCAACCATAAACCAGTTGTCAATTCCTATTAGTAATCTGGGATGTGAACAGATTAGTACCAGAATCTGCTTCAACCTCTAGTTCCAGTGAAAACTCATTTTCTCAAGTCCTAAATCAGGGGTTCTCAAACTTTAATGTACATAAACACCACAGGGGTGGCTTTTACAAGGCAGACTCCCGGGCCCCCACCTCCAGAGACCAGTCAGTTGGGAGTGGGGGTTAGGGAGCTGCATTCATGGATCTGTATTTCCAACAAGCTGTTCCAGTGACTGATGCCATCCTAATGTAAGTTCCCCAAAGGCTGCAAAAGGTTCAGTTACACATTTATAATCTTAAATTTCAAAACTGAACGAAATCATGTTTTCCCTACTTTTTCTTTGGATATCAAAAATAATTTTTGAAGAGATTAAAAGTAAACTTCTTGTATCATCTCTACATACATGTTATTACTATCTCAATCTCCAATGGCGTAATTAAGTATACTCATTTAAAGTTGAATTACTTATGATTTAAAGTTCTCCAAAGCTTGCCCACTAGCTGCAGGGCCAACCAAACCTTCAGCAATTCAATCATTCCACATCCAAAACAGGGGCCCACTCAAGACATTTTAGAGCTAAAGTGGTAAGACACTCTGCTTTTTAACTGTTCTCTAATGCAACTTAAGTTGCCTTGACCCTTGCCTAATGTTGTCGGTCTTTATATAGGTCAACAATAATGTGGTTTTGAACATGAAATAAAGGGAAAAGAGTCTTACGGTCTGGAAAGTTTTGATTCTTTGAGGGGAATTATTTTCTTAACATAAAAGTAATTGGTCCACTTGACTATTTAGCTCTTATTTTTTTAGTGATAGGATAAAGAATGAAAATGACCATCCCTATAAATATTCATATCTGGTGGTAATAAAACCACCGTTTAAAAAGCAGCAGGCATGCTGGTATTATATATTTAGCTGTCAGTGTACTTCATATTTCCCTGCAGACAGTGGCCTCACCCCGTTCCTTTCATTAATGCCTATCATTAACGAGAGTAACATAGAGGGTCACTGCCCTTTTAACTTCTTGACAGTCGACTCTGTCAACGTCTTGACAGTTTAACTCTGCTTACGGGGAATAGTCTAGACAGATGTGTATGCAGTTTACAGGACAAATCTCTTGACACAAAAAGCTAACTAAGCTTTAAAAGCACTTGTCTCAAAGATACACAGTAATCGTTAGTAAATCATAAGATACAGAACGGAAACAATATAGCAGAAAGAGTAGTAGGCTTTGGGGAACACTGGTATTTCAGTGTTCATAGTGAGATATGCACCATGTTTTCCTCTCTTGTTTTCCTATCTACATTGCACGTTTAGCATGTTAAAGCCTTTGATAAATTCTGGAATAAGGACACCGCTTTACCCTCAGACTGTCCCAATTTTGTTTGATGTTGAAATCTTTGATCTTCAGTAATGTCTTGAATACGCTCTACTACATATGTGATTTGAGCAAGAAATCTAACCTCTTTGAGCCATTATTTCCTCACATGCAAAAAAGATAACACGAGTCTACTTTATCTCACAAGATGACACCCAGGAGAAAACGAGTTGGTATTTGTAAACCATATGCACTGCTGGTTAAATGTTATCGTTACCACTAAGCGTAATAGTGAGTTTAGACATTTCATTCTTCATGGGAATAAAAAAAAATTGCTCAAGGGAATAAGATATTAAATATGTTTCCTCCAAATGTTTTTTTTATTCTTAAAAGCACAACTAAATTTCAGTAATTCATTCTCACAGTAGTAACAAGCCATACAAGGTACTGCCATCTGCAGGCCACAGAGACAGAAGGCTTGCAATGGTTATTTAAAATGAAGTTTCAAGCCATCAGGCACTTTTCCTCATTAGACTCCTTAAGCCTTTCCAAAAGATGTTTATTCTTAACTTTCGAGCACTGGTAGATGAGGCTCCATTTGTTGAAGTTTTGCAACTGACTCTTGAGTAAAACACATTCTCATTTCTCCTCTACACAGGACTGCTGTTGAGAAATGTGAAGACAAATTACCTTAACCTTATGTAAATTCTACACGGTGCTCATATCAAAGTAATCCCAAAGAATATACATTTTTTTATATAGCCGTTGATGGAAAAAACCCTTGAATGGCCTGAGCTTTTTCAGTTACCTTTCAATGAATTAAAGTAAATCTGCTCTCTCACACATAAAAACAGCTTATGAACAGATTACAAATAGAACGTACTAGACTATTAGCTCATAAATAAGTTAATTTGTCAATGCCTCCTTTAAACACGTGGCGTTCAAGGAGGCATGGGATACTGAGCAACCCGCAACTAGAAAAATTCCTTCCACTTGCAATATGGTTTCTCCAGCACATTCTGTAAGGAGAATCACTGTTTCTACATTTCAAGTTAAAAGATTTTGTCAGAGGTTTCAAAGAATATCTGTGACAGATGAGCTAAAAGAAAGGCAAAGAAACCGGAATGAAGGAAGAAACTAAGGTTAGCAAATAGCCAAGTGATCTGCAATACCCACAATACACAGTTTGGGCTTTACTGGTTTGGAAAAAAGTCAACATGAAAGTTAGTTTTCACACCGCGACTGAATCATACAGAAAACATTAAATCTTGAGTTGTCAAACCCCAAAACTGCTCCACCAGCGTTTGCAGAAACATCTTTTTACGAACTGTCAGGTTCATAACACCACACCACAACGCTACGAGAAAACTCAGGCGGCACAGCGGGTGCACTTGAGCGGACAGTTCTTGCAGTTACTTGGGACTATCATTTGTACGTCAATAACGAGAACAGTTTACAACGAGCAAGCTTATAATCTTAATTATCCCCGAAGATCCTGGGGCATTTCGTAGACTCTGCTACGCCTCAGGGAACAACTCTGTGCAGAGCGAAAGCCAGAAGGACAATTAACCCCACACTCCTAGGGTAGCGGTTCCCAAGGCGTGCAATGCACAATAATTTCAGGAGGAACAAGGACGCACTGTTTATTTTAATAAATAGGTATTTATTTTTTTAGGAGCATTAGAAAAATAACTGGCTTCCATGATACGGTTTGTGATTTACGTTTCCACCTTAAACAAATATATGTAAGAAAGGGGGAAAAAAAGCGTTTAAAGGGAAAAAATTAACATTTGGTAAATAAACAGCAGTACAGATGGTACTCAGACACTAAAGGTGCAACGCGAGAGCCTGGAATATGGGGAACGCCGTCCTAAAAAAAGCCCCTGGCCGGTTGTCCCGGAGTGGAAAGTGTCTTGGATGAGGACCCAGGAGAGAGCCAGCAGGTGGGGGCGGGGGCTCTGTCGCTAATTTCCGGGGTAACCTCGGCATAGCTTCTTCCCCCGTTCTCTGGGCCCGGGGTCCGCGTTATAAAATGGGTGAGGGTGTCACACGACAAGGAGACGCCTCGAGGGGCCGCGAGGCGGCGGCGATCGGGGACCGCGCTCGGTTCGCCGCACGGCACTGGGAGGCGGCCCGCCACGACCCGGGTTCGAATCCCGACTGCGCCACCGACGCGCTGGGAACCCGCAGGCGAGTGGCTTCATCATTTGGAGAAGGGGGCGCAGGGTGTGCAGCCCTCCCCTCCAGAGAAGCCTGGAGGGCTACTGTCGGCGCTTTGCGCAGAGAGGAGGCTGCGGTGCGGCGCCGCGGGACCTGACCCCACCACCAGCCGCCCGGAACGGCCGGGCCTGAGCCTGACAGGAGCCGGAGGAGGCCGCGCCCCGCACCGGGCATGCGCAGCCCCGCGCGCACCCGGAGACAGCCCAGGCCGCGGCCGCGGTCGCGCGTTGAGCGGGCCCTCCCGCCTCAGCGTCCCCATCAGGCCCGTGTCCACCTCAACCGCCTGCCCGTCAGACCCGCGCCTCGGCGGACGGCCACCGCTTCCCGGCACTCACCGCTACCAGCGCGGCGGGCTCCCGGCCGCTCGTCGCCTCAGTGCCGCCGCCGCCGCCGCCTCCGCCTCAGCCCACCTGCCCGCCGTAGGACAAAGGCGCCACCAACCGACCGGCGCGGGCACGAGGCAATGGCGGTCAGGGCGGAGAGTGGGGGCAGAGGGCGCGCACGCAGCGGCAGGCGCGGCAATGTCGTAAGAGCGCGCAGGTTTACGGCAGGGCTGAGTTGGGGGTGTCGATCTCCTTAGCAATGAGGGTGGGAAAGTGGCTCCTCGGCGGCAGTTGAGAACGCGAGGGGTTGCCTAGCAACGGCGTCTCCGGCTGGGGTTGCGTCCCAAGGCCGAGTCTCCCCTCCCCAAAGGGCTTTGCCTTTCTTCTAATTTTCAGAGCGCCTTCCTTTCTCTCTGTGAAAATAGATCATTTAAACCCTAAAATACTTCGATTTAGTCTAGCATGAAAACAAAACCCGAAAACTCTTAGTGTGTGTGTGTGTGTGTGTGTGTGTGTTTGTGTGTGTGTTTGTGTGTGTGTGTGTATATGTAATATAAGTATATATGTATATTTTATATATGAGTATATATATGTGTGTGTGTGTGTGTGTGTATGTATGTATGTATATGTATTCCTGTAACCTCCGATCACAAGGAACAAAGAGAGCAGAGAGGTAGAGAAAATGTTTTATTTAAATGTACATTTAAATAGGCTATGTAGTATGTACCCCATTAGTTTCACTGACAAGAGGGAAAAGGCTTCGGTGATATAGTCACAGGTTCTTCTTATTTATTTTTCTTGGAACATTCAATGTCAAAAATAAATTTCCCAGAATGTAAATGTTGACTGTGAAGCATGTAAAATGTTGTCTTGTTAATTTAACCTACAGGATATATTTGTCACGGGGAATGGAATGTGCTCACACAATTGTAAATATACTACCATAGCTAGTGCTAAAGGAATCAGGTAGTCTCTCTTATTAGTTAGGAAATAAATGGCTCAGACCCCATGGGGTCTAGTTTTTCTCTTTGTGAGCTGTGCGTGCCAAGTAAAAATGGTGGCTGTAGAATTTGAACACTACACGAAGTCAGATTTCTTTGACATCCATCCGTTCATACGTTCACTCCTCACTCATTGAATGGAATGTTTATCATACACCAACTAGGTAGCCCTATGATTTATTTTAGACTTACTTGCTAAGCACTATCCTGAGCCAATGCAGATCCATCTCTGCTATCTTGGAGACTGCTGTCTAGTAGAGAGATAGAATTAGGTGAATAATCAAATTCAAGTGTGTAATTGCAAACAGGTGAATACTTGAAGGAAAGAAATAGGGATGTACTCTATTGTGCACAGTGTGTCCAGTGCCTATGGGAAGATACACTTGGCCTTCAAATCCTTATCACAATTCATCATGGCACCTGGAAAAATGGAAGCTGAGTGGTTTTTTCCACCTCTGCTGAGAGAGCTCCTCGAGGCAGATAGGGACTTCTACTCCCAGAGATTTTTTTCTTTACTTTCCTCCAGGTTGTTCATTCACTTTATGTGAGAATTTTCAGGATTTTGTGGATTCATCTGTTTTCCTGGTATACCTTTGTGGGGCAGGTTAAAAATCACACTTGACTCAGTTCAGAATCCTCTGTTTCTTTCCTTGGTTACCCCCTATTTGTTGCTAATGCCATAAAATTATACCCTTTTTGTCATTTGGTTGAATTAATTGTCTTAATTTTTGATATCTTTTAATTTATTATTATTATTTTTTGGTTAGACACACAGAGACAGAGATTCTGTGACCCAATTTCATCTTGCTATCTTAACCCATCCAGAAGTTTCACATGATCACTTATTCTTCACAACAACCCCATGAGACAGATATACCTTGTTTCCCTGAAAATAAGACCTAGCCAGACAATCAGCTCTAATGCGTCTTTTGGAGCAAAAATTAATATAAGACCCGGTATTATATTATATTATATTATACTGGGTCTTATAGTAAAATAAGACTGGGTCTTATATTAACTTTTGCTCCAAAAGACGCATTAGAGCTGATTGTCCAGCTAGTTCTTATTTTTGGGGAAACACGGTAATATATAAACTTTAAAAATTCCTTCACATTTTAAACATATATTAAAGTACATAAAATATTATACATACCTTTATACTCACCACTAAGGCGCTCCTCCCATCTTCTTCCCTTTCCTTCCCAGAGATAATCACTCTCCTGAACTACATTCCCATGTATATTTTGTTATATCTATATATCTATATCTATATTTATATCATCTCCGCAATCTGTATACTACAGTTTAAAGTATTTAGATATACTTTATGTATCCTTTCACAACTTGCTTTTATCTTTTTAACTGTATTAAGTTTTCAATATTTAACCATGTTGAAACATATAGCTAGTTTAATGGTTCTAAAGTGTGGTCTCTGGACCAGTAAGCAGCATCAATAACACCTGAGAACTTGTTAGGAATGCAAAAGTTTGGCCCCACCCAAGACCCATTGAAGCAGAAACTCGAGGGGTAGGACCCAGCAATTTGTCCTTTACCAAGCTGTCCTGGTGATTCTCTGATGCACCATTCAGTTTGAGAACTATGGCTCTAATTTATTCATTTTACTTGCTGTATAGTATTTTCTTGTATGAATCAGCCACAGTTTATGTATCTGTACTAGGGAATAGTTCGATTTTTTTTTCCTATTACAAAGAGTACTGCACTGAATATATTAGTACATATCTCCTTGGGTACACATGCCAGAGTTTTCTAGGATACACACTTAGGAGTGGAACTGCTGACTTTGTAGTATATCACATCTTGAACTTAAGGAGGTTTAGCCAGATTGTTCTGCAAAGGAGTATTAATGTATACTCCTTCCAGCAATGTATAAGTACCATTTCTAGGTATCCTTGTCAATTTGGATATTTATTCATTTATTTATTTTTACTAATGACTGTAAGTATGCAATGATATCTTTGTTGTTTTAGTTTTAATTTTCCTGAATTTAGGTGACATTGAGCATCTTTTCTTAGAGTCTATTCAGGTTTCTTTATGAATTACCTGTTGATATTTCTAGACCATTTTTTTCTATTGGGTTTATTTATGTTTTTCTTATTGATCCGTAGAAATTGTTTACATATTCTGGTTATTGGATAATAGAGTGAGGTCTTCTCTCTGGTTAGTTGTTTTACTTCGTTAATGGTGTCTTGTCATTCAGAAGTTTTAAATTTTAATGTATTCATGTTTCAATCTTTTTCTTTATGATTTATAGCATTCTGTCTCTTGTTTAAGAATTCCTTCCTTTTCCTAATGTCATATAGATATTCTCCTTGGTAAATACTATTACTGTGTCCATTTTACAAGTGAATCAGTTGAGGCACAGAGCGCTTATATGATTTGCCCACGGTCACAGAGCACTCGAGGTGAATGACTTGGGCTCTTGATGCTTGGGCTGCATTGCACTCCACAGTTTAGGAACTTCTTTCCATCCTGTTCTGCCACTTGTCTCATGAGAACACTTCCCAGCCTTTTTCTGCAGATGCAAAGATGTGCAGAGCTGAGATAGGCTACAGGTTATGTGCAATTCTCTTTTACTACATAAGGAAGCACTCTTAAAGATTCTTAAAAATATCTTTACATTTTTCAAATAACTTCAGATTTAAAGAAAAGTTGCAAAAAATAGTACAAAGAATTCCTGAATGTCCTTCACCCATTTCCCCCAAATGTTGAGCATTTTACTTTCTTTGCTTTATCTCTCTCTCTCTCTCTCTCTCTCTCTCTCTCTCTCTCTCTCTCTCTCTCTCTGTCTCTTTCTATCTCTGTATTATCTCTATATTAGCTAATCTACAGGCCTTATTTGAATTTCACCAATTGTCCTACTAATGTTCTTTAGAGCAAAAGAAACATTTGTTTTTCTGGTTCAGGGTCCAGTTTAGGGTTACATATTGCCTTTTGTTTTCAAGTCACTTTGG
Source organism: Rhinolophus ferrumequinum (assembly GCF_004115265.2). Classification (NCBI taxonomy): domain Eukaryota; kingdom Metazoa; phylum Chordata; class Mammalia; order Chiroptera; family Rhinolophidae; genus Rhinolophus; species Rhinolophus ferrumequinum. The sequence continues at coordinate 12,100,656 of NC_046306.1, read as the reverse complement.
TCTCCTTTAATCTGCAGTAGTTTTTCAGTCTTCTTTGTCTTGCATGACCTTGACATTTCTGAGTGGTACAGGCCATTTATTTTATAGACTGTCCCTTATTGGGGCTTGTTTGATGTTTCTTCATTGTTCGATTCAGGTTATACATTTTTGGCAGGAATATACAGAAGTGGTACTGTGTCCTTTTCAGCCAGTAATTTTCTTTTGATTAGAACCCTCTGCAATATTATGTGCATAAATGCATTTTTTCCAGGAAAAGGGATTAATGTCTCTTATTTCCAATTCTCAAACTGTTCACATGACCTAATAAAGGCCAAGAAATTCTTCACTTCTCTATGCTGGTCTTGGTGGGAGTTCTTGGCCAATAGGACTGTCTGAGAGAGGTGAGGAGAGTGGCATTGAGAGTGAGGGCAGATGGGCCTGCAGCTGAACTTCACAGATTTCACACCCCCTCCCCGCCACCCCAGGACGTGCCTGTGCTGCTCTGGGGATTTACCCAGTGCGTCATGTAAACAGATCTCTGACGCTCCAACTTTCTTGGCTCAATTCTATTAGGGGAATTTACCATTTATGAAGTCTTGGTGGATCAGAACACAGGCTGTGGAATCAGATTGGCCTATGTTCACAACTGTACTCCACCACTTCTAGCTGGGCAAACTTTGGCTTGTTCTTTAACCTCCCCATGCCTCATGTTCTTCATCTGTAAAATGGGGATAAGAATAGTATGTACTTCCTAAGGTCGGCGTGAAGTAAGTTAAATTAAATGAGGTAACACATATCCTGTATAAAGCTCTTAGAATCACGCCTGGCTCATCCTGCGAGCTCATTAGCTCATATTTCCTAGGTTCATTTTATGACACCATGTTTGTGTCTTTCTGTAGATTTGCTTGTGCTAACAGTTAGACCATCCCTAGCACACAGAGGCACTTAGGTTTTCATGCCTCCTCTGTTCACAGGTGACATAAATGGAATAAATATCACTGGAAGATGTTCAGTGAATCCTTGTTCCCTAGGAAATTAGGGGTGGGGGTGGAGGGACTTTGTTGTGATGATATTGTGTTCTTGGTGAGCCCCAACAGAGCTAATAACTCCTCAAAACAATATTTTTTCAACAAAGTGGATCAGAATGCAACTGCCCCCACTTAGCAACTTCTGTTGTATTTTGAAAGAAGTGGCTCAGGGAATTGCAGAATAGTCACCCTAAGATACCTCCCAGGTATCAGGGAACCCAGCCTCTATGACACATCCATTTATGTCTGTATAGTTTTGTACAACTGTGGCAGCCAGAATAATGGCCCCCCAAAGATGGCCATGTCCTAATTTCTGGAACCTGTGAATATATCACCTTACATGGCAACAGGGACTTTGCAGATGTCATTAGGTTAAGGATCTTGAGATGAGGAAGTAATCCTGGATTATTTATTATTTAGGTGGGCCCAATGTAATCACAAGGGTCCTTATGAGAGGAACATAGGAGGGTCAGAGTCAGAGAAGGAGGTGGGATGATGGCAGCAAGCAGGGGGCACACACACACGTACACATATGTATATATATATAGGTATATGTATATATGGCAAGAGAAAGAGATTGGGAGATGCGAACTACACTGCTGTCTTTGAAAATGGAGGAAGAGGCCATAAACCAAGGAATGCAGAAGGCCTCTAGAAGCTGGAAAAGTCAAGAAAACAGATTTTTCCCCCTAGAGCCTCCAGAAGGAATGCGACCTTGCTGACCCCATTTTTGACTTTTGACTTGCCTCCCTCCAGAAAACTTAATAAACATATATTTTCATTTTGTAATTTTACTATGGTTTACTTTCTCCTTTTAATCCAAGTAAATTAGTTTTGATATGTGATATCACAGATAGGTATAATTAGATTCCCTCTCTCTCCAAACTATCTCAACACCAAATAATACCCCCAAACCATTTTTGTATCTCTTCTTTGTCATACAACATTCTTTTTTTTTTTTTTTTTTTGAGGATTAAATTCAGGGCCATTCATTGTTTCCATAATATACTCTTTCTTTTCAGAACAATTCACACTGTTTCAATCATTGTTACTCTGGAGGGAACATATTTAGTTATTTTATTTCCAGAGTCACGTGAAATATAGTTGTGACAACATTGAAAGAGAATTATCTTTTTGATGTAGGTAAATTAATCTTGTTTGTGCTACTCAGATGACCAGGACAATCTGAGTAATAACTGACTTCACCTGACATCCTCAAAGGATCCATTTCCTAATTTAACATAAGGCCTGGCCTCTCAAGGCACTTCCAAGCACAGCACGGACAGCAACCATCTACAGATTTCTTTCTGGCTCCCACTGGGTGGCTCTGACTGGGTCACAGGCTGTGGCTGAAGTAGACCTACAGTGGATCCCCTCCAAGGTGATTCTGGGACTGGCACCCCCAGTGACCAGCTTCAAAATGAGCTGGAGCACCACCCAGCTGTCTCCAAGTACACTGTTTCCCCGAAAATAAGACCTAGCCAGACAATCAGCTCTAATGAGTCTTTTGGAGCAAAAATTAATATAAGACCCAGTATTATATTATATTATATTACACTGGGTCTTATAGTAAAATAAGACCAAGTCTTATATTAATTTTTGCTCCAAAAGACTCATTAGAGCTGATTGTCCGGCTAGGTCTTATTTTCGGGGAAACATGGTACGACACATCCAAGGGGTGAATTGGGAAGGCACCAGAGTCCTGCTAAGGCAGATCTTCTCCATAGGATCAGCCCCTGCACAACAACCCTTCCACTGCAGTCAAGGCCAGTCCTCACAACCAGTGATCCCAAGGGTCAGTCCCTCACATTGATGTGTAATTATCAACCAAGGCTCACCTACAAGAGGAGGGCACACACAACCCACACAAGGGACACACCTGGAGCGCATGGCTCAGGTGACCAGAAAGATTGCGCCACTGAACCCCACAGCACACCTACTACATAAGGCCACTCTACTAAGATATAGCAGCCCTACCTAATACATAGAAACAAACACAGGGAGGCAGCGAAAATGGGGAGACAAAGAAACATGTCCCAAATGAAAGAATAGAACAAAGCTCCAGAAAAAGACTAAGTGAAATGGAGATAAGCACTCTATCAGATACAGAGTTCCAAACACTGGTTATAAGAATACTCAATGATCTCAGGGAAAACTTCAACAGAGAGATAAGAAGCATAAAAATGGAGATGGAAACCATAAAAAAGAGCCAGTCAGAAATAAAGGATACAATAATGGAAACGAAGAATATATTGTAGGGAACCAACAGTTGATTGGATGAAGCAGAGGATCCAACCAGTGATGTAGAAGATCAGGTAGCAGAAAGCAACTAACCAGAACAGGAAAAAAAAAATCCAAAAAAAAAAAAACTGAGGCGAGTTTAAGGGGCCTCTGGGACAATATCAAGTGTATCAACATTCACATTATAGGGGTACCAGAAGGAGAAGAGAGAGAGCAAGGAATTGAAAACCTATTTGAAGAAATAATGACAGAAAACTTCCCTAACCTGGTGAAGGAAATGGACATACAAGGAAGCCCAGAGAGTCCCAAACAAAATAAATCCAAAGAGGCCCACACCAAGACACATCATAATTAAAATACCGAAGGTTAAATACAAAGACAGAATATTAAAAGCAGCAAGAGAAAAGCAGTTAGTTACCCACAAGGGAGCCCCCATAAGACTGTCAGCTGATTTTTCAACAGAAACTTTGCAGGCAAGAAGGGAGTAGCAGGAAATATTTCAAGTGATTGAAAGCAGTGACATACAACCAAGATTTCTCTACCCAGCAAAGCTGTCATTTAGAATTGAAGGACAGGTAAGGAGTTTCCCAGACAAGAAAAAACTGAAGGAGTTCATCACCACCAAACCAGCATTACAAGGACTCTTAGAGGGACTTCTTTAAGATAGGAGGAGGTTTAAGGATGGGTGAAGGGGAAAGGGATTAAGAAGAACAAATTGGGGGGCAGCTGGATGGCTCAGTTGGTTAGAACGTGAGCTCTTAACAACAAGGTTGCCTGTTCAATTCCCACATGGGATGGTGGGGCTGTGCCCCCTGCAACTAAGATTGAAAACGGCGACTGGACTTGGAGCTGAGCTTCACCCTCCAGAACTAGATTGAAGGACAATGACTGAGGGTCCTGGAAAAACACACTGTTCCCCAATATTCCCCAATAAAAATTTCAAAAAAGAAAGAGCAATTTGGTTGTTATACAGTAATCATGGGGATGTAGGGTATGGCATAAGGAATATAGTCAATAATATTGTAATTACTAGGTATGGTGCCAGATGGGTACTAGATCTATCAGGGTGATAGATGGGAATGGGGTTGGGGGCAGGGTGAAAAAGGTGAAGGCATTAAGAGATACAAATTGGTAGTTAATACAGTATGGAGAATATAATTAACAATGTTGTAAAGATCATGTAAGGTGCCAGATGGGCACTGGACTTATCAGGGGGATCACTTCATAGACTGTGTAGATAGCTGACCGATGTGCTGTAAACCTGAAGCTGAAGTAGAATAATATTGAATGTCAACTATAACTAAATATATAGGAATATATAGTCACGGGATGTGGAGTACAACATAGGGAAGGTAGTCGATGGTATTGTAACAGCTATATAAGAACACTGGATCCAACACCTGAAACTAATAAAAAAATAAATTAAAAAAAGAAGAAGAAGAAATAGAACATAAAAAAGTAATAATCATGAAAATGGTAAAGGATAATATCGGAGAGTAAGAGGGGTCATCTGAGTCAATGGTCCACTGTTCCCTAGAGATTCTGATTCAGTGAGTCTAAGGAACTTGAGAATCCATATTGTTTTTTTTAAACCACTGAGCTAGGTAATTAAAACTGCAGCGATAACATACCTAAAAGCCACTTACCGTGTTTCAGAGTCCCTCACAAATAACCCAAACTGCGAATGTTAAACTTCTTTTATGAGGGTTAGAACTGCATAACCAGCCGGGTCAGTTGAGACAGAATCCGAAAGATAAGTGTTCCAGGTTCAAAACTTAGTGATGTAAAACAACTATTTTATTCTTGTGCATAGTTCCTGGGTATCAGGGATGAGGGAAGGGCTTAGATGAGCAATTCTGGCACAGATTTAGTCAGATAGTGGCTGCAACTGGAGCAGCAGGGGGTTAGAGCAGCGGGAGGCTGGCTGGACATTTCTCTTTCTCCACGTAGTCTCAGGGCCTCTCCATGGTCTCTGCATGGGCTAGTTTGGGCTTCCTCACAGCATGGCAGCCTCAGAGCAGTTATGCTGCTTGCGTGGAGCTCAGGGCTCAGAGAGAGTGGCTCCAAGAACCGGGCAGGAGATGTATTGCCTCCTATGACATCGCCTCAGAAGACATAATCTCAACCAGATTCAAGGGGAAGGAACATAGGGCCACCTCTCGATGGGAGGAATAGCTTGGTCCCACTGCAAGAAGAGTGGGTGGATGGAAGATACAGCTGTGACCATCTTTGAGAAACACAGTCTGCCACAGAGTTATCGCTCACCCTCATATCCAGTGCACCAGATCCTTTCCCCCATATCTTTTTCAGATGTCTGCCTTCTCTATGTCCCCCTGGCCACCACCTAGTCCAAGCGATCGTCACCCCTAGCTTACCTCCAAACTAGGCTCGTGGCTTCCACTTTTTTCCCCTCCAATTCTTTCTCTTCTATAACTAGAATGATATTTTTACACAACAAATCTTTTCCTCACTCCCCATTGTATTTAGGATAATGATAAAGCTGCTTTCAAGATCTGGAAGCTTCCTGCTATCCAGCCTTATCTTATGCCATTTTCCCTCTTGCTTTCCAACATGCAGCCCCATTGGTATTCTTTTGGGCCATACATTCACCACATTCTTTCCACTTCAGAGTCTTTGTACTTCCCAGTCCCTCTGCTTAAAATACTCTCCCAGCCTCTTTCCTACATCTCCACCCTTCCCTGTTCGCTCTTTAACTCCTATTCATCCTGAAGGTTAAAAATTTCACTCCCTCTCCACACTCAGAGTAGAGATAGTATAGCAAGGTAGCTAGGAGCACAGACTATGGATTCAGATTACTTGGATCCAAATCCTGGCTCCACCTAACCTCTCGGTGCCTCAGTTTCCTCCTTTGTAAAACAGAAATGGCAATAGGTCCTATCTCAGAGGATTATTGTGAATATTGCTGATTAACATATGTAAAACACTTAGAACAGGGTCTGCTAGGTACTGCTCACTAGCACTAGCTGTAAGTAGTTTGTCAGCCTATTGCACACTCTTGTAGTACTGTGCTCTTCTGTCGTGAAATTACTTTTCCAGTCAGAGGCCATAATGAGATGTGAGGAGAATTTTCGGCTTACCTCCTAATCTGTGACTTTGGACCCACAGCTGAGGATAAAGGGATGTGTCATGCAGGGTCTCAGCTCCCGCTCCCCGCACAAGAACGCAGGATATGGTGAGGCCAAAAAGGAACAACAGAGCCATAGACAGGGGAGTCATACCACTATATTCTCAATGGCGGCTGACCAAGACACAAAAGCAAACATCCACCAGTACCCCAACGAGGGGTCTTCCTGCACCCCAGTCTTGCTGGCAGCCGGGTGAGACACAGGAAGTAGGATCAACATGATCCGCAATGTAATCCGCTTGCTAAGCCCCCTTGCTAGCCGCAATCTGCAGTCCACTCCTCCGCCAACCAACCAACCTGCCAACGTAGCCACAGCAGTTATATTAGTGGCTAATGGCTAACTGGTTACAGCTGATGGCCAACTAGTCACAACGGATGGCCATCTATGAACCGAGCCAGCACCTTTCTACGTGAGGCCGAGAGCCTGGAAACTATTCTCTGGGACTCTGTCCCCACAGGGTGCTAAAGCAGAGGCCCTTAACCTGGGGGGTCATGAACTTGGATGGGAAAAACTTACTTTCTTATTTTCACTTACCTCTCACTGAAATTAAGCCTCTCTTTCAATTCTGAACACAGGCAGCAAACAGTATCAGCGGAGCCTGCTGCAGTGTCTCCAACAGGAAGCACAGATATTTCATATTACATTACAGCCATTGCAGGTGTCTTGAATTGCTTGTACTCATTACTCTGAAACTATGGAAATTTTATACTTGCCACTCTATTTTATTATTTAATCCATTAACAGAGAAGCCCAGATGAGTATAGTGTTCTATCACACATTTGTCTTTTAAATATTTTGGTGACTATATTTCAATATAATTAGTTTTCTTTGTAATTCTTATTATATTTTATGTATGTACAAGCATTTTTCCAAGAAGGATCCATAGGCTTCTCCAGATGGTCAGAGGAATCCACAGCATTAAAAAACCCAAGAATCCTGCTCTACGGATAGTAACCAACGACTAGGATTAGAAGCTCTCTTTCAGGGACTACTAAGAGAGGAATGCTTTTTTTGAGTCAGTCACTGTCTGAGGACTTTATATATATCCTTAGTTAATCCTCCCAACAACCTAAGAGGTAGGTATTATTACTATACCCACTATGTAGATGAGAAAATTGAGGCTCAGAGAGGTGGGCAAATTACCCAAGGTCACAGAGCAGTGGAATCCATGCTTTTCAATGACTTCCCAGAGAAATCCTCTTAGTCCTTCCACTACCCTGCAAAATAAATTTCTGCATCCCATTCCTGCATTTTACAGATGAGGAAACTGAGACTCAAAGAAGAGAAATTATTTTTATTCTCACAGTTAGGCAACATAGTCAGGATTCAAACCCATGGCTGTCAGGCTGCAAAGCTCACATGTCCTACTGTGCCCTGTGGAGTTAATTAAAGGTACCATGGAAATGTAGCCCGGAAGAGCTAATGGTTGATGAGTTATATGACTCCAGAAGACCTTTCCACACCATCCGTCAGGATTAGATGGTTTGGAAAGAAATTACTACTGTTACTGCTTTTGCTGTGGGGTTATAGGATGGTGCATGGAGCATCTTCCTAGATGTGAATACACACCAGCATTTGGAAAACTTCATTAGTCGCTATTGTCTAGACAGAGGGTTACAAGTAGGAAGCAGGAGATAAAAGAATGCACAAGTAGGAAGTTCTGTATTGGGCTCATGCTGAAACGGAAAGAAGCATTATTTTGCAACCATTAATGACGAACTTGGTAAGGATCAAAGTAGTCTTGTGACTTGTAAATCTAATGAAATGAAAAAGAGGTAATGGTATGTTTTATAACTATTGAGGATCTGAAAAGCTGGAAATTATCTCAGCATGAATACTATAAAGAAACAGGGAACAATGGAAGCCATCTAGAAAAGGATCTTTATTCAGCTTTATTTATAGCAGATATTCGTCTTGTCTTTCAACATGGGGGATCACAATAGAGTTTGTTTCACCTTGCTGGGTGTATAAAAATACAATGGTTGTCAAAGTCTCTCATCTCTCCTTCCATAGAACCTAGCTAGTACAAAGAAGAGAACGGAGAGTGTTATGAAGAGGGTACTGAATAACTGAGGCTAGGAGAGGTGACGGGAGGAAAGAGAATAGGGGGAGAAGAAAAGAACTCAGAGATTCTTCCTGCCATCGCTCAACTCCCATTCTAGTCTAGACCTGAGCTGTCTAATATGGTAGCTACTAGCCATAGGGGACTATTTACATTTATTACCAGTAAATAAAAAAAAAATTCACTTCCTTGGTTGCACTAACCACATTTCAAGTGCTTAATAGGTACATGTAGTTAGTGGCTACCATATTGGATGGTGCAGCAATAGAAGGGTGTCATTACCACACCAAGTTCTATTGGACAGCACTGATGACCACCCAGTTCCACCTATACATCCAGGAGTATTCAAAGTCCAGTACAAGTGGAACCCCGTGACTGTAACATCCTTGGCCCATGGGAAGACAGAAGAGTAGAATCTTCTGACATGACACATAAGAGTCCCAGGTTCCCATATGACCATCGGTGAGCTACTTGTACTCTGTAGGACGACTCAGTTTTCTAATATTAATATCACCTTTTACTGGATATTATGAAAACAATTGCATAGTTAATTTAATTCTTATAATAACCATGTGAGCTATTAGGCCCATGTTACAAAGGGGGAACCAGAGATTAAGAGCGTCCATGCTCAAGGCCACACAATCAGGAGCCGAGCTTTAGACCCAGGCCTCTGCCTTCAGAGGCCACACTACTACCAACCATGCTGCACCATCTCCTGCTGCTAGTTCATCACTTGCAAATCAAGGTGTCTTAGTTGGAGTCTTTCAGACACTGGGAACTGAGACAGGATTTGAGTGCAACTAGTTTATTTTGAGAGGTGACATCAGGAACTACCCATAAGGGAGTGGGGAAGTGAAACAGGGAAAGGAAGGGAGCCATTGCAGGGTGGGCTAATGAACAGGTTACACTGTGGGCAACTGGGGCTTAATCTTGACTTGGGAGACAGTATAGAACACACTAAGTGATGAGGGAACTGGGGTTTTCACCCACCAATTCCTTGTCCATCATTGGTCGAGGGCTGCTCCCAAGGGCGTTAATCCTGGCCCTTCTGTCCTGCCTCCATCAAGAGCTAAACATGCTCTTGAGACCATAAAAGCCCCCCCCCACACCACCAAGAGAAGGTCACAGATACTTGAAGTAGGGACAGGAACAGTGAATATGGAGGGAGTCAAAGAGGGGTACCAACAAGATGCTACCCAGGAGATTGGACTAAGTGCTCTTTCTACTCTAACAAACTAATGGCTAGTGGAGCTTAGTATTAGGTTGTTTTACATCATATAATCTGAAACCATAGTGATGAACAGTCTGCCAGAAAATGTAGACGGGAAAGCCTAGAGGTATAATTAGACACCTGAGCTGATTTTCAGTATGGATGACAAAGTAAAGGGTTAATACCAGTATCATACAAAGAGCTCTTCATTAGGGCTGGGACTTTGTCTAGTCAATGGTATAACCCTAATATGTGACACATAGTAAGTGCTCAGTGAATATTTGTTGAATGAATACATGAATGAATGAAATTGATAAGAAAAAGACAATTGAGTAGAAAAATGGGCAAAGTCAGGTCATGGAAGAAGAAATCCAAATGGTGAATAAATATCTGCTAGGACACTCAGTTTCACTAAGAATTGGGAAAATGTAAATTACAGCAAAAATGAGTTATCCTTCTTCATCAAATTGTCAAATATTAAAATGAATGACAGCATCTAATGATGGAGAGAATGCAAAGTAAAGGTCCTTTTATGATGAGTAGTTCCTAAGTTTTTTTGGAAAGTATTTTGAAAATATCTGTTAGCATTTACAATATCCAGAAATTCCACTTCTAAAATTTATTCTATAGAAATAAAAGCACAAATGCCTAAGGATATGTGTTATTACAGCATGCTTTGCAGTGGTTAAAACTTAAATGCAGGCAACTTGAGTGTACAGCAACAGAAGAATAGTTGAATCAATTGTGACAAGTTCACATGGTGGAGTATCGCACAGTTATTAAATTAATCTGAAATGATTTCTACAAAGTCTAGACTTTGACTAGACAAAGTCCTGGCCCCAACGAAGAGCTTTTTGTCCCACCTTCACTCAACAATTGTTAAGTGAGAAAAGTGATAACGAAAAAAATGATAAAGATTCCTTTTCTTATGAAATGAACAAATTAAATAGATAGAAGGATACTTGCCAAGCTGTTATGGGGAGGGAGGCATGAAGGAGAAAAAAAAAGATACTTATGAAAGTGGAAATGATATATGGTACAATATTATAGGAGAATGTAAAACAGGAAATCTATCTATGATATCCTTGGGAAAGAAACATCTGAAATTACATATGGACAAGGACAGAAAGGTGATATTTACAAATAAAAACATTGATTTAACTTTGGGATGAGATCCTGGATAATTTGGGGGGTTGTAATAAAGTGTGTGTTTCATACATACACCTTGAGCAGGAAAGGTTTGACTTTTCACTGTGCTTCGGCTCTATGGAAAGATTGTGTCTCTTAAGCCTGATTCCTAAGTTTTGTATATATATTTCCCATTAATTCACTGAGAAGTTACCTTCCCATAGGTCTTTCCTCAGGGTCTGGCATTTTAAAGGCAATCAGGCTTTTGACTTTTGAGGCTATTTCTCCTATATTATTGGGCCAAGAAGGTCTCTGTATTCTTTAGTTTTGGGGTCTGATGCATGCCCAAACTTAGGAGGAGAAAGAGGAAAGGAGAAAAATGCCATCCTGCACAGAGAACTACAGCTCATGGTAAGTATTCTGAAGGAATATTGCAGTGCAAATGGATTGTTTTGACTGCTCAGCATCTGAATGTCCTTCTTACTTGAGGGGAATGGTGGGGGCTGGGACAAGACCCACCAAGGAGGCCAAGAGGGAACAGATACGTCTTCCTACCTCCTGGCAGCCAGAAGATGGGGTGTAAGCCAAGCATGGTCGCTCTGATGTCCCTTCCCAAGACTTTAAACTTGAGGGACTAATGTTCAAGTTCAGGGTCAGGTAGAGATTGTATTAGTGATCTATCGCTATGCAAGAAATTACCCTAAAAATTAGTGTCTTGAAATGACAAACATTTATTATCTCACAGTTTCTGTGGGTCAGGAATTCAGGAGGAGCTTAGCTGGGTTGTTTTGGTTACGGGTCTTTCACAAGATTGCGGTTAAGGTATCAGCTGAGGCTGCATCACCTGATGCTTCTCTGGGGCTGGAGGACCCACTCCCTTACCCTCTTGTGCAGATCATGGCCAGAAGCTTTGGTTCCTCACCACGTGGGCTTCTCTGTAGACTTACTAAGTGTCCTCATGACATGGCAGTTGGCTTTCCCAGAGGGTCGGATGAGGGTCACGGTGCAGGGGGAGCGGGGAGAGGGACAGAGAGAAGGAGGGAGAAAGGAGAGGGAGGGAGGGAGGGAGGCAAGAGATGGATAGTCCAGTCCAAAGGTTATTGAGCGGGAGTTCGCTGTTACTTAGGAACAGGCACTGTGACCCATGGCCAAAGCCAACAGGCCCTATGCACCTTCTATTCCAAATGAGAGCCAGATACTTTCCCTCCACATTTTGCTAAAAAGGGCAGAACTTGTCATATATCCCTTAGCTAAATATCACTTTCTTTTTCCTTGCCCATCTAATAATTCTGGGGAAAGAGGAGTTCTCTGGTTTTGCTGAGGATTATATGTTATGGTAGAAGACAATTCCCTTCTCCCTCATTTTAATTGGGAGTCTCTCATGGAGATTGAGGGGTGACTATAAGAAAAGATGCAGGAATGCATTTTCCTCAAGGGGGTCTACTTGGTAGTGAATTTGCTGATGTTCCCCTGTGCCTATCTGAGAGGTGGAGGGACGGGTCACGGTGGAGCAGCTGGCCAGGATGTGTGAGTTTCTCTGGGTCAAGTAGACCCTTCAGTAGTCAGCCAGGATTGCTGGTATTCCACCCAAGCAGGCTGACTGCTGAGCAAGAGGCACCCCCAGTGGCAGGAGCCTAGGTGTTGGAGCAAGGTAGGAGAGCTCAGGCCTGAGTTGGATGTCCCCCCTCAGAAAACCGCAGTGCGGAAGTCCCCAAGAAATGGATTCATGTGCCTCACGAGAAATCATTTATGGACACTTGCCACTATGGTTTGGCTGGGGAAACAGGGTTGACCAAGGAAAAGGCTATTGCAGAGGGCAATTCCCATTCCCTCCTCCCAATTTCAATACAGGGGAGGGTGCTGGGGCATGTCTCCCAGCCAGGCCATGTGCGCCCCGCTTATCCAAGCAGGCAGGGACCTTGCACAAGTCAACCCTTGGATGAGTAAGGGAGAAGATACAACGAGATTTAAATTGAGTTTGAGAATAAAGCTTTCAAGGATGGAGGTTTAACAACAGAAAGTGATACAAAGTAATGCAATCTGCCCAACATGTCATTAAGGAATGGAAAGGGGAGATCCGACACAGCATGGCTGAAGGTGGAGATTAGGGGAAAAACGTTTCGTTATTATGCCCTACCGAGCTGAGTTGTCTCAGTACTCTGGCTTCACGAGGAAGCAGAATAATTAAAGTACAGTGTGGGAGGGCTGGAGACTTGCTCAGGTAAGCTGCCACAAGGTTCTGAGAGGCTATGGGAGTTAGGTGTTCTCATCCCAGGTTGGCTTTTGGAGAGGGTTTTCCAGAGAAGGAAGGGGCATTGGAGCTGAGCCTTGAAGGATGAGAAGGAGTTGGTCCAATGAAAGGAGAGTGGAGAAGGGCTTTCTAGGCCGAGCTGACAGCACGGCCTGGAGCAGCAAGTTGAAGGCAAGTTGAAGGCAAGAAGGCCAGATAGAGATGCAGGTCAGGAGGCTCATGGGTTTGAGGCTCTGTGAACTGAAGGAATGAGGGCTCTGGGGAATTGTTTCAAACCCGAGAGCAACGCAGCCGGGTTTGCATATTAGAACCATCTGGTCACCAGATTCTGGCAGTCCTGTGGCCTTGACCTCCAGGCACACTTCATTCCCATTCACCTGGTCCTCTGACCCCTACTCTCCTACAAAGGGCATTTGCTCTGTGATTCCAAAATCCTGGGTCCCCACTCTTTTGATTGTCCTTTGCCTTACTCTCATTACTGAACACTTCATCGTTTCCCCGCTTTGTTGGGGCTTGGAAATATCACCACCCTCCCTATAAATCATCTTCTCTCTTTCCTCCTCCAGCATACTCTTCTCAGCCCAAGAAGATTCTGTGCCTTCTCTGGGCCTGTGTCTGCCCGCACATGTTTCCTCAAGATGTGCATATACTAAAATATCTTCCCTTTATCTCATCTGGTCTTCGCCCCATGGGGCAACCCGAAGGCTACTATTTATTCTTTCACACATTAATTTATGCTGCTTTAATTGCCGCTCTGATATGTTTTATATAATATAATGAATGTTTTAATTCTGTGGACTTGTTTCCCAAGGCAGTTTTGTGAAGGGCACAATTTTGGTATCAAGCGAATAAAGAATAAGTAATGGCTGAAGTTATTACAGTAACGCCTCCCCCCGTCCCCCGAAAGTAATTAAAACTGGGCTTGTTTTTTTCCGGAGTGGGATGAAAAGGGAAAAGATATTTTAATGTTCTCTTCATCCTGGGCAAGTTAGGGTAGCTTTCGTGAAAGTCCCCTGGGGGCTGATTTCAAGGTTTCCTGGATTGTTGGCCTCTGACCACCAATTTGAGGTCCGTGTTGCAACTACCAGCGTGGCCATGCCTCCTGCCTCCGCATCCTTCCTGTTGGAGGCTGTGCTTCGAATGAGAACTTAACTGAACCCCCTCACTCATTTATTTCTTTATTCAGCAATTGTGTATTGGGATACTATCGTGTGTCCATGACTGGGATAGATTAGTCCTTCCCTTGAGTAGCTCCCAAGCAGATGGGGCCAGACAAATTGAGTTTAGTCCAGCAGATAACGCTGTGGGAACCTGGAGAGGGAGTAAGGTGGGGCGGAGTAACTCCCTCTGTCTCAGGGAGTTAAGAGGAGACTTCAGAGGAGGCGAAATTTAAACTGATTCCAGGAAGGAGAAGGGAAGGAAGAAAACAGCAAGACACAGTAAGAAAAATAGTAAGAAAAAAACAATTGCGTGTTTGGAAAATTGGGAGAAGGTGAGCATGAGTGAAGCCAGTGTGCATGGAAGACAAGACAGGGAGTGAGTGTGGGGACAGAGGTGGGGACAGAAGTTGGTGAAGGGCTTGCTGTGTCAGGAGAAGGAGTCTGGACTATCTTGATGGCGTAGGGGAGCCCAAAGAGGTTTTTAAGCAGTCAAGTGCCCCATCAGATCAGATCTGGAGTTCACAAAGAGAACTGTAGTAGTAGTAGTAGTAGTAGTAGTAGTAGTAGTAGTAGTAGTAGAGAGAGAGAGAGAGAGAGAGAGAGAGAGAGAGAGAGAGAGAGAGAGTTGCCTGGCACATAGTAGGGGCTCAACAAATATTTATTGAGTGAGTGAAGCTGCTGGGACAGCCCAGGTGAAAGACGAGGAGCCTCTGAATTAAGGTAGTAGCAGAGGTGATGGAAAAGAGGGGATGGATTCCAGAGGTAGAATCCACTGTGCTGTTTGCAGCAGAAGCCAAGAGGATAGGGTTAGCAGCCTTTCTTTCTCCCACCCTCCCTGATCTGCACAGCCTGCCCTTATGGCAGGGCCCAGAAATTCAGAGCTTGGAGGGTCATCACCCCAATCACTGTCTAGTTCAAGTTCCTAAGTTTCTTTGGGGAAAAAGCTGTGCTCAAGGGAACTCTGCTCATCAAAGGCAGAGCCTAGACCAGAACCCAGGTGTTTGCTGCGAACTGCAGTGCAGTGTGGATACTGGTTCAAGAATGGCGTGGAGGGCAGGAACTGGGGAAGTGTAGGCACAAAGGTGTGTGCGTTTCTGCAGAAGAAGAGGGTGCGAGTCTCCTAAGATGCTCAAGGGATCCTAAGATTCCCACAAAGGCTGTCTACTCTAAGTGCCTGGACACAGATGAGAACTGGGATGTAACAGAATCTGGTGCGGGGAGCATGGATGCATGGATGGATGGATAAATGGGGAGGTTGGGACGCTGCGCTCACACAGGGAATTTCCTTTGAAAGAGACTGAAACTCTAAATCGGCAAACTCTTTTCCTTGAAACGCCTCCTCAGCACCCCTCCCCACAACCCAGCTGTGGCCTTCCCGTTTTCAGGGATGGGGGAACTTCCTCAGGCCTCTCCATCCGCGGTGGGGACGCTTTCGGTTCTGCCGGGATTCCCGGAGGCGGCGGGCGAGTGCAGTGGGGGTCCCTGTGGCATCTACCCAGCCCTCGTGGGGGATCTCTGTTCCTTTTCTTCGACACCCTGGAAGCGGGCTGGCTCCTTCCGCTTTTCAGCTTGCTCTTTGTAGTCCCAGAAGTTCGGGAGGAAGCGCTCTCCCTGGGACTCCCCACTCCCCAGCGCGTCCCTAAACTCCTGGGGAATTAGACTTATGGGAATGGCCTGGGGAAATCCCTGAGCCCTGTCACCCGCAACTCCGCCCTCCCCAGCGAGGCTGGCCGCGATTGGTCCGCGAAGACCACGCCCCTTTCCTGGGCGGGCCCAGGAGTGCGGCCGGAGGTTACGAGAAGCCCGGTCCGGCGCCGCGCCTCCCACCCGCGCGTTCGCACTTAGCCATGCTTCGTCTGTCGCCGCTGTGTCTCCTCTGGGGCTGCTTGTTGACCGCCGTGAGTTGAGTTTCTGCTCCGACCCGACGGGCGAGTTTGGGATTTGAGAGGGGAATGGGAAGAAGCTATACTTCAGGGAAGGGACTTTCCTAGCTGATTTTTCTTTGGGGGGGGGAATGGGGTACAGAAGGGTGGGTGGGAGGAAGCTGGGTAAGGTACCCCGGGTACTGGCTGAATGAGATGGGCTGCCTCTCTCTGCTCCTAGGTTGGGGTCCCAGGTAGCCCACAGAGGTCGCGTAGTGGGGGCACTGCAGGAAACATGCCAAGACAGCGTGAATGGGGTTGGGGTTTGGAGAGCCTCAAACCTTCATCTGGTCCAAAGGCTGGCCTCTGGATTTGCCTCAGAGGCTGGCTACGCAGAGAATGGTAGGCGTTTTAGAAATGGAAAGAAAGACGGGCCAAGGAAAGAGGTGGTCTGAGCGGTTTCCTGTCCTTTTGGCACGTGGACAGATGCCAGAGTGTGAGAATGGTTATCATCTCCTTGCCAGCCGGGGCTGCCTTCTTCCAGGGCATCTTGTGGGAACAAGGGGTGATCTGACATAGGAGGAATACTCAAGGCTGTGTCTCTGCCTCCTGAATTTAAGATGACATAGGGGACCTTTGGGGGAGATGAACAGTTCACGGGACTCAAGAAAGGGTTTCTCCAGGCACCAGAAGAGCTCAGATATGCCCAATCAAGCACATCTCCGGGATTTTCAGAAGGCCACATTTACCTCACTTTTTGTTTAAATGTATTTTTGTAGTTCCTCATTCTGGAGGCTGGGAATCCCCCAAGTACCTTACCCTCTCATCCCAACCCCTCTGGCCTCCCCCTACTTTCAGGGACTTTAGTTTCTGACATGAAGTCTGAGCAGGAATGACCCATGGAATGAAAGTTGGCAGCAAGGGAAGAGTCTTTGGGGAAGCTACTTTGGTTCCAGAGCTTTCATTTTCACTCTAAGCAATGGCTCCTAGAGAGGAAGGAGGTAGGAGGCGGGTGGAGCTGGAGAGAGGAGAAAGAGGGAGGGAGTGGAAGGAGAGCCAGGGAGAGATAAGGTGAAGGCTGGTTTGGGCTTCTCAAGATGGAACTCCCAATTTTGGCTCTAGGTAGAGACTGGGCTGTGACAATAATAGCAGCTTCCTGTGTGTCTGGAAAGCTCTGTGTGCTCTGAGCAAAATGCTTTACATGCTTTCTTGTTCTTGATTTCTTTCAACCCCCCATTATACAGGTAAGCAAACTGAGACTCAGAGAGGAAATATCTTGCCAAAATTCTCATAGCTAAGTGGAACCTGGGTATAAATACACATCGGCCTGACTCCTGAGGCTGCCTCTCAGGTGGTGAGAGTGTCCAAGCCTTGGTCTTGAGCTCCTTTGTGCCAAAAGGACGAGCTAGGGAGTGGGAGCAGAGGATTGACTGACTTTCAGAGGAGGAGCTGTATTTCTCTTGTGTTTGCAATGATGTAAAGGACTTTCACTGCTCTGGGAATGGTGGGAAGGGCCACAGCGTTGCAGGGAGACACGGTCACAGGATTTATGTTGTGGTGTGACGGTGGAGGTGCAGCCTTTTCTACATCCTTCCCCATTTGGGGTAAGAGGCACTTCTGTAAGTAATGGCTGAATAAGAGCCACCGATTAGGCAGGATCCTGGACAGCCAGCAGTTAGCCAGGGTGCTAGGCATCCAAGTAGATATTCACATATGTGTGACAATCAAAACTGCTATTTAAGGAGCACCTATGTTCCAGACACTGCCAGGCCATATACATATGTTCTTTCTCATCTTCACAACCTAATCTGTGGGGCAGATTATTCCCATTTTAGAGATGTGGAAACTGAGACTAATAGAAGCAAAATAACTAGTGTTACAAAGTCCAGATTGGAGCCTTCAGCTGTTTGTCTCTCAAACCTCTGCTCTTTTCACTGGCTGTTCCCCAAGTGTGGGATGATTGTAGGGAGCATGTGCATACAGAACTAAACATACATTCACTTTCTCTGGGTGTTTTTACAATCACATCAGTTGGCAGTTTAGTTAAAATCCTGCTCATGGTTTTTTCAAGGAAGAAGTCTCTGGAGTTACAGTATACTTAATACATTTCAAGAGCTTGCTAATCCTCTTTTTTAAACAAAAATCAAGAGCAGGGCTGGGGTGGAGGGCTGTCGGCAAGCAAAACAAGAAGCTGGGGTTCAATAACATTGTTTTGTTTCTGTTGAATTTATTTTTAGGGTTACCGTTTTTTTATGAGAAGTGAGACTGGTTCTCCTCTCATGGCAATGACATAAGGTTTACATTGAAAATAAATGTATTTAATTTAATGAAAAGTAATTAATAGCATGATTGGAACCTGGATATAGTATTAAAATGCAGGTAAGACCCAAGTTGATGGAGAGAGGGAGTACTGAGACCTGAGTGCTCATTTGGATTCTATCACTGTGGGACCCTGGGCAAGTGACCCAGCCTCCCTGGTCGTTAGTCTCACCATTTGTAAAGTGAAAGAGATGGATTTTATCTTTCCAGCTTCACAGTTTTCTGGCACTTCATGGGGAAGAGGTTGAAGGGAGAAAACATGACGAGGCTTGGAGAGGGGAAGGGGTGGGGAGTGAAACAATAGAAGGAAGAGGCCAGATGCTAAATGCAGCCCCAATCAGGGCTAGGACCAGCTGAAGTCAGCCGCCTCAGGACTCCAGGGGAGAGACTGGGGTCCTCATATGCTTTTGGATCTTTGCAAAGAGGAAAGACTCAGGAGTCCAGCCAAAAGGAAGATCTGTTTAGTTCAGAGACTATTGTGAGGTTCCAGCACAATCACTTAGTAAAATACCATAGTGATTCTCTGGGTGCTTTTACAATCACATCAGTTGACAGTTTAGTTAAAAACAAACGTACCAAGTAATAGGCAGGCTCCATTTTTCTGCTTTGGACTTCCATTTCAGTTTTAACCTGTGTTCTGGCTGATTTTCGCCTTCCTGCCAAGGAGGCTACAGCAGAGATTTCAAGATCCCTTCAAATTGCCCAATTCTGTTTTTAGGTCCACCCAGAACCACTCACTGAATGCAAAGAAAATCAATACCCAATAAACAGTCAGTGCTGTAATTTGTGCCCACCAGGTGAGATGCCAACCCTCTAGCCCCTCTTTGTTTACTGGCAGTTGCAGACCCCTTGTGTCAACTGTAAACTCGAGTCTTAAATGACCTCTGGGATTTCCCATGCCTGCCCTGCTGACACGAGGTTGTGGGTTTCCTCTCTACCTACCCAGGACTTAGGGTTCCTATCTCTTCCGTGTCCCCACCAGACGGTGTAGGCTGGAAGTGTCTGAGACCGTCCTCTTTGAATCCCTCGCCCTAAAGCCCAGCCTGATCATTTTCCCATAAGTGTCTGACTCATTGAGTTGGTTGGAGCTGCCTCATTTCCTGATGTTTTCCAGGAGAGAAATTGGTGAATGACTGCACAGAGATTACCAACACAGAATGCGTTCCTTGTGGGAAAGGCGAATTCCTAGACACCGAGAACAGAGACAGTCACTGTCATCAGCACAAATACTGCGACCCCAGTGCGTGGGCTGCTGGGGAAGGGGCACTTGGGAGGGGGGCTGATATTCCAGATCATTCTTGAGAAGATAGTCATTCTGTTTATTTTATTATTATTATTATTTTAAATAGCCAGTGTCTGTTTTGATTGGTCAGAGTCTAGGTTGCACTGGCTGTTAAATAATTTGATTGCCATTCCTTCTTAGAAGAGGGTCTAAGAAAAAAAGAGCAGAAAGTGTGAGGAGTGGGCCCTAAGAATGGTCATCAAGGGGTTCCCATGCTTCCTGCCTGTCTCTCCACAGACCTCGGGCTCCGGGTCCAGAGGGAGGGCACCTCGAAAACAGACACAACTTGCACCTGTGACGAAGGTCGACACTGTACGACTGATGCCTGTGAAAGCTGCACGCTGCACAACCTGTGTCACCCTGGCTTTGGGGTTAAGCAGATCGGTAAGTGGCCTGTCTGAGAATCCGCTCTAGAGGAGAAAGGAGTTGAGGGCCCAAGGCGAAGGGTGTAGCAAAGGGCACCCAGCCCTAGAGGTGGAGGGAATGGAGACTCCAACCTACATTAGTATGTCCGCTAGAGTGAGCAGGAAAGGGGACCTTTTTCTTTGTTCTGCCTCCTGCGATGGGTATCTGCCTTGGGAGGGCAGTGTGAAAAGGCGTCCTCCGGGCTGCAGCCTTTGGGGCAGGCTATATGCTGGCTGGCGGAAGAGTGCTTCAGGCAGGAAGAGCTTCCTGTCTTGCTTGTCCATCAGTTCCCCTGAGAGCCAGAGAGGGGGTCGACTCTGATGATTAATGTTTCCTCCTTCCTCTCAGGTACAGGGGTTTCGGATACCATCTGCGAACCCTGCCCTGTCGGCTTCTTCTCCAATGTGTCATCGGCTTTTGAAAAGTGTCACCCTTGGACAAGGTACAAGGACTCATCCCTTGTGTTTCCTGCCCCAAGGGGGGCATGGAATCTACTTCCATTCTATCCTACCCCCTGCCCTTCTGCCCCTGCTCCCCGTGTCCACACACTCACACTTGTAAAATATCTAGAGCAACCTCATGGCTGACCAAATGGGAACTTTTCAGCATTTTCTTGTCTGGTCTCTTGGTAGTAATATATACTGTTGATCTCTCCATCTTTGTGAAACTCTCCCTTCTTGGGGTGGGGGCGGGGGGCTCTGTGACACCTCTTCTACCCTCCTCTGCCCCTCCTTCCTGCTCCCTAACTGGTTTTCTAGGCTTTTGTTCTGCTCTATGTTCCAATGACTTTGTCTCCCTCCCCTGGGCCATCTGATTCATCTCCGTGGCTTCAGCTACCATCTCTCTTGGGTGGTTCCCAATCAACATCTCCTGTTTAGATTTGTCTCCTGGGTCGCAGACTGTCATATCCAATTGCTGAGGGCACCCCTCCGTACAGGTGACGCAAAGGCACCGAAGGGACGCACCCACCCTCTCCCCTCACCCTCTGTGAAAGCCACCACCATGCCTCAGGGCACTCGTCCCATGGTTCCCCCCCAAACCTGCAACCCCAAATCAGTCACCAGGTCCTGTCTATCCAGCCTTCTAGTTTTTCGGGGGATTCCTCCTTCTGCCATCTCCAGTGTCCTCCCTTAGTTTGGGCCTTATCACCGCGGTGTGGAGGATGCCTTCGCCTCCCCACCAGCCTTCCCACCTCTAGTCTCTGCCCGTCAATTGGTTCTCCATCCGCTTACCAAAGTGAGCTTTCTGCAGTTCATTTTCGGCCACAGGAACTTCCTGCTTCACATGTCCCACAGCTCTCTGGGCCTTTAGAACAACACCCGGACTCTTGTGTGGCCTCCGACCTTCCAGCCCCATTTCCTGACCTCTTCTTATACATGTCACGCTCCTTGCGGTCCCCTCAACACACTGCTCATTCGCTTGCCTTCAACTCTCCTGTCTGGAATACCCTTAACCACACACCCCATGAACTGTTTCATTTAATTAAAAAAAAATGAGTAAGACAGGCACATGGGATAGAAGGCTCAAAAGGGCCAATAGTGATAAGTCTCCCTTTCACCTCTGTGCCTCAGCCACACGGTTCTCCTCCCTGGAGGCAGCCACTGTATCTTGTATTTCCTGCCATAGATTCTATGCGTGCCTGCATGTGTGTGCACGCACACACACACATGCATGCGTGCAAACACATATCGTCCATACAAATTGTAGCATCCCATATATACTTTGTTATTTGTTGACTGTCTGCCTTTCTCTAATAGATTGCAAACTCCTGAAATGCAGAGTCTTGGCTTTTTTTTCTCCATCCACTGATGCATCACTTATGCCTAGAACGTAGTAGGTGCTCAGTACATTTTTACTGATACTGTGTTTCCCTGAAAAGAAGACTTAGTCGGACCATCAGCTCTAATGCGTCTTTTGGAACAAAAATTAATATAAGACCTTGTCTTATTTTAACATAAGACCAGGTATAATATAATATAATATAATATAATATAATATAATATAATATAATAAATATAATATAATACCGGGTTTTATATTAATTTTTGCTCCCAAAGATGCACTAGAGTTGACGGTCCAATCAGGTCTTATTTTTAGGGAAACATTGTAGACGTTGGCTGGTGAGTGGAGGCACATTGGTGAAGTAGAATCGGAGCACTGGGTTCCAGCCTCACTGCAGCTTAGAAAGGGTGTGGCTCTGTGCAAGCCTGTGACCCTCCTTTCTCTGAGCCTTGGTGTCCTCATTGGAAAACTGGGAATGACCTTCATCTCACAAGGCTTGAGGAAGACAAGTAAAGGTGTTTTGTAAACTCTTAAGCTCTCTTCTTGTGTTAACTCTTCCGATGTATCTGTTTTTTTTTGAAGCTTCTCTCTCTTTCCTCCACTGTAGATGATTTTTTGTTTGTGATGTCTTTCTCTGACCATTCCTCACCATTTCTCCTGGGACCACCTAGGACCAGATCTTCATCTTATATCTAGACTCCTGCAATGGCCTCCTGTCTGGCCGCTTTTCTGTACTCTCTCGTTCTGTAAGCTCTCGGTACCTCTGAGTCTTCTCGCTACTTAAGTTGTCTGATTGAACGCTGATGCAATTCACCCGCTGAATCCAGGTAAATGGATTCACCTTTATGGATGATTATCAGTGATCTTGTTCTAAAGGCCAAATTTTCCATAGTTCCCTGATGCCATCTAGTACATCACCCACCTAATCTCTGTATGACATTGTTCTGCAGAGGAGGTACAGCTGCTCTAAATTTGACATCCTTCCCGTCCCCACTCAGAGCTGACTTCCCCAGGGAAACCTTTCTGGACGATCCTTAAACCAGAGGTTCTCAACTGAGCAGTTTTGTCTCCAGGACATTTGACAATATCTGGAAACATTTTGGTTGTCATGATGGGGGGACGGGGTGATGGTGCCACCGGCATCTAGTGGGTGGAGCCTTGGGAAGCTGCTGAACATCCTACAATGCACAAGACGGCTCCCACAACAGAGAGTTATGTGGCCCAAAATGTCCGTGGTGCCGAGGTTGAGAAGCCCTGCCATACACTGAATGTGTCATCTGTCCATTCCAGCCACTGTGGATTGTGTCTCCTCTTCTCTGAACAATTCCTACTTCACTTTAGCCTTTATCGCAACACATGGCACTCAGTAGAGACTGTTGTATTATTACTCCTTCAAGATGTGTGATAATCTTTTCTCTGTACTCATGAGTTCCATAAGAACAGAGTTTGCATCATAACCAGCACAGGAGGATGCATATAATATGTGCTCAGTGAACCTGGACTTGTTGGTTGTTGTTCCAACTCCCTCTGGGGTTGGAAATCTTATGGTTGGGGAAACTTAATCTCTCTCTCTCTCTCTCTCTCTCTCTCTCTCTCTCTCTCTCTGCACATGTGTTTGTACACAGCTGTGAGACCAAAGGCCTGGTGGAGCTACGGGCAGGGACTAACAAGACTGATGCTCTCTGTGGTGAGTCATGGAGAATGGGTCCTGGCAGCAGACTAGGAAGGTCGGGAACTAAAGAGGGAGACGGAGGCACACAGAAACGCTGGGTGAGAGGTGAAGTGAGAGGCAGAGGCAGTTTGGAGTTTTGGCATGTCAGCTCTTATCTGTGGAGCCTGGGCAAGTCACCTTCCCTCTCCAAACCTCAGTTTCTTCATCTGTAAAATGGGATAATAACAGTACTTCCCTGAGTGGGTTGGTGCAAGTGCCTGGCGTGGGCTCTTGCACTTTGGAAGTGCTCCATCAACGCTGTTCCACCACCCTGCACCTCGGGTACCAGCATGTGGTGACACTATTTCCTCTCAGGGCCTCAGTTTTGATTTTAGAACAAGGAGGTTGGCCTACAGCACAGATCACAGACTCAAATAACTACAGGGACTGGGCAGGTCATGTTAATAAGTGACATATACACTCTCTTTTTCATAACATTCATTTTCCTCTTGGCAGGGCTGGGACTGGAGTGAGGTGAGTGAGGCACTTGTCTTGGGTACAATATTTAAAGGCACACCAGAAAAATGCAGTAATCAAGGTAAATAACATTTTGATGCAATATTTAAAACAAATCAAAGTTAATGCAAAAAACAATCCATAGTGAACAAAACATCACAATTTTAACTGAAGACATGATCCAACCCTACATCTGCGTAACCCTGACTCACTTGCCTCAGCCTAATTCTGGCCCTGGTTTCGATAAAACTTTATTTAAAAAATAGGCAGTCAGCCTGTGGGCTATAATTTGCTGACTTGACTTTTCAAAACATGACATGAAAATATTACTTATCTTGATTACTGAGTTTTTTGGAGTCCCTTTAAATTTTGTCTTGAGGCGTGTGCCTTACTCTCGTCCCTGCCCTTCTTCTCTGCCTTTCTTTCATTTTCCCTTTTGAAATACTTAAGTACAGGAAACACTTTCATTTCCCCTCTATTTTTCCCAAAGGCAACAGTGCAGACATACATGATGTTGGACCTCAGCATGGGTGGAGAGTAGGGAAGGATGGGGAGGGTGGTGAGAAGTGGAGACAGGTACCCCCATTAGTTCTGGCCGATGGGTGCTAAGCGGGGCTGCTGGCCCAGTGGCAGATCTTCCAAATTCTAAGAGAAACCAGATATCTAGATTTTAAATATGTAATCTCCTGATTTTCAAGTGTTTCAAAAAGATTTAAAAATGTGCCGGTCTTCCTAAAGACGTCTGCTGGCCACAGTTTACCAGGGCCACTTGTTTGAGACCTCTGATGGAGATGAGCTCAGACCTGGAAGGGTTTGAGTCTGACAAAGCGCAGCAGCTTCAGGTGGGGAGCCACTGATGAAATCTCGATTTCTCCAGGTTTCCAGTATCGGATGAGAGCCTTGGTGGTGATCCCCGTCATTATGGGGATCCTCTTTTCTATCCTGTTGATGTCTGCATGTATCCGTGAGTCCCCAGGTGGGGCGGCGAGGGTGTGGGAGGGAGGAGAAAGTAAAGTAGAACTGGCCACCTGTTTCCTGATCGGGCCTCACCAACCCAACCCCCCTCCCCCATTTTTTTCCCCTCTCTCTAGGAAAGGTGGCCAAGGAGCCAGACAATAATAAGGTAGGTCACCCCTGGGAACCGGCTCAGAGTTTTGGCAAACTGGAAGGAAGGTTAATTCATTGTTGCCTATATGGCAGTAAAACGGATTCGGGGTGGGTGTGCCCCTGCAGCCAGGAGGGTGGGAGCAGAACAGGCTCCTCCCACCCCCACCCCTGTGCTCTAGGGCGCCTCCCACTCCCTCCCTCGGCGCCAGCCATGCCACCCTCAGAGCTCACCGCACAGAGCTGCCCCAGCACCAATGCAAAGGCACTGATGTCATTTGCTTCTTTCCTGACATTCAATATGTGGAGAACCACTTTGGAGCCTTGGAGCAGGGGCCGTGGGCTACCTGGAGGGGCAGCACCTTGAACCCACTGGAAGCTTCTTGACACCCTCGGTGTGGCCAGCAGGGGGCAGGAGGCACCCATGGAATCAGCCTTGGCCAGCGTGGGAAAGCGGAAGGGGATTGTAGGGGGATCCCCATCAGAGGAGGGAAGGGCTCCTTGGAAGTGTTGCTGGGTAACCCATGCCTCTGGCTCCCCAGGGCTTCCAACTTGAAAACAAGTGGCAGGATCCTGTGGAGACCGATGTGGATTTTTCGGGCCCGCACTCCACTGCTCCAGTGCAAGAGACCTTACACGGGTGCCAGCCGGTCACGCAGGAAGATGGCAAAGAAAGCCGCATCTCAGTGCAGGAGAGACAGTGAGGCTGTGCGTGCCCAGAAGCGTGGCAGCATGGACAAATGCACACGTGTGGCCTGGGACCCTGGAGCTGCTGCTGACACGTGAGGGGGAGGGGCTGGCGCTCTGCACAGACCCCCTGTGCCTGCACCCCTGTGGCTCAGAAACAGTTCACCTCTGGGGAGCCTCCCACTCCAGCCTGGAGCCCATTCAATCTCCCAACTTGCTTTTAAAAGATGGAGGCAAAAGTTTTTTGGGGGCCTACAGTAATACCTTCAAACCCTCCAACCCAGAGGTTCATTCAGTGCCCAGAGATGGATCATGGCGGTTTCTATGAACCCAGGCGGGCAGCTGCATGAATATCCACGGCAGGCAGCGTTGTTTGTGACAGTGAACAACTGGAAGCCACTTAACTGTCTATCAACAGAGGACTGGCTAAATAAAATTGTAATATATTTATGCAACAGGATCTCAAAAACACTGTCATGGAAAAAAAAGGTTGCAGAATAATGGGCATAGAAAACATTCTTTTTTAAAGCACATACCCCAAAACAATGTGATCTATCATCTCTATGTATGTATAAAATAATATACATTGTATATAAGATATAACAAGGGTTCTGGAAGCATCACTCAGAGCGTTGTAAAGTCTGGGTTGGGGAAATAGGCGCTGGGGGAGGGTTGGTTAAAGGAAGATTTGACTTTCCCATAATGCTTCATTGTTTTTCCCCAAAAGGAGAGTGAATGCACGTTATGCTTATATAATTAAAAAGTCATCAAACATGTAAAAAGAAAAACGGGGGTGAACATGCTGGGTGGCAGGGGCTGCTTAACCTGCTGTGAGACTCACAAAATTAGGGCACTTTCTGAGGATATGAATATTCCCAGATGCTGCCTCTCTCGGGCAGTTTCCTTGTGCGCTCACAGTAGGTACCATGCTTGCAAAGGGCTCTCCCCATTTCATGCATGTTTACAAAAAACAGACTTGGGGGCAGGCAAGGGCTCACATCCCTCCCTCTTTCACAGAGGTGGAAACAGAGGCCCCCCCCAGAGGTAAAGTGACTTGCCTAGGGTCACATAACAGAGCCCCCACTCCTGGTCCTGCGCTGCTTGTCCCAGACCTGCCTGCTTGCTGGAACCCAAATCCGTAGCTCCTTCCTGGGGAGATCTTGGGTCTCCCATCTCCTTCGGACCTCCCACCTGCTACGGGAGCTGCTGCTTCGCCGGTCAGATGGCACCCCAGCAGTATCTTAGGATAAAAATAAACCGTCCTGTTCTCTTTTCCTGCTGTGCCAACTGAGGGGGAGCCTAGCCAGGAGCAGCAGCAGATGGAGTGGGAGCAGAGGGGAAGGGAGAGGAAGGAAGGGGAGGGGAGGAAGGTTGTAGGAGAAGGAAGAGCTGTGTAAATCTCTGGCCTGAAGATTAAGATTCATGGTGGGGAGGAGACCAGGCTGGTTTATCCCGGGGATCTCAACTGTTCCTCCTGAAAGCAGCTGCTTTGGATTTCCCCAGTGTGTCCCACTACCTGGAGAGTGTGGGTAGAAAGGGCTTGTCCCCGGTGGAGGCTGTGAGGGCAGCTGGGAGCCAAGGGGCACCGGCTTGGCAGTCTTCCCAGAAGAGCTTCGAAAACCATTTAGATGCGCCAGGTGGAGACACTTGCTTTAGAAAATGGAGCGAAGTGGTAGTGGGGTGGGATGGGGGTAGGGGCGCTCTGGGACCTCACCCTCTTCCCCTACCTAGAGTCCAAATGCTACTGTTACTCCTGTACGTGGCAGTATGGTGGAAAGAGACAAAGACCCACCACCTCTGCCACCTATCATCGGTGTGACCTTGGGCGGGTCACTTTCATCTCTCAGTGTCTCAGGTTCCTCATCTGGAAAATGGAGACAATACCTGCAGCAGCTGCTGTTGATACCTCCTTTGTCTTCTCCTGGGTCAGAGGGTCTCAGTCTTGACCATGTATTAGAACCACTGAAGACTTGTTACGAGACAGGTCGCTGGGCCCCACCGCCAGTGCTTCTGACTGAGCAGGTCTGGGAAGGAGCTCAAGGATTTGCATATCTCACCAGTTTCCCAGGTGATGCTTTGAGAATGATTGCCCTTGGCATTCAGATTTCTAGGTAAGCAGTTGTTTCCTGTTGCAAGCGCTTGGGATCACTACCTTGGGGCTTTCTCTGGTCTTGAAAACATGCTTGGTGCAGGTGTGGGGCAGGTAGCTGTACCTGGGGAGTTAAGGGGCGTTCATGCCCAGGAATACTCTCAACCAACTGGGAATGAAAGTTGGAGGGTAAATGACCCAGCCTTCTTGCCCCGGGAAGCGACAAGTATGAACTACGGTCTATACTTTCTCCTAGGTTCCCTAGAGGGATAAATTCCCAGCTGCCCCACTGTGTTGGGCTTCCTTCTCTCCCGTGTCTCACTTTTCCACCCCCCACACCCCCACTGGTGCTTCTGGAGTTCTACCCCCAAATAAACAACCTGCATTCCTTCTTTGTCACAGAGTCTGCTTCTGGCAGACATTCCCCGTACGCGCTAGCAGAGCTCATACATGAGAAAGTATATTTTTGTACAGTAGTTCCCCCCCTACCTTATCTGCGGTTTCACTTTCCACGGTTTCAGTTACCCGTCATCACCTGTGGTCTCAAAACATTGAATGTAAAATTCCAGGGGTGGCTGATTAGCTCAGTTGGTTAGAACGTGGTGCTGGTAGCACCAAGGTTGCTGGTTCGATCCCCACATGGGCCACTGTGAGCTGCACTCTCCTAAAAAAAAAAAAAAAAAATGAATGTGGGGACAGAGTCCCAGAGAGCAGTTTCCAGGCTCTCGGCCTCACATGGAAAGGTTGTTTCATACTCCGTATAACCCACAAGCAGCTGGCATGATTGAACGCTATAATGGCCTTTTGAAGCAATGTCTCCGGGTGTCAAAACACCCTCCCACGATGCGTGACTGGGCCTCACGTCTATGGGACGTCCTGAGAGTCCTGAATGAGAGACCACGGAAGGGAGGGCCCGCACCAGTAGAAGCTCTGCTACATCGAATGGCCGCTCCCATTCAATTACAAGGTACCACCAGTTTTTCTGGGCACAGCCAGGCTTCCTGGGCACAGCCAGGGTTCTCAGGGCACTGCCACTCTCTCTGGACACAGCCAGACTTCCTGGGCTCAGCCAGGGCTCTTAGCTAAAAAGGAACACCCACGGAGCCATAGGTGTGGGAGTCATACCATTATAGTCTCACTGGAGGCTGGATTCACACGACATGCGACCTGCTGTCCGCTTTTCGGCCAACCGACCGACTCTCCTCGACTCAACTCCCCAATGTAGCTGCGGCAGTTATATCAGTGGCCAAGGGCTCAATGGTTACAGTTGATGGCCAGCTAGCCACAGCTGACGGCCTTCTACTACCGGAGCCAGCACCTTTCCACGTGAGGCCGAGAGCCTGGAAACTGCTCTCTGGGGCTCTGTCCCCACAGTGAAATTCCAGAAATAAACAATTCATAAGTTTTAAATTGCATGCTGTTCTGAGTAGCGTGATGAAATCTCGAGTTGCGTGGCTCCATCCCACCCAGGACGTGAATCATGCCTTTGTCCAGAGTATCCATGCTGTGAGACGCTCCCAGCCCGTGAGTCACTTAGTAGCCGTCTCAGTTGTCAGGTAGAGAGAGAGAGAGAGAGAGAGAGAGGCCATGTTCACACAACTTTTATGACAGTATATTGTTATAATTGTTCTATTTTATTAGTGATTGTTGTTAATCTCTTTTGTGCCTAACTTATAAATTAAACTTATCATCGATATATCTGAATAGAAAAAATATAGTACATATAAGGTTCAGTGCTATCTGTGGTTTCAGGCACCCACTGGGGGTCTTGGAACGTATCCCCCACGAATAAGGGCACCTGCTGTGTATCTTTGCATCCCTGACAAAGGAATGGGGTTGCTCTTCATGGCAGCTGTAGCAAGTTCTGACTTCTAACTGGAGCTCAGCCAGGAACTTTCTGTGTGACCTTGGGAACGTTTCTCTCTGGTTCTGGGCTTGCCCCAGCCCCCCCGCACCCCCAGGTGTGTGAGGAATGGCTGGGACCCTAGAAGTTCTAAGGCTCCTGCCAATTCTACAAATAAGCGAAGAGGATCAACCCACTGTAGGGTCCTCTCCTGCCTGTGGGTGGAGGGGTGGGAGTGGGGCACATATGAGCCAGAGGGTGGCGCCAAGGTAACGTCCGAAGACCCTGGTGGCTGGCTTTTGCCTACTCTCTCACCGAGTCCTTCCTTTGGAGGTGAGGCCTTTCCTCCCTCCGCCGCCTGTGGGCCGGAGCCTCCTGCAACCTCTACTCTGCAACTTCATCCGTTCCCCAGGACTCCCTCTCCGCTGCCTCCTTCATTTAACAGCAGCAGCTGCATTCCTACTGTGGCCTCATTCTGAGCTAGGGTTGTGCACAGTGACACACGGATCGAGTGCTCACTCTATGCTAGGCTCAGCGCTTAGAACTTTCCTTGCATTGTCTGTCGGTAGGACAACCCTACACAAAGCACACCCATTCTTATATCACCCATTCTACAGATGGGTTGCAGAGCTTAAACGACTTGCTGAGGACTGAGGAGTGAGAGCTGGGATTTGGACCTAACTTGGTTGACCTAAAAGCTTGTGGTTTATACCCATTCAGGGAGTTGAGAAATAGGTACATGTTAAAAGACAGTGTGACTGCCCAGGGCAGAGGGAAAGCCCAGAGCAGGGGCAGATAACCTCTCCGGCAGGGTTGCAAACCTCACACACTCACAGGGGCTCAAGAGTGAGGCAGGCCAGCTCAGGACAAGCCAAGATGGCAGAGACTGGCAAATGGGAGAGGCTCTGCCTATCTTTGGGGGGCAGAGTCTATCAGTTCCTTGCAATGGCTATCCTGCAGGAAGGAGGTATACATTGCTGGGAACCCAGATTTCCATGTGAAATCACCTGATGTTTAAATGCCACAAATTCCAAAACTTAAAAAATTCAGTGACAACTCAAGAAAGCATATCACAGAGGCTTGGAATTAAAGGATACTGGGACTGTCATCGTGTCCAACCGTTTTGTTTTATATACGGGGAAACTGAGGCCCTGGGAGGGTCCAGAGCCCAGATAGGCAATGGTGGCATAGGCAAGCTGTTTCTTTCCTTCACACCCAGTCAGGAGGTTGGAGAGAGCCCGTGGGGGCCTAGGCTCCCCGCTGTCAAGCTTGGTTAGTGGGGTCTAAGGCATTAAAGCTCTAGGACTGAGGGAATTGCCTTGGGACCAGGGCTGAGCTGGGTGTAGATGTCCTCTTCAT
The DNA here is from genome assembly GCF_004115265.2 of Rhinolophus ferrumequinum. Lineage (NCBI taxonomy): Eukaryota > Metazoa > Chordata > Mammalia > Chiroptera > Rhinolophidae > Rhinolophus > Rhinolophus ferrumequinum. Next base: position 12,069,552 of record NC_046306.1, on the reverse strand, counting down.
TCTGTGACACCTCCCCTGCGGTCCCAGGCCCTCCCCACATGCGCTGCACACATGCACGTACCCTCCCCTAAGCCTCCAGAGCCCTGCAGCAGATTCCTTGGGCAGCAGAAGTTATTAAACACTCTGCCCCAAAGGATTTCTCTCCCCCAGAGTGATTCTGGCGCAGAAAATTACAAACCTACCTGCGGGGGTGGGGAGATACAGTTTTAATTTGTAAAAAGAAAAAAAGCCCTGCTGTGGTCCTGGAGTCTGGGGGAAGGGGAAAGCTCATGAGGGGGACTCCCCTGGGACATGCAGCTCTGTTATTGGGGGGCTGACTCTGGGAGAGGCTCAGCAAGGTCAGTCTGCAGTTTTTGCCCAGACAGATGGGGACAGTGGGCAGGGTCCTCTGTCCCTGTCTCCCTCCTTCCCTGGGGCTCGCTGCCTCGCTCCCTGCCGACGGGCACATCCCGCCTGGCCTTGGCTGCCCGCTAGCTCCTGGTTTCCTCCTCTCTCCAAGACTCCCACCCTCTGCAGCGTCTGCCCATCTCCCCGCCCCGCTCCTTGCTCGCTGACCAACCACCTCCTTTTTCCTTCTCCCAGCAACTCCATTTGACCCTTGTCGTCTTTTGAACCAGTGTCATTGTTTTTGGCTAATTACGAAAGTCAGACCTGGCATTGCATATCCCATCCAAGCAATAAACGGGAAAATAAGACCACCTGTCAGCCTCCCACCACCCCTGCCAACCACAAGTTACAGGTCCTTCCAAACTTGGTTTCTGGGCCAAGAATATGTTTTAAACGTGGGCTATTATTACATACACTGTTTTGCAAGCAGCCTTCTTGGCTTAGCAGTATACGGCAGACGTCTCACCATACCCATAGATATAGATCAACAGCGAGCTTTTTAATTGCTGCATAGGATTCCATGGTTCGGCTGGAGCCTGGTTCCTGTCAGGACTTCATATTAATGGACTTTTAGGTGGCTTGTCACTTCCCCTGTGCCCGAGTCCCTTCCTGCTTCCCCAGTGCCTCTTTCTCCCCACCTGTCCTCCCCCATCTCCCGTTTTCTCTCCTCCGCCTTTTCCACACTCCCTTCCTTTCCTGCCTCCATCCCCAGCATTACACCTTGTTTCTTCTCTCTAGCCCAACCCATTCCCTCCAAGTCCTTGGCCCCTGTGGAGGTGTGGGGGGTGGTTGGTGTTTAACACCCGCTCCCCTGTGTCAGACATGTGCCATCTCATTAGTGCGCCTGTGCCCCCAAGTGAGGCAGTCAGGAGCCGCAGTGGCAGCGAGAGGCCTAATTGAATGTAACTAATTATTCACTCCCTTAAATGGGCCTGGGAGGGACAGAATTACTCACTCTGAACTGGGGAGACAGGGAACTGGCCGGCTGGCAAACAAATCCTGGGGCCTGTGGAGCCAGCTCTCCTTGGAATACTAATTAGGCAGCAGTGACGACTGGATAAAATCAGAAACAGAGTCGCCAATCCATCCCCGTCTGATCCTGGAAGCTGGGCTTGGGAGGAGAAATGAATCTTTCTGTGAATCTAATTGGAGGCCTGATCCCACCCTGGATCCTACGCTGGGGGCCGAGACGGCTGCGCAAATGAAATGTTGGGCTTGTGGCCTGCGGAAGGCAGGGGGCTCACGTTTAATGTGGAGCGAGGCAGGAGGGCACAGCAGCCCTGGAGGGAGTGTGACAGGGTGGGGTGGATTGCAAGGAACGTCAGTCCCACCTAGAGCCCAGGGGACCCAGCTGGCTCCCAGGGGCATCCCCTCTCCTCCTGAGGACCCCCAGGGCCGGAGCCCACTGTCCTCACTGCAGCCCAGTGGGTTGGCAAGCTCCTTGTCTGAGATGATGAAAACAAGGCTCAGAAAGGAAAAGTCATTCATCCAAGATCAGACAGCCGGGCTGGGGTGCATTCCTATCTAGCTGCAAAGCTCGAGTTCCTAAGCCCTAGAATGACCCAGGTCTCACCCTGACCAGTTAAATAAGATATCCGTGGGGTGGCGGGTGATGGTTAGCAGTCCGGGCACCAGTATTTTTTTCAGAGCTTCCCCAGTGGTTCTAACATTCAACCGGGACTGGAAATCAGTGATTCAGACCTTAGTCTCTTATTGGAGTCTCTGCTCCTGCTTCACGTGGTTTGTGGCATTCCTTCCTCCACTCACTTCTGCCCTCTCATCTTACCCGTCCCAAATGACCTCCAAGCTGTGGTCTTACCTGTGACCTGGTTTCCCGACATCCTGGGTGTGAAGGTTGGGTGCAGGAGGGACCATGTGGAACAGGATGAGGGAGGGGACTTGGGTGGGGGAGGGAGACTGGGGGGAGGGCAAAGGAAGAATGTGGCCCCTGGGTGGCTCTGAGCTGCACCTTTCCGGGCAGTTCCTGGAGGTCAGAGGTGAGAGATGACCTCACATTTGATCTTGACAACACTTTGAGGGAATATTAGCTAATCTTGCAGCCGAACAAAGTGAGGCTCAGAAAGGTTAATTGGCTCAAGGAAACAGGACAGCCAGTGTCCAGTTTCTGGCTCTTCTGAATTCTAAAGTCCGGTGCTCCTTTCTCCTATGCTGCTTTGATTCTGCTATTGCGTTTGCAATCGCTTCTCAAGCAGGTGTTAGTGTAAGCGTGCTTACACTATTCTGCGTGTGTGCATGCTTCTTGGATGGGTGAGTGTGTTCTCTACTTCCTGAAGGGGGCCGACTGGACAAGCTTCCCACTCCTGCCCACCACAGTGCCTCCTGCTGACCACAGAGCAGAAGGAGGAGGGGGCACCTGCCCCTGCTTCTTACTCACCACCTCCACTTCCCCCAGCCAGTTCTAGTGCCCATTCAGCAGGCAATGACCCCCCTCCTGGCTATGGAGGGTGGGTCATCCTGCCAGCCATGTGACAAACAGCCTTGTTTGTGACTAAGGTGGAGAGAGAACCCTAGTAGTTCTAGGGCTGTGAAATTCTCCCTTTCCCAAGCTTTCCTGCTGCCCCCTCTCCAGTCCCCAGTGGAGGTGACAGGGAGAGATGGACGATGGTCACATTCACCCCCCCCTCCATCTTCCCTCCCTAAATGTGGGGACTTCAAGGGAGCTTCAAAGAGAGGAAGCAAATTTATGATCCCAATAGATTCCCCAATCACCTCGCTGGCCAGTCCATCTTTCTGGAGCCAAGGATGAAATGAAATTATCGTGAAATAAATTGGTACAGATGATGGAGGTACTGGTGGGGGTGGGGCCACAGGAGTGTGAGTGGCAGAGGAAGCTGGAGCTCAGGCGGGAGGGTCATTGCCACCGCCCCTTGGCTGAGACCCAGAGAGGAGATTCCTCTGACTTTTCTCCCCTTGAGGTCTTCAGTTATATGGGGTGCGGGGTGTATCATCTCTGCTTCCAACTCTCCCTTAAAGGCCATTGTCCAATAAGAGCTGGATGCAGGACCTTCCAGCTTGTGATTGGCTCCTGCATCACTCACGCTTCCAAACTCTTAGAGTCAGAGAGAGGGGCAGAGAAAACTGAGCAGGGCAGCTGGACCAGGGGGAGGATAAGGGAGGGTTGGGGGTGGGGTTGGGGGGTGGGGGAGCAACAGAGTCAGGACCATGGTCCTGGGTAAGGCTCCACATCTTTAGTTACCAACCTGTAATCATGGCCAGGAACCAATCAGAAGGTCCCTCAGAGGTGCAGGGTACTTGGAGGCCCCCTGCTGGGCCAGGTGTTAATTCTTTAATTTCTGGAAATGAGGAGAGAGCCAGGGAACGGACCAATGTGCTGAGGCTCCTTGGAGAGCTCGGGTAGCACCTGTTTACCAACATGTTTGGAAGTAGTTCAATATTTTAACATCTTCTATAGCAGGACTGGTGTGTTCCAGCTGGGTCACAGTCTTGGAGCAGAGCAAGAGTTTGGGGCAGCCGGTCCCAAAAGCCCTGGATTCCCCTCTCCCTCTCTTTTGAGCAGCAGTGTTCCCAGAGACACTGCTTAACTGGTGGCCTTTAGGCTGGTGGATGGACCCAGTGCTAACCTAGAGTGCCAGAGCCTTTCTGCCCCCACGCCCCATCTCAGCCAGCTCTCAGGGGACCCCCGTCCACCCTGAGCACTGAGCTGGAAGTGGATGCAGCCTGCTGGCTGGGATGTGATCATTCAGCCCCCTGAGCAAGGCCAGTCCGAGCCACAGGGACATGATGAAAGTCAAGGCTCTGCTGGGGTCACCGGGCAAGACAGGCCCTCCCCAGTCAGCTCTGGTCTTGCCCTGGGATCCCCGCGGCCTCCTCTTCCCAGGAAGGGGCACGGTGACTTTTGGGGGATAAGGGCCAGACAGCCAGACCATCAACACTTACTGACGTTACAGGCTGAATGTGTGAGTGCAGCCCCAGGTTCCCCGCAGCCGGGTGGGGATGGCAGCCAGATGCCGACTCACTCTGGAAATGAGATTTGCCTTGTTATCTGTGCTCGCTCAGGCCAAGGCCTTGAGCATGAACTAACCCATCCATGGAGGTTAGAGGTGGGGGCCGGCGGGGGGGCGGAGAGGGGCTGGAAGTGAGGTGGGTGGGAGAGAGCTGAAACAGGCTGGAATAGATAGAGCACCTGCTAGAGTGTGTGTGTGTGTGTCCCTGGGGGGTTTGTATTTGTGCCTTTTTGCCTCCAAAAGTCTGTGTGTATTTTCCTGGTTAATGTGAATGTCCTTTAAAACAATGTGTGCGTAAGTGCTTTGCTTTCTGCTATTGTGTGCCGATATTTTTCTGTAGTGTGTGCATGTCTGTGTGTGTGTGTGTGTGTGTGTGTATACATGCACAATCACAATCCTGATGGTTTTGTTTGACATGCCCCAGTCATGCCCAGCCCCCTCAGAAGCCTGCAGGCCCAGACACAGCCTAAGGGATAGAGCCAGGTGGGCAGGGCACCCAAGAGGCAGTCTGGGGCAAGCTGGGCCCTGGAGGTGGCACCAGCCTGGCAGGGAACAAAGGGGCAATCAGTTGAGAGGCCACAAGAGCACTGGCTGATTGAGGGAAAGGAATTAGTGAGGAGCCTCCCGGGGCCCTGGTGGGGGTGGCATATGGGAAGGGGGCGGGCAGTAGGGGGCTCCTGGCATCCTGTTTAGGGAGCAGGTGCAGCTGGGCTCACCTGAGCTGCAGGGGGCAGGCAGCAGGGAGGGTGGGTAGAGGGGGAAGCCCAGGGATGGGCCAGGAACAAACTGCAGCAGGGTCTGGGGTTGGGGACCTGGAGTGATGACCTTGAGGCGAGAGTTAGGGTTTCCAGAGGAGGAGGGGACAGCCTGTATAGGGCAGATATCACCCTTCTCCTAGCAGGTCTCACCTATCCAGAGCTCTGTGGGTCTGGCAATGAGCTAAGCATTTGCCAAACAATCCTTACGACGTGGAGGTACATTCTGTCATCAACCAGGGTCCCAAATTAGGAAACAGATGGCCTAGAGTAGCGAGGGGACTTGCTCAAGGCTGCACAACTATTAATCCAGGTTGGCTTGACTTTAGAGCCCTCCTTTAACCTTTATGCCTCCATGCCTCTCCCCGGCCCACGGCTGCATCACCTGTGAGGAGAAGAAACAGGGAGACAGATTTCAGGGATAGAAAAAGAGGGATTTACAAATCACCCTGACCTGCGAAGCAGACTGACCTGGGAGATGGTGAAATGCATGTCACTGGAGGTATGTAAGGAGTGGCTCACCACCAAGGGGCTTTCTTTCCTGGTAGGAGGCTGGGTTCCATTTTCTCCATCACTTGGACTTGAGTAAGCCGCTGGGTTTGAATCCCAGCTCCATCGTTTACTCCCTGTGTGACCTTGGACAACTTGCTGGCCCTCTCTGTGCCTCACTTTTCTCATTTGTAAAATGGAACGGTGTGAGGATTGAATGGATAATATATGTAAAGTGCTTAGAATGGTGCCTGGCACATAGTAAGCTCTCAATAATTCTAACATTGTATGTTAGGTGGGGCAGAGAGGAACTGGATGGGGACTATGGAGGGTCAGAGAGGGGAAGAGGTGGAGTTTGGGATGAACCGAAAGCAAGATAGAAATGTGGGTGCTGGTTCTGAGACTTGAGGTGTTGAGCGGGGATGCAGGTGGCCTCCTGAAGTTCTCTAGGCTCAGTCTCCCCTGCTTCAGTCCAGACCTCACATCTCTCCCTGGGGTCGGTGCTCCTCCCTTCTCCCTGCTGTTCCTGCCTAGTCTCTCCTCCTCCACTCCATTCTCTACCTCTGTTAACTTGACCATGGCATCCCCCTACCCCATCCATAGCCTTTGATGACTCCCCTTTGCCCGTAGAAGAGGTTCTCCAAGTGTGCCAGGAGAATCCAGGAGGTTGGAGAGAACCCTAGGGGGCCAGAGTCTGGTGTCCCTTGGGGACTTTCCAGTTCTCTTTCAAGGAGGACATCTCAGGTTGGTGGCGGTTTGTCTCTGACACCTCTGGCCAAAGGGAGATCAGGCTCAGACACAGCCATCAGCACACAACTGCATCTGGTTAGAACTCAACAACGTTGACTGTTTTAAAATTAGATTTCTCCAGCCATTTCCTTCTTCTCAAACACCTCCTCTTGCCTGCTCAACTCCATGCTTTCTTGTTTGCATCCTCTTCACTGGCTGCTTCTCCCCAGTCTCCTGTTTGGGTTTTCCCTCTGCAGCCGGCCCTCTAAAGCTGGTTGTACCATCAGGTTCTGCTTCGGGTCTTTCTTGTCTGGGGTTCTATCCAGTCCCATGGCCTTAAACACCACCGGGGATTCTCCAATGCATCTCTCCAGACTCAGAGAAATTTCCAGCTGCCTTCTTGACATCTCCACTTGGATGTCCAACAGCTATCTCTACCTAAAAGCCCAAAATGCAGCCTGAGTTACCCCACGCCTCAGTCTCCCCTCTTGTCTGCCGTTTCAGTAGATGGTTAAACATCAAGGAGTGACCCCTGATTCTTCTCTCTTGCTTGACTGACCCACCCCATCCATCAGCCACACTTGTCAACTTCACCTGTAAAACATATTCTGAAATAGCTGTTTCTCTCCATGGCTCCCTGCCCCATCCTGAGCCAGCATCCGCCCTCCCTTGGAGGTTGCAGTCACCTCTGCACTAGCCTGGCGGCTTCCACCTCGCACCCCTCAATTCACCACACGGCAGCTGGAGGGGCTTTTAAAACACATTAATCAGATTATGTCACACCACTGTTTAAAAGTCTCAAAGGGCATTACCTTGTGCTTACAACAAATCCAAGCCCTTCGCTCTGGCTTAGAAGGCTCGTGTGACTGGGGACGTTCTCTGTCTGTTTCTCCCAGTTCATCTCTTATCTGACGGTCCCCTTGGCCCACTCTGTTCCAGTCAAACTCAGCTCAATTAAACTTTATTCTCTCTGCCCAGAATCTTCTCCCCCTTGATCTTTGGGTGCTCGGTACCTTCGCTTCCTTTAGCTGTTTGCTTGAGGGTCACCTCCTGAGAAAGGCCTTCCCTGACCATCCAATAGTAAAAGTCACCCCCAGACATGACCGCACCCGCCTCTTCTAGCTCTCTGCAGAGCATGACATTTTGATTTGTTTCCTTTGTTTGGTTTTGCTTTTCCCCATCTCATTATAAACCAAGAACATGAAAATTTAGTACGAATGTTACCTGTCTGGTTCATTGCTGTATTCCCAGTGCCAAAAATAGTGCCTGGGTCATTGGAGATAGTCATTAAGTATTTCTTGATTGAATTAATACATGGTATTTATTTTTACAGTCACCTTTGATTTATGACAAGTGTGACTGTTTTTTCCATTTTAGATAGTGATATAAAATTTTAAGGATAAAGCAAAAAAAAAAAAAAATCCAATAGGAGAACTTGGATCTAGAATATATAAAGAACTCTTACAATCTGACAATAAAAAGACAGTACAATTAACATGTGGGTAAAGGATTTGAATATAAATTTCTCCAAGGAAGATCTACAAATGGCCAACAAGCACACGGAAAGATGCTTACCATCATTAGCCATTAGGGAAATGCAAATCAAAACCACAGTGAGACACCGCTTCAAACCCACTAGAATTTAGCTACTAGAATGACTAAAATGAAAAAGACAGATGATAATAAGTGTTAGCAAGGATGTGGAAAGATTGGAAAGCTCATACGTTACTAGTGGGACTGTAAAACGGTACAGCCACTTTGGAAATAGTGTGGCAGTTCCCCAAAGAACGAAACATGGGGTAACCAGAAGACCCAGCAATTCTACTCCTAGGTGTCTACCCGAGAGAAAGACATATGTCCACACAAAAACTTGTATATGAATGTTGAGGATGATGGCATTGTTCAAAATATCCACGTGTCATCAACCGATGAATGAACAAAATGTGGTATACAATGGAATATTTTTCAGCAATGAAAAGGAACGCAGGACCGATACATGCTACAACATGGGTGAACCTTAAAACCAATATGCTAACTGAAAAAAACCAGTCACAAAGGCCACAGATTATGTGATTCTATCCACATGAAATGTCCCGAATAGACACATCAATAGAAATTGAAAATAGGTTCGTGGTTGCCAGAGACTGAGAGGGAGGGGGACTGAGAAGTGAGTGGTAATGGGTACAGGATTTCTTTTGGGGTGATGAAAATGTTCTCAACATCAGATAGTGGTGCTGGTTGTACAACTGTGAACAGGCTGAAAACCACTGAACTGTACACTTTAAAAGGGTAGACTTTATGCTATGTGAATTATATCTCAATAAAGCTATTATTAAAACAATAAAGTGAAAAAGTGATAATTTACAGGAAAAAAGCTAACAGCAGTACAGAGACACACGGATCCCTGGCAAAATCATGGAAGAGGAATGTGAACGATTGAAGTTGGCTTATAGGCTTATAAGGCTATGTCTAGACGTCCTAGTTTAACATTCAAAGGCTTACCTCCAGCTTCACGCTCATTCTTCTCTTAATTGGGCCACATTGGGCTGCTCCCTGTCTCAGAAACACTTAGGAATCTTTCAAGCTGCCTTGTCTTTGCAAATCTTGGCCCCTGACTGGAATGCCCTTTCTCTTCTTCTCTATCCAGTTTAGCTCAGTCCAGTCAGTATTGGTGGGATTGATAGGTGGTAAGGCCCGTGCCAGGCCGTGCGCCTGGGGCTGGCAGTACAGGGCAGAGGAGCGAGACAGACCTGGGCTGGGCCCTGGGTTGGCTCCCAGACAGCATGAGGGAGATAGATGAGGATCTGGCAACGACCAAGTTGGAGGAAGATTCTGGGATGAGTCCTGGGGCTGCAGAAATGCAGCAGAAGAACGTAACACAGCCTGTGAGATCCAGAGGGGACAGAAGGGGACATTTCAGCTGAGGAGTTGGCCAGGCGAAGAGTAGCCAGGGAAGAGTGTGGCAAGCAGAGGGAACAGTCTGGGTGAAGGCCTCAAGACAGTGCGTGGCAGGTTGGAGGAGTCCTTAGAGGGTGGATGTAGCTGGCATGTAGCCTGGGAGGTGGGGAGTGGTGAGAAATGATCCGAGAGAGACAGGCGGGTCTGGTGATCAGGGCTCTTGTAGGCATGCCAAGGACTCGGTCGTTTTCCAGAGCTCAATTAGATCTCGTACGACACAATATTATGGTTATTTTTTCTTCAAATCTCTGATCACCCCTGGCACTATACATCCATCTGTTTATTGTCTCTCCCCTACTAGAAAGGACACAGACTTTGTGCTGTTCACTGCTGGGTCTCCAACAGCCAGAGTAGTGCCCAGCTCACGTAGACGCTCAATAAATACTTACTGAATGCATGAATGTACGTGCCCGTCTCTGGTGCTTAAATGAATCATTTAAAGTCAGGAAATGGTTGGATTCATCATTTTGTCCTCAGGGCCTAGCACAGAGCTTGGCATACACATGCTGCTTAATAAATACTTCAAGAATAAGTGAGTCAATGAATGAATGAATGAATATCTGCCCCAACGGGCTACAAATTCCTGAAGCGCAGGGACTCCCCAGTGCCCAGCACACTGCCTAGCAGAGAGCAGACAGTCAATAAAGGATTGCTGAACTACACAAGAGTCTTCTTTGGATGGGGGCCCCTGGCAGGCCGGCGGTGGAAGCTAAAATAAGTGCTTCTTCCAGGATACTGGCTCCCAGGCAGGCCGGAAGGAGAGAGAAACCTACAGCAAAGGGTCTCAGGACCTACAGCCACCTGCTGTACCTACCGGGTCAGCCTGGATGTGTGGGCTGGCCAGCAAGATCAGCAGCTCCAAGAAGGGCTTTCTGGGGGCAGGAGAAGCCGCCCCGGCCCATCAGTCCCCTAGCCCCGCCCTCTTCTGGTGACTGGCTCCACCACTGAGGTGTGGGCGCAGCTAGGGGTGGTGGTGGGTGGGATGGGACAGATGGTGGGAGCCAAGGAAACCCCCATGTTCCCCTCCATCTGTTACATTTAATTGACTTCCCGCAGAAAGAAAAAAAAAATAAACCAGTTGCATGGATGAAATTGCTAATTAAAAGGCCCTCTGATTAGACAGACAAATATTTACCAATTAGCCTGACCCTGTCGTCCCTCTTATGTCTGCAAACTCCCCCATCAGCACCACGGCTGCATGACACCCAGCTGGTGGCTCTTCCACCAATCACTCCCCTGGGGCTCAGACTGGCTACGGGTGAAACAGGGTAGGAAAGAGGCAAATACTGGCAAATAGTCATTCAACAAACACTCACAATGCCTCTTGCATGGAGGCTCAGTGCCGGGTCTCGGGAAGCCAGAGCAGGATTTCCACAGCCAGTTCTTCAGGTTGTATGCTGCACAAAAGCTCATCTCTAGGAGAGTGGGGCTCCGCTTGCCAACCTGAGACCCCTGGTGCCAGAAGAAGGGGATTTTTCTTTTCTTTGCACAATAGGCCATTAGCTTGCCAAGGCATATTCATGGGATTGTGCCCACACAGCTCTACAGAGATGAATATAATTCAGTTCCTCATCCAAGGGCTCTTGGGATAGCGGGGGAGAAAAATATGCCTATGAGGAGTAAATAGTCATTTAGCAAACATTTATTGAGCACCTAATGTTTACCAAGCACTGCACTGGGGGAGAGAGAGACATGAGTAATATACATTTCTTGCCTTCCAGGAGCCTAGACTACTTGGAAGAGATGGATGTACATACTTCAAGCTGCGCTTCCTTTTTTCCTTTCCGTCCTTCATTCCAAATAATATTTAGGAATACCTGGGAGGTAAGAGTAAATAGCTCTGGACTCACAGTGCCTATATTCAAATCCTGACTCTACCACATCCTGGCTGTGTGACCTTAGGCAAGGTATGTCACCTCTCTGGGCCTCAGGCTTCCTTTCTATAAATTGGAGGTAGTAATGGTAACAGCATCTTAGTGTTATTATGATTACATGAGTTAATGCATGTAACACATGCCTGATACATAGTAAGTGCTCAATAAAGGTTAGCTATTTTTTTTTCAGTACCTATTATATGCTAGGCCCTGTCCCTTGGGAATACAGAGCTAGTTATACCAGTTCCATTTCGTCTCCCTTTAGAACTCACAGTGTGGAAGACACTCAGAGAAATCCATTAACACCCATAGGCTCACATACACTCAGGCTACGCTGAAAAAAGGTTGAGGAGGCAGGGTATGGTTCTAGAATGAATCACTTAGCTTGGAAGTCAGACGTGTTGGGGTTGTCTTAAGCCCAGGCTGGGGAAATAGAACAATTGCCTGGTAAGGTAGTGAGCTCTATGTCACTGGAGGTATGACAAAGTGTGAGGCTGCTACAGAGAGGAACCCAGCTATGGGAGAAAGGCAGGCCAATTTCATCAGGCAGGCACTGGGACAGTGGGACAAGTTTCCCAGGAACAGATCTGTGCCTGGCACCGGGCAATGCCTTGGGAATCCATTCCTCTAGCAAAGGGACAGCCAGGCTTCCTGCCATGCCTGTCTATTCCCCGCGGCAAGGCACTGAATGGCAGGACAGCAGGCAGAGGCAGGAAAGTGGCAGCCCCCAGCCTTTCTAGGAGGCCCAAGGTGGGGTGGGACATAGTTGGGATGGCTCATTCCTGAAGGGGTGACTTGGGCACCAACTCTGCTTCTGTGATCACTGTCAACTTATTCCTCCTCAGTTAATCCACCTGTAAAATGGGAAGAGAATAGACAAGAGAATATTAGTGCCAAGCCCTTGTTTCCTTTTTCCCATTCCCAAATAACAGACACCATGTACTGAATACTCACCACATGCCAAGGATTGGGCTAAGCTATTGCATGTAGCATCTCATCTAAATCTCATAAAAAAAAACCCAGGAGGCAGCACCATTATTGTCACACCCACTATACAGATGAGGAAACTGAGGTCCTCAGAAGTGAAGTAAGTTGTACAAGTTCACCCAGCATGGAAATAATAGAGCCAGGTCTCAAATCCAGGCCTGGTTGCCACTAAAACCTAGGATGCCGGTAACCCTGCCCTCTTGCAGGTCTGTCCTGCCAGGCTCGCCAGGATGGCCCCTAGCCTGTGCCGCATCCCTGGGAGCACCATCCCCCCACTCCCCGTCCCCCTCCTGGGCTCATACCATGAAAGGCCCATGCAGAGCCTTCTCCTCTAGAGGGATATATATTATCTAAATTTGATAAGACAACTTAATTTCACTCTGTGTCTGTTACCGGCGATAAAACCAGGAGACTTTTATGACCCAGCATCCTCGGCAAGATTGTCAGGAACTTATTATACAAGGTCTAACTGGATTTCTCTCTTCAGATGGCTGGAAGCCACGGGCTGGAACGCAATTCGGCAACACATTTGGGGGAATAAATGCAAAATGCTTGTTCCAGAGACTTAGATAAGGCAGCAGGCCTCCCCAAGAATCCGATCTGCCTTTCCCGGGCCCTGAAGGGTAATTCAGGGAGGATTTGCTCTGTTGGGGGAGAAAGGGATGATGGGTTCTGTTTCCCGCATCCCTTGATCTTTCTCACCCCAGGGAAGGAATGTGGAGGTACCTAAGACTTGGGGTTCAGAACAGCAGTTCCTGGAGAGTCCGCATTCAGGGCAGAGGTGGGGGTAAGGGAGGAGGGCTAAATGGGTGGTGGAGGGTGAGACCAAAGATATGAGGGTTGTGTGCATAGAAAGGGGGTGAAAGATGAACAAAAGGATGGGAAACTGGGTGGGTCTTTGCTTGCTGCTCAGGGATCCCCCAAGACTCATTCCTTACTGCCCTGAAATGTCTGGCTCCTTTGTAAACACACCTCCAGGACTGGTGAGGGCGCACACACAGGGCTCCTAAACAGACCCCGTCTCTCAGATGTGGGGTTCGCATATTTGGGCTTACAATACCCTAAGACTTTGGGGTTTGCTGTCTGCACATCCCAAATTCAGAGCTCACCTCACATTCTGATATCTCCCAGGCTTGGGCTCACAGATAAACTTGGGGTTCAGCTTAGTCTTTTTGCTTTTTTTTTCCAATTATAGTTCACAGTCAGTATTATTTTATATTAGTTTCAGGTTAGCTCAGTCTTGATAACACCAAATGCAGATCTGCACACCCCTAAACCTGGAGCTTCACGACCAGAGTCACCCCCAAGTTGAGAGTTCACTCTCTAGTGCCGACAGACTCCAAACCTGGGCTTCCACACAGATTTGACATAACCCCAGATTCAGACATCTCCCCAAACTAGACTCCACCTCCTAGCTTGGGTATCCTAAGCCTTGAGCTACCACCAGAGTCTCAGGGGTCACCCTCTGATTCAGGCTCATACCGAGCCTTGGGGGTCACTGTAGCTTCTGGTTTCTCAGGGTCCAGCCAGGTGCAGGAATGCTGCCTCACTGGCAATGACCTGGGAAGTTTCAGGTTGGCCCTTTCTACTGGGCCAGGGAGGCAGCTGAGATACTTTCATCTGTCACCTGCTCCCCGCCACCCGCTTCCCATGCCTCATTTATGCCCCTTTCAGTGGACTCAGGACTCCATTAAGGGAAGTCTTGTCTCATCTTTTCAGCTTCTTCTGTCTCTTTCTTCCATCTGGGATCCTCATTCCACCTGGGTCCTTCACTTCCCAGTTTTTGGAGGGGTGAGGGTAACATTTACTGAACATCCTCTGTGTGCCAAGGCCTGGCACGACTGTGGTCTCATCGAACCCTCACCACAATTTTTCAAGCTAGATTTTTATTACACTCTTTCTGCAGATGAGGAAACGGAGGCACAGAGAGGTTAAGTCACTTGCCCAAAGGCACATAGCCCAGAAGGGTGGGAGAATTCTGTCTGCCAGGATCTGGCCCCAGGACTTGGAGCAGAGCTTGGGAGTGTCCTCAGGCTTTGGGGCTGGGCCGGGGGACTGACTCCTTCTTATGTGGGAGAGTTGTCACTGAGCCTAAGCTTGTATTGTTTAAATACACACTGGCAAAAGGGTATTTCCAACAGACAGGAGAATGGGGGGAGCACTGCAGTGAGATGAAGGGCATCGGTTGTCAGGATCAGTCACTGTTGGAGGGGGCAGGGGGCAGGAGCTGGCCTTTGCCAGGGGATGATAAATGGGCTGGGTCCCAGCTGCGGGGTGCTGAAGGGCAAACAGAGACACAGTTTGTGTGCGTGTATATGTGTGTATGTGTGTGTGTGTATGGGGGGCGGTCAGAAATCACTGCCACCCTGGAGAAGCCAGGGCTACCCCACGTTGAGTGAAGGCCAGGAAGTCTGTAGTGCCTCTGGAATACTAATGACATCGGGCAGGCCCTGCAGGATGCAGCAGGCAGACTGGAGCCTGCTTGTGTCCCCATCCTCAACTCTGCTGGTTCCTATGGGACCAGTGCCTGGGGCTGAACAAGAGCCTGGCTGCAGTGGGGAGCCCGTGACTATTGGAACTAGGCTCTACCACTTCCCAGCGGTGTGACCTCGGGCAAATCACTTCACCTCTCTGAGCCTTAGTTACATGTCAACAGGTGCAATGATGGAGCCCCTCAGCACTGTGAGGGTTGGAAGCTATAGGAAATGCTTGTTCAGGACATGGTGCTTTATATTATAAAGGGGGTTGCCATTCATACATTCTAGCAAGCAGGTCCTGGAAATTGCCTCTAAGGGGGTAAGAGTTGGAACCCAAATCCCTCAGCTGAGAGTGATTTTATTTATCTTTTTTAAAAAAGAGAAACAAGTAATATAATCCTCAAAGGATTTTTCCCTCATGGCTCTAAAAAAAAAAAAATGTAATACCTTCATTTCCATTCCCCCTTTTAAGCTAATTTGTGGAAAATTAAAAAGGGGAACTCACGGAGGCTGGCATTTTAATTGGATCTTGTCTGGCGTCCTCCCTAGGATTCCCTGATTAGCCTCCTCCATTAAACCTTTCGTGCTCCACTCCGTGTAGTCAGGTTCTTGCCTTTGACGGGGCTGCCTAGGGCCCAGGTGACTTGCTACAAAGAGAAGGGGGCTTTAGCCTGGCGCCTCAGCTATCCCGGAGGCTTTTGGGTCAGAGCGGCCCAGGTTGGAATTTCGGCTCTGTCCCCTGGGTGGGTCATCCATGCTCGGCACCCTGCTGGCTGCACCTGGGTCCTCATCTGGGGAAGGGGTTCACCTGAATGATGTTATTGCGCCCCTACAGACCACCAATACATGGTGTTTCCTTCTCCAGCCCACCTCCCAGATGGGGGAGTGGCTTTTACTGGCTGAGAAGAAGGCTGCCCCACCCTGCCTGTATGCCCTGAGGGCAGAGCTTTCTCCTGCATCCGTCAGCCATCCAGCCTCTGATTAAAAAGACAGTTTGCTGCTTTTTCCACTTTCAGGGATTTGAGAAGTAATAATGATAACGATGTTTCTTGAGTGCTTACTTCCTGTCACACTTGTTACCTGCAGAATCTTATTTCGTCTTTATGACAACCTGGGGAGGAAGGAGCTATTATTGTCTTCCCATTTTTATGGGTGAAGAAACTGAGGCTCAGAGAGGTTAAGTAACTTGATACACAGCTAATGTAAGTGGCAGAACCAGAATTAGAAGTCAGGCGGTCTGGACCCCAAGTCCCCCCAACCCGACCTCATTTTCCCAGGTTTGGATTAAAGTGTGTTTCTCCCGGGCCTGGGTTCCTGGCAGGTCCCTATGGGGCTCAGATAGCAGCTCCCTGGCAGCCAGCCTCCTCCAGTGGTTGCGAGGGACACCCAGGGCCCCTCACTCCCCCACTCCGAAGGCCCAGCCCTGAGATGGGGCTCCCTTCTCCACTCCGCAGGGGGCTGCAATCAGCGCTAATCAGCCCGGGGCTAATTACTCAGCCCATGGGGAGGTGAGCACTGGCTGTGCTAGGAGGGTTCCAGCCCCGGCTTGCTCAGTGGGGCATGCTCAGTGGGGCACTAGTATAACGCTCTTCCTCCCTGGGTCTGGGTTTCCCTGGCTACACTTAAGCATGGGTGAAGGCAGCAGGTCTTTAACTCTGAAATGCAAAGGAAAGATTCTCCCAGCTGACCTCAAAGAAAGATAGGATGGTTGCAGAGCTCCTGACGGGGTGAGGAGGGTGGGGTGGGCTCAGCCCAGTTGCCTGGTTTAAAACCTGGCCCTGCCCTGAGCTGCTGGGGTTACTAATTTAGCCTGGTCAACTCTCACTTTTCCCATCCATTAAATGGGAGGAAGGTGAAAGCACTGATATCTGCTTAAAATGCTTATTCTAAGGATTCAGTATGGAACCGGAACAGCTTCTGACACATTGTAAGTGCTCAGTAAATGGCCGCAATGGTTAGGGAGCATTTTGCTTGCATTATCTCATGTAATTCTCAGGACAACTTGATGAGAGAGGCATTATCACAGATGAGGAAACTGAGGCTCAGAGAGGAGAACCCCCTTGCTTTGTGGAGCTGTCATCCATTCACTCTGGGCGTTTACTGAGCACATCACATACCGTGCTCCAAGCCACTGCTGAGACAAGCAGACAGCTCCCACCCTCTTGGGGCTCATGTTCCAGCAATTTGAATCCTCACCCCTCTGGCTCTCCTTGGGAGGAAACCCTCCCCACCCCCTTGTAGTAGCTGAGGAGGAAAAATGGGGGGGGGGTCCCAACTAATGGATGTCCTTGGGGGGTTCGGGTGCCTAATGATCCTTTCCCCCTCATACACATCTCATGTAAATTTCTTTCATAATTACACTGAAAGCTATTTAACTATCTAATTTAATTTTTTTGTGAAAATAAATAGCTAATGTGGCCCTAGCCACTGGCATAAATACTTGGGGCAGAACCGTCAGGACTGCTGCTTGTGCAGGCCTGACTGGCTGCCATACACACTTAATAAGTGGGCCTTTGCCTGCACCCCCCCACCCCCCTCGGAAGGGGCAAGGATTCTGCTGATTCAGCCGGAGGAGAGGCACGTGATGGGGCCCTGGTGGTAATATGGGAGGAGGGGGAGCCGAGGGAAAGTTAATTAATTATCCATCTTTGTACATCCATAACTTTTTATTAAACAAATATGCAAATGCCGCCTAACCGGCTGCCCTCACTTGGGTCTGCTGTGGTGATTGTAATCTGTGGCTGGGTCTACGCGGAGGAGGCCTGTTGGCAAAGTGGACTGGGGTTGGGCTAGCCTCTCCTCTCTCCCTCCCTCACTTGTTATGGCTCCCCTGGTCCCCTGGGTCCAGCATCACGACTCTGATTTACTTACCCAAGCCCAATGGATTCTGCCTTCATCATTCCTCAGCATTTCTATGTCTTCCCTGCTGCCAGGGCTCAGTGTCAGGCACCACCTCTCTTGTTCTGCCTTCTGCCTACTTCCTCAGCCTCATTTCCTGTCCTCTCCCTCTGGACAACTATGCCTCAGCTGTACTGGCCTCCAACCAATCCCACCCCGCCGCAGGACCTTTGCATTAGCTATTTCTCTGCCTGGAATATTGTGTTGCCACGGCCTGCTCTTTCTTGTCATTCAAGTTTAAGGTCAATGTGGCTAAGGTGGTCACTTTTGCTTTTATGCTACTCTGCTGAATTATATTTTTCATAGCACCAATCACTTTGATCATTTTTTTTTCATTTATTAGTTTTGTGAGTTTATTTCTTTCTCCCATTAGAATGTGACTTCTAGAGAGAATGTTCTCCAGAGAGAACAGCCTTGGGTTATGTATTGCTGTATCTCCAGTGCCTAGAACAGCACACATAGTTGACCTTTGCTAAATATACATTACCTGAATGAATAAATAAAGGAAGGAAGGGCCTCCTCACTCTTCTCCTTGTTCCCAGCTACTCTCCTCTATTTTTCACACCATTCAGGATAGTCTTTTAAAAACAGAAATCTTGGGCAGCCAGATGGCTCAGTTGGTTAGAGCGCGAGCTCTGAACAACACGGTTGCCGGTTCGATTCCCACATGGGCCAGTGAGCTGCGTCTTCCACAACTAGATTGAAGACAATGAGCTGCCGCTGAGCTGTCAGAGGGACGGCTGGCTGGCTCAGTTGGTTGGAGTGTGGGCTCTCAACAACAAGGTTGCCGGTTCAATTCCTGCGTGGGATGGTGGGCTGCGCCCCCTGCAACTGAAGATAGAAAATGGTGACTGGACTTGGAGCTGAGCTGCGCCCTCCACAAGATTGAAGGACAATGACTTGGAACTGATGGGCCCTGGAGAAACACACTGTTCCCCAATATTCCCCAATAAAATCTATAAAAAAACAAAAACAAAAAACCCCCAAAAAACCAAACACAAATCTTGTGGGGATTAAATGAGTTAGTACTTAGAACAGTGCCTGGCATACAATAAGTGCTGTATAAGTGTAACTATTATCATATTCTCAGCACTTTGGAGGTGCTTATTAAGCATCAAACAGAAGTAAACATGATAAAAATAATAGTTACTATTTATTGTTCGCTGGGCATAAATTTCTAGCTTCTCAAGATGGCAGTCAAGGCCCTTTATGATCCCTCCAACTCCTGCCAGCTTCATGACTGTGGTGCTGGCCCATCTCATCTCATCCTTACAACATCCTTGTAAGGTAGGGACAAATTTTACAAATGTGGAGACCTCGGTTCAGAGAGGTTAAGCAACTTGCCTAAGGTCACACAGCCAGAACAAGAGTAAACTAGGATATGAGTCCGGGAATGTCGGGCTTCTGGTTTAGCTTATTTGTATAATAAGTGGCTCCCATGGGCCTGGCATAAAGTAGGAACTGTTTATGTGGTCACTGAATGACTGCCTGCCTGCCTGAATAAATATTGCTTCTTCCACCACCTCCCACGTGTCAGGTGAAAAAGCAACAAAAAAGCTTACCCCTGCCAAGAGACTTTGGAGAGCACTGCTTAACCCAGAGGATTGACTCACCAATGGGGAATGGGGGCTCAGCCTAGCGACCCTGCTCAGTGGCTCGCTGTAATAGAGGAGGAGGAGGCAGCAGGAGCCAGCAGGGAGAGCTGCCCATTAGCCCTAATTAGCAGCCCGTCTGGAAAAGAGCTTGGGCTGAAATTAAGATGCTGTCAGTGGGTCCCAGCTGGGTTGTAGCAGAGTGGCAGCTGCAACATTTCCGGAGCCTGAGCTTGAAACACTCAGCTGGGAAAGCCTCTCTGCCCGACTCCACCAGGACCCAGTGGCCTCTGGGGGTGGGGCTGGGGAAGGGTGGGTGTGGGGGCTGGACAGCAGCAGGCCTGCTTCCAGCTGAGGCAATCATCACTGAGACCTCCCTCATACATCAGAGTACTCACAACACCCACAGGTCTTGGCTATCTCATGGGTCCTCCCATACTCTTGGGAGATGGCACCTCTGTGCCCATTTTGCAGAGGAAAAGACAGAGGCCTTGAGAGTTTTAATGGTGCACCCAAGACCACACACCTAGGAAGTGGCAGAGTTGGGGGGGTGCTTTTGAACCAATGTTCTGGATCCAAGTCTGGGGTGGGTGGGAAGGGGAGGCCCAGAAAAATCCTGATTGGGGCTTGGGTGGGGGGAGTCAGTGCCTAGGCTCCAAGTCACCATCTCCGTCCCCTCCTCCTACCTCCAGCGCTGGACAGAGGTCCTGGTGTCCCCCCTTTAGGGGAAGAGACAAGGTATGGGAAGTAGTAGAGGTGGGCTGGGTTTGGGGGAAAATGGGTAGAAGATCAAGAAAACCAAGAGTCAGGAAGGATGCAGCCTGCTTCCAAATCTCCACTTCCTCTAAGAATAAATCGGGTGCTAAGAATAAATCAGGATTTAAAATCAAACTGAAAAAAAAAATCACAAAAATCCTAAAGCTGTGTTCCAAGGAATCAGTGTAGTGATTTGTGCCGCAGGGGAAGCCCTCGTGGGCAGTGCCAGGGGCTGCGTGGCGGGAGGAGGGCCAGGAGGTACCCGGGCCCAATGGTGCCACGCCCTGAGTTGTCAGCGTTGTTCTTATAATAATAACATGTAACGTGTGGAGGGCTTGTTCTGTACTCATGCTTGCTGAGTGCTTTGGACAGATTAACTCTTTAATCCTTGCAATTAACCTTACAAGAATGGGCCTTGCTTTATAGTGGAAGAAATAGGCGCAGAGGGTGAAGACCCTCGGTCAGCATGGAGAGTGAGATTTCAAGCCTAAATTTGTCCATCTTCTGAAACTGGTGGGTGTCTCAGCTACACCAGACTGAAATGGGAGGATGGGGCTCAAATTCCCTGCCCGCTCAGAGGGAGTCCCTAATTTGCACCTCAAAGGTTGACTTCGATCTTTTCCTATGAGTATATTTTTGAAAAGGGAGGGGAGAGAGCAGGTGGATGATGGCTGCCTGGGAAGCATTAGGGGTGGGGTCACTTCCGGAAGGGACGGCAGGGGCCTCACAGAGGACAAAGACCTGACCCATCTCAGACCTGGAACTAGTGGGAACTTCTCCTGACCCTGGGGCCTCTTTTGTCCTCCTAGACTTAGGCCAGAGGTTGGCAAAAAACTACCACCTGTGGACCGGCCCTGCCTGTTTTTGTCAACAAACTACGGGAACACAGCCATGCCGACTCATTCACAAAGCTGAAAATATTTACTATCCCTTCATAGGAAAAGTTTGCTGACCCTCATCCTAGACAATATAATCATCCCCTTTTAGATCTCAGAATTCTAGAATATCAGAGCTGAAGGCACCTGTAGAGGATATTCTGTCCAACTGAGGCACAGAGAGGGGAAGGGACTTGCCCAAAGACACACAGCAAATAGTGAAAGAATCAAGGCGTGAATCTTCAGCTCTTGCATTGGACCGATGCAGTGGCCAGGCAAGACAGCGCTAGGAAACCCTGAGCATTAAAATCAAGCCTGGTGCTTCCAAACGTGCAGTTTGCAGGGCCCCAAGGACCCATAAATAGCATTAAATAACACTGAACTGTCACCTGGTAAGAAGGGTGTCTCCTCCTCAGTTCTCTTTCATTCTTCTATGTCAAGAGGAAGGATACGTTTGGTGCCAGTGTATTTTTAACACCTCTTTCATACTTAGTAATCTTCCTTAGTACTAAAGCGGGTGCAAGACTCAGGCTGAAGCCCAAGGCAGGCAACATTATCAGAACAGGTATTAAAACCATTATTTTACTTGAGTGTGTTTGTTTCTTTTCACGTCACTGTCTATGTCCCGCGTTACTGTTTCTCCACTTAATGTGCTGATGTAAGTTTTGCTTTCAAAATAAAATTAGGTATAAAGAGGGGGTTATTGGAAGAAAAGTATTCAGTAAATCATAGTCAAGTTGGTACTTGGATATAGCAGAAATCACAAATATGGGATTTGAACGGCTGAAACTGGGAAAGCACTGATCGATTCAACATTTCTAGCACTGAAGTTCTACGGTTCTGTGAGTTAAGAGCAGAATTATCTCAAAGCGAGGGTAGAACTGCCATGCATCGTGGTGCAGTGTTTGGCCACTGCACAAGGCGTCCGGCCGTCACCCGCATGAAGGGGTCATTGCTTCTAATTCACATGAAGGTGTGCTGTGGGCCGGCAAGCTCCCCAGCCAGGGCCCATCGCCTCTGCCTTCTGACTTGAGATATAAATTCCATGGGGTGGGACATCTTAGAGGCAGCCAAGTGACTGGCAGAGGTCAGAGGTCAGATGCTGCCGAGAAGGAAGTTACGCCTTGTTGCCATGTGGTCATCCCTGCCTGCAGTGAGGCTGTTCCCCTCTCAAGTGCTGTGTGGCAATGTTGACCTTGGTGGCATTGGGTGACTGAGGTTTGGAGGCTGCCAAGTGCTGTCCGCAGGAGCCAGGCCTTGGAGTCAGGTCGGCCTGGGTTCAGGTGCTGACTCTGCCACATCCTCGCGGTGTGACTTTAGGCAACTTCCCTCACGTCTCTGAGCCTCAGTTTCCTCACCCATGAAATGGGGCTCTTTAGTGATTGGACCTGACTCCCAGGGTTGTCCTGAGGGTGACGATTAGGTGGTGTAGGGGAGTGGGTGCCATGCAGTGGGTGTGAAATAAATTGCAGGTAGACTGAGCATTCCCCATCCTGGGGTGGCCCTCTGGGAGGTACCGGGTGGTCAGCTCTGCCAGAGGACAAAGCTGGCATCTGCAGAGGCTGGGCTGATTCCCATAGCCCATGCACTCCTGCCTCAGTCTACCTGTCTACCCCACTGCTAGGCTGAGTTGATAATGGCTCCCCAGCCGGCACGGCAGCTACCGACGTTTTTATGGACAGATCACAGGTAACGAATGAGCTTTCCCTCCAGGACCTGGGGACAGTCTAGAAAATTGTATTTGGGTTGGAGAGTGGGAGGCGGAGAGTAGAGCCAGGAGGAGAGATGCTCTCCCTGCCTCTGCCCGCCTCCATCCCCACCCCCTCCCCACTGCAAAGGAGAGAAGCCGGTGAAGCCATCAGGCCCACATGGGGACCCAGAACTACTAGGGGTGGGGCAGCAGACAGGCTTCTCTTCTCTCTCAGGATTACTGAACTTGGGTCTTAGAGGCTGACTGCCTGGAATTACAGGTGGCACTAACTGTGCTCCCAAGGTCATCCTTTCTTCCTTCCATATATTCGTCATGCATGTATACATCCACCATTTGTCCACCCATCCAGCATCCATCCACCATCCACTCATCCACCACCCATCCACCATTCATTTGCCATCCATCCATCCATCCCTCCATTTATCCATCCAATGGATAGTTATGGAGCACTCTCTTTGACCAGGCACTGGGTAAGTTTCTGAGACTAGGTAGGGTAGGGTGGTGAACAGGACAAAGAGAAAGTTCCCGTCCTTCCCATGAACATGCACTCACTTATTCATCTATTCAAAACATGTTTACTGAGCTCCTAGTATGTGCCAGGCACTATGGCTAGTGGAGATACAGTGATGACCAAAAGGGCCATGTCCCCATGCCCAGGGGCATCAGTAAGGATGCTGACCCAGGGCTTTGGGGATGGACACTGAGGGGTACTCCTGAAAATATGGGTGATGAACCTGCAAGGGTGCTGGGGATGAACCTTGGGAGTGCCCCCAAATCATCATTGATGAGTATTGATGGTGTCCTCAGGGTATTGGTGCTAAGCATGGATGTGTTCCCAAGGACATCGGTAATGGCCACTGGTGGTGCTTCCAGGGCATCAAGGGTGGGCACTCGTGGTGCTCTCAGTGACAGTGATGGGAACTGGGAGGGACCATTCTTTGCTTCTGCTGGAGAGCTCAGTTCCACTCTCCGCGTTCGCTCTCCCTTCCCCAATCAATTAAAGCTCCTGCAGACAGACAGACCTCGGGATGACCCTGCAGCCCACACGGGATGTCTCCCCAGCTGGAGGCCGATTGATCCCCTTGCCCGGGATTCTCTCTGTGGCTAAAATGTCATTTTCCACCAAAAACCCCTCTTTCTTGCGATTACTGAGAATTACTTACGAAGAGACAGAGTGTGTGTGTGTATTGATTGCCACCCCCGAGAAGCTCAGGAATCATTGAGAATAGATTAACCTAACTTTCTTTTGCCTTTTGGGAAGTTGGACTCCAAGCTATTTAAGGAGATTAATCAGCCCATCAGAGAACCAGACAATCTTCCTACCTCTTCTATCTCTTTTTGGACTAGCTGGGACCCTGTCATTTTCACCTTGCCCTCAAAATATCTGTTTCTCACCACCCTGACTGCCCAGTTCAGTTAAGCAGGGTTCTCTGCAGCCTCCTTAGGAATGGGTGGGCACATCTCTGGCTGCCATTAGTTTCCCCGGATGGTCTTGTTGCTCAGATTCCAGTCTGGGCACAACCTCAGAAAAGGCCAGGCCACCCCAGGCAAGTCTCCCCTATCCAAGCCCTGGCTCTCTGCAGCTGTCACATAGGAAGGGTCCAACCCCTCCATTCACTAAAAGGCAGTGGCTTCCAGACGCTTTTCTGCGAGGCTTGCACATTGATTCTGCAGATGTCAGTCGTACTCATCCACTCAGAGTTCCCAGGTGCAGCTCAGGCCGTCCTCTTCCCTTCCAGGAAGCCATCCCAGATTGTGCCATCATTCTGGGAACATTGGTTCTGCTTAGAGAGGCTGAAAGGAGGGGAGGCAAAAGGAGAGAAAGGAAGCCAGAGAGAGGAAGGGAAAGAAGAGAAGGGAAAAGGCAGTGAGAGGGCGGGGGAGGATTCAGCATCTGCCTGACCCCATGACACATCTTATAAGTTCACGATGTGCAGGTGGAAAAGGGACAGCTTCTGGAGTCAGACAGGCTTGGGTTCAAATCTCAGCTCCAGCCTTTCCTGGCGGTGTGACCTTGGGCAAGTCACCTCCCCTCTCTGAGCTTCAGGTCCATCATCATTTAAATGGGGCGATAACAGTTCCTACCTCACAAGGTTGTTACGATTGCAAATGAGGTCATGTATATAACATGCTTAAAACCGGACCTGGGGCTTAGTAGGGGCTTTCCCGATAGCAGGTAGCTATTGCTAAGCCCCAGACTTGATGGCGGGACTCCCAGCAGATCCTCTGTGAAGACTTGCTGTGTGGTCTGGAACTTCATCTGTGCCTTGGAGACCTGAGTTCCTCTCTGCCCCTGCCGCACCCCACGTTCCCAGGCAGATGCAATCAGGGCAGCCAGTGCACCTGGGTCTCTGGGAGAAGAGGTCAGAGGTCTCAGCTCCCGGGGGCTGCACTGGAAAACAACTCCTTTTCAGAACATTGCAGGCCCTCACTGCCCCCTCTGCCGTTTCTCTCCTCTTCCAGGAAAAAAGTTTGAAGTTGAATGGGTCCCGAGGTGGAGTATTTTCCAAATGTCAGTGCAATCTGTGGCACATTACAGCTAAATGCGATCATCTCAGTGCCAGCCTCTGAATGTCAGCGCACCGGGCGTGATGGAGCTACAAACAGCAGGTTGACAGGTGGGGCCTCAGCACCCCCGCCCCTGGGAAATCACCCTGGCTAGGGAGGGAACTGGGCCATCTCTGGGTTCCCCAGGTAGGGACCACGGGCCTCTGTGGGGACACGCAGTGGGCCAGTGAGGGGTCCTGTGCGTTTTGTGTGTGCATGCGCGTACACCTGCTGCCTGGTTTCTGTGCCTGTACACCTCCTCTCTGTCACTGTGTGCTGGGGTGCACATGCTCAGACGCCCTGGCAGGGTGTTCACTGAGCACAGTTTGAGATCTGCGTGTGGCTGTGTATATACATCCTCCTTCTCCACGTGTCACCATATGTCTGTGTGTTCACACACATCCGTGGAACTCCTGGAATGATGTATACACATCCCACACATTCGCACTAACTGACCATGAGACTGTATGTGTCTGTGTACATACACATAGATGGATGGACACCATCTATCCCACAATGCCTCTTACATTTGCTGTGTACGCTCTCTCTCCGTGCCTCTGTGTAGTTGTGAGTGTGTGTGTAATTGTGTGGGTTTCTGTGTGTATGTGAGTGTGTGTGTATATATGCAAACTCAGGACTTCAGCCTGAGTGTGTGTGTGTGTGTGTGTGTATCTAGGTTTGTAAATCCCATTTCAACTACAAAAGTGGAAGGGGAAACTGGAGTGGGAAGGGGGGCTCTCTGACTCACTGCCCTCCTGGTGGGGGGATTTTGATGGCTGCCTGTTCTGTGGAGCCTGTGATTGGCTGGGCACGATGGGGATTAAATTGCCTCCAATTACCAGAGAGTGAATGGTGAGCTGTGAGGCCAGAGGGAGGGTGTGTGCCTGCCAGGATCTGCCAACCACACTGGGATTCAAAAGCCCTGTGTCTGCAGATGGCCCCGTGTGTCTGTGGGGAGGTGTGCACGTGAATGCCCGCGTCCACGTGTTTGTGTCTTTGCGTGTGGGTATATGGGTCTGTGACCAGGCACGTGAGCAGATCTGTATTGTGTGTGATGGCGAGATCATAGATGTGCTTGTGTGTGTCCATCAGCATGGCTGTCATTGTCCTGTGTGTCTGGGAAATGTGTGTCAGTGTGGTCTGTTTCAGGGTGTGTCTCCACGGCTGTGAGATGTGTATATACATGTGTGTAGATACACACTGTGTTTTTGTGTGTGTGCCCTCATGCGCCTGGGTGGGTCGCTGGGGTTTTCTCTGAGTAGAGTGTGTGTGTGTGTGTGTGTGCATGTGTGTCTATGGTTAACTCTGAGGGTCTGAGTGAATCAGTGGGTGTGAAGGAAGAAGAAGGGAGGAAATTATGCCATCCCTACCCCATTCAGCCGGTGCTGAGGATCCAAGGGCTCTTCCCTCAGACTGCACGAGCTTCCAGAGCTTCCACCAACGGGCGGGAGGACTCACACAGCCCCAGTGAGGGAGCCCGGCAAGGGGTGTGTGGTGACAGCTGGTGCTGAGTCTGGAATAGGGGCTGTTACGGGGTGAATTGTGTCTTCCTAAAATTCATAGGTTGAAATCCTAACCCACACGACTTCAGAATGTGACCTTATTGGGAAACGGGATCATTGGCTATAATTATTAAGGCGAGGTCATACTGGAGTCGGGTGGGCCCCTAATCCAGTATGACTGGTGTCCTTCTAAAAGGGGAAATTTGAACAAAGAGACAGACACATAGAGGAAAGACGATGCAAAGAGACGCAGGGGGAAGACAGCCACCTACAAGCCAAGAAGAGAGGCCGGGAACAGATCCTTCCCTCACGGCCCTCAGAAGGAACCAACTCTGCTGACACCTGGATGGCAGACTTCCAGCCTCCAGGACTGGGAGAGAATAAATTTCTGTTGTTTAAACCACTCCGCTTCTGTAGCTTTGTTACGGCAGCCCAAGCAAACTAATACAGGGGATATGGAGTGTTAAAGTGCTTCTCCTTCTAGCTCTCTTCTGCTCCCAGAAGACCCATTTCACAGGTGCCTGAGCTGTAATCAGCAGGCTGCCACATCTTCACTGCCTGGTGCGCGCTACTAGGCTCCCTCCAGCTGGACGCATTCTGCCCTCAAGCCCTCAGTCCACCAGCCCCTTCTCTGGGCTAGATAACCGCGCCCCCCCTGCCCCGCCCCTCTCCAACCATTCCCCAGCCCCTCCATCTTCGCTTCCTCCCAACTCTCCTGGCAAGGCTGGCCTTTATTACCTTTCCAGGAGAAAGCACATCTTCTCTCCACCTTTTTCCTTTCCCCATATGGCTCTGTGTTCTGCATACAGCAGGTGCCCACAAAAGGTCTCCGTGAGGCTTTCAGCCTCTTTCTGGGCTTGGAGTGGGAAAGAAGGCTCACCCCATCCCCCTTCACCCTGGCCAAGCCCCCGCATCCGTGACCAGATGGCTGCCATTTATTTGGATCTTACTCTATGCCAGGGCTGAATGAGGCCCTAGTCTGGGTTGCTTGGTCCTGCAAACATCCCCATGAGATAGGTACTATTTTTCGCCTCATTTTCCAAAGGGGAAACTGAATCACAGGAGGAGAAGTAAGTGGTCTAAGATCATACCTTAAAATTCTTGAATGTTAGTTAGGTCAGGAAGGAATTTTAGGGATCAGTTAGGTCACTCCTCTCACCTACCTCCGGGGCCCATCAATTCCAAGTCATTGTCCTTCAATCTAGTTGTGGAGGGCACAGCTCACTGGCCTATGTGGGAATTGAACCGGCAACCTTGTTGTTGAAAGCTTGCGCTCTAACCAGCTGAGCCATCCGGCCGCCCCACCACCCTTGACCCTTCTGATCCCATCACTCTGTCCTCTCCTCGGACCTCCTTTGCTCTTGTGACTTTAGCTACCTTGTAGACGAAGGTGACCAGCACAATTTTTTCTCGAGCTCCAGCTCTGAATTTCCCCGTCTTGTGCATATGGCTTGCAGGTCTTCCAAACAACATTCCCCAAATCAAACTGGCTTCCCATAATCCCAGATCTAAGGTGTCTCCTGGGTTCCCTGGCTCATTACCAGCTTCACGCTCCTTGTCACTCAAGCCTGAAGCCCTTCATCTTCTCTACCCACCAGTCCCAGATCTAGTCAATTGCTGACTCCTGCTGGGTCTTCCTCTTAAATATTTCTCAAATCCACTGTTGCCGACCTAATTTAAGCCTCAATGTCTCTCTCTGAGATTCCCAGATCAGCTTCTCATATCAGCTTTGAATTAAGTTGGGCTGCCTGGGACAGAAAACCCAAATAACAATGACTTCAACAATTGCAAATGTAGTTCTCTCTCATGTAAACCGAGTGTGGATGTGGGCAGTTCAGGGCTGGTATGCTGGCTCCATGAGGTTGAAAGGAATCAAGTCTCCTAGTTCACTGTTTGACTGTCCATAGGATACAGCCTTTGTCCTTGCAGTCCAAGGTGGCTGCTTGAGCGCCAGCCATCTCAGCTGTGTTTAATCAGCAGAAAGGAGAACGGAGCAGGAAAAAAGTCAAAAGGCATGGGTCAACAGTCTTAGAAGCTGCCACGTGAAAAGTCTGCTTAGCTTGTATTGGCTGGGACTCAGTCCAGGTAATACACAGTTGTGATGGAGGCTGGGAAACGTGGTCCTTGTAACAGATGGCTGTGTGCCCAGCTAAAAATTGGGGATCCTCTGATTTTAAAAGGTGAGAATGTGAGCTCCTTAGCTCTTCACTGGCCTCTCTCTCTCTCCTCTCACCCTCTAATCTACCTTGAACACAGCAGCCAGGGTGATCTTTCTAAAAGATCAATACATAGAGTTGGCAAATCCATACATAGAGTTGCCAGATGTGACAAATAAAAATACAGGACGAGTGTTTTAGTCTAAGCATGTCCTATTTAGGAGATACTAATGGTAAAACAATGACTGGTCATTTATCTGAAATTCAAACTTAACTGGGCACCCTGTACTTTATCTGTCAGCCCTATCCTTACACCTTTCATGGTGCCTTATTTTTCTTGGGCAAAGGCCCAAGTCCTTTGGAAGGGCTCACTGGGCCCTTTATAATCGGTCCTCCAAATGAGACGTCCACGTCCTGTTTCCTGGACAAGCCTTGCATTTCTACTGTGTCTCCAAGCCTTCACGCCTTTGCTTAAGTTGTTACATCAGCCTAGCATGCCCTTCTCCATCTGAGAAGCCCCACGGATCCAGAAAAGACCATGGCCTCTGTATCTCGATATTTCTGCAACATGGTCGGCGGGGAGAGGTTACTTGGTAAATGAAATGACAAGTCCAAAGCTGCACAGCAAATGAAGAGCAAGGTTGGAGTGGCCACCTGGATGCCTGACTCCCCTCCCCAGTGCTCTCTGCACCCGGGCAGGCTCATGTGGGCCCAGTGCTGGGCCTCTATTCTCTACAGCGCATGTCTGAGCATGTGCCCCCAGCACACAGGGGGTTAAGCCAGCCGCAGTATGGGGAGCTGGAGCCCATAGAGTCCATCCTGACAATAAAGCTAATGAATCTTCCTTGCCGTTTTCTCTTGCACAATAACATTTAATCATCATTTGCACAGCAGATGAGAAGTTTGCGGCAGATGTAATTTTGCGTGAGTGGCGATTTCTGCGTGCGGGCACCATTCCCGCTGTCCCCAGCACACCTGACAATCTGGGGCTTGGGCAGGCTGCACCCCAGGGGGCATGTGTGCACCCACATGCCGGGGCTCTGACCCCACACACATGTGGGAGATGGGCTTCAGAGGCACGTGTCTGCTTGCATGCATACTTGCATGTGGAGTCAGGCACATGTAACAAGGCGGGGGGTGAACCACGGTGGACCTGCCTGAAGGTGCACGTGGACAGAGGTGGTTAGGTGTCCAAGATCCATGGTGTGCAAGTGGAGAGACACACACAGAGATGAGCAGATGCACGGGGGGGTGTGACATTGCATGTATGTGCGAGCTTGGTGTAGATCTGAGTGCTTATTGGAGACGCATATTTAGATCCTCTTAAGTCATCTTGTATATTATGCACAGAGAGACCTCACACGTGCTCACATGTGCAAACACATCTATGGGCACCGCACACTTGAAGTTAGAGTTTGTAACTGTTCCTGAGGCTACACATGCTTCCCTGTGCATGCAAGCACATGTGCATATGCATGACAAACGTGTGTATGGAGCTGGGTTCATGTGCACCAGCACAGCTGAGGGGATACACACATACCGTGTTTCCCCGAAAATAAGACCTAGCCGGACCATCAGCTCTAATGCGTCTTTTGGAGCAAAATGAATGTGAGACCCGGTCTTATTTTACTACAAGACCGGGTCTTATAATATAATAATATAATATAATATAATAATATAATATAACATATATTAATTTTTGCTCCAAAAGACGCATTAGAGCTGACGGTCCGGCTGGGTCTTATTTTCGGGGAGACACAGTATGTACTGTGTTCTGCATGGGAGTGTGTGGGGACATGCACATGTTTATGAATGTGTATGAGAGCATGCCTGAATGGGAAAATGTTTGGGCTCATGAAAGCGTGTCAGTGGTCACACACATAAGAAAACACATCCACGGGAGACATGTATATGCTTTGGGTACAAATGTGAGTGCACACGTGAGAGCGTGTCTCTAGCACAGGGATGGTATGCAGGCATGTGACCACGTTTGCAGACCTGCAGGGATATGCTCTGGGTACATGGCTGTGAGCACGCACGTGTCTGCACTGTGCACCAGGTGGGAACACGTCTGAGGGGACGCACACGCTGTGCCATGTGTTGGCTGCTCTGCACCCACGTGCACGCAGTGAAGCGTGAACCCTCTTGCCTCACAGTGAGGGTTGACAGGGTCACATTTTTCAAAGGCTCCGCGGCCAGTGGCAGAGCTGGCCTGAGAGCGCTGGCTGGTAGGAGGGACATGGAGCTGCTGATTCGTGACCCAGAGGTGGGTAGCAATGACGGCTGGCTGACGGATACGGGCGCTTAGCCGTCCCCTGTGACAGCTGCTGGCTCTCTCAGCGGCCTGGAGCAGGAGATGCGAGATTAATTCTTGACCTGTGTGCTTGGCACTGGCTTCCCACTTCCCTGGTGTGTGCCCACGGCCACGTGCAGACACATGCACATGGGGACACAGCAGACACGCAAACCCGGGCTTGGACTGTGGCCTCGCCCCGCCTCCATGCAGCTCCTCAGCTCTGTCCTCTGTCTGGAGGGCCTCCCCTTCTCACCAACGGCTTCTCTGTCCTCCCCACACTCCCCCAGAAACCTCACGCAGCATCTGAGTTGCCCGGGTCCTGTGCAGACTGCTGTGGGGTGTGTGTGAAACGGTCCCAGCCCGTACAAGCGTTGTGCCTCTGGGCAAGTCCGCCTCATCTGTGAGCGCTGGGTCCCTCATCTACAAAATTGGGCTAATGATTTTCCTACTTAAAATTAACCAAGGCGACTTATGCAAAGCACTGAACACAGTCAGCATTGAGTCTACCCTCCATGGTTCTACCTGTATGAGTAAGAATTACGTGCAGTACTTAGAACAGTGCCTGGCATACAGCAAGCGCTATGTTAGTGCGTGCGCTGTCACCATTATCACCATTATTACCATCAGGACATAGTCGTTACTATCGCTGGTTCTACAAGTTTGGACAAATATACATTCACTCTTGCTCATGACCCCAAATATTCTTTTATTCCATGATGGCAGTAAAAGAAAAAAACGTTTTGTCTTTTCATCTTCCCAGATGCTTTGGGAAGATATGGTGAACGGGAAGCCCTGTGTTTTCTGGGCTCCCTGATAGAGTTGAGTGTGTCCAGTTAGAGCCTGGAGCTGGGGAGGCTGCGCTCTTGGCCTAGCACAGGGCGAGGATTTGAAGCTCGTGGGGGAATTTGGTGGGAACCAATGAGACGGATGGCCAAAGGCTGTGTACTCCACAAGACACTTCTCTTTGAAATCTAATTATCAGAAAAGTGTACAAAGCGCACAAAACGCTTGGTATTCATGGAAACTTTGTGGAATCCAGTGAAGGGACTGGACTCACCAGATGTCACTGCCAGGTTGGCTTAGGTCAAATGGAGATGGCCAAAGCACGAGCTGGAAGCAAAAAGGACAAAGGGAGCATTGCTGTTCCCTCCATGCCCCACCCTGGAATTAGCAGAAAGCACAGGGAGGCTTGAGGACTCCCATAGGCTGTAGGCTGTGGCAGCGAGTGGAGAAATGACCTCTTCCAGGGCAGGAGAGTGCATTAGACACACCCAGGACCACGTGTTCAGTACTTACTGTGTGCCAGACACTGTGTGTGCTGCTGACGGCATCAGAGCGCCCCAGTTAAATCTTGGCATCTCCACTTAGTAGCTGTTTGATCTTGGGCAAAGTACTCTTTGTGCCTCAGTTTCCTCACCTTTAAATTTAGGGCCACTTCCTTGGGCTGTTGAGGGAATTAAATGAGTCAATTCATGTGAAGTGCTTAGAATAATGCCTGGCTCATGGGAAATGCTCAGTAAGTGTCACTGGTTATTCTTGCCTTTTATCCTCGCTACAGCCCTATGGAGGAGATGTTCTGAATGTGTGCACTTTATAGATAAGAAAATGGAGGCACAGAGAGGGTAAATAAATTGTCCAAAGTCACACAGTTGGTAAATGGTAGAGCCGGGGGCTCAGAAGATGAATCTGGATGAATAATGTTCTTTATTTCTGACAAGAACTTGGGAAAATCATTCTCCACATGTGGGGTTTAGACAAGATATTCAAGGATCCTTGTGACTCCTCTGGACACATCACCTGCCTGAAACCTCCTTCTTGGCAGGGTCAGAATCTGTCAAGGCAGCTGGCACATGTAGAAGGAACAGACTTGGAATCAGAGGTCCTGTACTGATTGTCCCAGCTGCTCTGTACTGTACCAGTTGGGTGACCTTGAGCTCGTCACTTTACTCCTCTGGGTCTCAACTGCCGCCTCTACAATGGAGATGCCATAACCCACCTAAGAATTGTTGGGATTCTGTAGGTGAGAGTTGGGCACACATGTGTGAGAGAGGGGATTGCATTTCACCCCCCCAAGTGACCATACTCATTTGTAGCACAAGCTACAGGAACCATGGGTTAAGTGTTCTACATGGGATGGGGGTCCCAACTGCCCCCCATTTGGGACCACCACACTTCAGCCCATATAACTACCATTAGCCACCTTCAGCGGACTTTAGGAGACATGTTCAACTTGAGCAAATCATCAAGTTTCTTGGCCTGGCCTTCAAGTTCTTTTCCTAACCTCCCTCCAGCCGGCCTTCCTTGCCTCACATCTCACCATTTTATCCAGTGATCCAGCCCACGGGACTGCACACCTCTCCTGAAGCTGCTACATGCTTCTTGCCTCTCCCCTGCCCCCAACCTATATGCAGACACTCTTCTCTCTGCTTAGCATGTTCTTGCTTGCTTGGCCATCTCAGACATCTCATACTCATTCTTCAAGAGCCAGTTGGAGATGCTTCCTCTGGGAAGCCCTCCAGGAATTATTTAAACTTTCTTCAGTGTTTCCAGGACGTTGTTCTGTTAATTCTGTTACAATTCTTACCAAATGCATTATTATTAGCTGCTTCTGTCTCTGCTTCCTCACCCCGCCCATTGGGGCCTTGAGT
Organism: Rhinolophus ferrumequinum; assembly: GCF_004115265.2. NCBI lineage: Eukaryota > Metazoa > Chordata > Mammalia > Chiroptera > Rhinolophidae > Rhinolophus > Rhinolophus ferrumequinum. The sequence goes on along the minus strand of NC_046306.1, from coordinate 12,035,929 downwards.
TTCTGGAAGGCAAGAAGGACTTATGATCTGTGCAACTTGGGCAGGTTACTACTCTCTAAGCCTCAGTTTACTCACCTGTGAACTGGGGCTGACAGTATCTAACACAGATGATATAGTAGAGGGAAGGCACTCAGGACATAATGACCATCGCTGGATCTGTCACAGTGGACCTGGGTAAATGTGGAGGGAATTAATGAATGCTCCCTGGGAGGGTAAAAAAAAAAAAATAAGGCTAATGAGTATTTATTGATCACTTTCGATGTGTCAGGAAGGCACTGAGATCAGAGCTTAACATTCATTATCTCCTTTAAGCCTCTTAACATTCCTTTAAGGGAGGGACTATCATTAGCCCTATTTTATAGATGAGGAAACTGAGGCTTCAGCAGTTGAGGATCTTAATGAAGGATGCCCAGCTAACAGGAGATGAAATTCACAGCAGGTCAATGTGGAATGAATGAATCCCTTGGGGCGGGGGACAGACAAATAGCTTATACCTCATAATCAAATGATTTTAGAGTTGGAGGCTTAGAGATGACTTAGCCCCTGAGTTTCTTAACTTGGGATTCATGAATGAGGAAGACTGATGGGTTCTGGGACCAGACAGATAAGGTCCCCACCACACCCAGTAGCTTCCAACACCTCCATCTCCCACCAACGCTCCCGAACCTTATCCAAGTCCTAGAGCCGCCAGCTTGTCCTCTCTTGGTGTCCCTGCCAGGTGTGCTATTCCAGTGTTGCCTGAACCTCCAGAAGGCTCTGCAGTCCCTGGGAAGTCAGGGCAGGAGCAAGACAGGCAGTTGAGACCATTTCCTCCTCCCTTGAAGATGTTGGGCAACGGGGGAGGGCAACTGAGGCAAAGGAGAGAGCTCAGAGCTGGGACACAGAAACTCTGGGCTTCTAATAATGACAAAGATGGTAATAGTATCGAAGGCTAACATTTATTGAACACCTACTATGTGCCAGGCACTGTCCTCACCAATTGACCCGTGAGCTCTTTTTATCCTCACAACTCTTCCAGGTAGCTTCTATTATTAGCCTCATTTGACAGATGAGGAAACTGAGGTCCAGAGAGGTGAGGTCATTTGCCCAAGGCCAGGCAGCTGGTGGGTGCCAGAGGCTCCACCATTCACTGGCTGGGTGTCCTTGGACAGGTCACAGTCAGTTCTCTGGGTAGCACTCTCCATCAGTTACCTGCCGGGCCCCACCTCACGGTTTCTGTGAGGACTAAGATGATCTCTGTACAGTATCCCAGCACACAGTAGGCGCTTAGTAAATGAACAGCCCATCTTTCCTCTTAACTCTGAAGGGGAAACGGGGGTGGGAGGGTGGTGAGGGGCACCTTGGCAGCGTCCTTCCCCCAGGATTTCCTCCCAAGCCAGGAGTGAGTTACCCGCCCCTTCTCCACGCAGCAACGATCCCTTATCTCCCTTTTTAACCCCAGATCCACGCAGTGCCTGGTCTCGCTCCAGTTTTAATGACGTTGGTCAAAATTTCCGCACCTCTGGGGTAAAAGCTGAAACCACCCTCTGTAGGGGGCGTCGGGGAGTCGGCCCCCAACAGGTCCTCCGCCCGTCCGGCTGTCCTGGGAGTGTGGGAGGTGGGGAAGTGGGTGAGCAGGGGAAATGCTTTGTCCTGGGCACCGTCAGGTCCTGCGTGGGGCGAGCAGCCGCGCCTGGACCGCAGGGCAGAGGGCTAGGAGGCCTGGGCCTCGTCGTCCGCGCGGTGCCCGGCGTAGAGCGCGGCCAGGGGCCGGAAGCGCGGGCCCCAGCTGCTGAGATAAGCGAAGTCTTGCTCAGAGCCCGATGAGCCGCTGTGGAGCGAACTGAGCGAGCCTGCCGGCGAGTCCGCGCCTTCGAAGGCGTAGGTCTGGAAGGCGTCGTAGGGCGGTACCGACAGGTCCCCGTCCGCCAGCGCCACCTTGCGGCTGATGAAGTCCCTGAACACCGAGAAGTCCGGCTCGGGGCTCGGCGGCCCCTGCGGGATCGAGTGGCGCTCCGAGGGCAGGCGGGACGGCGGGGAGCTGCCCGAGCCCCCGCCTGGACCCCCGCCCGGGCCCCCGCCTCCGCCCCCGTCGCCGCCCTTGAGCTCGCCGAAGTCGTAGAGGCTCCGCAGGGCCGACATGTCGTAGGCCTCGGTGTCCTGCTCGCCGCCACCCTCGTCGTTGTATTTGATGACGTTGTCCCGCATGTCCTCGTCCTCGTCCGAGCTCAGATGGCTTTTGTGGTGGCGCCTGAGCGTGAGGATCAGCAGCACCAGCACTGTGTGGGAGACAGACCGGGAGGTGGGGGGTGGGGGAGGTAGCAGGGGACGGGGGCAAACGAGGGCGAGTGAGGGCGGGGCCCGACCGAGGGTCAGCCCAGCCCAGCCTAAATGCTAGTGTACATTACCTAGATTTCTGTGCAAAAAAAGACCTTTCTTATAGTCTGAACTGAGCTGGCTAGCGGGAGAGGTAGTGAGCTACCCACCTTGGGAGGTGTGTAAATTGGGGCTAGACCACCATGGTCAGGGGGGCACAGAGGGCAGTGTTAAGAGATTTCATGGGTGTTGAGGGCTAGACCCAACCTCTGAGGTCTCCATCCTCAACTGTATGAAGAGATACACCTGAGGTCTCTAGCTGCTGGGGTCTGCAAAGGGGGCAGCTGAGGGCTGAGGGAATGAAAGATGTCTTTGACCCTGACTCTCTTTCACACCACCCTCCTCTGTCTACTCTGGAAGTTCTGAGCACCCTCTTAATTCTTGGAGTCTCAGATCAAGACATCTCCTGCAGGAGCCGTTTTTCTGAGAGCTCCAGGCTAGGTTCAATTCTATCAACTCCCCTGGTGAGGGATTCTTCTCGCTATCACATCGGTTCTCAAAGCTTGGTCCCTGGACCAGCAGCATCAAGCACCTCCTGGGAACTAGTTAGAAATGTGAATTCTCCGGTCTAACCCAAATCTATAGGTTTGGCCTATAGACTGCTCCATCATATAGCACAGGCCCTCCTGTGTTAACATGTCGGTCTCCCCCTACCCCAAAATGCACACTCTACACTACACTCAAAGACCTGGGGAATGTTCCCCTCACTTGGGGCCTGGCGTGCAGTAAGCACGTGAAGCATGCTTGTTGAATGAATGACTGAATGAAGAGATGGATGGAAACCTGGGTGAGTGAAAGGATGAGCGGGTGAATGAATCATCCCTTCTTGGCTTTCTTCACTTGACTTCCAGCACTCCATACTGTTTCCTCCCACTTCATTGATCAGTCAATCTTCTAAGCAGGCTTCTCCTCTCCTCTCTGACTTCTTAACGTCAGATGTCCCAGGACTCAGTCCTTGGACCTTCATCCACATTCCCTCTCTTGGTGCTCTCCTTCAGTCTCATTCAAGGCTTTCAGCTCCATTTAGAGGCTGACAACTCCAGTATCAAAACCTCCAGCCTGGACTTCTCCCCTGAAATCTAGCGTGTACGTCCAGTTTCAAAAAGTCCTCTGTGTTGACCAAGAGAATCTCAAACTTAACATGTCCAAATTTGAGGTAATAATCTTTCCCCCTTTCCCACCTTTAGGCTCCCCCATCTCAGTGAGGGCAAGCCCAACTTGCCCGTTACTTGGGACTTTTGGTTTCCCTTGTTCACTGATGAGTCCCAGTGCCCATAGAACCATTTAGCACAGAGGGGGAACTCACTGGATGGATACATCAGGGACTGAGGAATGAAGGGGAGAATTAAATGAATAGGTAGGTGGATGGATGGACAGACATGTTTGGGTACTATGCCAGGCCCTGGATTCTCCTTGCTGCTCCAAACAGCTCTGGCTGGGCCAGTGGCCAGAGCCAGGTGTTAGGGTCATGGGGCCGGGTGCCAGCTCATGGCTTAACAAGGTGGCTCATGACATGGGAGGGGGTGGGGAGTCAGGGATAGGTCCGGAGGGAGGAAAGGTGTCAGGAGGGAAGTGGGGAAGATGGATGGATGGCTTTTGGAGCTGGAGGCCAGGAGCTGTGGAGGGGGATGCCCATGAGAGCAGATGGTGGGGAGCGCGGGTGGCAGGCGACAGATGTGCCAGGCCCAATCAGTGATTCCGCCTGTCACCTTTAGAGCACTGATGTGCACTTTCTTCGTTTGTGGGCAATTAGGCAGAAATTTGTTTGCACTGCCTCGGAAAATGAAACCGCTGTAAAGTGCACCCTCTGGAAAAAGGGTTTCTGAGCCATGGGCTGAGAGGGGAGAGAAGAGGGGGCCAGCGCCTCCCGGCTAGGAGGAACCTGCTCAGGGATGCGAGGAGGTGCAGCGTGGCCATAGGAAGGTCCTCTGTGGGGTGGGCAGTGGCCATGCCCGTGGAAGGCGGCTAGGCGTGGGGGGCAACTGACATCTGTCTCCCAGGGCACTGAGTAAAGGTCGAATCTGCAATGTGGCCTCCCTGGAACCCCTGTAGCGTTGGCTGTTCTTTGCAGTCCAGTAGTCAGGAACGAGATGAGGCCGTTCTGTTGAGGCTGAGGGGTGGCACGATGGCCACTGGCATCCGGTTTAGCTCCTGGAACTTGACCTCTTCACTGGGAACACTCTGGGGGTTCAATTGGCTGCTGGTAGAACTGATACCAGAGTAAATTTTGCCCCAGCTTCCTCAAGATTTTGCCCCATAGCAGGTGGAACAGTTAAAGGAAGAAGGAACACAGGGTGAGAAGACCTGATTTCAGGTCAGAAGACTATGTGCCCTTATGGAGGCCACTTAACCTCTCTGCGCCTCAGTTTCCTCATCTGAAAAATGGGGATGGTACACCTGGCTCTTGTACCACAAGAGCCCTTCTTTACTAAAAATGCTACATAGTAAAATAGGTCACTAAACATAAAAGAATTTTTAAAAATACACTTGGATTTTAAACATGAAGGAGAGTCTGGGCTGTGTAGAGGGTGGGCCAGCATGACTTAGTCTCGGGTGGGGTCTGGAGTTGGTGGTGGGCTGCCCCATACTTAGAAGACCTTGTCATAGGAGCTGCATGGTAGAGCCTGGAGTCACTCAGGCTAGCCCTTCCTTGTATGGAAAGGGAAACCGAGGCCCCCTGGGGACTGCCAGGGGAAGGACAACTAGGGCCCCAGGATGGGGGACCCTCGGGCAAGGAGAGTGGCTCTCGGTGGACTCACCAACCAGAATGAGGACACAGACCAAGAGGGCGATGAGCGCGCCAGGGCTGAGGGAGGCGGCCATGACAAAGGCCGTGGTGTTGCAGGACTGGATGGCCCCGGAGCTGTCGCAGCCACAGATGCGGATGGTGAGGGTGCCCGTGCTGCTTAGTGTGGGGGGCCCGCTGTCCACCACCAGGATGGGCAGAAAGAACACGTCCTGCTCCTGCCGGTTGAAGCCCAGGTGCTGCGTGTGCACTGCGGCCGTGTTGTCTGTGCCAGAAAAAGGGAGTGGCATGTGACTTGGGGTCAGGGGTCAGCCTCCCCTGTCCCACCCACCCACGGATCCCACCTTGGGATTTGCCTTGCTATGCCCCAAGCGCTTCTCCCTGCCAGACCATCAGTACATTCCCTGATCTGCCCAGATTCTGCCCCCAGCTGCCTGAAGATCCTGTCCCAGCCATAGAGCCCACAATTCTGTCCTTAGCTGTCCCACGATTCTATTCCCAACTTCTCAAAATTCTGTTTTCTTATTCAAGCTATTCCAAGATTTTGTCCCTAGCTGTGCCAAGGTCCTGTCCCCAGCTCTTCCAAGACTTTGTCCCCAGTTGTGCCAAGGCCCTGTCCCTAGCCATGTCATTTTTTTTTTTTTTTTGTCATTTGTCTCAACAGCCAGTTTGTGTTCCAGATTCCACCCCAGCTGCCCAGTGCTTCCTGATCCTGGGATCCTGTGGTCCTTGGGTTGCGGCTTGCTGGACGCTGACAAGTCCTGGGTCATCAGAAAAGACTGGGAACACTGGCTGACACCTGCCTTTGATGGAGGAAGCTTTCCGTCAGGAGTCTAAGAGACAGCCTGGAGAGCTGGGGGCATGGCCGCCGGGGCCTGATGAAGGGACCCTGGGATGCCAAGGTCTCCTCGCCCATCTCTTTCCTTTTTACAGAGAACAGTGTACTACCATGTTTCCCTGAAAATAACACCTCACCGGAAAATAAGCCCTCGCATGATTTTTCAGGATGACATCCCCTGAACATAAGCCCCAATGCGTCTGTTGGAGCAAAAATTAATATAAGACCCGGTCTTTTTTTCGGGGAAACACGGTAACACAAGTCATACTCATTGCCCTGCTGTAGCCTTGTTGTTGGCAATGCGAGGCAGGACTCAGGGGGTGGGTGTCTGCTCTTGGAACATGGGCTTACGTGGGGCGAGATGCCTACGTCCCCTGGCCTTCCTGCCTCCTCCACACCTCTTCTGTAGGGGTCAGGCCATCTCTGAGCCTCAATTACTTTGATGGCTGCCAGCATGGTGGTGCAGAGGCACTCAGAGCCCAGCTGGCTGCTGCCCCCACCCCTCACAGCCAACTCCACAAAAAGGGGGCCTTGCCGTTCTGAGCCCATCTCCCTCCCCTTGAAGTCTTCGGCTGGTCTCTCTGACCTTAGACTTGGGCAACCTGGGTCCCTTCCCCAGGTCTGTGGCCTCAGTTAACGTACCCTCTTTCCTGCAGCCCCCAATTCAGGGCCCCAGTCCTGGCCTTCCCCATCACAGACACATGCAGGGAAAAGCCCTTGGTGGACCGACCTGTGACCTTGAGCGCATCTGGGAAGTGGACTAGAGGTCCTGCTCCAACAGGATTGTCATGGCTTGAAGCTCATGTGACACTGAAGGTTCATCATACTATTCTAGCCACTTTTCCACCCATTTGAAAATTTCCATCACAATGCTAAAAATAATGCCAAGTCGACAGTTTACTAGCTTGGGAAACTCACTTAGCTTCTTTGGACATCAGTTTCCTAATTTGCAACTGAGGGAAACAGTATCACGCAGGTGTGAGGATTAAATGGTAAAATTCATGCATAACCCTTAGAATGGTTCCCAGCACATAGAAATTCACAATAAATGCTGCTTGTTCTTTTTTTTTCATGTCCCATCCATCCGACGTTCCCAGTCCTGCACCATGGGCCCGCTCGGCGTGTAGGCTGCTCTGCCTTCACTCGCCAAGCTGCCCCTATCTGGAACACCCTCTCCACCTTCTTGCCTGGGCAAATTCCTCATCCGTCATGCTCCAGCTAAATGTCACCTCCTTTCTGTGGCCTCCTTTCTCCGCTTCCCTGGGAAGAAAGGATTTATGGCTGCTCTCTCCCTGCTCTCACTATGCAGGTGCCATGCACACTTGTGTTGCAGCACTTGTCACATTGCAGTACGTTAGCGTGTGCCTGTCTCTTCCCTGGCACAGGGCCAGACTTGAAGAATGACACTTGAAGGAACCACAACTTTTGGGGTAACTGGTGGTCTTGGGTCAGTTCTTCAAGCTCTGGCTTGAACTCTAGCCTTCCTGTCAAAGATTGAGTCCATCCCAGCTGTGAAAACATCTGTCTTTCCCTGGGGAAGAAAGGAGGCCCAAGAGAAAGATGGGGGAAAGAGAGACTGGTGTGGGACTCCTTTAGCACGTACTGCATGCTTTCTATGCATCAAGGACTGTGTGGATACTTTAAATACATAGTAATATTTAATTTTCACAACCAAGACTTGTGACATTATCCCCATTTTACATATGTGGAAGCTGAGGCTCAGAGAGAAGTGACTTGTCTGAATTTATCCAGTGAATTGTTGGCACAGCTACCTTTTCCATGTACCCATCAAATCATCCATCCATCCTCTACCCATCCATCCATCCATCCAAAAAATCTTTAGTGAGCAACTATTATGTGCCAGGCACCATGCTAGTCACTGGGGGACAACAATGGAGAGCTAAACCAATAGTCCTAGATCTGAGTTTATATTCTAATATGAGACAAATGTTAATCAAATAGACCCACGATTTAGTCTACAATTACAAACCCTGGTGAGTGCTAAGAAGGAAAAGTATAAGAAGAGCACCTCACAGAGGACCTGACCCAGTCTGGAAGGTCAGGAAGACCTTCTTAGAAGAAGGGATATTGTTGCTGAGCCCTAAATGATGAGTTTAAGGAGAGGGAACAGCCTATGCAAAGGCTCTGAGCTTGGAAGAAACATAATTCACCTAAGGTACCCAAAGCAATTCTTTGTGGCTGGAGGCATGAGGGTGATGGCTAAAGTGAGTCAAGAGGCTGGAGGGGGAAGCAGGGGCTCATAATGGAAAGTCTGAGAGGCCATGGTAAGGAATTTGGGTTATTTTCTTAAAAGCAATGGGAAGCTGCTGATTGATGGGTTTTAAGCGAAGAGATGACCTAGTGACATAGTCATTCATTTAACAACAGATACTAATCAAGCACTCTCTACACGTCAGGACAATTCTAGCCCCTGAGGATTACAGTAATGAATACGACAGACATGGTCCCTGCCCTTGCTGAGTCCATATTCTAGGCAAGAGAGCATCTAATGAAAACACAAGAACGGCTGTGGAAGACCGGTTAGGAAGCTATTGTGTGTTTTAGGTGTGACATAATAGTGGTAGGGGAGGCACAGAGAGTTAGACAGATTTGAAAAATGAGTGCCTGGCTCTTCTGGCTCAGCCTCAAGTTCCCAAACAACAGAAGAGGAGCGGAGAGGAATGTTTGTTTCCCAGGGTTGCTGTCTCTGGCCGTGGAGCCATATGTTTGGAGAGCTCTGGTCCCTGCCAGTCCTTCACCCCATAAGAGGGAATCCCTACGCATCATCCTGAAGCCCTGAGCTGCCATCCTGGGCAGTGGCTGGCTTCAGTTGGGGAAGCCACTGGTCACCCCAGACCCCTACCCCAACCTCCTAGGTGGGATCTGCGCCCAGCACTGCATCCATCCATCTGGCCTGACATATATCAGTGTCAATCCCCGGCTGCAAAAGCAATATTTATAAATCAAGTTTCTAAACTGGCTACAAATTTGTACAAAGAAACAGATGGGTTGGTGTAGCCGTTTGTCACCCAGGATATTTATACAATGAGGAGGATGGGGCTTGGAACACTGCGGGAAGGGGCTGGGGTACCGGAGGAGACTTCATGGCTGTGCCGACCTCAGTGTGTGGCTGCCACCCTTGCTCCCAGGGCTCGTACCAGGTGGTCCCACTGGATATGATCTTTGGTGGCCCCTGGTCAAAGAGAGGCATTTGGGGCAGGACCTCAGCCCCCTTGGGTTGGAAAGACTTATTAATTTGGTGAGGACAGGTCAGGGCTATCTTTGTCTTCTGGGGGCTGCCACTGGAATAATGAGCAGGCAGGGCAGGTGGTACTGATTGTTAAAGTATTAAAATATCCCAAAAAAGGTTTAAATAGCTCTGACTCTGAGTCCCCCAGGTCTTTCCCTGATGCTTCAGCCTTTCCCCAGGCACCTCCCCCCACAACTTTGACACAATTAAGCCACTAAAGGGTTAAAGCCTGGCATAGAAGGGCTTTGGGGCCCTGCTCCTGGTTCTTTATGGCCAGCGTCCTTTCTGATTGGTTATCTGCACTGCCCTAGGTGTTGAATATTTTTCATATGACTCCTGGAAATACAGATGGGTCTGGCTTCAGAGGCCACTGAGGTCCTTTCTTTGGAGGGAAGGGGTGTAAAGGTCTTGGGAGTGACCCCAGACCTGTTCCATGGTCAGAAGGAACCAACGTGGTCTGGTCCCCAGAGCGTCACTGACTTCTTCTTCTAGTCCTGCCACTCCCTCCCTCCAACCCCGCAGGTCTCCTGCTCCCCCCTCAGGGACTTTGCACTTGCTGTTTTGTCCGCCTGGATCATTCTTTGTCCAGTTATCTGCACGGCTCACTCCCTCACTTCCTTTAGGTCCCTACTCACTATTGATTCCTTCAGGTGGCCTTCCCAGACCACCTGATTGAAAATAGCTTCTACTCTTACTTTGCTTTGTTTTCTCTTGTTTTGTTTAACACATGTGATCGAACACCTACTGTGTGCCAGGCACTGCACTAGGCCCCCAGGGTCCAGCGCTAAATAAAATAAAGTCCAGACTCTTATGGCTATTGCATCATTCCTCCCCCCCACCCCCCCGGCCACATACCATCCCCAACGTATTATTTATTTGTTTCATTTCTAAGTCCCCTTACTAGAATGTAAACTCCAGAGGGCAGGGATTTTGTCTCATTTGCCACTGTGCTGACATATGGGCCCTGTGTTTCAATAACTGCTCCATAAATAATTGCTGAATGAAGGAAATGATAGTTTCTAGGTACTAACAACATACCTCGGTAGCCCTCATCTCACTGGCGCCACGTAGCCACCTGAGGTTTTCAGCCCCATTTTACAGAGGATGAAACTGGGGCTTAGAGAGGTGCAGACCTTGCCAGAGTTACGTAGAGAGCCACCAACTGAGTCTGGAACCCAGGTCCCTCACTCCTGGTCTATTGACCACCCCGCTCTCCTAGTCTATTCCTCAAAGTTTCAAACTTCAAGTTCTTGGGGAACTTGCTGGGGTTTCCATTCTCACAGTGGAATCAGTTCAGGCTGGCTGTGTGAGTGATTTAATGCAGGAAGCATCATAGACCTGAGACAGGTATGGGTTTGAATCCCAGCCTCACCACTGACTCCCTATAGGACCCTGGGCGGGTCCCTTATCCTCTTAGAGTCTCAGCTTCATCACTTGCAAAATGGGGAAGCGTGCCCATCAGGATGCAAAGAGCAATGCGAGTGTGCTAAACTGCTTTTTAAACTGAAGCGTGGGAGTGTGTGCATGTGGCTTATTAGACCAGGGGCTCTTTCTGCCCTGAACTCTGGCCCACCCACTCCTCATGGATTGCCTGTCCGTATCTTTCCATCTATCATTCTCTATGCTTGAGGTGCCCCCTCTCCACTCTGCCAAGCCACCCCCTGCTTGTTCTTCAGGGTTTGGCCAGCAGGCTGGATAATAGTCCAGCTTGGCCCGGACTTTCTGTGTGATCTTGGAGTCAACATTGGCCCTCTGGATGCCTCAATCTTTCCACCTATGATGTGGGATGAAGGCAGAGAGATTAGGCCCCTCCCTCTGTATACTCTAGGATTTGGGGGTTCAGAAGTAGCTCACCTTGGATGTCGAGCAGAGAGAAATGAGGGTTGCTGGGAGCTTCAGGGACCAGGCGGAAATAGAAGCGGTGCCCACCCTGGGGCTCGTCTCTGTCTACCACGCTGATGGTCTGGATGAGCTGAAGGGTGAGGATGGGGCAGGGGGCTGATGTGAGGCCAAGCCCACTTTGGCCGTGGGTAGAGGCCAGTCATGGCAGCAACCCGAAGTCCCCAGCCCCTCAGTGGTACCTGGCCTGGCTTTGCGTCCTCACACACAGCTGCCTCGTAGGGTGTGGCCAGCTCGGGGGGATTGTCGTTCACATCCAGGATTCGGATCCTTAGGGATGCCCGGGAGAGCTGGGCATGATTGTCTGTAAAGAGCACAGGAGTTGGGTTAGAGGCGTCAAGTGTGAGACCTAGACAACCTCCCTGCCCCACCTGCTGCTGGATAAGGTCAGGCAGGGGGGTCACACTGAGAGATGTGTGGCTTGGTCAGTGGTACGAGTACCAGGACTGAGGACGTCTGGCATAAACGGGTTATCATCACTATCCCCATCACCACCATTAGATTATCACCGTAGCCATCACCATTACTGTCACTGTCACCATCACCACCACTGACATTAGCCTTGGCACCACTGGCGTCATCACCACCACCTTCACCACCATAATCACCACCAGTTGCTATCCCCAATTGCTATCCAATACCACCAATACCACCAATACCACCAATTGCTATCCCCACACCATCACCATCACCATCACAACGACTACTGTCACCATCACCATCACCATGATGACCGTCACCATCACCATGACTACTGTCACCGTCACCATCACCATGACTACTGTCACCGTCACCATCACCATGACTACTGTCACCATCACCATCACCATCACCATGATTACTACCACTCCCACCATTAGTATTGTCATGGCCAGCTCTGCCACTATAACTATCAGTACTACCGTCACCTTCCTCACCACCACCACGATCACCAATGCCATCCTGACACCTCTCTTACCATCACTACCATCACCATTAGAATTACTACCACCACCAGTCTATCCACTAGCACCACCTTTATCATCTCTACCATCGTCACAAACACGGAGGCCATCACCATCACCACCCTTCACAGCACCACCATTGCCACTCATGCCATGACCCCCACCTCCATCACCCCTGTGACCATCACAGCATCACCCCCACTCCCATCTCCAACACCACTATCGTCATGGCTGCCAGCTTATCCTAGCATCTTAGAGTACACAGAATGCACCTGGAGCATCCACACTTATTATTTCAGGCATCCTTCTAGAAATCCTGTGGTTTGGTACAATTCATGTCCCCATATTGCAGGAGAGAAACTAAAACATGGGCAAGTTTCAAGACTTGATCCGCTGGCAACTGAATCCCCAAAACTTCTGCTCTCTCAAGACCCGATCCTGAGAGGGCAAGACAAGTCCACTGGAAGTGGGTTTTGGCCCGGGTCCTCAAAACCATGAAGTCCCCACTCCTCCAACTATGATGCCTTTGAGGTCAAGGTCTCTGTCGTATTACTACTCCCTGGGTCCCCAGCCTAGTGGGATATGGCACAGAGTAGGTTCTGATATACTTGTTGCATGGATGAATGAAGCCTGGAAGGATTTAGATAGAGAGACTTGAATCCCAGGCATGGCTCTGTCCTGGACCCAGCGTTTGATGGTGGGTCCCTCTCTGATATTAGTTTCCACACCTGGAAGATGAATACAGCATCATGATTAAGAGCAAGAACTCCGCAGCCACGTGGTTCTGACCCCAGCTCTCACTTAGTGGGATCCATGCCAAGTCAATTGTCTTCTCTGTGCCTCAGTTTTCTCACCAGTAAAATGGGATTACAAATAATGGTTAAGAGAACAGATTGAGTTAATATGTGTAAAGCCCTAGAAAACAGTATACAACACACAGCAAGTGCTACATAAGGATTTGTTGAATAAACAAATACCCTTGAAGGCGCTGTTCAGCAGGGACATCAAGTGGCTAGGATGTTGGGATACCTCATCCCAGCCTGTCCTCTCTGAGCAGTACCCCGAATGTTGGCCGTCTCAAGCTGTACCGCCCAGACCTCTGAGTGGTCATTGGTGCCCTGTCCTCAGCTGCCTAAGCCGTGAGCTCACGACTCACATACTCCACCTGCCAGCAACTTCAAGGACATCCCCAGGGAGAGGAAACTACCCCTTCCAAGGAGCCAGTCGATGGTTGGGTCTCTGGATGTCTGATAGGGAGCTATTTTGGGGACAACATGGAAGCTTCCAGGCAACCAGGGACCCTGTGAGATTTGAGGGGAGTGGGGCTGGATGGCTGCCTCTTCCTCTGAACTCAGGGTGCACTGAACGCTGACTACAGCTGCTCGTGTGTTGATAGAAATGGACAGTGGGAGGCAGGTGTAGCTATCTCCTGGGGTGTCTGGGAAAGGGTGTGTGTGTGTGTGTGTGCGCACGCACATGCCTTTAATTAACTCAGACTCTGACCCTTCTCTGGAGCTCCTCTTAGCCAGGGGCACCTTATCTTCTCAGCTCACCCAGATCGGCTGTTTCAGCGATTAGAGGGGGCTTTTCTGAGGGCGAGAAATGGGAGTCGTGACTGGGAATGCCGGGTGAGCTGTTATTTTTAAGAGCATGTTGCTGGAGAACTTAAACAGAGAGCCGTCTGTCGCCAGGAACAGGCACCTCTCTCCCCGCTGAGTCAGAGGGAGGGTAGGGGGAGGCGGCCAAAGCCTCAGTGCCCGTCCTGGGTACTCTCCCTTGCTGTGGGGGCGGTGCAGGGGCTGGAGGGTCCTGTGGGCCATGCAGAAGGAAGACCTCTGAGCAGGACAAGTTCCTCCCTCACTGGGCAGCCACCCTGCTGGAGGGCTGGGCCCACTGCTGGTGAGACTCCCATTATAGCACCATTTCTTTGGGTCCTGCTGGGCCTCTCCTACTTCCTCTTTTTTTAAAAAAAATTTCAGCTTTATTGAGATGTAATTGACATAGAACATGGTGTTAGTTTGAGGTGTACCATGTGTATATTGTGAAATGGTTACCACAGTAGTGGGTTAGTTAACACATCCTTCCCCTCATAATTACCATTTTGTGGTTGTCTTACCTACTTTTAAAATGTCACAGGTCATCTCTTAGGAGAGCCCTGGAGCCTTTGGCATGAGTCTCAGCTCTAAGAGGTGGGCCACTGAAGAGGTGAGCCTTTACCTTGCCAAAGTTGCCACCTGCAAAGTCTCATAGGGAATTATCCCAGGGACTGGCTGGGAAGCCCCAGAGCTTGATCCAGTGCCCTTGATGTCATAGTAGTTCCCAGCCTGGCGGCACATTCGAATCACCTGGAAAGTCTTAAAAACACACCAATGCCCAAGGCTTGGTTATTGATGATTTTTAAACAGCTCTAGGAATCTAATACGTATTAAGGGTGGCCAACCGCTGTCCTGGGTGACTGACAGGTGGTGGAGTCCAACCTGACGTCTTACCTCTGATTGACTTCCTCCAAACCCCTCGTGTTCAGAGTTAGCATCATTTGTAAGAACTGATGATAATAATTCATATGGTTACCACTTTAAATGTTTCTGGTATAAAACAAGGAATTCATCCAGTAACTAATCTTCACGGCTGTGTAAGACTTTCCAATTTATAACAAACTTTCTTCTCTATGAGGTCTGACAATTAAGTTCCTGAACTTGTGGCAACAATGTTGCTAACCTCTTTTGATATCAGAGGTATTATTCATTATGAATTTGTACAAACTGGACAAACAGTTAACCAAGTTTACTATCTGGAAGTGCTGAAAAGGCTGCATGAAAAAGTTAGACGACCTGAACTTTTCGCCAACAATTCATGGCTCTTGCATCACGACAATGCACCAGCTCACACGGCACTGTCTGTGAGGGAGTTTTTAGCCAGTAAACAAATAACTGTATTGGAACACCCTCCCTACTCACCTGAGCTGGCCCCCAATGACTTCTTTCTTTACCTGAAGGTAAAGGAAATATTGAAAGGAAGACATTTGGATGACATTCAGGACATCAAGGGTAGTATGACAAGAGCTCTGATGGCCATTGCAGAAAAAAAGTTCCAAAATTGCTTTGAAGGGTGGACTAGATGCTGGTATCAGTGCATAGCTTCTCAAGGGAAGTATTTCGAAGGTGACTGTAGTCATATTCAGCAATGAGGTATGTAGCACTTTTTCCTAGGATGAGTTCGCGAACTTAATTGTCTTACCTTGTATGACCACATTTGATCCTCAAAACAACCTGTAAAGGAAGTCTTATTAAACCCATTTTGTAGATGAGAAAACTGAGGCCCAGAAAGACGAAAAACTTTGCCCAAAGCCACAGGCAAGTCAGGGGTAGAGCTGGGCTGGGTCCTTGGTTTCCTGACTCCAAGTCTAGTGCTTGGTCTACATACAAGGCCAGTGGGTCCTCCAGCTGCCTGGATATGTGTCCATCCAGCGGCAACTACTGCTCAGACCCAGGCTCACGCTGACCTCACCCACACCCAGCAGCAGGTGCCCTCTCCAGAGGCCGGATCCCCCATGGGTCCCACTCCTTCTCTTGGCATCTCAGTTCAGCTGACTGACATGCAAATTAGTTTAATTATTTCTTCTTCTAAAATAAATTATATTTTGCAGTAGCTGCAATATGTTGTGTCAGGCAAAATTACATTCAATATTTTTAAACTAATTGATGCAGCCCTGAGGAAGGCTGATTGACAGCCCAGAGCTGAGCAGGCCTGCAGCCTTCACGGATTCCTAAATTAAAATTAAACCTGCTTCGGCCTGGTGCTTCTTCCCTGAGCCGGCTCGCCATTCATTCATCTGGGAGGTGGCAGGTGATGCCCTGGGGGTTTGGGGGGCTGATGGGCCGAGGGGCCTGGGCAGTTCAGTGGGTACCTCAGGAAGAGGCCATACTTGGGGCAGGAGGATGGCTGTGCAGTGTGGGCGGCTCTCTTACCTTCTTTGGGCCCCAGAGTCTCTTATGTATAATGGATGGGAGGTTGGACCAAGCAACAGGGAGCTGAGACTTCTGGTCTCTGCTGACAATTATGGATTGAACACTTCCTTTGTATTAAGGACATACGGTGAACAAGAGCGGCATGGTCTCTCAGGCTAGTGGCAGGGACAGACATTACTCCACTGTGATAAGAATGGAGAAGTGAAAGTTCAGAAGCTGTGAGAGCCTGGAGCAGGGGTTCTGACCCTGTTGGGGTACAGGGATGTTTTCCCCTGGAGCAGGTGACCTACAGGCTGAGATTGAACTAGGAAGCAAAGTAGGAATTGTGAATCTCGTTGTTAAACCAATCAGATGCAGGGGATGGGAGGGAGTGTGCCTCAGTGAGTGGGAAGAATATGTTCAAAGGTCCTGTGGTGGGAGGAGGTGTGGATAACGACTCTGGATTCCTTCCAAGGAAGACGCCAGCCCCTGGCAGTGACTCACCGGAACCAAACTGGGCTTGGAGGGCTAGGGGCCCCTGGGAAGGGAAGAGGAGATGGGACCTGGCCTGGTGACTCTGTTGGGGCACTCCTAGGAATGTGCTCCTTCCCAGAAAAGCACCAGCAAATACACACTGAGCACCTGCCATGGGCCAGGGTCTGTGCTGCCCCATTTCATTGGGTCAACAATTGTGGGAGGTGGGAACTAGTATTATTGCTATTTTACTGATGAGAAAACCAGCTCAGAGAGGAAAAGAACTTGCCCAAGGTCTCATAGGGAATAATCAATGGAGCCAGAACTTGAACCTGGGTCTGGTTCCAAAGGGGGAGTTTCCAACCACCAGATGGTATTGACTTTCTTACCATCTTTTGGTGTCAGAATCCTAGTTGCCTTCCAGGTCCCAAACAAATGTCCCTGCCTCCTCCTGGAAGCTTTCCTTGACTACCTACCTCAGTCCTGGGTAATCCGAGTATAAGTCCAAGTTCTGCATGCCCACAAGACCCCATGGGATCTTCTGGTCACCTCCTCCCTGGCCTTGTGCCTCAGCCTTTTCTCCCTTTAGCTCTGCTCCAAGTTTGCTCCGTTTCCTCCTTCAGTTTTTTGCCCAGATGTCTTCTCAGAGAAAGCTCCCCTGATGACCTTATTTAATTTTGCCCCTTGCCACCCCACCAGACACTCTCTTCTCTGTTTTATTTCTCTCCACAGCACTTATCCAACATCCTTCATGCTTTTACTTGCTTAACTGGTTCTCGTCCATCTCCCCGACGAGAAAGTAAGCAGAATTTGGTCTGTTTTGTTTACTGCCGTATCCCTAGCACCCATGCGTGTGACACATAATGGGAGCTTAATAAAGATTGCAAAATAAATGGATTTCATTGTCTATGGCACCCCTGACTATGCTGGACTAATTCTGTGGGGGTCGCACCCCCTCCAGGATCTCTCCATCTAGGAAACCGTCAAGCTGTGCGACTCTGTGCCTGCCTCTCTCTCTAGACCAAGGTCTTCTCATCAGTAAAACAAATGCAGTTGGACTTGAAAGTTCTTCTTGGCTGTCACAGAAAAAGAGAGAAGCTCCGAGAGAAAGAGAGACCTGAGGCTGTGAGAGTGAGAGTGGGAAGGAGAGTGAGAAGTGGGGAGAGGGAGGGAAGGGGCAGCTGGAAGGAACCTCCTGCCCACACATGTACTGCGGTGGGGGCAGGAGCAGAGGCTGGACCCTCTTCTGCACCATCTCCTCAGCCCCTCCCCCTCCCAAGGGAATTAAATTGCATCCAAACACCAGGCACTGATTAGAGCTGGCCAGCTGGGCAGGAAGATTGATCATCCCAATTACCAGCTAGCCAAGACGGGGCTGGGTGAACAGGTGGGGGTGCGCCAGGGGAGGGGCTGTCAGGTTGTCAGGAGTGGACTCCTTGCATGTCCCCACTCACCTCCAGTGGGAGTGGGAGGTCTGGGCACCCTTCCCTGTCTCTCTTGGGGACTTCGATGATCTGTTTGGCTTCCACATGGAGATTGGAGGCTTTGACCTTGTCGGGGAGAATTTAGTCCTCCACAGGGTGGGAGAGGACTTCTGCGTGAAGTGGGGGCCTGGACTCAGGAGGTGTGGGAAATGGTTTTCCTCTTTAGGGCTGAGCTGGTCCTGATATTCTGCGCTGTCCTATGGAGGCTCCAGCGACATCACAAAATCTTTATTCCTTCGGCATCTGTTAGGCATTTGAGGTGGCACAGGATCCCGGGAGTTACCCAGTCAAGAGGAGCCCAGGTCTGATTTACACACCTCTGGTGACAGGGAGCTCCCCGCCTCCCAAAGCAGCCCCTCTCAGGCAGGGCTGTGCCAAACCTCTTCCCCACACTCAGCCTCTCTGGCACTTCCTCTTACTGTCCTAGCCCTACGGTGGTACCCCCAGCACACATGCAAGCCTGGCGCTTCCTGACAGCGTCCCATCTGTTCTCCTGCTCCAGGCTGTCCCCCTCCTATTTACCCTCCCCTGTCAACCTGAGGGAATATTGGGGACCACACATCTGATCATGTCACTTTTCGGCTCAAAGACCTACACCGGCTCCCTGTCATCTCCAGGAGATGTCTGGCTCCTCACAGAACATCCAGTGAGTTTCTGCATGCTCACCTCTTGCCTGCTCCAGCCACCTTCCAGCCCCAGCGTCTGGACATAAGCCCATCTCTCTGTCCTTGGAGTGGGCAGCGGACTGTCCAAGCCTCTGGGCCTTTGCAAGCACTGGTCTTTCTGCTGGGAGCACCCAAACCTCCTTTCAAAGTCTTCCTTAGCTTCGAGACCCAACTCAGAGGTCCCCTCCTCTGGGAATCTCCCCCTCTGGCTGGGCAAGTCCCTCCTGGCTCCCCCTCCCCCAGTGCCCACCGCCCCCTGACTTCTCCTCACTGTTGATGTGTCACTCCCCTGCCCACCCTGAGCTCCCAAGGTCAGTGGCCTTGTACTACCAGATCGCAGTGCCCAATGTGAGCCAGCTGAGTGACAGGGGCCCTCAGAAAACACTGGCTGAGGGTAGACATGGGGGAGTGACCCTGGAAGAAACTGAGCACTCTTTGCCACTCAAACCCCACTGCACCCCCTCACCCCTTTTCTGCTCCTACCTCCAGCCTCCTCAGATCGCCCTCTGTTGTCCTAAGGAGCACATTTCTGAAGTTGGAGTCAGAAATCTACCTCATTGTCGGATTTGGAAAAGTTGCTTCCCTTCCTTGGACTCAGTCTCCCCAGCTATGAAATGGGAGAGAGGCAGAAGGAGGCTGGAGTCCATCATCTCCAACATTCCCTCTCCCTTCAGATTCTTTCTCTGGCTATGAATAGCACCTACTGTGTGTCAGTAACCATGCTAAGCACCTTACATGCATGATTTCTAATGTACACGACATGAGATGTTTTATATAAAGCATTCAGCATGATGTCTGGCTTATTGTAAGCGTCAAATAAAGAGAAACTGCTGTTATTAATAGTTATATCCTTACAGTGATCCAACACCATTCTATAGATGAGGAAACGAAGGCAACCAGAGGGGAGTGACTTGTCCAAATCACACAGCTGGCAACCATGCAGCTAGAACCAGTTGCTCTCCATCAGGCCACCCTCTGTCCTAACTGGTGGGCCAGCCCTTTTAGCCCTTCATTTAGGAAGAGAGAGATGAACTACTCCCACAAATGCATATAGAAATCATAAAGCATGCTCTGGAGTCTGAAGGAAAAATCAGGGTGTTGTAAGATGTCACTTGGCCTAGGTGACCCAGATGGAGAAGCTTCTAGCTAATCTGGGTAACGCTTGGCTGTCCTGGGCAGCTGGATACCACCCCTGCAGACCAGCGTAGAGCCTGGCCGCCCTGGAAGAGGGAGCTGGATGCAGCCCCTGGCATCGTCTATCCCAGTGCTGACTTTCCAAGTCCCCCCCTGTCTCTTTGAAGACTGTCCCTTTACAACTGCCCTTTCCACTGAAGGATTCAGACACAAATTGTACTTTAAATTCAATATCGGTCATTAATATTTCATGATTACAAAACGTTAAAGATAATGTCAGGGAAGGAGCGTCTGCATGGGCAGAATGGATGACTCAGAAGTTCGGGAGAGGGGAGCTGGCATACTAAGTGGCTGGGGAGTCTTGAGGTAATCCAGCCTGACAGGAGGCGGCTCCCGGCTGAGTGCAGCGCTCTCCAAGGTGCTCTCCAGGCTCCACTGCTGTGTATAAATATTTCCCCTCTGATTCTTGTCACCTTATGTTTGTTAGACGTGGAGCAGGCAGGGCCAGCAATGACCCTGTGAGCAACCCCTGCTTCTGAGGAAGCCAAGTGGATGCTTCAGCCCCAGGGCACAGGCAGGCAGATCCATTGTCCTTGCACTTGGAGCCCAGGCTGGCTGCAGGGAGGCGGGAGGTCTGGGGTGGAGCCCGGGCCCCACATGGACTTGCTCTGTGACCTTGGGGCCATGGGTCTTCCTCCCTGAACCTCTGTTTCCTCCTCTGCAAAGTGGGGATAATGATTTTGTCCTTGTCCCTTGGAGATAATGAGAAGTTGGAGTGGGAGTGGGTGGATTATTGGTGACACTTCCTGGCTTCACGCCTGGCACCAAGGAATTAAGACTTGAGGGGCATCTGCGGGAGAGCTGGGCTCTGAAGTCAGACAGGCTGGGGCTGGGCATTTGGATAAATGACTCTCCCTCCCCTCGTCTCAGTTTCCTCATCCACACAAGGGGATAATAGCAGAATCGACACCCCTTAGGTGGGAAGATTCAACGAGCACACCGCTGGAAAGGGCCTCACACAGAGTCAGTGCTTAAGTCAAGTGCACAGTGTCAAGATCAACAGATACCACGAACTGGGCATGTATTAAGTACTAGGTTAAATTCTTTCTCTGAATTATCCTACTTAATCCTCCCACCAGCACTGGGAAGTGGCAACCATTCATTTTCCCATTGATTAATATCCCGGTGCGGGTTGGGCAAAAGTTGTGGAGTGAGGCTTAGAGAGGGAGGGTCTCTAGTTCAGGGACTAGTCTTCTCCTTCTCCACAGTCAGATGCTGGGGATTGGTGGGTGGAATGGGGGTGGGGCTCAGAAAGCACCTGGAAAAAACGAGTCCACACAGCAATGCTATGGTGGGAACCCGGCAGACTTGGTCCAAATCCCAGTTCTGCCACTGCACATCCTGGGGCAAGTCTCCTAACTCTCAGAGCCTCGATTTTCCCATCAGTAAAATGGGTGCTGATCATGATTCAATACAAGCATGTTCTAGAAAGTGACTAGCCTAGCATGTGCATTAAGTAAACAGTATAAAATGTCCCCCACATTCTTCCTCCGGTGAAATGGCAGCATTGCAGACTTTGTATGCTACTCTAGCTGCTTTCTGAAAGAGACTCACTGGGTAGAAGCACAATGCTAAACCCAAAGGAGGGCATGCTTGTGCTGGGAGGTCAGACAGTGGGACAGGCTGGGGGGGTGGAGATGTATATGTGGTGAGGGAGAGGAGGCATCTCTGCCCAGCAGCCAGGCCAGTCCCCTTGGCTGTGCAGGGAGCAGATTCTGGGGGGCAGGGAAGGGGAGCTCTCTTCCCCTCAGTCCAGCCGACACTTCCTCTCTAGCCACCTTTGTTATCTTCCTTTCATGCGGTTGGCGGCGGAGTGGATTCAAAGGCTTAGGAGCAGCAGGCACTGAGGTTTGAGCCAGCTTTGTATTTTCTTTTAAACTGAAGTTGAAAGAGACGAAGGGAACTTCAGCCTAGGGACTTCCTCGGCCCCAGCCCTGGAATGGGCTGGTGGGGACAGCAAAGTGGGAGGGCGCCAGCAGGAAGAGGAGGAGGAAGGCTGGCAGGAGGGCTCACAGGGGCAGGAGGAGCTTGGGGACCCGAGATGTGC
Source organism: Rhinolophus ferrumequinum (assembly GCF_004115265.2). NCBI lineage: Eukaryota > Metazoa > Chordata > Mammalia > Chiroptera > Rhinolophidae > Rhinolophus > Rhinolophus ferrumequinum. Next base: position 12,014,086 of record NC_046306.1, on the reverse strand, counting down.
AGAGGGGAGTTTGAATGGCACGTGCCTGAGGCTCAGAGCCTCATGATGGCCTACTGGTGGCTCTGCTGCCTTCCGAGACCTTGAGAGCTGCCAGGGCGAGGACAGCACTTCAGGCAGCCTATGGGAGAGGCCTGGAGCTGCACTCTTTCCTCTCCTGGTGATCCGTGGATCCCATGCTCTTAGTTCCTTACCTCTGCAGCCTTATTTCTCTAGACCCAATGTCTCAGGCCTCCCTGCGTTCTCTTTCTCACACTTCTCCCTAGCTGCACTAAAGTGTGCCTGTGAAACATGCACGTGCGCGCACGCGCGCGCGCGCACACACACACACACACACACACTCTTCCAGAAACTCAGGCCAAGCACCTTGGAATCATCCTTGATCCCTCTCCATGTTACATCCATGTCATCTCATCAGCAGGTCCTGTGGGCTCTTTCTTCAGCCTGTCTCCCAAAGCCAACCACTTCTCACCTTCTCCATGGGCTAGGCCACCATCTTCCCTTCCTGGCATTATTCCCTACTTTCTCCTTCCAATGCAGCAGCCAGAGGTATCCTGTCAGGTAAGATCCCGGCTCTGCTCAACGCCCCCAGCACCTCCCACATCATTTGGAGGAAAGCCCAGAGACCCCGCAATCACTGACCACTCTGCCCTCTCCAACACACCGGCCTCCTTGCTGCTCCTGCAACAGGCCAGGCAAACTACAACCTCAGAGCCTTCGCCCTGGCTCTTCCCTCTTCTTGGAACACGCTTCCCTCAGGTGTGGGCATGACTCCCTTACTTGACTGAGGTCTCTGTTGAAATGTCTCCTCAGAGAGGCCTTCTCCTAAGAGAAACAACACTCTTTCCCTCCCCATGCCCTCCCCCCTGCTTTCTTCTTCCCGTTTCTTATTAGCGCTTCGCGTCTCCTGACATCTGACATACGCCCTTTCTCGCAGTGTGTTGACAGGTCTAGCTCCTCCCTAAGAACACAGGAGCTTTTCTGTCTTGTTCTAGGGCTGTATCCCCAGCCTCTACAACAGGGCTTGGTATGTAGTGGGGTGCTTAATAAATGCTGAGGAAAGAAAACCAGCCTCAAGTCTGGCCCTGCCCACTCGACGCGGGGGCGTGGGAGGGGGAAGAGATCCTTCCCGCATCCCTGTTCTTGCCCATTCGCTTTTGCCTCCTCCGACGCCACCAGCTTGGCCCAGCTTCTTCCCCGCCTCAGCCCTGCCCCTAAGCCTTTACCCCGCCCCGCTTGCTCCTCCCCTCCGCTTACCGGCCTCCATAGCCAGTACCGTGATGTTGTGCCAGCCGGCTGTCTCACGGTCTAGTCCCTTGCCGGTCACAATAGCGCCCGTGTCCGCATCGATGTCAAAGATCTGGTCCAAATCTGAGTCGCGGTCGATGGCGTACCTGCGGGAGGCAGAGTGCGGCGGATTGAAGGGGCCCTGGACCAGGCGGAGCCCGCGCCCATACCCCCCTGCCACCCTAACTCACCCCAAAAGAGGGACCAACTGCCTGGGTGACACAGGAGCAGAGAAACCCTTTCCAATAGAGAAGAGGGGAAAGTGATCTGGGTTTGCAGCTCAGCTGCACTGGGTACCTGCCGTGGGACCACTCGCAGCGCTCAAACTTTCTGAGCCTCAGTTTCCTCAGTTGAGTAACCGGGCTAATAATTTGCACCCCACAGTTGTTGTGAGGGCTGGAAATGGGCAGAGTCCCAGGCACAGAGTTAGCACTTGCTGGATATTCGATTCTTATCTTTCCAGAAGAGATGACCCTAGAAATGGACTTGAGAAGGGGGCAGGGCTGGCATGGGGCAGGGGGAAGAGAAGGTGCAAAGGCAGGCAGGTAAGAATCATTCAGAAAATAGCACATGGTGCAAGATGGGTAGAACTGGGAAGTGGGGAGAGTTCGGCACCAGAACACCAGGGCACAGAATTCAGGGGTTTGACGTACTGGGGGAGGGGAGGCTAAGGGGAATTTTGAGCCGGAGACAGGGGGTCGGCTCTGGAGTTATGAGGCTCTCTCTAGACGCCTGGACATGGAGGCCCCAGGCCAGAGAAATGGGCGGAGTGACGCCGTGTGGAAGGGGTCTGGGGGGAAGGCTGCTGGCCCCTCCCCGCCTGTGCAGCACGAGCGAGCTAATCTGCGGCTTTTCAGCTGCTGCGTGAAAAAGCCCTTTGTTCCGCCTTCTTCCCCGGCCTTTGTGTGGCGGCTCTAGGCCTGAAAGGCCCGTGTCCAACACATGTCTCCGGCGGCAGCCCAGAGAGGCCCCCGCCAGCGCTGGCCGCCGCTTCCCCGCGCTGATAACGTGGGCGGGGGCGCCGCCAGGCTGCACAGCCCACAAAGGCCTCGAATGCCAAGCAAGGACTCTTTGTGCAGCAGGACAAAGCAGCGTAGTGGGCGGGGCTCCGCCCGAGGCACCTGCTCCTCCCAAAGGCAGGAGGAAAGGGGCCGTTTCACCTACTTCCAGAGTGGAAAACTGAGGCCCAGGGAGGCAAGGACAACAGAAACCCTGCTGGGGGCCCAAAGCCCTCACATGACCCTTCAGTGGGGCTTTGGCTGCCTTATCAAACTTCTCTGAACCTCAGTTTCCTCATCGGTTGAATGGGGATAAGCCACCCAGTGGGACTGCACAGGTCTGAGAGTTGTCAGAGCTGGATTTTAATGCACTGCTACCGTGTTTTCCCGAAAATAAGACCTAGCCAGACAATCAGCTCTAATGCATCTTTTGGAGCAAAAATTAATATAAGACCCGGTCTTATTTTACTATAAGACCAGGTATAATATAATATAATATAATATAATATAATACCGGGTCTTATATTAATTTTTGCTCCAAAAGATGCATTAGAGATGATTGTCTGGCTAGGTCTTATTTTCGGGGAAACAGGGTACTTATTCTACCTGTGTGACCTTGGACAAGTCACTGGACCTCCTTGGCCTCTGTGCTTATCTGGAAAAGGGGGTGATTCATACTCACCTCCCACTGGTGTGTGTTAGAGGAGGTGATTCATGGATCTGGCCATAGGTGACAGCCCTTATTCTTTTCATATTTACTGCCATAGTGGAGGCGAAGGTTTGTGGCAAACTGCAAAGGGCTGTGCCTATGGCTGTAGTGGGCATTATAGCCAGTCCCGAGTCCCCACTTAATGCTCTTCCCCATCCCTAAGCTGTTAACTCTACCTCCTCCTTGCTCCTGAGTAGCCTGGGTCCTCCTGACCTGGGTGACAATGTGTGGAAGGTTCAGACCCAAGATGATAGATAATCACAGCCACTGTGCAGCACTTAACAGTTTGTAGCTTGCTTTTCCTCTAGCCATCCCTCCATTTATTCCTTTATGCCTAGACATTGAGTGCCTTCTCTCTGCTGCTCTGTGCTAGGCCCTGGGGATAAAGGGGCAAACAAGACAGATGAGGTCCCTGCATGGCATCCTGTGAGGCTGATGTGATCTCCCCATTTTGCAGATAAACATACTGCAGCTGAGAGAGGAAACCTGCCGAGCTTAGGACTGCCAAGTATGGTTATGCAGGTTGTGTCCTGCACAAAGGTACCAGGCTGAAGGGGGGCAGGGGGGTGAAGTCCAGCCAGTGTTCTACTTGCTAAGCCATGTGATCTTGTCCAGAGAGTATCTTCTCAAAGGGGGGCTTTTTTCTTATTTATGCAAAAGTACCCTATGGGCTAGTGATGACCGTGCCCAAGGTTGCACAGGGACTGTCACAGAATTGGAATTTGTACCCAAATTTGGGACTCTATACCCAAAGGTCTTTCTAGCTGTTGACCCATTCAAAGCTGCATCGAATGGAGTCTCAGGTCCCCTTTACCCCCAGCCTGGCCCTGTCAGATGTTTGGGTCCAAAGGAGGTAGAACCAGCTCAGCTGGAAGGAGCCATGGAGAGCTCCTCCTGCATTTACAGACAGGAGAACAGAGTCTGGGAGAGGGCCAGGGTGATGACACAGCCTGGGGCTTCTGATGTTTGGGTCAGGGCTGGGTGTGAGGCAGGGTTTGCAGGAGGATGCAGACTACCTCCTTCTTGCTTTTCCTCCCCTTTCTGTTCAGACCTTTCTCCTCTCTTCTCCTCCCTCCTCCTCTCCTCCTCTTCCTAGTTTTTCTTTTTTGTTTCCTCCCAGAAGGGAAGGGGGACTGGAATCTGAGTGGAGGCACTGTTCCCAAGGCCAAGGGGCGGGAGGCCACCATTAACCAGCTAAAGACTTGGGGCGGCAGGTCAGTGTGGCTGGCTGAGCCCAGGTGGTTTTGTTCCAGCTCAGGGAGCCAGCGAGTGAGTGGGAGGGAGGAGTGGGTTGGGCATGGCATGTGGCAAGGAGCGTGGCCTGGCAAATGTGGGAGGCGGGGGCGGGGGGAGGCTTGTGTGCCTCACGTGTAGGTACATGAGTTGTATGCCTGGTCTGTGTTGTGGGTGGAAAGTAAGTGTGTGTGTGTGTGTGTGTGTGTGCGTGTGTGTATGTGTGTGACTTGAATACGTGAGTGATGTGTGTGTGTCTGTGTGTGTGAGATACTGCTTTGCAGTTGGAAGAACAAAGGCACAAGAGGCAGCTGCTCAGCCCTGGGTCTGGACCCAGGTCCAGGTTGACCCCAGACTCGTCACTTCCATCTTTGAGCCTAATTTTCAGCAAAATGGAGATGATAATCCTACTTTGCAAGTAGTTGGAGGATTAAATGCCCAGCTGGGGGATAAGGTGCCTCGCTGAGTTCCAGGAAAATTTCTCTGTGAGTGAGAACTATTGTTATTCTAATTATTATTCAGAAATGTCTGGCAAGGGGTTACATAGGAGTCTCTCCAATCCCGTGTGTGGTCTGCGTGCCTGGGGCTGGGAGGCACCATGTGTGGTTGCTGGAGTATTGCCAGTGGTCTGAGAAGGACAGGAGGCAGCTTTGAGTCTAGGAGGTTTTGCTCAGATCTCACCATCCTGCTTCTTATGTGGCTAGCCAGGACCTGGAGGCCAGGAAGGAGTAGGTGGAGCGTGCAGTGAGAGAATGTGAGTATGTGTCAGCGAGTATGCGTGTGCGTGCATGTATGGATGCGTGTGTGCATGCACGCACGTGCAGGCAGGCCTGGGTATGGCGGTCAGGATTGTGGATCTGTGCCCATCTTCCCAGGAGGTTTGAAACCTAACTACGTGACCGTGGGCAAGTCACTGACTCTCTTTTCTTCAGTTTCCTCCTCTTAAAAATGGAGATGATGATGACAATAAATAATAATACCCATCTCGCAGGGTGTTTGTGAGATTAGACAAGTGACTACTAATAAAACACATAACAGCCCTGGGCACCGGCCACAGGATGTACTGAGTAGCTCTGATTTTTCTTTGCTGAGCAGACTTCGTGCCAGGCCTTGGTAAGGGCTTTACCTGCACGAGCTCCTTAAATCCTCCCAGGTACTGTCATCATCTCCCACACCCCCATTTTACAGAGGAGGAAACTGAGGCTCAGAAGAAGCCAGGTGCCAGGGTCAAATGAGCTGGTGAGTGGCAGATCCACGTTCCCAGCCCACATCTGTCCAGAGCCCCAGGTCTAAAGATACCCTCCTAAGGGCCAGCCAGGTACACCTGCCGGCTCCCACATGCTAGGAACACAAAACGCTGCTGTTGCCCAGGTTAGGGTGGGAGAAGTGGGGAGGGTACTGCTTCCTGGCTTGGGTGTGCATGTCGTTTTTTTTAATATGCACATGCATATGTGCATATAGAGCATACACGGGCATAATAAACATGAAAGCTGCAGGCTCATGGGTGTACAGGCTTCTGTGTCTGGGCTCACGTACATATACACACAGCAGGTTGAATGAGGCAGATGCTACCTGAGCTACTAGTGGAGGGGACTCTTCAGATACAAAAAGGTTGCCCCCCCAAATCAAGTGATTCCTCTCTATTCACTCCACCCTTTCTATGACTCTTTCCCCTTTACCCCCACCCCCAGTGGAAGGCACACACTGAAAGGGCACACACTCAAAGCCCACACATGATGCCTGGAAATCTGTACGTGGTTAGTACCGGTTGCAGAATGAAGGGGAGAAATGGGTGTCCAGACCACCAAGAAAAATGGTAATGTCCAAACACATAATCCTCCCTCCAACCTCGGGAGCACTGAGCACAGAATCTGGTACATAGTAGACATTCAATACCCATTTTTTGAATAAAGGACTCAGTCAGGTGCTATCAGGATGCCCGTTTTAGAGATGGGAAAACTGAGGCTTGAAGTGGGTGCCGTGATTTCCCCACAATTCTACAAATGAGCTGGGATTCAAACCCAGGTCTCCTCTGCTTCCAAAGCCCACGCACTTTCTGCTGCACCCACTGTGGCGTGCTGGGAGGAAATGAAATATTTGCTCTCTCTGGTCCAGTGCGGACTTTCCTGTTTTTGATGTTCAAAGGAGACTCCCAGGGGGCTGGGGCTGGTAGGACGATGGCTGGGCTGATAAATGGCCAGGCTATCTGCAAGGCTGTCTATTCCAGAAATGGGCCCATCTGAGTCCTCTCCTCCCTCCCTCGAAAGCCTTCCAAGGCTTCCCACTGCCTAAGGATAAAGTCCTACTCCTTCACCTGACATTCAAGGTCCCTCACAGCCTGTCCCCTCTGTCATCCCCCAAACCCTCTCACTGAGCTCATTCAGCTGATTGCCCTGCTCTTGCACATAACCGCCTGGCTCCACGATTCTATGCCCTGCGCTCACTGTCACTCCACCCTAGAGCACCCTGTTCTTGCTCAGGGCCACCTGGGAGAAGCCTGAGCTCACTCCCCTCCTTGGAGTTCCTTAGTCCTCAAGCCCCTGCCTCAGCCCAAGGCCACTCAGACATAGATTTGTCACCAGATTCATTCTGGTGGGCCCATGTCTGACTCACGCACAGGGGAGGGCACAGCACAATTTGGGAACTGCACTAACCACAGAGAGTAACAAATACGGGGGAAATGGCGGAAGGCTGGATTCAAGAAGCAAACAATGTGTTAAAAGCCCATTTCTTTCCCTTTCAAGCTGAGTGACATTGGGCGAGTCACTTCTCCTCTCTGACCCTCAGTTTCTTCGTCTGTAAAATGACTAAAATAGCTCCCGAGGCACAAATGCAATAGCGTGAGGCATCTTCCACTTTCCCCGGTGCAGGGACTCAGAAAAATCACACTATGCATCCGCGTTTCCATATTTCCCAGGTACCTACTGTGCTGGGCAAAACCTCCCAGAATACCACTTCCTTTCCAGGAACACAGCAAGTTTGTTCCTGCCTCAGGACCTCTGCGCTTCTTATTGCCTCTACTTGGAACATGCTTCCCCTCCTCTATCCGTGGTTCGCTCTCTCTTTATCATTCTGATCTCAGCTCCTTTGTCAACTCCTTGACCACTTAACCCAAAGCAGCCCCCTGTGGCCCCAATCCTTCCTTATCCTACTACCCTGTTTATTTTCTTTCATAGCTCTTATAAGCAATGATCCCATTTAATCATCTGTTGCCTTCTGTCAACGACCTTAACCACTTGTTGACCGGCTCCCCCCAGGATAAGGCAGCGTCCATGCGGGCAGGGACAGAGTATTGTCACCACTATTTCTGCTTGCCCGGAACGGTGCTGGACATGACTCAATGAGTAGGTGTTGACTGAGCCCGTGACCCTCAGAGCTGGGAAGGAAGCCAAGCCCTGGGCAGCACATACGGCCTGTGAGGACCCCCTCTCTTTCAGCCCCTCACTGGCCCTCCCTTTCCATGTCTGTCCCTACAGACTGGGCAGTCGTCCCCAGCTCTGCCCTTGGCTGAGTCATCTCTCCGGAGTCCCCAGGCCTGGCTCAGGGCCTGGCATGGAGGAGGAGTTGGGTAAATGTTTGTGGTGTTAAATTGGCCCTGTCTCAAGCTCTTCACCACCTCCACATCTGAGGAGCCCCAGGGAAGGGGCTGCAAGGAGAGATGAAAGAAGGTGAGAAGCAGGTTTCAAAGTTGGCCCTTTCCTGCAGATAAAAGCAGGAGGGAAGGGAAGGGAAAGGAGGGAGGAGGGAGACTGAGAGGGGTGTGGAGAGCGACATTTGAGAGGAGGGGTGCAGGCAGACAGGAGCCCTGACCTGGGAGGCAAGGAGTTGGCTCCTACTCCTGGTTCATTCCCTGTGAAAGCCGGGGGAAGCCTCCTCCCCTCGCTGAATCTCCGTCTCCTGACAAACATGGGTGATAATGGCCCCCCTGGAGAAGTCTGGGGCAGGCCAGAGGTTGAGGGGGAGGCTGAAAGACTATACAGACAGCCCTGGGGAAGGGCGGTGGGGGAGTACAGAGGCAGGGTGGTGTGGGCAGTGAGAAGGGTGGAGGCGCCCAGACATCTGGACCTCTGGAAGAGCCTGAGCCCCTCAGCCTGCCCTTGAGGACCGGCAGACTTCGCTTTTGCTGCCTCATCTCCTTAGTCCACGGCAGCTATCACAGTCTGCTCTTCTCCACGTCTACCCCTCCTCTGCCTCCATACGTCTGCACAAACTGTTCCTCTGCCCGGAATGCCCTTCCCCTCGTATTTACACCTGACCAGACCCAGGTACCCAGCTCAGTTTAATTCCTGTCTCTTCTAGGAAGTCTTTCCAGACCCCTGAGGTTATCTCCCAGTCTGGGAGCCCAACGCAGAATGGCATCTTTGTGTCGTTATCTGGGGCTGCCACACAAGGTTGCACAGGCTGTGCACTGCACAAGTTCAAGAGAGCCATTCACACGGATGACGATGAGAATGTTACCCACTGGGACTGTGTACTGCAGAGATGCTCACACTAACTTCCCTTCCCACTCCCTCCAGTGCTCGGCACGGAGCTGGGCACATAGTTGGCTCAGAGATCACTCACTGACCACGTACAGGGGTTGGAGGGCGGGAGCGGGGCCTCCAGAAACTCTTTCCCATCTGTCCAATGATAGCCATTCCTCCCACCCCGGCCCTCCTCCTCTGGATCAGTTTGTCCTACAACCCTTTGTCCTTTCTCTTCTATCTGACCTTCTTCCAACCAGGGCCACAATCAGGGGCTCCCCAACCTCCACAGCCCCTAAATCCTTCCAGGGACACTAACAGTGCTACCACACCCCTCCCCTCTGCTCTGCCTCTCGCTCTCCCTGTGTCTGGTTCTACTTCTCTCTCTTTCTGACTTTCTCTCCAAGCCTCCTCTCTGTTTCTACATTGCCAGGTAGGTCCCTTTGTCTCTCGTAGTTACTCTTATTCTCTTTCCACCAGCTCGCCTCTTTCTCTGATCGGTGCCTCTCATTGGTGGTCTCTCCACATCTCCGTGAGTCTCTCTCTCTCTCTCTGTCTCTTTCCCCAATTGTTGTTTTTACATTTCATTCACTCATCACGCAGTCAGTGAGTGTCCACCACGTGGTGGGCATTGGGCCAGGCCCTCAGGGGATAGTGGTGAACACATAGACATAAATCCTTACCCTCGCGGAGCTTATCTTTTCGTGGGAGAGGCAGTGATCAGAAAAGAGGCAGTATGTTCGGTCGTGATGAAGGCTAATGAGGACCCAGGATAAGGAGGAAGAGGATACCGAGAGGTGGGGTGGGGTGGACATTTTAGAAAGAGTGGTCAGGGGCGGCCTCACTGAGAAGGTGACTCATGTGCAAAGACCCGGAGGAAGAGAGAGGACTAATTGTGGCCATAGTAAGGGGAGAACATTCTAGGCAGAAGGATCAGCAGTTGTAAAGGCCCTGAGGTAGAGGTGAGCTTGGTTCATTTGTGGAGCTGCGAGGAGGTCAGCATGACTGAGCAGAGTGAACCAGGGGGAGGAGGGTAGTGGGGGGTGAGGTGTGAGAGGTTTCAATGAGGACACTGCCACCCAGGGTCTCGGGATCATTGTGAGGGCTTGTTCTTTTATTCTGAGCCAGAGAGGTGCCTTTGGAGCAGACGAGAGCCGGGCTCTGGTTTACATTTGGGAATGATCAGTCTGGCTCCTATGCCCATTCTCCGTTAAAGGGGGACAAAGACAGAAGCAGGGAGACCAGAGAGCGGGAAGCTGCAGTAATCCAGGCAAGAGAAAGCGGTGGCCTGGCCCAGGGGGTGGCAGTGGAAGGGTGAGAAGGGGTCAGATTCTGGATACATTGTTAAAGTGGAGATGACAGGATTTGCTGAAGGCTTGGAGGGGGGTGAGAGAAAGACAGGAGTCAGGATATCTCCCACAAGTTTGACAAAACAACTGGAAGGATGGAGTGGTGGTGTTGTTTTGGTGGTTTGACCAGGAGCTAATGTCTGAACGTGATGAGTTTGAGGTGTCTAGTGGCGATCCAGGGAAGCTGCTGAGAACCAGAGGGGGGCAAGACTGTGGAATGGGGGTCAGAGGCATATGGGTGGACTAGCTGAGAGCCCCGAAAGCGCCACGTGGACAGAGAGAGGAGGACCCAGGCTGAGCTTGGCTCCCTCTGCTGTGTCAGTCACACTTGGTTCTCCCTCCTTGACCTGAGGCCCTGGTCTCTCCGTGACTGTTCTCACAGCTGGTTCCTTTGTCTCAAAACCCCAGCTGTGTCCTGTGACCATGTCTCTACCCCCTCCCCCATCCTGTCTTCTCCTTTCCTCTCCGCCAGACCTCCCTCCCCCTCTCCCTGCAGTCTGTGCGCAGAACCGTGGCGGGATAGCAGGCAGCAGGCGTCGGCCCCGGGCGGGGGTCTCACCGGACGGGCCGGTTGGCGGCGTCGGGGTCCCGCGCAGTCACCACGCCGACCAGGGAGCCCACCTGCGCGTCCTCCTGCACCTCCAGGAGGCCAGAGGGCGGCCGGAACTCGGGGGGCTCATCCACGTCGGTCACGGCCACGCGCACGATCGCCTGGTCGCGGAACGTGCCCAGGTCAGCGAAGCGGGGGTCCAGAAACTTGTTGAGGGCCTCCAGGACCACGGTGTGCACCGGCTGGGACTCGAAGTCTAGGCTCTGGGGAGGGAGCAGAGGTCTGGTGAGCGGGAGGGGGTCTGCTGGGATACTGCCAGACCCCAAGTCAGGGAGGGAGGTGAGCTCAGACTGGGCGGGGCTCGCCCAAGGTCGCAGACTCCGCAGGGGCACCGGGAAGAGACTCAGACCAGCCCTCTCTGGTTACAGGTGGAGACAATGAGGTCCTTAGGGGGACAGTCTTGCCTAGGGACATAGAGCCTCTCAGGGCTAACCGATACTGACATCCTGCCTTTCACCACCCAGCACAGTATGTTGGGGCATTTCATTAATTTATTAATTTACAAAGCGCTTACTATGTGCCAGTGCTTTAAATACATGAACTTACCTAATTTTCAACACCCCCAAGAGGCTTGTAGTATTATCTCATTTTACACACAAGGAAATGGAGGTCCAGAAGGCTCTGTGGCTTGCCCAAGGTCACTTAGCAGGCAGTCACTGGCAGAGGCAGGATTCAAACCCAGACAGTGTGGCTCCCAAGTCCTGGCCCTTAATCCCACGAGAGGAAAGGGCACTGGCTCTGCTGTTGACCAGCTGTGCGTCCTCGGGCAATCTATTTAGCCTCTCTGGGCCTCCGTTGGGAGGATTAAATGCAACGTAAGCAGCAGCAGCTAATGCCAGTTCAGTCTGATAAGCCAGGCTGCCTTAGAGCTTTCCTGGAGATCTGGCTAAACCCACGCTGAGCCTTGCTTCTCGTCAGGGAGTGTTAATGGGTGACCTTCTGATGAATGAGCTCCACGGCTGCATGTTGGCTATGGCTTTCTTAAGACAATGCTTTAGAGCAGGGGTGTCCAAACTGTGGCCCGCGGGCCAACTGCGCCCGCGATCCATTGTTAATTGGCCCGCAGCAAATTCCAAAAATATATTTAGTTTACTTAAATAAACCAGGTGAGGCGATACGTACTTCACCTCGAGTGAGTGGCCCGGCTGTTTGTGTATTTTACCGCATACGGCCCTTGGTGAAAAATGTTGAAAAAAGTTTGGACATCCCTGCTTTAGAGCAAAGAGGAATTGCAATGGTGGGGTTGCAGGCCCTTCAGTTGTGTGGAAGGGAGGCTATCTGAAGGAAAGGGTGATCTTCCTAGAGACCTGCCCTGTGAGAGGAAGGGACCCTCCCTTTCTCTCAGAACCTCCCACCCCCACCTTCTCCAGCAGTTAAAAAGGGCCACCTCCTTTCTTGGTCCTGTTGCCTGGGAAATCAGGATGCAGGGAGGCAGGCTGTGGCCTGGCCTGGGAGTGAGCGATGGGTTCTGGAGCCAGGTCATCAATCAGGCGGGGCTCTACTCCCTGAGCCAGTGCTGATTCCACAGAGACACCTCAGGCGCCAGTGCTGGAGCCAGCAGGAGGGCTCCCCACCCCAGCAGGAGAGGGAGGAGGGGGTAGCACTGGGGGTGAGAGCAAGTGCTGTGCTGGTGTCCCAAAGTTGGGCATGGAGCCAGATTCTGCCGCTCTGTGATGTTGCTCCCCTCTGGGCCTCCAATTCCCCATCTGTGAAATGGGCTCATCTTACAGTGAGGACAAATGGAGATCAGAAGATTGAAAACCACATAATGCTTATAAGGGTGGATTCTGGAGCCAGGCTGCCTGGGCCCACATCCCTACTCTGCTCTGCAAGATGCATGACCTTGGATGCAAATTACTGAACTTCTCAGGGCCTATGAAATAGGCAATAATAGTACCTCAGAGGGTTGTTGTGGGGATGGAATGAGTTAATACATGGAAAGCAGTTCAAGGGCACCTGGCACGTTGTAAACCCTATTATAACTGTCAGCTGTCATATTATTATCCTCTGGGGAGTAGTTGAAGAAAGTGGGAGTTTTCTCTCTTCATACCCTCAAGGCCAGGTAGAAAGTAGGTCCTAATGTGCTTATTGAGTGAAGGGTCGTAAGGGGCAGATGTTTCCGTGGGTCGCAGAAGGCAGAGCCCAGGCTGATGGAAGCAGATTTAGGTTTAGCTGACTGGAGGAGGAAGAGCTGGGCAATGGCAGGGAGTGAGCATCCCATCCCTGGAGGTGTCCAAAGACCTACAACCATCTGAGGGCCAGTGCGAGGGATTTAGGCCTCCCGTGGGAGAGCAGGAGTGGAGTGGGCAGTCTCAAAGACCTGCACAGTCCTGAGTTGCCAAGCCCGTGACCAAGTCTTGGAAGGTGGATTTTTGCTTCTTTATTTGACCGCCATCCCCTCCCCCAGAGGGATCACTGAGTTTGCACTTTTGGCTTCTGGTTCCTGGGCAAGCCAGTGGGTGAGGAAGACCATTAAACTCAGGGAGGAGAGAGCTTAGAGTCATCAGACCTGGGTTCAAATCCCAACTCTACCCTTTACAGGTGTGACTTTGGGCATCGCCCTTTACCTCTCTGAGCCTGTTTTCTCACTTGGAAAAATGGGCATAAAGACGTCTCCTTCAGGTTAAAACAAAATGATGTGGGGTGAAGGCCCTGGTGTGGACGTGAAGTAGCACGCTGCAGTGATGGAAAGCACTGATTCAAATCTGGACTGAATCCGGGCTCTGACAACTAGCTGTGTAACCTTGGACAAGTCACTCAACCTCATGGGGCCTCATTTCTCACTTGTAAAAGGGAATGAAACCATCAGCATTTTCTCAGGTTGGTCCTGGGTTTCTAGAGAGAACTAATCTCTGGAGTGGAGAGGGGTGGGGTCTTGGGCTGCTCAGAGGCCTCCCTGACTCCATCCCCGGGGGCCTACCTCCCCCCATCCATCTGGGGGTAGCCGCACCTTCTGCACTACGATGATGGCCTCCTGAGTGTCGCTGTCCGTGGTGACCTTGAACACATGGCCACCACTGCCGCTCTCCTCCTTGAGGTGGTAAGTCATGTCCGTGTTCTCACCCACGTCTGAGTCCTCGGCCTTCACTCGTCCCACGGCCGTGCCAATGGGGGCTGACTCCTGAATGCTGAACTGGTACATCTCTGTAGGGGAGATGGCTGTGAGCAGGGATGGGGGCATCCCATACCCCAACTTCCACCAGTTCTAGGGGAGCGGGGTCCAGAAGGGCTCCAGGGAGGGCAGTACCTACAAAGGGCTCCCAGCTTGGCCAGGGTGGTGCTGGGACAGGTGTATCTTCTGCAGAAATGTGGGAGGCAGTGCAAAGAGGAAGGTCCCAACTCTGACCCTGATTGATTTGGGAAAGTGTCTGCAGTTCCTTGGGCCTCAGCTTCCCCATCTGCCCAGTGGGAAGGGCAGAGGAGCACAGGCGTCAAAGCTCTGTGGTCAGTCCTGGCTGTGTGATCCTGAGATTTGGTTCCTTCATCCGTAGAATGGGAATCATAACAGTGCCTTCCTAACACTGTATTGTTACCAGGATTAACCTATCACGTTGGTGCAAAAGTAACTGCGGTTTTTTTGCAATTATTTTTAACCTGTTAAATCGGGGTTACCTTTGCACCAACCTGTAAAATGCTTAGTACAGTGCCGAGCACAAGGCAGTTAGTCAACAAATGGATCAAATGGTATTAAAACGGTGGGGCTTCAGGCGGGTTTTTCTCTTGCGTCAATGTGAACGACACTGAGTCCTGCCTATCTGCATACTTATTGAGCAGCTGTGATGTCCCCCATGCAGTGCTAGGCACCGGGGTTACAGCGATAAGCAAAACAGATCAAAATTCCAGTCCCCACACTGCTTTCCTCTTAATGGAAAGACAAAGACATTAAACAATTACATCAGTGAGACATACAGTATGTCAAATGGTGATGCATACTTGGGAGAAAAATAAAGCACAAGAAGGGAATGGGGAGTGCTGACAAGGGTGTGTGTGGAGTTTTAAATAGGGTGATCAAGAAAGGCCGTGCTGAGAAGATGACATTTTTGCAAAAGACCGAGGGAGGTGAGGGAGTGAGCCAAGCAGCTATTTGGGAAAGAGAATTCCAGACAGAGGGAACAGCAGGTGCAAAGGCCCTGAGGTGGGTGTGATGCCTGGCGTGTTTGAAGAATGGCAAGATGACCATTGTGGCTAGAGGGGCGAAGCAGATGGAAAACCAGAAGGAATGAGGTCAGCGGGAACGCGAATAGCACCCTGCTCTCTCCTCTCAGCGCCAAGGTTGAGGGGAGGGTGATTTGCTAAACGATGGGCTCGTGCAGATGAAGCAGTGGCTGTGGAGGTGGGGATTATCTCTTGGGTTCCCCACACAGGTCTGGATACCCCCGTATGTGGACTTTCTCACACAGTAGCTGGGCGGCCTCTTTCTAAAACACAAGCTGATCATGCCACTTCCCTGCTTTCATCCTTTCCGTAGTTCCCCACTGCCTTTCTGATGGCGTTTTACGAGCCCCTTGGCGGGGCCCTCTAAGATGCTGGCTGCCTGGCCCCTGCTGACTCCCAAAGCCTCATCACCCCATTTCCCCACCCCAACTCTGGCTTCAGCCAGGCTGACGTTCTTGTAATTCCTTCGGTGTGACTTGCTGGGTCTCACCTCCAGGCATCCCCTCTCTTTATTCGCCTCTCTGCCTTGGCCTCCCCAATTACCATACCTCTTTTAGTCTCACAGAAAGTCACCTCCTCCAGGGAACCTTCTCAGACCTCCAGGCTCTGCGCCTGTGTGCCCAGGGCCCCCACCGTATCCCATGGTAAGAATTATTGCGTTTCCCTGTCACGTTCTGTTTATTCTCTCTCTCTCTTCTCTCCCTCTCCCCGCTCCTCTCTGTCTCTTGGGTATGAGTTTCTGGGACCACGTCTCTTACTCATCAGGCATTCTCAGTGCCTGGCAGAACACCAGACTGGCACATAAAAGAAATGTGTGAGTGATTAGTGAGTGAATGAATGAAAAGCAGCACGAGGGACCGGTGTACACGCAGCAGATGAACACAAATGAAAGAGTCTGACAATACCAAGTGTTGGCGAGGATGTGGTACAACGGACACATGCATGGCTTCATGGTGGAAGACAGTTTGGCTTTATTTGGTAAAGTTGAAGATGAGTATGTCCCATGAGCCAGCTATTCTGCTCCGCTGTATAAGCACGAGAGAAATGTGTACAGAAAGGCACGAGGAGACGGGCGACAACACCCCAAGCAGTGTCCTCCATAATAGCCTCCCACTGGAAACATTCCAAATGTCCATCGACAGTAGATGAGATAAACAGTGGACCACTATACAGCACTGAAAATGAATGAATTATAGCTACAAACAACAACATACGAGTTCACAAACATCATTTTGAGAGAAAAAAGCAAGACACAAATATTTTGTATTATATGATTCCATTTAGATAAAGTGAAAACCAGGGGAAATGGAACTCTCAGGTTAGGTTATACACACACAGCTGAATGGAACCTAAGGAAAAGCGCGGAGGTAATGATGACAACAGATTTTGGTTAATTCTGGAGGAAGGGTCGGGGAGAAGTGATGATCGGGAAAGCGCCTGTGGGGTTTTCTGGGGTCCTGATTGGTGGTTACAGGAGTTCGATTTACATTGATACTGCTATTTTACACCCTTCTATTTGCGGGCTATATTTCACAATAAGAAAATGTTGAAAATAAATATGGAATGAAGAATGAATAAATAAGAGTCTTCCTGGGGTCCGGGCACCTTTTCTCTTCTTTGTCCCATCCCTTCCAGCTCAGAGCTGGCACAATTGGGTGGCCCCCACCCCTCTACCTGGTGCTTTCAAGCTTCCCCATAGTGGGTGGGGTTGGGCTGCGGGAGCAAGTTGTGGGCTGGCTTCTGTGCCAGGTTCCTCATGATGGGTAGTGGCTGGCGGGCTCTGCCTACCCCGCCTCCGTGTCTGGGTTGAGGCTAGGCTGTGATGCCGCTGCGTTCTCAGCTAAGGGATTAGATTCCCTTATCTCGTGGGGGTCAGTCCCCTGTGGCGGGGCCTAATGTGAGAGCAGCAGACCTTGAGTAATGACTTGCCTGATAGGAACCAGCCCAGCTCCCCGAAGCATTTAGTCTCTGCCAGCCTTGGCGGCTTCCTAGGCGCAGCTCGCGGCCTGGGTCTGGGACAGAGGGGCTGTCTGGGCTGATGAAGAGGTGGGGAACTGGGCCAGAGAGCCCCCAGCCCCTGCTGTGCCAGGAGAGGCAGAGAGTGGAAAGACCTCATAATTCAGAAGCACCGTATCCTGCCCTCAAGGTTCAGAGGAGGAGGGAAATACCTGTCACTCCAAACCTCAGCTCCCCCAGGCATAATTATGGTGTCCCTCGGCCTGGGTGTGGCTGCAGCCTCTGTCCATCCCCCCCTCCATCCCCCAGCTGCACGCTAGGGTCAGTGGCAGATCATATGCAGTACGCAGGATGGGGTGTGTACAAGGGCCATGAGAGGTTCAGGTGGGTGGACAGGTAGGGGCTCACTGTTGGCAGGAAGCAAGGTGAGGGGTGGGAAGGTAATGATATTCCTTGGGTGTATGGAAAATCTGACAACTATAGGGTCCTGCTCTGCAAGACGCATAATTAGAGCAGGGCTGGGGTGAGTGGCTGACTTGGGTGGGTAGACAGACAGACAGATGGGAGCCCCTCTTTTTGTGGGAAGCCAGAAGTGAACTTGGGGTCAGTGGATGGCTTGGAGGATGAACAGACACCTGCAGAGCCCCCCCCCCATGAAAGCCCAATAGGAGGGGTGCTGGGGTTCAGTGGGTGGCTCTGGTGGGCTAACAGACACAGATGTGGTCTCCTCCCTCTGGGAAGACCTCACTCACTCTGTGGGAAACGGGGAGGGTTGTCATTGACATCAGTGACCACGATGGTGACGGTCGTGGAGCCTGAGAGGCCGCCCAGCTGGCCCGCCATGTCTGTGGCCTGGATCACCACCTCGTAGCGCTCCTGGCTCTCGCGGTCGAGGTCAGGCACAGCTGTCCGGATCACGCCTGTGGGTGAGGGAGGGTAAGGCCCAGGATGCCCGCACCAGCCGCACTGCTGGCTGATACGAAGACCCCTGCACGGGTAGAGGACGGCTCATTCAAGTTCAGGGGGTGGGGTCGGTGGAAGCACAGAAAACATGGTCGTGGCCACAGCACAGGTGCAAGGGTCAGCAGCCATCACACGCAGTATGAGGCCATCACACGCAGTATAAGGTCCACGCAGTATGGAGTCACGCTCACCTCTACACACAGGTAGGTATGTCTCACATACGTATGGACTGCACACAGACGTGCACGTACGCGATCACACAGGCCCGTGCTCACTAACACACACTCATTCTCACTCACATCCCTCCACGATTACGTCATCCCCTGGCCCTTGGAGCCCCAGCCTCTGGCCCCCAGCTTGGCAGCAGATTCTCTGTCCAGGCCTGAGCTAATGGCTGAACAGACAATCCTTCAAGCTGTTAATGGACGTGGGGGTGGAGGAACGGCAGGATGGGGTGACTGCAAGATGAATTCTGCTGAGGCGAAGGCTGTATTTCTTGTCTCCCTGCCAGTGGGAGACCAGGGTGGAGGTGGGAGACCAGGGTGGAGAGGGGAGTTGATGAGGCATTCAGAGCCCCCCCAGGACCCACTCCAGCCTGCCGAGCGCCAGGTGGTGACAGGTGGTGCCCAAGGCCTGAGTGCCATGTGGAGTCATGCACCAGCAGCCCCACGATGTGCCCCATAAAACCCAATCCCTGTGTCCTGATGTCCCCAAGCAGCCTTCAGACTCCAATAAAGGCAATGGAATGGGAGAAAAGGCTGCAGCGTGTGTGTGTGTGTGTGTGTGTGTGTGTGTAGCTAGGGGAGCTGGGGGGGCACCTAGGGGGTGGCCTCGCTTTGGTGAGACCACGTGGAGAAATGGCATGTTTACTCTGTCTAATCAAGATTCACACAGACCCTCTATCAGTGGCCTTTGAGACTCCTCAGTAGGCCCCTTCCTGACCCCTACTTTGCCAGAACTGGTCTCCCCAAGAAGAGGGGAGTCTTGGAAGCCTTGGAAGCAGATGAGCTTTGGATCAACGCTAGATCTGCTGTTTTTTTGGCCAGGTGACTTGAGCAAATCTCTTCACCTCTCTGAACCTCAGTTTCCTCATCTGTAAAATGGGACAACCACAAAACCTCACTACAAGAACAGGATTTCTCAACCTCAGCACTATGGACGTTTTGGCAGGACAATGCTACCCACTAGATGTCAGTATCAGCACCTTCCCCACCAACCCCAGTTCCAAAAATGTCTTTAGACATTGCCAAATGGACTTGGTGGCAAAATCAGTTCAGAACCACTGGTATACAATTTCATCTCCTAGAACTACATGTGACAGTAACGACAGTCACTAACATTGATGAGCATTAACTGTGGGCCTGGCACTATTCTAAGCACCTGAAGTGAACTGCCTCATTTAATCCTCTCAACACCCTGTGAGGAAGGTGCTGTGATTATCCCTATTTTACAGATGGGGACATGAAGGTACAGAGAGGCTAAGTACTTGCCTAAGGTCACACATATAGAAAGGATACAACCGGATTCAAGCAGCCACTCTGGGGCCAGAGTCCATGCTTTCAACTGCCCTGCCCAGCCTGCCTTGTATCTCCTGCCTCACCCATCACCAGGGACAAGGGCCTTTGACAGAGGGATGTCACTTATGTGGTCCTGTCTCAGCTTCTGGAATATCCTCCTTGCTCTACTCAGTCCTTACCAAGCCATTTTTTCAATCATGCAGCAGGCTGCCCCTCACATGCTGCACCTCAACACTGGTTTTGTGAGGGGGGCGCCCTTCTGGGGATGGGGCAGGGCCCAGGGTCTGTTAGCCAAGTCTTTGTAGCTGGTCTGTTAGCTGTTGCGGCCCTGCCTACCAGGGGCTGTACTGGGAAGATGGCCTGTTGTACCCTCTGCCCCTTGGAAGGAGGAAAAGAGGAGAAGGGGAAGAAAGAGGAGAGGATAAAGGATGAAGGAAACAGAGAGGGAAGAAGAGAGAAGAAAAGGGACCTGGGGAAAGAGACAGACCAAAACCTAGTGAGAGCTGGGGAGAAAGAGACATGAGGAGAGAGACATGCATATGGGGACAGAGGTAGAGCAAGAAGGAGAGGTGAGGGAGATGGAGGCGGAGACCTATAGAGAGAGAAAAAGAGAGAAGGAAAGAGGGGAGCAGTAAAGCCGGAGAGAAACACACGTACACACCCAGAAGGGGACAGTAAGAGAGAGATCAGTGGAGAGAGATGGAGACCAAGAGAGAGATAAACAAACTAAACATTCCCACAGACAGTAGAGAGGCAGAGGGACAGGAAGGGGTGAAGACATGTGGGGGCAGGGAGGAAAGGAGAGGGAAGACAGACAGGTTGACAGAGGCATGGCCACCAGGCCAGAGACTGGGAGGCCCTGAGTGAACGAGGCAGAAAGGCAGGGAGGGGGCCCGACTGCATGCTAAGCTTTGTGTGTGTCACTTTATGTGTAGGATCTCACTGAAAGTAGAGGTTGGTGATGGAATTTGGGGCCTATATGAACTTGTGTACCAAAAGCTCAGGACCCAAGCTCTGAGTGGGGTTTGGAGCAGGGGTCTGAGATGGGGGAGGAGCCACACCCATGTGCTGGCCTCCTTGCTGGCCCTGCCACTTTTAGCTCTAGAGGAACTGGGGACACTGAACTCTTCTCTCTGGGAAACGGGTCATGAAGCCCTGTAGAGTGTGTGATCAGATGCCATCTCTGGGTGACCAGGAGGCCTCTAGACCCTGCCCCAGGGTTACACTCAGTGACAGGTTGCTATGGTTACAGTTCCCAATGAATCATACCTCTGGGAATCCATGCCATGGATTGTCCCCTCCCATACTGACTCTGGCCTTGGCCATGCGACTTGCTTTGGCCAATGGGACATCAGCAAGTGTGACAAAAGCAGAGACCTGATAAGCCCTTGTGCACTGGAGCCTGTCCTCTTGGAACCCTGAGACCACCATGCTGTGTAGAAGCCCAGGATGAAAGGCCTGGCGGGAGAGGCCCAGTCATGCCAGCTGTCCTAGTTGATCTGCCAGCTGACTATTGCCATGTGAGTGACCCCAACAAACCAACAGAATTGTGACAAGTAATAAATCATTGCTGTTTTAAACCACCATGTTGGGGGCAGTGAGTTATACCATAACTGATAGAGAAATTGAGTTCTGGCTCATTCCTCTCCTGGGTGTACTCATAAAGCTGCATTTAACTAGAGGGTCAGATGGCTGGAAGGTGGCCTCTTGTACATGCCTGGCAGTTCACCCTGTCTGAACCTTCTCTCGTCCTCCAGCAGGTTGGGCTGGCTTCCTCATACGGCGGTCTCAGGACCATGTTCCAGGAGACAGAGGGAAAGCGTCAAGGTCTCTTAAGACCTAAGTTGGGAATTTAGAGAACATCACTTCTGCTACATTCTGTTGGCCAAAGCAGTCACAAGCCTGACCCAAATTCACGGGGTGGGAGGAATGGCAAAGTCACTTCACTACGAGGACTGTTTAGGGATGGCAGGAGCTGACAGCATAGCTTGCTACTTACTACATTCCAGTCCCCACTCTGCCTTCCAATGCTGGAAGAGGCATCCTCAGGCTGGTGCATCCCGGGGGGCGTGGGGTAAGATTCCCGAATCAGCTCGTGGAGTTGTCCTTGAAACCTTCTCGCTCTGCACATTCATTCATTTATTAAACCCTTACTGAAGGCCTACTATGTGCAGGAGCTACAGAGTCAGATGTAAGGCAGTGCAAAAAAGAGGGACTTTGGAGTCAGACAGATATGGTGCAAGACGTCTTTCCACCTTTCACCTGATATCTGACCTTGGGCAGATTCTTGAGCTTCTCTGAGCTTCAGTTTCCTATTTTATACAATGGGGATACTTAGTTGATAGGGCTGATGGGAGGATGAAATGAGATGAGGGTTCCAGAGGGTTCCAGCAACAGGGCTCACATTTTGGAGATGCCTCGCTGATCCCCGTCCTCAACTCCTGGGTTGCGTACCCCATAAATAAGTTCCACGAGGGCAGAGATCCACTGGGCTTGTTCATCATCTTATCTATAGGGTCTGGCACATAGTAGGTATTCAATCAACATTTTGACTGCCTGACCTTCTCCCACGGACTCTCTGTCCTATGTTGCACAGCCTGTAGTTGTCTGTTTGTTTCTGGCTTCTCCATTGGTTTCCCCCATGTGCACAAGAGGGATAAGAATACCCATCTCACGTGGAGTTCATTCATTCAGCAACTCTTTATTGAGTGCCTACTATGTGCCGGGCTCTGCCCATGAGGGCAGAAACCAGGTCTAGTTCAACATCCTGACCTGGGATCTGGCACTTAGAAGGTGCTCAACAAAGGTTAGTTTCATCCCCTCCCAGGAAAACGGACATCTCTGGCCCAGCTGAGAATGTCAGCGGATACTTGACGTCTCTGAGCGAGTCTTTCTATTCTTGTCGGGGTGGTGGTGGGCAGGGCTGGTAATTAGAACCTGGCCATGGCTCCCTGTGGCCTTGTTCTCACCCATCACCCCCAGTTCCAGCTGTGGTCCTTGCCACCCCACTGTCCCCTCCAAATGCTGCAGAAGGGGTCCTGGAGCCCGAGTGATACCTCATTAGCCTACAAATGCCATTCCTGTCACTTGCTGGCAGGGGGGCTTGCTGGCAGGCCTGGCCTTTAAAACGTACACATGAATTCCTCCTCTGGCACTGGGCACCCCGCCTCCTCCCTTCCCTCACACCTTCCTCTCAGGCCCCGTTCCGGCTCTGCTCCCTGCTATCTGCACAGCAAGAACAGACTGTACCTCGCAGCAGCTGCTAAATATAGACCCGCATCAGTGGAATATTCCTGGCTGGGGAAATGGAGCTGGGGCTGGGAAAGGCACTGGGGCGGCTCTTGTAGTGGGGCTGAAGGCAAAGGGAGGAAAAATATGGCCCTGCCGGGGAAATGTGAACAAAGAACCTTTTCAGGCCGAGAAAGTTGAGGGACCCTAGAACAAGGACCCCACTAATACCTTCACCTATCTTGGCTGGGGCCCACTTTCTGGCTTCTTGGGAACTAACTGTTCCTGCCCTCCTAGGCTCCATGGCCCCCCACTTTCCCCTTCCTCCTGACCCTCTGCAATGGGGGAGGCCCTTCCTTACAACCTGGGGGTCCTCCTCCCTTTCTTGGAGTCTGATCCTTCATCTGCCCACTCCTGCCACCTCCCAGACTCCGTCTCGGCCCTTTCCTTATTTCTCTGTTTTGTCTCTTCCTCCCCCATCTCCTGCCCCCCAAAAGCTGATCAACTCTAAGGGCCCCACCTCCTGAGGCTTCTTCACCATCATCATCTTCATCCTCTTGGTTTCCATTTACGTACCAAGTATTGCGCTGAGCACTTCACGCACTCACTGTTCCCTTGGCCTGCAAGCTCTCTCCTAGATACGGAGTGGCTTCCACCCTCACTTCACTCAGTTCTCTGCCCCAAGGTCCCCTCCCCAGGAAGGCCTGTCCTGAGTTCATCATCTAAGTCTGCTCTCCTACCCTGTTTTATGTTCCTTCCTAGAACTCATTGCCACTTGACATTGTATGCTCGCATGCTTATTTCCTGTATTCTCAAGGGCAGGCTCTTGGATTTGCCTACTGCTGCATCCCGAGGGCCTAGAGCAGAGCCCGGCACATAGTAGGCACTCAATAAAGAGTTGCTGAATGAATGAACTCCTCCATGTGAGATGGGTATTCTTATCCCTCTTGTGCACGTGGGGGAAACCAAAACTTACAGAGCCCCAACCATTCTTGGAGCTCCACGCCCATATTTCAGATGGCTCTCTACATGTGTCTTTCCTTCTCTTCCTCTCATCTTAAAGCCAATATGGTTAAAACTGGATTAATTAGCTATGCACCAGATCGCAGGGCACATTCACTAATTCCTTGGCTCCTAGATAGTTTTCTTAATCCACATTCCTTCTGTTTCTGTAGATGGTATCTTTCCCCTCCAAGCCCTAAAGTTAGGAATCCCCAGGTGCCTCCCGCAATCTAGTCCTTTACATTCATCCAGGCTCCCAAGGTTTGTCCTCCTCAGGATCTCACTGTCAGCCCTCATACTTCCTCCTTAGCACCTCAACTAACCCACACAATCAATCCTACATCATCTCTGGCCCCCTAACTAGATGAGGCAGGTTAAGGAGTCTGGTTGGGTGCTGAGAAGGGCACAGGCTTCGGTGTTTGTCCTTTGGGGCTCTCTGCTGGGTACCTACCCCGGGTTCCTGGGTCTCCCTGAATTCAGTTCCTGCCTCCAAGCCATGCTATACAGCAGCAGCCCGAGGGATCTTGTTAAAATGAAAACCTGAGCATGTCACTTCCCTGCTTCAAAGTCATCAATGAACCCACAGTGTCAGTGAGGAGGAGGGTGAGGCGGGCTCCCTCTATGTGGCTCTCGGGAGTGCTGTCTGGTACATTTTGGCATTATCTATCCAGATTCCAAATAAATGCACGTGCTCTTTGACCTAGCTTTCCACTTCCCGAAAATTATCCTGCAGATATACTCACACGCGCACAAAATGATATATGTACGAGGTTATTCACTGTAGCATTGTTCGTTGTAGCAAAAGATTGGAAAGACCATAAGTGTCCATCAATAGGGGACTGGTGAAACAAATGTTTGTGTATCCACAACATCTGTTAAATAAAAGAATGAGAAAGCTCTTTATGTACTGATATGGAATAATCTTCAGATGTATTGGTAAGCAAAAAAGGCAAGCAGGGTATACAGTGTTTTATAGCTACCATTTGGGTAAAAAAAAAAAGTGAAACAAATTCATGTACCTATTTTCTTGTACATGTATAGAATAGCTCTGGAAAGATACACAAGAAAATTACATTGGTTGCCTTGGAGACACAGACTGGTGACTGGGGGACTGCAAGGGGTAAAGACTTCCACTAAACACCCATTTGGACTTTTTGAATTTTGAACCTTGAAATATATTTTCGATTTAAAAATAACTTAGTAGTTTTCAAGTGAATGAATCCAAGATCTTGTAAGATATATACACCAAGTGACTACCTTTGGGGCTGTAATTACTGGGGAGAGGGTAGGAAGCACTTTAAAATATAATATTTTATATATATATATATTTATATCTATATATCTTTAATGTTTGAATGTTCTCTAAAATGTCTTAGTTTTGCAAGGAGAAAAAAATGATGAAGATGTTACGTGCAAGAAAATATAATGATAACTGTGCTCGTAGACTGGACTCCTCAACCCCCGTCTTCCAAACCAAACAAAACAAACACCCCAAATGCAAATCCATCAAATACCCGCCTCCCCCTTTGCCCAGAGAATAAAACCCAAGCTCTGTGGCCTGGCTCACACACTCTGCACAATCAGGCACTCCCGCCAGCCTCTCCGCATTACCTCTCCACACCCCGGCTTCCCCTATCCTGAGGTGCTCACAATTCTCCTCATGCGTCAGGCTGTTCTCTTTCTCTCAATTCTGCCTGCACCATGCATGCCCTCTGCCTGGAATGCCCTTCTCTGAATCTCTGTCTGGCCAACACCTTATCCTTTGGAGACGCTGCTACAACCTCCAAGAACCTTGCATCTTAATTGTCCATGAAGATGCCTGGCCCCCTGCCCCCACCTGACTGTGAGCCCCATGATGGCATTTGTCCCCTTAACCCAGGGACAGTGAAAGCACCACAGTTGGAATTGGCAGCCATTCCCAGCTGTGCGACCTTGAGTGAGCCATGTCACTGTTCCGAGCCTCAGTCTCCTCCTTCTGTCCTTCCTGCCACTCTCACAAGGCCCCTCAGAGATGGAATCGGTTTCTAAATTAGGAGTGAAGGGGGCCATGGAGGGTGGGGGTGCTGCACCCTTGTTTAGTGGTGTTGGGGGAGGGCAAGTAAGCAAGGAAGCCATTCTTCCTTGATAGTCTGTGTCTTCCCGTCAGATCCTTACCAACTGCCCTTTGCACAGAACTTTCACAACTGCTGTAAAGGTGCCCTTCACCAACCGTCATCCCCTTCTCCCCAAATTACACTTATGACCGACCCTATAAGGGCTGCAGATCTGTCTGCCTCAGTTTAGCTCCAAGGACAAGGGGGCGCTACATTAAAATCTGTGAAGTCCTTTCAGGACGCCCTTAGTGATCGCCTCTTGCCTTTGTTTTTCTGCCAGTCTTTCAGGTGACCTGCCCGCTACCCCCCATTCTTTTCTGTTCCTCAGTTCTCTCTTGCCTGGCTGCCCCTCCCTCTCTGCGACCCTGGGGTCTCCTGAAGCTGGCAAGACGCTTTCGTGTCCTCTGTCCTACTCAGCGCTGTTTGGTTAGAAGGCAGAGAGCAGACCTCTGGCTGTGGTCCTCGGCTCGCCTACTCCGACCCCGCCTCGTGCATCACTCCTCTGGCTCCGCCCCGGCCCCGCCCCTTTGTCCCGTCCCCTCTCCTCACCGGTCTTGGGGTCCACGGTGAAGTGGTGCTCTCCATCCAGCACGCTGTACACCAGCCGGGCGCTGCTGCCGTACGTGGGGTCATCCGCATCCGAAGCCATCACCTGCATCACAGACGTGCCTGGGCCCGGGGGACCAAGCAATACAGGGGTCACCTGGGGCCTCTGAGCTGGTCCTCCCCACCGCTCCCCTCCCCCAAGGAAGCTGGGAGAGAAGACTCAGGCTGGAGGTCACTGTAGCCAGTCCCCTCACCGTCCCCATCCCCACACCGACTCTCTCAACCTGCTTCCTGATCTGGGGCAGTCCTGGTGGCTGCATGACCATGGAGTCAGAGCTGGATTCAAATGTCTCCTCCGTGGTTCCCGGCTGTAGGACTGGCGGCGGAAGGCAGCCTCTCTGCATCTCAGTTTCCTCCTCAGCAAAATGGGGAAAATCCTAGTCCTTGGTTCATGAGGGAATGCATTCTACCCTCCCAGGGCAAAAGGGACGCAAAGCCGCCTCTCTCTCAGTGGGTGGTGGCCATGGTCATTTTCACCGGTTTAAAGTCAGAGTTAGAGCTAGGAGTGGAAATCAGGCACCTGACTCCCCAGACAGGCGTCTTTCTACCCACCCCAGCCCCTCTGGGTTTCTCAAAGGAATTCTGCCTCCTTCCTCCCTACACCCCTCACCCCCTTACCTCCCTCAGCCCATCCTGCCATGGTGTGGACGAGGAGGGGAGCCCCAATTCATTGGGGCTCAGAGGCCAGTGTCTCGGTCCCTGAAGAAGAATGGCAGTGCCAGCTTTCCCTTTGGGAAGTACTTGGCTGTGGGCCCTGGTGCCCTCATTGCCCCTCCCCGCCCCCTGCCCATAGTCCCCGCCCACAGACACACACACACACTTCTCCTCATGCTCTGCACGTAGGCTGCTGGGGAGAGTATAAATTGGATAAAAGTCCATCAAACAGCAGCAATTAAGTTATTGATTTTCGACGCTGCCTCATTAAACTGGGAGCTTCTCTTGGCCTGTCCCAGAGATGGCTCTAATTTGACATCATGTTCAATTTGACGAAAGCAGGGCTTGGGACGTGAGGCTGGATAGGATGGGGGTGAAGGTTAGGGTGGGGGAGGGGTTGAACGGGGCGGGGCAGGAAAGCCGTCTGGTCCATCTGAACCTTCTTAGAAAGAAGGGGTGAGGTGAAAGACCCCAGAGGGAGTCTTGAGCCTTAGAATAGAACCCAAGGGGGATAAGACTCAGACCTCACTTTAAGGAGTTGCTCTCTTTTGAGAGCCCTGCGTGTGAGGAGATAGGGCTCAGGCCTGCCGAGGTTCTGGGAGGGGCGCTCCCAGGGCTGGGTTGCGCTCTCTGGGCCAGCAGGGCAACGTACTGGGAGGGGGAGGCCAGTTCCCCGCCTAGCTAATGAGTGAGGCTCTGGAAGTGCTACTGCAGCAATTCTAAGCCCAGCCTGCCGCCCGCCTCTCCCGCCTCCAGCCTGGGGCCCTCGATCATTTCAGACAGACACATGTATTTATTTTTCACTCTTTTGCATTTCTCATTTCCCTCTCATGTCCCGCCTCCCCTCCCAAGCCTCCTAAACCGGCCCTGCAATGCGCCTCTCTCTTTGGTGGCTCCAGCTCCATGTCAATCATGTGAGTTGCCAGGAGAAGCTGGGGAAGAGATTCGGGCAAGCCTCTTGATGCTTGGTGCCAAGGGGTCTCTCATCAGGGCCTAGGGCATGATCCCAGGTGCCTTCACCCATTTTATAGAGAGAGGAGAAAGGAATCAACTACTGAATACCTATTACATGCCTGGCTTCACCGCCACTTCAATTCATCATTTGTGATCCTCATAGCATCTCGGAGAGACAGAATGGGCCCCTCCAAATTACA
Source organism: Rhinolophus ferrumequinum (assembly GCF_004115265.2). NCBI lineage: Eukaryota > Metazoa > Chordata > Mammalia > Chiroptera > Rhinolophidae > Rhinolophus > Rhinolophus ferrumequinum. Next base: position 11,986,112 of record NC_046306.1, on the reverse strand, counting down.
CGTGAGGAAACAGGTACAACAGCAGAAAAGACGACCGGCAGCAGAGAGTCGAGGAAGTGGTGGGGTTTGAACCCAGGACTCTCTGAGGCCAAAGTCCTGGGCGTCAGAGTCAGCACAGGCACAGTGTGTGTCCGGGCACGGTGACCCGATGTACTGGATCACACTCAGTGATGACTCTGCCCCTTATTAGCAGTGTGACCTCCGGCATGTCACAGAATCCTTTGTCCCTCAATTTTCTCATTTGTGAAATGAGGGTGATGGTACTACCAAACTCGTGGGATCGGTTTGAGAATTCAAATAGATTTCCATTTTCCAGCACCGAGGCTAGTGGCTGGCCCATGCTAAGAAGTCAATAAATGCAGGTTGTTGTTTTCGAATCAGGAGGCACTGCATGCCAGCATACAATGGCACAATCGTGCCTCCCTAACAGACATCCTGAAATGGGAGAAGATACATAACGCATCAGGCTCATGGTGGGTGCTCAATAAACAGTGGCTGTTGTAACTGCTATGAAAGAGGGTCTCTCTGACACTTCCTTCTGCACGTTCCCTCCATCCTCTGGGCAAGGTACAATGCCAGGCTGAGCGACTCCCCAGGGACATGGCTGAGCTCTCTCTCTCTCCCTGGCTGCCTCCCAGGGACTCCCGCGGGGATGATGGAATCATTCCCCCAATCTGGGATTCTTTATTGCAGCCATTACAGCTAATGTCTACATGTGGGGATGGTGAAGGGTCAGATTCACAACTGGTTCTCCAGACCCATACCCCCTTCCACCATTTTCGGAAGCTCCCCAGAATTGACAGAAAGAAGGGTTCCAGATTTGTGGCTGCTGGGGCACCACCTTGAGGTGACCCCCCTCCCCAGGTTCAGCAATTTGCATTTTATAATGCCCCACCGTGTCCATTCTCTCCTTCTGCCCTCACGCCATCTCTACGATATGACGCAGTGGTGTGCTGGTAAATGTTTAACCATCGGCTCAAGGGGGTGGAGGGGCAGAGAGGAATGCCCTGCTTTATAGGGTTTGCTGATTTCTATGGCGCAAAGATGCCCACCATGGCCAATTGCAAGCTACCAATGTGATATCAAGAGGCTCACAAAACTCCTGAAAATCAATATTTGGCTCTTGTGAGCTGATACGAGATAACGCCAGTCCCATCTTCCATCATTCCCATTTTACAGATGAGGAAACTGGTATGCATAGTGAAGAGTGAAAATGTGAATTAATAATGAATAATAATGAAACCATTATTATATATCATTATTCAATGATAAAGATGGAGTCTGTGTATTGAATGACTCCTTTGTGCTAGGTAGTATGATAAGCCCTTTATGTATATTACCTTATGGAATTTATATAATAACCCTTGAAGTAAGGTTTATTAAGATTTTCACTGTACAGATGTGGAAATGGAGACTGAGTGAAGTTAAGTAATTAAATACTTTGTGCCCTCATTTGTGAAATGAGGGTGATAATACTACCAACCTCGCAGGATTGTTGTGAGCACTCAAATAGATTTCCATGTTCAGAACCGAGGACAATGCCTGGCTAAATTCACCTGGCAAGGAAATAGGACATGCAGGATTCAAAGCCAGGTCGATCTGATGTCAAAACGCATATATATCCTACCTTACGCGGTAGGAGAAGGAGAGGGGGTCAAAAGGAGTAGAAGTAGACAGAAAGTAAGAGAGGGAAGAGTCTGAGAAAGGAGAGAGAGGGAAGGAAGAGGAGGGGATTGGCAAGGAGCTGTGAGTTGTGCTTAGGATTCTCCCTCCACATCGCTGGTTCCAGCCCAGACTTCCAGAAGCAGGGATGCGCTGCCCACTGTCCATGCTGCTGCCTGCCCTGCTGCTACCTGAGGTGAAGAGCCTAAATCCAGGGATAGGTAGGGTTGCCCAACTGAGTCTTGGGCAAACAGGATCTAAGAGCCTAGCGCTCCATGTGCACTATTAGATATGAAAAGGCTGGTCCTTGGAGAGCACAGAAACCAGCGGTTCTCAGCCTGGCTGCACATGAGAATCTCTTAGGAGCTATAAAATGAAACCAATGAGGAGCCCCATCCCAGACCAATTCAACAGGACTCTCCTGGGGTGGAGCACAGGCAAGCGGATTTTAAAATGCTCCCACAGTGATTCTGACGTGCATTCCAGGCTAAGAACTGACGCCCTAGACCCAACCACTGATTGAACTGATGAGGACACTGAATCACCGAGAGGCTCAGGTACTTTCCCAAGGTTACGTCACTAATGAGTGGTAGGGAAAGACTAAAACCCAGGGCTATGTAGCCAATATGTCACCCTCCAGGACTCACTATGCCTGTGTTAAGACTGATACCCAGAAGGAAGCAGGAAGGATGACACATGCCACCAAGTCAGCAGGGCTCCTCTTCGGCAAAATCAGCAAGAGGAGTTGGACACTCCTGAGAGGAGATGCCCCTCACCTCCCCATATAGACTGGGTGGGCTTTGGCACCAGAGAGTCCTAGGTTCAAATTCAGCCACTTCTTCACTCTGTACCTTGGTCAAGTTCTTTTCTCCTGTTTGATCTGTTTCCTCACCTGACATTTGGAGGGGCCCATTCTGCCTCTCAGAGGTGCTATGAGGATGAGAGATGATGAATTTCAGTGGCTGGTGAAGCTGGGCATGAAGTAGGTGTTCAGTAGGAGGTACTCCTTTTTCCTCTCTTGGCATGGTCGGAAGATCTCTGGGGCCATGTCTGTGGCCTTCAGTAGGAGATCCCTGGGCACCAGCATCAGGGGGAGGGGGCTGGCTCACCCCTCATCTCTGTTTTACCTGGGTGGTTCTGACATGGCTTGAATTGGAACCCATGTCCAGGTTCCCAGGCCAGAATTCCTTCCTGTCTTGTTCCTTAACCTTCGCTATCTGTGGGGTCCAAATGAGACCCAGACTTGGGCTCCAGAACCTCCAAGAGAAGCCCCAGTTGGCTCAGGGAGGAGGTGGTGCTGGGAGGAGTGGAGCTCAGGGCGTGAAGACATACATTCTCCTTTCAGCCCTGTCTTCGGCTCTCGGTGTGGCTGTGGGAAAGCCGTCTGACCTGACGGGCCTCAGTTCCCCTTCTGTGCAATGCTGCTTTATCCCTCCTACCTTCCTGGGCGAGGGAGACGCCTTCATGAGATGGAAGAGAGGAAGCACTTTGGAAAAGCCCAGAGTCCTCCAGCAAAGTGACCAAGTGTCGTTATTATGAAGATGTTTATAACTATCATCATCCTGCCTCTTCCCTTCCTCTCTGGGCTGCCCTGCTGGGCCTGGGAAACCCTCAGCTCACATTTAGCTTCTCAAACATTTATAAAAAATGAGTCCCACCCCCTGCTGCTGCCAGAACTATGCAGAATGCTTTCTATTAAAAATTAAAAACCACTCGTCTGAGGCCCCGGGAGCGCTCAGATTACACAGGAAACAAGCCCCTTGTCAAACTCTCCCTTCACCGCATCCCCAAATCCCTGTTTGATCATCACTTATAATACGCTCACTGGGCTGGCCTCGACCCACTTCTGCGGCCCAGCCAGGGCAGCCTAATGTAGATGGATGATGCACAAGAGATGCAGGAATGTGGCTGCACAGGAAGGGGAAGTCATAGGAGGGGGCGGGGGAGGCAGGCCCAGCGACAAGTGACAGACAGATGGGGCAAGAAAGTGGGTCAGAGACAGAGAGACAGAGGGACAGAGATTCAGGGATGGACGGAGGGAAAGTGGGAAAACATACCAGACACATGGGGAGAAATTAGAACAGGGACGGAGAGATGAGGGCTGGAGAGGCAGAAATACATGGAGACAGAGAGAAAGTGGGACAGAAAGAGGTAGAAAAACAGATGAAGTTGGAAAGTGGAGTTCTATGGAAACAGAGACAGGTGGACATACATATGAAGTAGGAGAGTGGGAGAGAGCAGGAGTGGGGGCAAGGAGAAGAAAGGCGAGTTTGGCCCAGCAGGGTCAAGCCCCCCCACATCACAAACACATTTCTCCACTGTCTCCAGGGAACTCTGGAATACCCTCCCCTCACGCTTCCTCTTTTCTTGGGTCCCAGCCCTGGACTCACACATGCAGGACACCCTGGAGTGTGTGTGGGGATCTCATCTATTCCCCTGAGAGAGAAGACTCTCCTGCCATCCCCAGTTGAAACCCATACACTCCTCCGCCTCTTCATCTTTACACAGAGCACTCATTCCGTAGTCTGGTCACCTTGTTTGGGCCAGCGACATCCCTCTGCCAGTTGCAGACAGAAAACATTTTTTGCTTATAATTCCATTCTAGTCAGTCACCCAACATTTACAGACTACCTACTATGCGCTAGATCCTTGAGGGCAGGATGATGGCTTTGTCACCTTTGTGCCCCCTCCCATGTGGGCACAGGGCCTGGGTATAGAGAGGGTGCGCATATTTGTCGAGTGATTTGTTGATGGAAAAGACAAAGAAAGACACGGGTATACTCCACCCTGTCCAGATTACCTGGGCCACGGGGTGCTCCTCAGGGCCAGGGTTTCTGTGCCTCTCTGCCACCTCTCCCCCCCCCCCGAAACCCCTGTCCCGTTCCCTCCATCCTGAGTGGAAGAGCCAGTGCCGTTGCTAGGCAAGTAGATATTGCACATATAGATCTTCCTGGACTTTAATTAAAAACATCTTTAGAAGTTGTTTCTGCAGAGGCCAGCGATTGATTCCTGGTTTGGGCCTGAGGGCTGCTGAGCTACACTCTCTCCAGCTGTAGATGGGACAATCAGAGGCTCCCCTCCCCAAATGAGACCCTCGGGAAACACACTGCCTCCCGCCTTCCTCCTTTCCTCTCTGCCACTGTCATCCCAGCACTGGGTTTAGCCATCAGATAGTGTGCTCTCCCAGTTTTATTTCTCTTCCCCTCTTGAGCCTCAGTTTCCTCAGCTGTAAAATGGGAAGTGGCAACACTTAACCCCAGTGAATTCCTGGGAGGATGAATTGAGATTAGGGATGTGAAAGTGCTCTGCAAGCTGTAAAATCTTAAGCAAGCTAAATAAATAGTTGTGACTATTTGCCATATACGCCAAGGCAAGCAGCTGAGCTTCTGGGTCTGGGTCTGGCTCTAGCTCTTGCTCTGGAATCTCAGGCAAGTTACTTTACCTCTCTCTGCATTTATTTCCTCATGCATGAGGAAATGAATGAGGACAGTAATACCTGCCTTGCTTATTCTCCATGATCATGAGAATAAAGGGAAATAGCTCTGTGAAAGCAGTGTTTGCTGATAGCTATTATTTAGTGAATATGCCAAGAAGTGCAAACTGTACTACAAAACAGTCTTTTTCCATCTACTAAATATGCTGCTCACACAGGAACTGGAATACATTGGAAAGTGGCTATGGCAGGGCCCCTGCCCACTTCCAGTTTGTTGAGCTCCAACTCCATGGCCCGGCAATGCCAATCCTACCACATTCTCCTTCCTTTGCTCACAGCAGACATCACCAATCGATTGTGGCATTCTTTTCTGCAGAGCCTGAATGAGACCTCAGACTCCTTCTCAACACAGCCCTACCGTCACTATCAATTGATTAGAGTTGAAGAAACTGATCTGCCACCACTTTGAGGTCAGGAGCTGTGTCTTGGTCATCTTTGCGTCCCCACACACCAAGCAAAGTGCCCTACACGTAGTAGGCATGAATATGTGTTTATCGAATTAAAACAACTGCTTATTTTTAATCCCCTTGGGGCTATACAGAAGATGCCAAAAAATGTACACACATTTTAAGAAAGGAAAAAACTGTACTAAAACTGTAATACTCAATATCTACTGATAACAAAAGATGAATACAAGTCATGCGTGTACATTGTTTTGGCACCCCCGGTATATAAAGTAGGTGCTAATAAATGTTTGCAAGGTTGGGTGACTCATCTTTGCAACCCCTACAGAGCCAAGTGTACCAGAGGACTTGTTTATAATGGGTGCTAACAAACATTTGTGGATTTAATTCAATTACTTATCTTTACATCCCCTGCAGTGCCCAGAATAAAGTAGCGGCTAACAGATGTGTGTTGGATTGAACTTCTCATTTCTGTATCCTCAACAGTGCCAAGTATATTGTCTTATACATAGTTGTCATTAATTAGCAAGTGGAGTGGAACTGGGCACAGGAGCCCTATGAAATCCTCTTGCTGTCCATGGGTCAGGTTGTGACACCCTAGAGAAGGGGTCTAGCCCCGCCATACATCAAAAGATTATTTAGTCCAACTCTTCTCTATTAAAACTTACTCCCTTGTTGATTTTGTTTAGCCTCAAGCTTTAAATTCCCTCTCTGTTGGTGTTCTAGAGTTGTATCTCTAATCTTGATCTTGCTCTTGACCTTCAGACTCTGAGATTCAACTGTCCCCTTGACAACTCCACTTGGATTTCTAGTAGACCTCTCAATCTTAACATGTCTCATAACGAATTCTTAATTTTGTGCTGCAAACTTGCTCTTCCTGGAGCGTTCCCCATTCAGCAAAGCAGCTGCATCCATCCAGTAACTCAGGCCAAAAGCTTCAGCGTCATCTTTATCTCATCTTTCCCTCACTCCCAACATTCAATCCTCTACAAACCTTTTCAGCTCCACTTTCAATATACATCCATAATCCCATACCTTCTTACCAAGTACACTGGTCCAAATCACCATCACCTTTTGCCTGCACGATTGCAGTTGCTTCCTCACTGATCTCCCTAATTCCATCCGTGTCCCACCCCCTGCAGTCTATTTGCAACATGGTGGCCAAGAGTCATCCTTTTAAAATCTAAGTTGGATCATGTCGTTCCGCTACTCCCTATCTCACTCCGAGTAGAACCAAAAACTTTTCAGTGGCTACAAAGTCCTAAGTGATCCTGCCTCCAGTACCTCTTCCGATTTCATTGGACACTCTTCTCCTCGCTTATTCCTTTCTTCACCCACACTGACCTTCTTGCTGTTCCTCTAACACGACAAATTCACTATGCTGCAGGACCTTTGCACTTGCTGTTCCTTCTGCCTGGAACATTCTTCCTCCAGCTTAGTGGTCCGCCAAGGGTGGTCCCTGAACCAGCAACTACAGCAACACCTTGGAATTTGTTAAAAATGCAAATATTTCTAATAGCCCAGATCAACTGAATCAGAAACCCTGGGGGGCGGAGGCAGCCATCTGTGTTTTAAGAAGCCCTCCAGGTAATGTAGATATGCAATAAAGTATGAAAACCACTGTTTCTGATAGCTCCTTGGCTCACTCCCTCGATTCCTTGATCTTTGTTCAAATGCCCTCTTATAAAAAGAAAGGCCTTCCCTGACTCCTCTATCTAAAGTAGCACGCCCCAATATAATTCCCAATCCCCTTTTTCTTCACAGCACTTACACCACAGGGCATATATATGCGTATATTGGTTACTTGTTTCTTTCCTGTCTCTCCCCGCTCTATCCAACAATGCCTGGAACAATGGCTGGAACAGCGCCTGGCACACAGTAGGCACTCAATAAATCTCTGTTGAAATGAAATAATGAACTTCCCCCCCTCCCCATGCTCAGAAGGGAACTTGGGGCCCAGAAAGGGGCAAGGGACTTGCCCAAGGTCATGAGGGGAACCAGGCCTCCTGGCTGTGAGCTGCAGGACCTGCTTCCTGCATGAGGCTCAGCTTCGCTGGTGAGCCCCTCCTCAGAAGTGTGGCTCAACCGAGGCCCCCACCCCCCTACTTCCCTTCCCTTTTAAGCTGTGCGTGGTTTAATCTGCCAGCGCTGCTGCCTTTCATGTCCCAAGCTGCGCCTCTGCTCCCTCTGATCTCCGAAGTTGCCCAGACCCAATGCCGCCTGTCGGCCCACCCCCTTTGGCCCAGATCAGGAGGCTCAGTAATTGTGACTGATTTTCAAAGCTGCCTGGCGTCTCCACAAGCACCCTGGTATTGAATTTGCTTCCCCTTCAAAAAGTTGCTCAAATGAAATAAACTAATTTAATTTCTGCTTCCTCCCTCCCCCTCCTGGGTTCCCTGGCTTGTCTGAGTTGAGTCCCGCTGCCTGAGTTTTTCCTGAATGGAATGTCAGAGTGAGTGGGCTAGGAGAGGGAGGTGAGGTAGGGCTGGGGCTCCTTAGGCTGGTACTCATGAAGTTAGGGGCTGGCTCTGCCTCCTACTTTCTGGGTCACCTTGAACCAGGCTTTGCCCTTCTCTTGGTCTCAGTTTCCCCACATATGATACAAGGACCCTTGCCACTCCAACAATCTGGGAGCCAAGCCAGCGACGTGCTCGGTCACTGACTTGCTATGTGACTGTGGGTGCATTTTCTCTTCTCCGAGACTCAGTGTGCCCATCTGTTCAATGGGGGTGCTACCATCAGTCCTGCCACCTCTCAGAGTCGAAGTGATAGTGAAGTGGTGATGAACAGGTCACGCTGGTGGACGTGCAGCAGCACTTCTCTCTGGAGCCCCCATATCCCCACCCAGTCTCCATACTGCAGCAGAGGGAGCTGTCTAAACTGTAAGTGTGCCCATGTCACTTCCTTGCATAAGCCTTTCCCAGGCTCCGTGCTTCCCTCAGGGCCTTTCGCTATGGCTCCTGCTTCCTTCTTCAGCCTTCTTTCTGGCTTTTTCCATGTGGAAATGTGCAGGTCAGGGCCACATCTTCTTAGGCTAGAATTTGAGTCCAGGAGTCGGGGCTGCTGGACCTGAGAAGTCAAGGGCTTGAGCTACCTCTGACTTGCTGTGTCACCTTGGATGCCTCTTTGAACCTCAGTTTCCCCCATTTGCAAAATTGATTTCTAAGTACTCACTGGTCTCTGAAAGTCCAGGGGTCTTTGCTACTGATAACTTCCAAATTTATCTCTCCAGCCCAGACCTCTCCACTAAACCTGTGCACGACACTACCTTTTTCAAGATCTCCACTTGGTTGCCTAGTATGTACTTCCAACTTAGCACATCTGAAACCAAACTCTTGGTTTCCCTCCATTTCCCCAACTCTGTTCCTCCCATCTCAGTAAATGGAAATTCCACCTATTTAATTGCCCAGGTCAGAATCTCAGTAGTCATACTTGAATTTTCTTTCTCTCACACCCCACATCCAATCCATTAGCAAATGCTGTCAGCCCTACTTTCAAAATATATCCAAAAGTCGACCTCTTTTCAATACTCTTACTGGTACCCCCTTGTTCCACGCCACCACCATTTCCTGTCGAGGAAACTGCAATATACTCCTCAAGGGGCAACCTGCTTCTGCCCTTGCCCCCCCACCTAATTTTCACAGAACAACCAGGGGATCCTATTACAACTAAGTCAGATTGTGTCACTCTTCTGAACAAGCCCCTTTACTGGCTTCCCAGTTTGCTCAGCATAAAAGGCAAAGCCCTGACTATGACCTACATGCTGCACAATCTGGTTGCCATGCCTCTTCTCCTTGAGGCCTTCGCACGTTCTGTGCCTGGAACACTCTTCCCCCAGGGCTCATGCCTTCACATCCTTCAGGTCTCTGCTTCAATGTCATCTCAGAGAAGCCTTCCCAGACTGATTTATCTGTTTACTTGCTTACTGCCTGTCTTCCTCAGCCAGAATGTACCCTCCATGAGAGGAGGGAGACTTATCTGCCTTTTCATTGCTGTGGCCCCAGTGCCTAGCACATAGTAGGTCCTCATACATATTTGTTAAATGAATGAATGAATGCACTCAAATAGACACATAGTATGTCACATGTATGCACCAGCCTTAACGTGCTGTTTGGCCAGCCACGCGTATTCACGTCTGCACATAAGTAGGCAAGTGCATATGCACACTAGGTATACACGTGGAGGTGTGTGAGCGCACACACACCAGCCGGTACCCACATACACACCCTCATTGCTCCCTGTTCTCCCACCATCCCTTTGTGCCCACCATTTGCTCTGGTCTACTTCCTCCTCTTCCATCACTGGCTGCCTGCTTATTACCTGCCAATCTGCCAAATTTAGCCCAATCTGGGGCTGACTGTGCCTTCCCCCCAGAACCCAAACACCCCGGCCTGTGATACACAGCCGTAGAGCTGGAAGACCCAGAAAGAGGCAGCACCGAGCCCTTGGCCACAGTGCGTCAGCAGCGGAACACGGTCTGGGACGTAGGGTCACTGTTCCCTGTCCAGCCTGGCTTGCGGGTACTTAGGCTAACATAGTGGAGAAGGAGATGGCAGCTGCTGGCGCTGTCTCTCACCCCACGACTCCAGCTTCTACCAGGAGCCCCAGGCTAAGTGGGCCCCACAGAGGGAGAGGACAGATTCATCCAACCTTTAGCGTCAGTGTCCCCTGCTGGGGAAATGTGAGTTTCTGAGTGTGGCCACGTCTGAGGTCTTCTTGCAGATGGGTGTTTCGATGGGTGTTTCCACAGGTGCCCAAGTTGTGCCCAGTGCCCCTCAGTGTTTGCAGCCATGCCCAGGTATATGCTACCAAGTCTGTGTCTGGGGGCTCAGCCATCTTGTGAACCTGTGTCCTCGGGTGGCTGGGTCTGGGTGTTTTGGGGCTTCCTGTGGCAGTGAATGAAGCTGTCTGAATGCTGTTTCACCTGGCTGTGCCCAGGCCTGTCTGTGGCTACACTCTGGGGGAGCCCTGGCCCAGGATGCTAATGTCTGGTGTGGGTTTTGCGTGTCTATATAGATGGTGGTGTCTGTGCATGAGCTCCATCTGTGTGAGGCTGTTTCCGGGTGGGGTGATACATGGCTATGTTGGGTGTGAGGCTGTGTCCTGTGGTGGGGGGGCCTTGTCTCAGCTGTGTCCCACTCTGGTTGCTTTTGGCTGTAAGTGTGCCCATGTTCAGTCGTGCCTGCGTCTGTGTGGGGAGTGGCCAAGGCTGTGCCTGTGTGTGTGTGACTGTCCCAGATGCTGCCTGCGCATGAAGCTGTGCCTGCGTGGGGCTGCGTGCAGGTGGACGGCTCAGCCGGTATGTCGGGCTGAGCCTGTGTGTGTGACTGTGTGTGCATGTACGACCATGTTCGAGTGTGTCTCTGTGTCACATGTAGACGGGTGTTCCCGTGGGGACTGTGTCCATGTATGTGCCTGAGGTCACATGTGTGCTTCTGTCCTGGTGCAGCTGTGACCAGGACGATGCACGGGCCTGGGTGGGATCCTGCGCTCATGTCTGTACCCTCTGTCCTGGGGCAGCAGTTCCTGTCTGTCCTGCCCCTCCCCAGAAGATCAGCTACTCCCCCCATAGTAGGCTCGCACTCAGAACCTGGCAACTCCCCTTCGCCCTCACCCTCGCCCCACCCCGATGCCCCCCGGAGCCCTCAGCCCACCTGTGGGTGAGAGCTCGGCCACGCTGCCAATGTAGGGGCCGTGCAGGAAGCGGGGCTCGCTGTCATTGATGTCCTGCACCTTGATGATGAACTCCGACTCGGGCTCCAGCAGGCGGTTGGTGGCGCGGTCCCGAGCCTGGGCCCGCAACGTGTAGAAGGTTTTCTGCTCACGGTCCAGGCGCTCCATGGCATGGATGTCCCCCGTCAGCTCGTCGATCAGGAAGATGGTCCCAGCGCCCTCACCTGAGATGGTGTACTTGATGGCTCCGTCCCCCTCGTCCGAGTCTGAGTGGATCTGGAAAGGCAGAGAAGAAGGCAGGGGGCAGGTTGGGGACGAAGGTCCTCTCGGCCTCCACCCTTGAGTCCCCGTGGGGGCCTGTTCCTAAGCCTGTCTCTTCTTTGACACACCCATTCTTCAGTGAAAACACTGAGGCCCAGGAAGCCATGCCTCACCCCAGTCTGGGCCTCACTGTCTGGCCCGGAGTTCTTCACCAGCCCTCCATGGCTCTCCCTGCCCCAGCCCTGCTCCTGCCATCTACCTTCCCCTCTGCAGCCTCCAAGGCAAATCTGAACAGGTCCTTTCCTGCTTGCAACTCTTCCATGGCTCCCACTGCCTTTAAATGAAGCTCAGAGCCACCTCCCCACCAATCTGCTCCTGCGTTGAGCACCCTGCCCTTATCTCTCGGCCGACTGAAACTCTACTTAGCCTGCAAGGATCAGTTCAAATGCACCTCTTTCCCTAAAGCTTTTCTGGATCCCCACCCCCAATTCCCCTCTAAGATTTTTGTAGTACATCAAGCCATCATTATCATGTTCAGCTGGTAGGATGGCTTAGCCAGTGCTTCTCAACGCTTTTGTGCATGCAAATCACCTGAGGAGCTTGTTAAAATGCAGATTCTGACTCAGTAGGTCTGGGATGGGGCCTCAGAGTTTGCATTTCTAACAAGGTTCCAAGCTGCTCTCCAATCTCACTAGGCTCTGAGCTCTCAGAGGTCAGGGCTGGTATCTTACTCATCTCAGTATCTGGAAAGCCAGCCTCAGGGCTTGGCATGAAGGGAGAGAGGAGGAAAGGGAATGCAAACTGAAGGAGCAGTCACCAGGTGCCAGGCGCTGGGCTAAACAACTTACATGCTTACCCCGTTCAGGGTTCTTTAAAAAAAACACAACGAACCCTGCTAGAGTAGGTTTTGCTGTCCTCAGTTTACAGATTTCCCCTCCCTCCCCCCCCCACCTCCCATTTTCCTACTGAGGATTAGGGAAGTGGGATGATTTGCGCAAGGTCAGACCACTGGAGGAACTGGCCTGGTCTACAGCCTGGGCTTTCTCACTCCATCCTCAAGCCTCCTGGGAGGAGCCCAGGGGAAGGAGAGGCAACACAGCCTGACCTTGGCTGCAGCATCAGCTCCTTGTGTGTCCTTGCACAAGTCACTGCACCTCTCTGGGCCTCAGCCACCTCCTCTGTAACCTGTGGATCATAATAGCACCTTCTTTCTAGACGTGTTGGGGGGCTAATTGAGTGGAAAGTCCGTAAGGCCCTTAGCATCTGCCTGGCACCCTGTTACACTTACAATATTAATAGCCAGCATGGCTGGGGCACTATCCCCGGAGTGGTACCCTAGCAGGACTCTGCTGGGTCAGGCAGGAACCCTGTGGTTGCCACATCACGGAGGTTCGGAGGTCCCAGAGGCTGAGCGAGTTGGGGGCGAGGGAGAGAAGAGGGACTATTTACACAGGCCAGGAGCTATCTCACTGTCTCAACAACCGGCACAACTACACCAGTATATATGAGCTGAAAATAAGCCTTGCCCGAGGCATAATAAGTGTCCAATAAATGGTAGCTATCGTTATTATTATATTATTACTAAATGTTGGCTATATATAACTGGGATTTAATCCAGGCGCTGTTAGGCTCCAGATCTCAGGCTGTTTTCACTGCACTGAGATCTCTTGGGCAAGAAACTAGCAAACAGACTGTTCTCTCAAACAGAAACACCTAAGTCGTTATCCTCCAATGCTTAAATCTCTGCGGCAGCTCTGAACAGAAGAAAACGTATCTGATGAAGCTGGTGACCTTACCGGTCCCTGTTCCTCTCTAAGCTTCCGCAGAGATGGAATGTGAATGAGAGAATCCCCAAGTCCCCTTTCGGGCTAGGACACTGTGTCCCCCAGCCCACTCAGCAGAATAACAGGTGCCAATGAAGTCGTCATGAAGGGAGACAAAAGCCCACCCCCTGCCACCCGGGAGGAGCCTGGGTATAAATTCTGCTGGTGGAACTTTGTGTCTGAAAGGTGGATTATAGAAGTGCCATTTGGAAGATTGAATGGCCCATAAACATTTTCATATTTCATTAGCCGATTAATGGGCATCTCTCTCTTTTTGGCGAGTCTGCTGATTCTCAGCAGAAATTGCGGGGAGTAAATGGAGGCGTCTGGTGGAACCTTTCCGGGTCCCCGTCCTGTTATAGATTGCCCCAATTAATGCCTGTTCTGGGCTCCACCAAGAAGCCTTCTTCCTGTCCAGTTACTGTTAATAGATTTCTCATAAGTGGCTGGATTGTAAAAACCTCATAACTCAGTTTAATGCCCCCAATAAAATTATCTCAGGACGGCGGCCTTGAATCATTGGCGGTGCTGAGGATGAGGAGCCCTGTCTCTCCTGTTTGCTGTTTATGCTTTTCCTCCACCTCTGCCCAGGGGACATGGCGATAGGAGAGAGTGGGCCTGTTCCCTCTCAGGGTACCTCCACCCACTTCCCAATCAGAACTGGCATCTGCTCATTTAATCAGCAAACATTTCTGAGCAGTGTGTGGGATGCAGGCATACCTCGGAGACATTGCGGGTTTGGTTCCAGGTGCTGCAAGAAAGTGAGTATTGCCACAAAGCGAGTCATAATCTTTTCGCTGGGTGGAGGGTGTTGCCTTCAATTTGTGAAAAATGCAACATCTGTGAAGCGCAATAAAGCGAAGTGCAATAAAATAAGGTATGTCTGAAGATACCATTTGGTGGGACGTTTCACAGCTGTAATCTTATTAGTCTTCATCACTGCCATATGGAATGTTATTATTCTTCCCATTTCTTAGATGAGAAAACTGAGGCACAGAGAGGGAAAGTCATTTGCTTTGTCACAAAGCTACGTGCGGGAAGCCAGCTTCTGATCCCATGACTCACTAAGGCTGTGACCATGGGCGTGCTAATTTTACCTCTCTGAGCCTGTTTTCCCAGCTGAGAAATCAGATCGAGCACTACCTGGCACAGATGTGGTGAAGATTAAAGGAGAACCTGTTTGTGATGACCTAAACACTCTATAAATAATTGTTTATTTCCCTTCCTATCTCCTGTGTCTCCCTCATGTCCCTGCAGCCCTTGACATTTTACTTCAGACCCCGACAGGGATCACTTCTGAGTGAGGAGTGGGAAGGAGGAAGTGGAACCCAGTGGTGATGTCACTGATGTTTTTCCATGAAGAATGACATGGAGTTCATGCTGGCGCCCAGTGGCCACCGTCTGGGAACCGCAGAGTCAGACAGGGTTGGTTGGCCTGGGCAGGTGCTAAAAGCTGCGAATTCGGGCTGGCCTGGGGCTACCTGCCTGCCTGCCCTGCCTGCCCCACCTGTCCCACCTGTATTGGCCCTGACTCCAGAGTAGAGAGGGAGTGCCTGTGGCTCTACCTTAGAAGGACATTTCTCAAGGCTCTCAGCTATGAGGGGAGGATGGTGCTCTCATTTATTGAGCGACTACTATGTGCAAGATGTGTTACAGGCCTCTGCAGACATCTAATTTAACTTTGTGGCCTATGTAAATGTATCGCCATCTTCTAGGCAAAGAGACTGAAATGGGCCCAGGTCTATTTGACTCCAATGCACAGATTGGTTCCTTTGCAGCCTCTGGAGATCTGGTTAGTCTGCTTACGAAGTTTCTGGCTAAGGAAGAGAGACAGAGGAGGAGGGATTGGGCTTCAGGGCAGACACCGGGGTACATGGCTGGGGGAGAGGTCTGGACACAAGTCTTTTGCTCTGCACTTGGCAGGCCACAGTCAGTGGCGGCCTCTTCCATCTGAGCCTCTATTTCATCATTTGGAAGTGGACTTCACATCACAGATCAGGAAAGTTGAGAAACTCTGGCTTCAAGAATGGATGGGCGCCAGCTTCAGTCTTGTCACTGACCTGTTGCACAGCCCTGGGGAAGAGACAACCCTTCTCTGAGCCTCAGCTTTCTTATCTGTAGATTGGGTTGATATTATTTTCCCATAGATTCGAGGATTCGTAAGATAGTATATGGAAGTTCCTGGCACACAGCAGGTGCTCAAAGCAGATTCATTGCCTCTCCCTTTCCCACCCTGGTCTCAGGAGAATTTGAGGGTCACTCAAATCCTGACCCATTGGAGAGACAAGGACAACATCCAATACCTGCTTGGAGACTTTTAAACTCAGCTTGTTTCCTCCTTCAGGCAGCCCTCTCAGATGCCCTCCCATTTGGCGGACAAGCCCTCACCCTGCTCTGTCCTGCCCCATGCACATCCCTGTAACACCTCATTGCTGCTCATCTGTCTCCCCAGCTGTCATGGGCCTCAGGGGCATGGACTAACGTTGATTACTCGCTTTGTGAACTCCCCACGCCTGGCATGCACTAGTGCCCTGACAATGCCCACAGAGAAAATACAGCGGGCGCTGGGAAAGTTGAACGTGTGTGTCTGTGTAAGGGTGAGGTTTCGAGCTTCTTGAGGGCTAAACATACGGCTTCGTTTCCATCTCCCCAGCACCCAGCACAGGGCACAGCACCAAACACATTGAATAATGAAATGTCCGGCTGCCATTAGAATTCTCCACCTGTCCCCTGGGACTGCGGGAGGATCCAGTCACTCTGTTAAGTCCCAGGGACACGTGTGCTAGACTAGGAAGGCGAGTCACTGCGCACACTTCCGGACCCTTCACCGTGATCTCATTGATATAATGATCTTGTGACTCAGATTCTTCTCTCTCTGTTGTCTAGATTGGCAAACCGGGGCTCAAAGAGGCCCCATATCCCACCTCAAGTTGCACAGCTAAGAAGTAGCGACCTGAGGCCTGTCTGACTCCACATCCTGGGTTCTTTCCGCTGCATCGGGTGTAGACAGCCCTGGAGATTGCCCCTCCCCAAGCTCCAGCCCGAGATCATAAACAACATGAAAAACACGAGAGTGAGAGGGCTTCTCATCCCGGGGGGCTGAAAAACAGGATTTATGAGGCCATTAATTACTTCCTTCTAATTAAATCAAAATTAAATGCGAGCAGAGGTACGTTTTCCTTATTAAAGACAATTAAAACGGACAGTACAGCTCTGCAAATAAAACAAGGCCAGGATTTAAACGGAAAGCAAATCAAATAAAAAGCCTCGCCCAGAATAAGGGGTCTGTTCACGCCTGTGCTACTCATAAACCAGGAGTTCATCAATTTTCTTTAAATATTAGCAACTTAATTAAATCTGCTCTCCTCCCCACTTTAGTCCTGCCGTATATCTAAAATAGATCTCACCGCCCACAGGAGTTGGTCATAAGTGCTGACCCCATAATTCTAGCTTTTTTAAAAAAAAAAAATTAAAAATCCTACAAAATCCACTTTCAGCTGACAGAAGCCTTGGGGGAAATTACAGTTCGGAAAAGGGATTAGTCAAAGTACCCAGATTGTATGGAAATGTGGGGAGGTTGCTTTGAGGGTGGGTCTTAGGAGAAGGTGAGGGGAAGAGGTGAGCCAGACTGCAGAGGAGAGCAGGACTGCTGCTCTGGGGCCTCGGTGACAACTGCGGGGCCCAGCGGTTCCTTCGGGTGCTGACAGGAGCCTGGCGGTGAGTGATGGAGGAGGCGGTTGTAAAATAGGTTACCGTCGGGGCCGGGGCCGGGGTTCACTCTGCAATGGTGCTGTTGCTAAGCTACCTTCGGAATTCGACAAGGATAGATGCTCCCAGCGGCTCCCTGGGGCAGGCGACCAGGAAGCAGTGAAGTAACTGAAACCATGGAGAAGTCCTTCCTCCCTTAAGAGTGAGAGAGAGCCTGGTATGAGAGTGTGTGTGCGCATGCGTGTGCCCGCGCGGGCGCGAACACACAACCACTTGTGCAAACGTGCGACTCAGCTGGAAAGGAGAGAGGTGGTTTTTAAAAGTCCAAGCTCATAATCCTATAGTGAAGGGTAGGCTAGCGACCACGTCCCCCCTCAGCACACACACACACTTTGTGGTGAGAAACTAGGACATCAGGTTGCCAAGAGGCTGTCAGGATTTGGGGCAGCGTTAATAGTGTCCGCGTAGACGGTGTTCTCAAGGTGGTGGAAATAGCAGGTGAGACCTACGATAATAAAAGCTAATATTACTGAGCACGTGCCAGGCGCCAGGCGCTCTTCCCTCTTCTAGGGGCTTGACATACGCTAACTCTCTGAATCCTCACCATATCCTTTGAGGAGGTGCTAGTAACAGCCTCACTCAACAGAGAAGTAAACAGAGGCACAGAGATGTGAAACGATGCCCCCAAAATCAGAGCTAACAAGGAGCAGAGCTGGGATTTGAGTCCTGCCAGTGTGGCTCCCGTTGGGCCCCCTGAATCACACACTATATCACCTTTCATAAGAAAGAGCGCTTTGGGCACCTGTTTGCGCAGAGATGCACACTTCCTTCTCTTTCCTCCCTGCACTTGAGAGGAAGAGAAGAGGGGTTGTGTGTGAATGGAGCGGGAGGATGACACAGTCATGACAGCAGCGGGAAGGTTGCAGTGAAATGAAGAAAGCCCCCCAGGCACAATGCTGGGCTCATAGCCGATGCGTGATACAGGACAGTTAAATCGCATTGGGCCTGGAGCTGGTGTCAGCAGATCTGGTTTCTTGGGTTGGTTCTGTCACCGTGTTCCTGTGTGGCTTTGGCATGATGTTCTCTGCTTCTGGCCTCAGTTTCCCAGTCTGATAATGAAGGGACTTACCAGGGCCCTCCTGTCTCTGTCTCATGCTGCTGAGGCGATAATGGCTGGGTGGGTGATGATGGCAGTGGTGAACTAGGGGTTTCTCTCATCTTTTCAGGATGTGGGGAGCTGGGGAGGCCGACTCAGAGCCCCAGCTGCTGGGCGGACAACAGCCCTGAGGTATCTGAGACCATCACAGCTGACAGTTAGGCAGATGTGTCAGAGTCCTTCCCTGTCTCTCTGGCGTTTTCCTGGACCCAAATCCTTCTCCCAGGCCTGGACATCTCAGAGAGGTTTGGAGAATCAGGCTGAGACTGGCCCCCAACACACACAAGTTCAAATCCTGGCTAAGCCACTTGACCACTCTATGACTTTGCCTTCTCTGAACCTCGGTTTCCTTGCCTACAAAAGGGAACAATGATTTCTGCCTTGCAGTTTAATAGTTAAGTGTTTTATAGGGGGGAAATGAGAAAACAACAATAAACAAACTGGCCACAGATGGGACACTTTATGTACTCAGTTTTCTTCTTTAATCCTTTCAACAACCCTAGGAAGTGTGCTCTCTTAGCCCCGCTTTTACAGATGAAGAGACTGAGGTCCAGAGAGGACTTGTTTAAGGTAATATGGTTCATGGGTTGGCAGAACCGGGCCTCGAACTCAGGTGTGTCTGGTTCCAAAGCCTGCATTCTTAGCTACCTCACCGGTAGTTATTGTCTAGCCGGTCCTTGTTCCTCCTTTCCCATCCCCTTTCCCCATTCTACCAGACTTACCTGCTCACTGCCCTGACTGGGAGTCAGGAGTCCTAGGCTCTGCCGCTAGTTTGCTGGGTGACCTTGAGCAAGGATATGAACCTTTCTGAGCTCTATCTGTCAAATCCTCACTTTGCTCAGTTGTGGGATCAACTTCAGCCACACGTATGGAGAAGAAAGTAACCAAGGACCAGGAATTACTGTGTCTAGACGAGAGAAAATCTGGGTTTCCTGTGAGGCAAACCCAAAGGTTTACATCTAGGCTTTCCTCCCCTCCTTGTTGACCCTCCAAACTGAGCGGCTTCACCGGCCTCCCAATTCTCAGACTCATTTAAGCACACAGGAAACTCCAGAATTGGTCTCTCCCCATGTCTGCTGACCAAAACTTCCTGGGAAGCTGACTGGCCTTAGTAGAAGCCAGAGAACTGGCACCCCCCTACTTTTCATGCCCTGCAAGGACCTTTCCCCTCAACACTTCAACTGCTGACAAGTCTCTGAATAAGCCGGGTTCCTTGAAGCCTCCAAGTCTTTGCCTAAGCTATGCCCTCTTTCCCATCAGGGTGATGAACTCCTACTCATACATCAAAACCCTGCTCAGTCAGGTTTTTTCTCCTTTATGAAGCAGAGGCAACAGATACCATTTATTGAATGCTTACTCAGTGCCAGGTGCTGACCTGTGAAGCTATTTACGCACCAGGTGTCTCTGCTACTACGGGAGCCCCCAAATGGCAGAAGCCAGATCTTATTTTGCCTCTCCCTCTCCAGTATCATATGCATGAGAGGCTCAGGGATTGAATGGATGAACAAAAGACCTTCTCAGCTCCTTATACCCTTAGGGCACAGATCTTCAGCCCTGTTAACCAGCATTTACTCAGAGAGTTGAGAAAGTAGCTTTCATTCATTCATTCATTTAATGAACAATTTGTGAGCAATGTCTGCATCAGGCACTGGGGATTTAATGATGAGCTAACCAAACACGGTCTAATAGGGAAGACGCACATTAATTGAAAAATCAAACAAACACATGCATAATTAAGTGTTATGAAAGAAAGATATGGGACGTTGGACGCCACATAACACGGAGGGATAGCCACACACAGGGCTCTCTCCTCGCCTGGTGTGGCTTCTCTGAGGAAATGGCATTTGAGTGCAGACCTGAGTGTGAGTATGAAATACTCAGGCAGGAGCAGTTCAGGGGGAGGAAACAACCGAGGCAAAGGCGCAGTGGCAGGAGCCTGTGAGGCATTGGAGGGACGGTCAGAGGTCACCAGAGGGCTGTGGCTGAAACTCGAGAGAATGGGGAGCTGGATCTTTGTAGGTAATGGGATGGAACTTGGGCTTGACCCCAAGTGCATGGGAGCTACTGAAGAACTTGAAGCAGAGTGGGGACAGTATGTGTGGGACATGTTTCAGACTTGTTTCTGCGTTTTAGATGAATCTAGCGACGAGATGGACTGGGTTTACCGACTAGCACTCTGCTGTGAGGTGTAAAAAGGAGGACTAGAGAAGGGCATGGGGCAGGTTGGGGGAGCGGAGCGCAGGACCCTGGTATCTGTCCCTGGCTGGGGGGCAGCTGGGAGGAGGCGCCAGGGACTGAGACGTAGGGAGGCAGGGGAACTGGGGTCCCTTGTGTCTACCAGTGGGTGTCTCCCGGGGCCTGGGTGCAGGATAGTGGGTGCGGGGTCCCACTTTACCTTGCCCACGTACAGGGGCTCGGTGCCCGTGTACTCCTCCACCACGAAGAACTGGTTCCACACCCAGCCGCGCTTTACGCGGCCCACGCCCAGCGCGCCATCCTGCCGAGCCCCGGGCGCTGGCGCTGGAGTGCCTGCCGCCCACAGGCGTCCCAGCAGCGGCGGCGGCGGCGGCGGCAGCAACAGCAGCAGCAGCAGCAGAAGCAGCGCGGGCGACAGCGCGACTCCGACGCGGAGCCCGCGACCGTCGGGCAGCGGCCTCATGCTTGGCGTGCTCCGGGGCCCAGGAGCATGGACGGGAAGCACCAGGGCGTCGCCACTCGGTGGCACCACGGAGAGGCGCCACGTCACATGGTGGCTTCAGCTCGGCCGTGGGGGCGCCCGGCTGGAGCGGGAGGGGGCGCGGCCGCACCCCGGGCATGGACAGCCCCGGGGTCCCCGCCCGCGCCCCCCTGGCGCCTCGGCGTTTGGATCACCAGGCAGCGCCTCCGCAGCTCCCTAGTCTGGTGTGTGCCATGGTCCTTTCGCAGAGGGGTGCTGGTTGGGGCCCGCAGATCCTTGGAATCTTCGAGAACTAGGAGCCTGCAAGAGAAGCAAGAAAACATCAGACGAGGCTGTATGTGAGGGCAGGGCAGGTGGAGTATCTTTTGACCTTTAGGTACTAATTAAACACCTACTGTGTGCCCGGCAGGGTGCATGGTGGGATAAACACCGCACAACGGTGATGCATAATGGTTCCTGACTCCTTGGGCCCTCCCCCACGCTCCCAGCTCTGGATCCTTCCTTTCAAGTCCCGTTACACACCTCTCCTCTCCCACTGTCTCTGAGCCTCCCCCCACCTTTCTCGCAGCCTCCTCACCCAGCTCCTTTTAAGGGGTCCTCCACCAGCCCCCATGCCCACAGGAGCAGGGACCTTATGAGCTGCTCCTCCTGTCCCTGGAGTACGGTCTCTCCAGCCCAGCCCACTCCCTACAACTCCCTTAATCCAGAGAGGGAGCAGGACCTTCTAGAAGGGGTCTTCAAGAGCCCCCAGGACCCAAGCCTCCTCCTGGCTGCACAGAGTCCAGACCCAGCCTGCCATCCTCCACTCTTGCCCTCCCACAGCAGCACAGAGAGGTCATTCCATCCAAAACAGGAGCCCAGGGAAGGCCCTCAAATCTCCTGCTGTAGTCCCTCCACACCCCATTTCAGGGGTGGGGCATCTGAGTCCCAGAGATGCCTCCTTCTTGCTTGGAGGTGCCTTTGTGGCTTTGGGCAGGGTCACAACCCCTCTGAATTTGCCTTTGGTGTCTCCACATTCCCCCAGAAAACCTTTCTTTCCCGGAGTCTGAGACACTTCTCCCCGCCTCTCCTGGACCAGCATGGCCATTCCCAGATCCATCCATCTCTCCTTCCCTCCCTCCAGCAGATCCTGCTTTCAGCAAGAAAGGATCTGAGGGACTAACTCCTACTCAAGCAATAATGATGAATAATAGCTTGATGTGGGCGTTTACAGGGGGACAGCAGTGCTGCTTTAACAGGAAGTTCGCGCACTGAGAAGAGTGAAGGAAATGAAGGGCTCAGTCCTCACTCCTCTCCTCATGCCAGTCCAGCTCAGTTCAACAACTCAGTTCCTCTAAGCTTCGACTCTGTGCTAGGTTTGGGAAGGATGCTAGGACAGAGATACATAAGCTCAGTTTAGTGGGGTGTGAGACAAGACCCCCAATAACAACCTAAATGCCAGGGGGTGAGTGATCAGGGCTATCTAAGGGGGTGCAACCTGAGACCCATGGGGCTCAGGCAAGGGAGTGGGCACAGGTGTCTGGAAGGGACAGGTGGTCGGGAGGGAATCAGGGCTGCTTCTTGGAGGAGGGGCATCGGAGCAGGTGGGAAGAAAGGGATGGGCATTCCAGTGGAGGAGTGTGCAGGCAGGCTGTGGCTGGTCTGCCTAGTTTGGGGAGTTAGGCTGAGATCATGAGGTATGCAGCTGGGCAGAGGACGTGAGAGGGACTGACCTGGCCCCAACCAGGTCCCCCTGTAGACAAAGGAAGTGGCTGGAATCTTTAGGGCAGAAGAAATGCAGATGACCTCCTGTGACCTGATGCTGGAGCAAGGCGATTCTCTTGCCTTTAACTCACTCACTGACTAACTTGAGACAACTGTGCAAGTTGGTGTCTTGTACCCATTTTGCAGGTGCTTGACTACCCAGTGCTCTTTCCCAGTAGCAACTGCAGAATTTCTTTATGGAAGGGGTTTTGGGGTAGGGAGTCATCTGTTGGCAGGTGGGGGTGATGAGGAGGAGGTGAAACCTGCATTTCAGGGCAATGACGATGAGAAAACATCAACAGTCCATAGGGAAGGATGGAGGGGAGGAGTCCTGAACATGCTGTTCCCTCCTTCCCTCCAGGCTCTTCCCTGAACTCATGGAGGTCGGGAGGACCCACGACCCTGCTGTGAGGACCCCCAGCACCCCGTCCCACTCCTTGCACCCACTCTGTGGGGCTGGGACATGACCGCAGAGCCTCCCCCACCCTGGTGGCCTCACTCCACAAGCCTGGAGCTGTGCTGCCGCCTCTGGGGATCCAGCTTTGATTCCCCACGTTATGGCCTGGGCTGCTCATAATGAGGCTGGAATTATGGGTGAGGAGGAGGCGCCGCTCCGGAGCCTTCATTTCCTGGAGCTTATGACTTCCCTGCGTGCCACGGGAACTGTTCCCCTGACTCCGTCAGGCAGTTCCAGGGCCCATCACCGTCCTGCAGGGACGCAGAGGGGAGGGGCGGGCAGGAGGGTGGGCCTGGAGGGAGGCCAGGGCAGGGCTGTGAGGGGCCCAGGAGGTCGGAACAAGGGGCGATCCCCTAATGTTTGCAGGCACCCCACAGTTGCTCTCTCTCCTTCCCTCTCTCCCTCCTTTCCTTTCTTTCTTTGTGACACTTTTTTACGAGAGGGCAGCGCACTAAGATTCAATCATTCATTCATCAAACATCAGCGTCTTCTACAACTGGAGAGACAAATGCATTTCATTCATTCATTGATTCAACACACTTTAAAAATAATTTCTGTGTAAGACAGCAAGATACAATCAGCTATGTGTCCGGAAAGGGAGGCATTTCTTCTCGTTATTCATTTACTTTATCTGCAAATATTTACCAGCACCTCCCTGCTGCCAGCCCCTATGCTGGACACTGGGGACGATACAATACACAATATGAAGTCCCAGCCCTCATGCAGCTGACCTTCTCGTAATAAAGGAATACAATCTACAATGCAATTTCAGGGAGTAATAAATATTAAGAAGGAATATAAAGCAGGAAAAAGAGAGGAGGAGAATGATGGAAGGGCCGGGGTGGGTATGATGTTATGGAGAGGGCATCAGGGAGGGCCTCTCGGAGGAGGTGACATTTGGCAGATCTGGACGGATGAGCAGGAGCCAGGCACAAAATGGTTCCATGCAGAGGGAGTAGCATGGGCAAAGGTCCAGAGACTGGAACAAGCTGAGGAATATCAAGGAGGCCCCTGTGGCTGGTGCAGAGCAAAGGGGTGGCTGAAGATGAGGCAGAGGAGGGAGGCGGGGTCTGAGCAAGATCAAGCAGGACCTGGAGGAGGGAAAGCAGTTTCCATTTTATTCTGTGCATGCAGATAAGCTGTTGGAGGAATTTTGTATAATAAAAACCCCAGGAGACCGACACGGTCCATGGCCATAAGGGGATTTCATGATGCGAGTCCTCAGCTTCTGAGGGTCAAGCAGAGGGTTGCCGAGCAGGGATAGCATCACAGAGCAAGTGGCACTTGAAGTTAAGGCCCAGAAAGGATTTGGACGTGTGCAATTTGGTGTGTTGGTGAGGAAAGGGAGCTCTCTGTGGAAGAGCTGCCTGGGGCAAAGGCTTGAGGTGAAATCCTACTTTCCAAAGGGACAAATTCCAAAACTGTTGTCCAGGGTTTCATAGCGTACTGGGTGATGGAGTGGAATCCTGAACCCAGGACTAGGATTCCCCATGGTGTAAGGCACCTCTGGGGAATGGGAAAAGACGCCCCTCTGAGTGGAAGCATCCCGGTGTCAGGGGGACATGCTTGGTAGGACAAGGGTAGCTGCATCTCACCTGCACCCCACGCTTGTGCAAGGTACATCCTACTCTATGGTTTGAGGGTCGGAGCCTTCACAGCCCCCATCTCTCCCTCCCACCTGGGCCTTCATACCTCAACCCACCAGGTCCTCCTTTGGGTATGTTGGCCAGTACGTTGGCCAGGTTTCCTGTCCATCTGCCAACTCTTCACCGTTCTGAATAGTCCTGCCAGGGCTGCTGCAGACACGTTGGCCTCCTTTCTCCCTCCCTTCCTCTTCCAGCTCTTTTCCTGAGTGAGTGTCAACGACAGGACCCTGTCCTGGTATTCAGAGTCCTTCAGGGGAGGCAGCTGGGGAGCCCTGGGGATGCTTTTGGCTCTGCTGGGCCTCACCATGAGATCTGGGTGTGTTGGTGGCCTTCTCTGGGCCGCAGGTCTCAACAGACTGCACAGTTGTTTAAGCCCAAATGGGATTAAAAACTGAGCCCCAGCCAAAGCCAATAAACGTCAGTTTTGCCCTGTCCACTCCATAGCCTCCCTCCTATAATCCGTGTGCCTTCGGGTCCGCGTACGTGCATGTGGTTACTACGTACGTGCTGGCGTGTGTCTGCAATCATAGATGTCAGCTGTGTGTGGGAATGTTTGTGTGTGGTGCACGTTCACTCATTTCACAGACATTTGTGAGTTTCTACTCTATTCTGTTCTAGGCACAAGGAAAAGAAATAGGTATGGTCCTTGACCTTGCAAGTCTAGTGGGGGACACAGACAATAAACAAATAAATAAATCCAGGTCAGCCACTGATAAGTGCTATGGAGAAAAACAAAGCGGGGTAAGGGTTATAGGAAGTGCCGGGTGGGGAGATTTGTTCTCCGGCTGGCTCGCTCTTTCAATCGTGTATTATAAGTGATCATTTATACAAGGTGGTCAGGGAAATCCTCACAGCTGACATTTAAACAGAGATCCAGAGGGAGGAAGGGAGCTTGCACATAGCTGGGAGAAGAGTGTTCCAGGCTGAGGGAACAGCAAGTGCAAAGGTCCTGAGGTCAGTGTGCAGCAGAAACAGCAAAGAGCCCAGTGTTGCTGAAGTAGAGTGAGGGTAGGGGGGCAGCAGGAGATGAGGTCAGAGAGAGGGAGGTGAGAGTCAGAGCCTGCAGGGTCTCCTTTGGGTTTTTACTGCGAGTGACATGGGACCCCTAGGAGGGTTTGAGCACAGGAATGCCATGTGATTTGATTTGTGTTTTAAAAGCTCCCGCTGGCTGGCTTTTTTGTTCCAAATGGAGGGAAGCTGGGGCCGGGGGTGTGTCTAGGGGGCTATTTCAATAATCCAGAAGTAAAGGTGGCTTCAATAATTCAGAAGTAAAGGTGGCTTCGACCAAGTGGGAGCAGTGGAGGTGCTGAGAAGTGAGGCTGAACCACAGGATATATTGATGCATCAGAAATGGGGTGTTGAGAGAGGAAGTAAGCGTGATGTGCCTGCAGCCTGAGCAACAGGAATGACAGGAGTTCCTTTTACCAAGCTGAAGACCACTGCGGGCAGGACAGATTTGGGGAGAAGATCGGGGATTCGTTTGGATGTGTGACAATCAAGTTTTGGACGCGTGACATTTGAATGCCTATTAGACATCCACTAGAGATGTCGAGCCGGCAATGGTACCTACAGTCAGATGTTCAGGGGTGAGGTCCTGGCTGCAGAGATAAATTTGGGAATTTGGATGTTATTTAGAGCTGAGACTGGATGAGCTCACCAAGGAGTGAGCATAGATGAAGAAGAGGTCCAGCTTACAAATCAACTTACAGAGATCAGGGAGGTGAGGAGGAAACAGGGAAGGAGACTGACCCAGACGGGAGAGGAAGGAGCTGGGGGCCCGGAGAGGAGATATGCTGGAAGCCGGTAGCAGACAGTGCTTTAAAGAGGAGGCAGCCATCGGCTGTGTTGAGTGCTCTGTGAGGTGGGTGGCAGTGTCCAGCTTCGCCAGCAGCAAAAGTGGGTCCCACTTTATATCTGTTGTCCTGGCATAACTACTAATAGGGTCCCACCCCATTTTACTCCCAGTTTGGGTGGTAAATTATACGGTCATCTTCCTGAGAGATGAAGTCAGATGCAGACGTTGAATTGACCATTAGATTTAGCAACACGAATGTCAGTCGAGGCCTTGATAAAGGCAATTTTGGTGGAGTGGTGGGTGTGCAATTTTGACCACAGTGGGATCAAGCGAGGCTGGGAGGAGAGGAGGTGGAGACCTATGTGTGGGTGGGTGACAGCCTCTCTAGGGATTTGTGAAGGTTTGTTTTGCCAACTTCCCTGGCTCCCACCTCCACCCAGCAGGGAGGGCTCAGGACAGCAGCTCAGGACAGGAACTGGTGTCCACAGAATGCCACCAGGGCAGCTTCAGCTACATTAGCTGGGCTAGCAAGGTACCACCTCTGCACCCCTTCCTCCACCCTCCTCACGGCACCTGCCCTGGGGCTTGGCTGGACTCACCCATATGTGCCTAGGCTGTGACAGAACTACCACCATTCACCTAGAACCCCTGGGCCCTGAGCCCCCAAGCAGAACAGGCAAGGCTCTGTCACCCCCCAGGCTCCTCTGTGCGGCTGCCTGAAGCTAGGAGTTTCTCTATGGATCTGGGAAGAAGAGATGAGCCCCAGTCCCTGCCCTGGGGTGAGCCCACCTGCCTCCTAGCTCCCACGCAGCCCTTGGGGGGATTCCCTACAGCTGTCAGTCTCCTGGCCATCGTCGATTACCTGCTGTGCTCTGGGTCCCACTGGAGCTCTGTTGCTCTGCTGGGTACACAGAGCAGGCAGGGACAATATGGAAAATATCTAACTCTGTACAGCGTGGACCAACCACCGTGGCTGCAGACGCAGGGTTGGAGGGCCAGGCATTACCCCTTTGGGTGCTGGAACATGGCAAGGGCCAGGGGGTCCCTTTGTCGGGGGCTAGGGTTAGGGCAGCAGCTATTTACCAACTAGTGACGGGGCATTTCCACGCGCACTGCAACCATCGCACAGGGAGTGCTGCTCACGTTGCTCTCAAGGTGCTCACAGCCTATGGCAGAGACATTCATTCACGCATTCATTCATTCCACAGACCGTTACAGAGCATCTCCTCTGGGCCAGACTGGGGGGTAGATGCTCTGGGGGTGAGGGAGACATAAAGACATAATCCCTCCCTCAAGGAGCTCACCGTCTAGAGAGTGGCGACATTCATTTAGGATTTACAGCACGTCTGGTGTGTGCCATTCACTCATTAACCGATTCAATGAACATTTATTGAGCTCCTACTGTGTGCCAAGCCCTGGGTTGGGCCCTTGGCATGTTTGGTGATAAATAAGCCAGGTCCTTGCCCTGTTCTTAACAGGCTTGTGGCTAAGTCATCAGATTCTAAGGAGAGAAATCTCTGTATTCACTCATTTATCCAGTGAACTAACATCTAGTGAATACACACAGTAGGTGTGCCGGCCCCTGTAAATTAAATGCACATACTCACAGATGAGTAGGAGAGACTATAAAAACAGACAAGCAACTAAAATAAAGCATGAAAAAATGGAATGTACAGACATGAAGGCTCAGAAGAGCTCACATCTAGCTGGATGACTATGGTGGGCTGCCTGGAAGAGGGGCATTGGAGCTGATCCTTGAAAGGCGAGGAAGCTTTGGATATGGGAAGATGAGGTAGGGAATTACAAGAAGAAAGTAGAGATTGAGCAGAGGATAAACCTCAGGGCTTGAACAGGGAACAGTGAATAGAGCAGTCTAGCTGGGTATTATGCTATGTAAAAGGGAGTTATGGGAAATATAAAAGATTGGCTGGCTGCTAACAGGCAATTCATTCTCCCATCCTTCTTATTTCAATATTTATCCTCCCTCAGATTGATCATGTGCTCAGCACCTCTCTTGTGAACAGTTATTAGTTTAAACCAATAAGAGCCATTCCCTTCTCCCCACTAGTGATTGGTTTAGAAAGTATCATGTGACATAGTTCTGGCCAATAAAATATAAAAGGATAATTGCTGGGGAGCTCCTGGCAATCTTTTTTTTTTTTTTTCTCTTCAAAAAGAGATGCCTTGAGTTGAAACTTTGTTTTCTGCATGTGTGAGGAGGTAATGGCTGGAGCTACAGCAGCCATTTTGGAACAGTGAGAGGAGCCACTCCAAGAGGCCAAAGAGACGTACTAAGAAAAGAGGGAACAATCTGTGTCCTTGATGATGTTATTGAACAACTGAAATTATCCAACTCTGGGCCTTCAAGATTCAGTTCCAGCTCCCACTTCCTACAGACTCTCATTCTGTCTCCTCTGAATGCCCTCAGACCTGCCTGACTGGGTCTTCCTTTGGGGTCTGGTGTCAGCTGTGATAGCAAGCTTCTGGAGGACAGAGACCATGCCAATTCCTTTTTCCATCCTTTCCCCCACCTTCCCACACACACCTGGCAGAGCCAAGCCCAGAGCTGGGGCCTAGGAGTGACTCAGGAGAGTCTTGCCTCAGACAGAGTTTTGGGAGCTGCTCAGGCCACCTGTCTTTCCCTCTCACTGAGAAGCTGCCAGGCTTGCTGATTTGCTGTGGTCCTGTCTGTGGTCTGGGCATCACCACCACTGCCCACATTGTGTCCTTCCAGCTTCTGAGCCGGGCGGCCAGCATGTCCTTTCTTGATTTCTCAGTGCCCTGGTACCATTGTTGCCAAGGCTGTATGACTGCCAGCTCAGTGGCTCCAGGCCCTCCTTTGTCATCTGGCTGTCTTCTTGGGGACAAAGGAAGGGCTTCTTCTTCTTTTTTTTTAAGGAAGGGCTTCTTATCCTATCTATCCCACATTTGTTTCCCAGCCTTTCTCGCTGTCAAGACCAAGAAGAGGTGCTGGGCCCAGAGACCTCCAGGAAGGACAAACTTTATGGGGTAGCCTGGATCTCCTCATATCTGCCTCCTGCAAAGTTCCTGATAATCTTTTTAGCCCCAGTCTCTGGGGCAAAATTTAACAATCAGGGGACCTAAGACCTTGGAGTCCAACGTCAGACCAGGGTTTGAGTCCCAATTCTATTATTGGACTGGTGCGACCTTGGTAATTTGCTCCATTTCTCTGAGCTTCAGTTTTCTCATCTGAAAAATGGGGGTAGCAGGGGTTCCCTCCTAAGGCCAATGTGAGGAATTAAAAGAGATGACGCATGTGAAAGGATCTTCAGTGTTTGGCAATGAATGCTGGTTAATGGAATAACAACTATGGTTATTACTCTTATTTCTGGTCAAAAATACTGCTGGGAACTACGTATGTACAAAATATCTTGACCAGGTAAAAGGGGTTCACAGATACTTGTCTATCCAGTCATTCATTTATTCACTCATGCATTTATTTAACAACTGCTATGAGGCCCATGAATGCACCTTGTCTCAAAAGAGTGAAGACTTGTACAGGGCTTATCCTATGGTTGCCTCCTGCTCTGGTGCTAAGGTGGTGCCTGGCGAAGGGTAATAAAGGAAGAGGCAGCTCACTCATTCATTCATTCATTCATTCATTCACTCAGTCACTCACTCCCTGTACCCTGCACGCCGGCTTGGCATGTACATCACGTCTCCATGCTCACCTGGCACCAGGTCTGCCAGGGGCAGCTGTGCCTGGCAGTCTGGCTTCTGTCTGCCCCGTCTGAATCCCAAGGGCACTGTGCTCGCTGGATCCTGAGCCCAGAGCTTTCTGTGCTTGACTACTGCCTTCTCCCTGGGGGAAAAATATTTCTACCAGCTCACTGTTCTCCCTCCAGGCCGGAATGGACCCTAGTGTAATGCAGAAGCTCCTGAAGTGTGGAGAGATGCTGGGCACAGCCACCTGACTCTGCTCACCTCTCATTGTCCCTCACCCCCCAGGGAGAAGGCACAGTGGAGCCATAAACAAGAGAGCAGGCCAGTTACTGCTTCATATGCTAGATAAACACGAGTACACGTGTGCCTGGGCCTGTGTGTGCATTTGCCTCACTAGTGATGGGTGCAGGGGCAGCACGCATGTGCACTGTGTCCCAGCACCTAGAACAAGTCCATGCACGTAGTAGGTGCTCAGTAAGTGTGGAGTGAGTGAATAGATGGGGGCCTCCTCCGTAGGGGTTTACATCTCTGAGTGTGTTGATATGTGGGGTCAGGATATATATGCCAAGCTTCTGGACTTGGTAGCTAGACCATTACCCAGGGAGGCATAGGTGAGAGGTCAGGGGAGAGGGGACGAGCAGACCTGGTGCCGTAAACACCCCATGTGCACTGCTACCCCATCTGCAAAGGCTGGTCCGAGGGCCCCCCAGTCTTGCCCGCAGTCTATGCTGAGCTTTCAGGAGCACCTTCATAAAGCCCAGCTCAGTCTGGAATGTTCTCCTGTCTAAAACCTTCCCCAGTTCCCTTTCACTGTCAAGATAAAGTCCAGATTCAGGCCTGTCGTTCATTAGTTGTCGTTCAGAGCAACACAGGGTTGTTCATGCTCAATGGCTCCACACACTATCCATTGAGGTGGGTACTATTATTTGTCCTCATTTATCAGATGAGAAAACTGAAGCACAAAGAGTTCATGTGACTTGCCCAAGGTCACACAACTGGTATGTTGTGGAACTGGGATGTGAACCCTGGGCTGTGGGCCCCAAAGCCTGTCCCTTTAGCCACTACCCATGTGGCTACTCAAGGCCCTGCAAGATTTGGACCCTCCCACTTTACGGTAGTGCCACTGCATCTCTTCGTGTACCCATCTCTCTGGGAAGATGGGACCACCAACTGTTTACCACATTCATGCCTCTGGGCCTTTGCTCCTGCGGTTCCCTCTGCCTGGAATGACCTTCTCCTGTGTTGCCCCATATCCAACCCTCACCCTCGTCTCAGGGCCCAGGCCAACTGCCCTCTCCTTCATGCAGTCTCTCTGCCTCCTCCCCCCGAACCCAGTGAGCTCACTCTGAGCCCTGGCACAGAACCAAGCTCTCCCTTGGCTCGGTCTCAGCACCCTGCCCGTTGGCTGTGAGCGCCTCCATGACTGCTCTCTGCCTTTCAGCTCATACCTCCACGGCCATGCTCAGAGTGGGTGCTACTGAATGTGGGAGTGAAAGGCTGAAAGAATGTATGTATGGATGGATGGATGGATGGATGGATGGATGGATGGATGGAAGGACAGATGATGGGTTGCCTGGTTACTGCCACACCACCTTCCCCCGGACTGCCTTTCTGTGGTGTTGGTTCCTCCTGCTTGTTCCGTTTATTGACTCATCAAATATTTATTGAGCACCTACTATATGCCGGCACTGTGCTGGAGGCTGCGGAGGTAGCAGTGGGTACATTACAGTCCCTGCCTCCACGGCCTTCCATTCTGTGTGTGTGGTAAATGTGCAATTACCAACGGGGTCAGTTCCACACAGGGAAAGCACCGGGGACCCACACTGAGCAGGAGACACAACCTCACTAGCAATGGATGGGTGGGGTCAGGGAGGCACAGTTCCCCGAGAAAGGGGTTTTTGAGCTGAAACCAAAAGGATGGCAGAGACACACTTGGGCACAGGTAATAGAATGTACAGAGCCACGTTTAAGGGACTGAAAGTTCAGGGGCCAGAGCACAGAGTGTGAGGGGGAGAGGCAGCTTACAAAGGGGCTTAAGGAGTTTCGATTCTGGCTCGAGAGACATGGGGAGGCATTAAAGGGTTTTTGGCAGCGGGGATGTGATCAGGTTTGTGTTTTTAAGGAGATCACTGTGCTTGCCACTTAAAGAACAAACTACGACGTGGCTGGAAGCAGGGGTCCAGCGAGGAGGCGGTGGCAGCTTCAGGGTGAGACATAGGGCAGACCAGGGAGGCTCTCGTAGGATGGAGAAAAGGGGACAGATTGGAAATATTTAGGAAGCAAAATGGGCCGACGTGGGGACAGGTCAGACATAGGGAATGAGGGGGAGCGACATCAAGAATGACTCCCTGGTTTGGGCTTTTGTTTTGGCCGACATGTATTCATCACCTACTAAGAGCCAGGCACTATTTTAGAACTTGATGTACACAACCTTGTGTAGTCCTCACATTGACCCATAAAGTAAGTTATCGTCACCCCCCTTCATTATCTCACTTCACTCCAATAAGAGTGCGGAGGCAACGGGACACAGCGGGGTTTGTCCCAAGCTTTGTCCCTTTGGGGAACAGCCTTGGCAGATCAAAGGAGTAGAGAAGGAAGACAGATAGGCAGGTTGCGTATACTGAGCTGATTCTGAGTCAGTGAGAATAATGATAGATAACATTTATAGAGCTTTTACCGTGTGCCAGGCATAGTGCCATCCAATTAGCTAATAATAAGAGGTAACACTTAGTTTTATGCAGGGCAGCTTATATCAACAACGTGATTGAATTCTCACGACAGCTCTGTTTCGAAATTCTATTACAGAAGGAGGGACAGTGGCTCAGAGAGGTTGAGGGACTTTCCCAAGGTCACACAGCTAATTAGCAGTGGATCTGAAATTCAAACAGGCTATGGCAGGGGGAGGGCAATGAGGATGGGCAAAGAGGTGCCTAGTGGCTGTGGGAAGGAAGGCAAGGCCTGCATTTGGGCTGAGCACGAAACATGTTGCCCCTTGTAACACCTCTTGACACTGCTCACCCCAGGCTTGAGTCCCTACTCAAGGCTTGACCTCCCACACAAGTTAAGAACGTGCACATGTATGCACACTCTCTTTCACACACATACACACACACACACACACACACGTGCATACCCCTTGGCTGTCACTGCTCAGCTGCCTGGGGGTGGCCCGCCTTGTACCCAGGTGCCAGGGGCTGGTACCTGTCTCCCCACCCTGCCCCCGCCCTGCCTGCCTGCTGGTGCTGCAGGCAGAGCCCGCTGTACATCATGTTGACAGTAGAAATTACATCCCGAGCTGCTGTTTTACACCGCACCCTGTCAGAACTCACCGCAGCCCAGTGATCAGGACAAATTGAATACCATCCTGGCCGTGTCAATATTTATTCCATTTTACAAACGTGGCCGGATGGGGGGCAGGGCCCGCCGTGTTGCTAGCCAAGCAGAGCCCCGGGAGGCTCCTCTCCCTCTCAGGCCCGAGCTGCCTCCTCCCCTCGCCCTCCTCTTCTTTCTGGACTTTTTTTTGTAATCAGTTAAAACTGTGAAATTCAATGTTCATCCAGAAAAGTGCATAAATCAGACATGCAGAGTTTAACAAATAATTATACAATGAACTCCACGGATCCACCCTTTGATCAAAACACTGAAAATCGACCCCTCTTCAGAAGTCCCCCACTGTGTCCCTTCTTGACCATAATCCACGGCTTCTCTCTATTCTGGCTTTTATGATAACCAGTGCCTTGCCTTTCTTCATAGTTTACCACCTAACTATGCATTCCCAAGGTCTTAATTTAGTTTTGCTTGTCTGAGAACTTGAAATAGATGGAATCATATTGCACACACTCTTTTGCATCTTGTTTGCATTATGTTTCTGAGATTCGTCTTTATTTTCACATGTGTTCCTGTTCACTGCTGTATAGTATTCCATTGCATGAATATACCACAATTTATGGACAAAATATACCACAATTTTAAGGACAAAATATCCATTGTCCTTTTTCCTCTTCTCTCCCCTTTTCTCCTGCTCTTCCTTCTAATCAGTCTCTTCCTTCTCTTTCATCTTCCCCAGTTCTGCCTCCTTGGTTGTCTGTCTACCATTGTTCTGTCTGCTATGTTTGCTCATCTCTCTCTCTCTCTCTCTCTCTCTCTCTCTCTCTCTCGCTCTCGCTCTCGCTCACTCTCTCGCTCTCGCTCACTCTCTCTGACACACACACACCTGATTCCAGCTCCTGTATCCTACCAGGGTTTTGGATGCCCCTCTGGGTATCTCCCCCACCTAGTTTCTAGAGTACATAGCTTCAGCCAGAGAGGTTCTCCCAGACCTGAGTCTATTAAAGCTTATCTGTGAGAGGATCCCTGGGGACAGAGATTGGGGGTCATTAGCTCCTGTGTATCCAGCTGTTACTCTAATAACCTTGGGGGAGAAGGCCTCACCTCTAACTTTTACCTGGATGGTAAAACACTACCTCTGGGCTGGGGTGAGAACTGAGTTGGCCCCAAGTAGTCCTGCAGCCATCTGTAGGATACATGACGAGTGGGAAGGGGGAAAGGGGACCTGGGCTGGACAAGCCCCCGCCTCAGTTCTGCTCATTCAAAATCTCATGGAGCATCCATCCTGTGCTTAGCATCAGGTCTCACCCAGGCCACAGCAGAGAAGGCCAGCAGGCTGGCGGGGGTGCTGATAGGGTGGGGGGACCTTCCAAAGAGTCATTAGAGAGCCCGCTTGGCTACCCCAGGAGCACATGTGACATATTTCGTTTGTCTCACTTAATTCCTTCTCTGCCTTGGAGCTGCGCTATTGATGCCCTTATTCAGGGTAGTAAATTTTTATTGCAACCTGAGCAGATGACATTAAGGAATCTGTCCCCTTGCGGTACAGGAGAAAGCTCTCTAGGCTGGAAGGCAAGAGGACTAGGTTGAAGCTTGGCTTTGATCCGGTTATGCTGGGTGACCTTGGGCAAGACCCTTCCCTCTCTGGGCTTCTGTAAAATGGGAGGTCCAACTGTGGTTCCCAGAGCTCAGCGGGGGACCAGGGTCATGCTGGCAGCATAAGGAGGGGAACTTGTTCAAAATGCATGTCCCCAGAGCATCTGATTCCGTAGCAATGGTAATACTAACAGGCAAATTTATAGGGTGTTTCTATGCGCCAGGACTTGTGCATTTGATGAGCTCAAAATAAAAGGCTGTACTTATTGATCATTGTGCTAAGAATTTTACATGAGTTACCTTGTTGTATCTGTGTCACAGCCTATTTTTATTATTATTATTATTATTATTATTATTATTATTATTATTATTATTTTACAGAGGAAGAAACTGGGGCACAGAGAGGTGAAGTAACTTGTCCAAGGTTATAGCCAGGAAGTAGGGATCCAGGACTTGAACTAGGAAAGAGCCTGTCCTAGGTCTGAGCTGGCTCCCTAGGCTGGGAGCCCCTGGGCCAAGTGGTCAGGAAGTTGTGTGATGGAGATCGAGCATTGTGTATGTATGAGTGACACATTTTCATAGTGATTCACCCAGACGTGTGTGGGCTCCTCACACGCACAAGCCAGTGTGAACTCTTATTGTCATCATTTTAGGCAACCCTCAACAATCCTCCTGAGACGGGCTTTAGTCTCTGCAGTTACTGATGAAAACTAGAGGCACATATAAGGTGGCTCATTCAAGACCCACATGGCTGGGGGTCCAGCTCCAAAGCCATGAGCTTTCACCCCAGCACGCTGCTGCCAGTACCCCACTCTGCACTGCACCTTGTGACTGATGCTGAATTATTCCCTGAAACTCACTGGGCCGCAGTCTTCCCAGCTGTAAAATGGAGAGGTTGGACTAGTAGGCTGGGGTCTGGCATCTCAGCTTCTGCCCCTAAACCATGGGCTGTTAGATAAGTTTCTTCCCTCTCTGGGCCACAGTCTCCCCATTTGGAAAGAAAGTTCTGTCTGTGATCCTATCCCAACACGACACACAAACGCTGCTTTAAAACAAGCCTCTTGGTTATGAAAGGCCTTAGGTCTGGCTCCCTGGAAACAGGTCCCAGGGCAGAGATTTGCCTGTGGGAGGTTTACTGAGACGCGTTCTGGGGAACACCGTGGAAGGTTGAGGGAGGCAGGGCGGTGCAGAGGGATTTGTCTCCCTCTGTGATGCTGTTTCAGCCAAGGCCTCAGCTGGTCCCATGGGACACTGTGCGGCTGTGACGCTCCAAGTTGAGGCAAGGGGCCGGCCTTTGAATCTTGCAACTACCAGACCTAAGCAGGGGTGGGTTGCCCACCCCTCCAGGGGGTGTGACCTTGAGCAAGACAGCTGCCTTTGACTGAGCGCAATCCCTGAAAAGTGGCTCTGCTGAGAGCTTTCAGCAGCCGTGGTCACAACCATCCCGGGCGGTATGTGCTCCTCCATACAATCTGCTGAAAAGTAAGGGCCTGACCTTGGCTCTGGCAACGACAGCAGATGAGGCCTGAGCCCTGGGCTTAGCCAGCCAGGCCCTGGCCCCCCCGCTCTGAGCCCTGGCCCCCACTCTGCTGCCTGCTGTGATCGCAGTGGGATCAGTGCCCCGATCTCTCAAAGCCTGGCCGCCACTGCCTGCCTCGAAGCTCATCCCCCGCGGTTCCCAGAGGTCCAAGCGATTATGCCACTGAAAATTCCGCGTTCATGTTGTCAACCTCGAAGTAAATTACAGGCCCGGGGAGGTGTGTGCCTCCTCCTTAAACAAGATTCAATTCCACTTAGCTGCCCCCCTTCCTACCCCACACATAGGTTCCCTCCCTCCTGTCACCCCAGGCTCAGGATTTATGGCCTCTCCTTGTAGGCAGCTGGTAACCATGGAAAGCTCCTTAGGGAGGCTTCAGGCTGGAGCCTCGTCAGCCCCAGACTCCCGTGCAGCCATTTCCTCCTAGAATGGCAGAGAGGAGAGGCCAAGACAGTGGAAGGAGCTTCCGCGGCCAAGGGAGAGAGGCCATGGTAACCCCATCAACAGCAAGCACGTTGATGCTGTCACATCTTTTCCTCATACCATGACGCAGACACTGTCATCACCCCCATTTTACAGACGGGCAAACTGAGGCCAAGAAGTATGAGGTCAGCCACCAAGGTCACACACCGAGGAAGCAGCTAACTCCAGGACTGGGGCAGTTAAATCCCACGTAAGCCACTGCCTCTTCCTCCAACTGCTGCTTTTGGAGGGTTTTAGAGTCTCTGAGAGGGTTTCAGGCCCTCTAAGACCTTGGCCCACCCATGTGATGTGTGATTTCTCGCTTAGATCTGCGCCTCTGCTTGCACTCCTCTGGTGATGGAGAGAACATTCCCTCCAGAAGGCCCATTATCTCTCTAATGATCGGACAGTCTCCAAATAATTGATCAAACCCTGTTACCCCTTAGAAGCGTTGTTCCGACATTTAAGCTTCTCTGTGATCTGGTTGCTAACTCCCTTCTGCAAGCATACCTTTCAGGGCTCACCTACACTGTAGGCTGCCTGGGGGTCTCCTCCCTGCTCAGTGCCCAGCTCTGCCCCTGGGTCTTTCTTATATCATTTCCCATGCCCTTACAATTACCCACCCCGCTTCATTCCTATCCTAGAATATCAGAGCTGGAAATCTACTACTTTCCTCATTTCCTGATGGAGAGAGGCTCGGAGAGGGGATGAATTTTCCTAGTGCACAGAGGGAGCTGATAATGGGCCCAAATCTTTTGCCAATTAAACTAATAAATAGTAATAAAATAGTGGACATCCATTTTATTTATAAAATAAAATGTGTGCTTGATACCACCATTCTAAGCATCTCACGTGTGTAATCCACTTAATTCTCAAACAACCCAACGAGGCAGGTCTTACTTCTATGACCATTTTGTGGAGAAGAGGCACAGAGAGGTCAGGTGACTTGGTCAATGTCACACAGGCCATCAAAGCCATGCTCCTAACTAGGTGCTCCCCCTGCTCCATGCTGCCTCACTCCACGGGGCTTGTTTGTGGACAATCAAGCAGACAGAAGATGTCAAGAGGAGATAACATGCCAGGGAGAAGAAAGAGTGGCTGCTCTGCCAGGGAAACTGCCTGTCACTTGTGTTCTTGAGTCTGGGGCCTGTGTTCAGCACTGCCCCTGCTCCCAAGCCTGCCCATTCGGGGTTGTCACTTCCCACTTCCTCTGCAGCTTCCCATCCTCCAGCCTTGTCACTTCTTCCTACTGTATTGCAACCCTGGACTTCTGGAGGCAGGGCCAGGATCCAATACACCTCTATATCCCAGAGCCTAACCCAGGGACCAGCACGTAGTAGGAGCACAATTAGAGCTTGCTTTTATCTAAGGGAGTCAAAGAGGGCTTCCTGCAGCAGATGACATTTGCACTGTTCTTCGAAGGACAAGCAGGGGCTCACCACATAGAGCAAAGGGCAAAGGGAACGCCGGGCAGAGGGAGCTGCTTGAGCAAAGTCTTGGAGGAAGGAATATTCAGAGTGCAGGGGGTGGGTGGGGTGAGGGGTGGAGAAGAGGGTAGAAAAGTAAGGCGCGGCCAGGGTGAGCACCTTGGCTGGGTCTTAACTTGGACGTAAGAACACTGATTATGACTTAGCTTTGCCTGGAACAGATGGGAGAATGGAAGGGAGAGAATATTTCTCACGGCCCTTACATCCCTAGGTCAGGACTGCTGGGGCTGCAGGCGGCAAACGCATTTGGCCAAATCATCCCCCCAGAATATGAGCAGAGCCCCATCTGGGGTGACAGATAGGCAGTGCTGCTGCCAGGCCTGAGGGAGATGTTACTTTATTCTCTCTCCTAACAAGCGATGGAGCTGGCAGATAAGGCATCTTCTTCCTTAATCTCCTGTCTGAGGCTGGAACAAGAAGGCAAGCACCTTGTTCAAACCATAATCCCTTCCTTCCCGAGTTTAAAGCTATAGCTTCCTGTCATGGACCCCCATTCTTTTATCCAGGAGACACTGCAAATATTGAATACAATGCAGTTCACACACAGGGCTGTACTGTAGGGGCTGCACAGGGAGTGAAGGAGCCTTAAATCTGTGGAGAGGGTGCAAGTTGGGGTGTGTGTGGGGGGGTTGTGGGGGGCTTGGGGGATGGACTTGGAAATTGGACCTGGACGGGACTCCTGATTCTCCTGCTACCAGCTGCGTGACCTGGGGCAAGTCGCTTCACCTCTCTGAGCCTCAGTGTTCTCACCCATGCAACGGGGAAAATAAATCTTCCCAGGTTTGTTGTGAGGCTCGAGTAAATGACGAATATCAAAGTAACCCTCTGGAAAGAGTCAAGTACTACAACCAGGTGAGTTTTGGTTATTATTATCCACAAGCTAGAGTGGGCCAGGGTCATGAGAGTGAAAAATAATAATAGCTGCTGCTGCTGGTAGCGCTTTTACCACCTGCCGTTATCACTCTGGCCTGAGCCCATTATAAGCACTCATTTATTGAGTCCCCACCCCAACCCCAACCGCACTATTAGTATCCCCATTTTACAGATGAGGAAACACTCTGTGTCCGTCCTCTATTCTTGCCCTTTGCAATGGAGAACATATCCTTCCTCTCGTCTGAGGACAGTCCCCTGATCGGGGCTCCGGAATCTATTCACACCTTCCTGGCAGCTGAGAAAAGTTACACTGTGGATCGTTCCTTCGCCTGCCTTACCTTCACCCCTCTCTAATGGGCTCCTGGCCATCAGCGTTTACATGTGCTTAAGCAGGTTCCATCTTAAACAAAACAACACAACAACAACAAAACAGAAAGGAAGCACACACCCCCTGACACCTCCCAGCCCTCTCCCTTCACAGCAGAACTTCTCTGAAGACTGGTTGTACTCACTCTCTTCTTTACTCGCCTCCCACTCTCTTCTCAACCCACTGCCATCTGGCTTTCATCCGCAACACTGCATCAAGATGGCCCACAGAGGTCACCAATGATCACCATCTTGCCAAACCCAAGGGATGCTCTCCACTCTTCATTTTACTCAACCTCTCATCAGCATTTGAAACACAAAACTAGAAACGAGGTTTTTTCCTACCTCTCTAATAACGGCTTCTGTCGCTCTTTTGAAGGCTTATCCTCTTCTATCTCACCTTCAAACTCCTCAATCTTTTCCTGGGCAATCTCAGCCATGCCAATGGCTCCAGTTAATCTCAATACTGTGATAACCTCCAAACTTAGTCTTGACCTTCCTTCTGAAGTCCAGGGATAAAAACACAATTGTCCTCTCAACATCTTCACTGAGATGCTTCTGGAAAACCTCAAATCCGACATATCCAAAGCCAAACATATGCTCTTCTTCCTCAAAAATAGCCCTTCTCCAGGGTGTCCCATATCAGTGAATGTCACCCATTTCTGTCACGTGGTCCACACAGAGGGCTGGAAGTCATGCTTGACAGCTCTCCACCCTGCATCCCCCATGGATAATCTCTTATTGCGTCTGGTTCACTTTATTTCCTAAATTACTAACTTGACCATTTTGCATCATGTCCATCACCACCCTAATTCAAACCAGGGATTAAGGACGACTCTTAGACTTTTGGCTTGACACTAGATGATGTTATACTTACCACGATGGAGTGAATTAGGGGAGGAAAGGTTGAGGGAGAAAACAGGAGTTTCTTTTCAAGTATGTTCTATTTAAGACATTCACGAGATATGAAAGTGGAAGACGTGTCATAGACAGTTGGATGGCACAGTCCGAAATTCCAAGGAGAGGGGATATAAATCAGCAAGTGAGTGACATGTAATGCTGAGAAAATGAATGAGATCACTTAGGGAGAGATGAAGGGCAGGCCCAGAAGTGATCCTTGGGGCACTCCAACGTCAGCGATGAAATAGAGGAGGAGAAGGAAGCAGAAGGATTGAGAGAAAACTGCCAGTGAGGTTGGAGGCCATCCAACAGACTGCGGTGTCATGGAAACCAAGAGCAGAACTAGAGGTCAGCATGTTGTATGCTGCCGAGAGGCAAAGTAAACTG
Organism: Rhinolophus ferrumequinum; assembly: GCF_004115265.2. Taxonomy (NCBI): domain Eukaryota; kingdom Metazoa; phylum Chordata; class Mammalia; order Chiroptera; family Rhinolophidae; genus Rhinolophus; species Rhinolophus ferrumequinum. The sequence goes on along the minus strand of NC_046306.1, from coordinate 11,944,995 downwards.
AGGGCAGAGAAGCGACTCCACTAGGCAATACAGAAGTTCTTAGTGGCCTTGATAAGAGTGTTGATGTCTGTCTTCCCTGCTGGACTATAAGCCCCACGAAGCAAGGGATGTCATTTGTTTGCTTACACTGTACCTCTAGTGCTTACTTAGCTCATTAGCATTGTTTTCTGGTATGTCTGGTCATCTTTGACTGTGTGTTGGCCATTGTTCTTGGATTTTATTTTTTTTGGAAAAATTTTTAGGAAGAATCTCAAACCCAGGATGAAGGTATTTTCTTCTAACAAGGATTTACATTTAGCTCTGGTGCTACTATTCTGGGATTGCTTGAAACAAAATTCAAGATTGAAGGTGAAAAAATAATTCAAGGCTTGAGGTTCCCTGGCATACCCAAGTTGTGTGGATGAAGCAGCCAATCCATGATTCAAGGTTGGGTTACCTTTGGTTCACACTTACCCCAAGGGTGAAGCCCTCTGGAGTCCCAGCCTATTTCAGTGGGGGTTTCCTATTTGATTGCATACCTTGTGCAGGCTGAGGACTTTGATTTCAATTCCCGTTATGCTGTGAGATCATCAAAAATCAAATTCAAAATTTCCGAGATCAGCAAACGCCCTCAGGACAAAAGCAGATTCTATGTTCTCTAACTTCTCTGGGTTTCTGTTTTCCCTTCAGTTTTGACCTAATAATTCCTGGTAATTCCTTACAAAGAGCTTACTTGTCAGCTCTTTGATGCTTTAATAAGATGTTTGGTTTTTTTCTATTTTATCCAGCATTCTTAGCTCTTTTCAGCTGAAGGGTTGGTCCAAAAAAACCCTAGCTTCCTATTTCTAAACACAGAAATTGCTAATCTCTAGGGTTTAGCAAATGCATGGCACATTATAATGGCTCGGTGAATATTTGTTGATTGAATGAAGTGACCCCGGTCTCCAACATCCCTGCTCTTTCTAGTGCATTGGACATGATACTCTCAGGTCAAGATACTAAGACGTACTGTGGTCAGAGCTCAGATTGCTGTGCAGAGAGGCTGGGCTATGTGCTCCGAGGACAGAAATATCCCTGTGAGATGGGGAATGCCATGTCAGGGGGTAGTGCAGAGGACCAGGGTGAGCACAACAATGGACTTGCATCTTAGCAGATGAGCCACTGGGTTGGGAAAGGTGGACTCACAGGAAGTCCTATTGTAAGTAAAGGCTTGAAGTGAAGGCTGGAGTGTGTGGGGGATCCAAGTACTAAGAGAGGGCAGAGAAGCAATGACCAGCCAGGGAAAAATCTGGAAGGCCAAAGGAGGCTCCTGGGTCCTGTGTGAATGCAGAAGCAGAATCCACGGAGGGGCAGTTCCCTGAAGCCACCAAGAAGAGGGAGGAGAAACAGCTTTTGTTGAAATACACACATGGTAATTGCGAAGAAGAGTATTTTCCCTACTTTAAAAAGCTTTTTCCTCTGCATTTTCCTGGGTCCCAGTTTCAAAGGAATTTTAATTGCAAAGAAAATTTTGTCACCTCCCTGGAGGGAGAGGGCTCAGTAGCTTCTACAGTCATGCTTGATGCTGATTCTTCTCCAAACTGGGGATTTTCACGCTTTGGTTGTGTGGAAGCTGTCTGGGGATTGGGCGGTGTGGAGGGTGGGGTGGGGTGAGACAGGCCTCGCTGAAAAGCTCCAGCTTTTCTGGAGCTCGGAAGGCTGGGTTTGCAGTGGGAGTTCCCTGGCCCGGGTCTTCCATGAGGGTCTTCAGTGCCAACCTAGTGACAGTTGTCACTTCTTCCTCTTCAAACCCAGTGGGTTTATTTAATTAATTATGTTAATTAAACAATCGATCTCTCAGCTTCCATCCTTGCTCCACTGTCGATTATGCTCCACACAGCGGCCCATTTGGAAAACCGGCTGGTAGTTTCTTAAAAAGTTAAACATAAATTTACCATATGAACCGGCAATTCCATTCCTAGCTAGGTATCTGCCCAAGAGAAATGAAAACATATGTCCACACAAAGGAATACTACTGAGGAATAAAAAGGAACACACTGCTGATATATACCATAATATGAATGTAACTCAAAAACATTATGCTCAATGAAAGAAGCCAGATTGAAAACACAACAACAACAACAACCGCACATTATATGGCTTTGTTTATCTGAAATGTCCAGAAAAGGCAAATCTACATAGAGAGAAAATAGGTTAGTGGTTGGCGGGGGCTGGCTGTGGGAATGGGGATGAGGATGGGCTACAGATGGGCCCGGAGGATCTTTCTGGGGTTTACCCAGAAAGTATTAAAACTGGATAGTGATGGTGGACACACTTCTGCAATTTATTAAACATCATTGAATTGTCTGCTTACAACAAGTGAATTTTATAGTATATAAGTTATGTCTCAAGAAAGCTGCCAAAAAAAAAAAGCTCCCATCTCTCTGGGAATAAAAGCCAGAGTTTGTACAAGGCCCTGTGTGATCTGTACTCATGGCCTGTCTGATTGCATCTCCTCCTGCTCCCCACTCCCCCAGCCCCCCCCCACACACACACACTGTTCCAGCCCTGCTGGCCTTCTGGGTTTTCCTAGAACACAGCAGACGTGCTCCCACCTGACAGTCTTTGCATTGGCTGTTCCCTTTGCTTGGAATGTTCTCCCCTAGACATCTGCAGAGCTCCCTCCTTGACCATTTGAATCTTTGTTCAAATACCATCTTTTCAGCGAAAAGTAACCCAACCACCCTACCTAAAACTGTAGCTCCCTCTCCAAGGCTTTGCCAACCCCCCTTTCTCTTCTCCTTATTTTTCATAGTGCTTATCACTTTCTAACGTACAAATTTCTTATTTCTTATGCTTATTATTTGTCTCTCTCTTCACAAGCATATATCCTTCACTGGGTTAGGAATTCATGTTGATTTGATTCACTGATATACCCTTAGGACATAGAACAGTACGTGACGCAGAAAGGTGCTCGACAAATATTTGTTGAGTGGATGAATTAATAAGTGATTCAACAAATGTTTTCTGAATGCCCTCCTCTGTGCCAGGAGTCGAGCACACGACAGTGAACTGGGTGAACAGGTCTCTCACCCCTAGCTGGCTTGCATTTTAGTGGTAGAGAAACCATAGAGAAGAATGAATTTTAAACCAGTAGTGGAGGGAAACCCCCACCACCAAGAAATCACAAGTGTGATAAACTTTACAAAAGGCCATTATGGGAACAGGATGACGGAGGGTCTTTTTGGAGAGTGACCTGATGGATAAGTAGGAATTGGCCAGGTGGGGAGGAGGGAAAGAGAGTTTCAGGCTCAGGGAACAGCATGTGTGAAGGTCCAGAGGTCAGAGAGAAAGTGTGTCGTGTTTGGAGTGAGATGATGGCTCTAGTTGAAACATGAACCATAAGGGGACCAGGGAGAGGTAGGTTGGCGAGGTGGCTGGTGACAGACTGCACAGAATCTCAGGCACGTCAAAATATGTAACGGTCAGTTCAGTAGAGCATCAACCAATCAGAAAAGACAATGGCCACAAACACTAGGACATTGCTGCTGGATCTCTGCTGTGCCCTAAGCCACAGGAGTGACCCTGGAATTGATGGGATCACGGAAAGGTTTGAACAGGGGAGTGACGGTGATTAGGTTTACCTTTTGGAAAGATGACTCCAGCTATGAAGAGAACAGAGGGGCCAGTGATACCTGGGGGAGGCTGGGCAGAAGGCTTTAAGCCAGTCTGGCTGGGAGAACGGATAGTTGTGGGTAATTGATTGGATGTACGTGTCTGGAAAAGGGAAGGGTCATGGATAATAGCAATAACTACAGCCAGCCTTTGTTGAGCAGATACTGTGTGCCCGGGAAGGCTCTGACCACCTGACAGGTACTGTCTCTTAATCCAACAACAACACACTAGGAATCTGAAACACAGCAGGCGCCAAGGCCTAAGTGCTGCATCCAGGATTCAGACACAGTCTACAGGGGACGTTAGGCTTTCAGGGGTGACTCCCAGGTTGCTGGGTTAGGTGAGTGGTAGAGCCATTGGGGAGACTGCAATAGGCGGGGCTGGGAGAAGTAAGCAGGGGGAGCCAGTTTGTGAGCGAAAATGATAGGTTCTGGGGGCCGCCCAAGTGGAGATGCCAACCGCATGGTTGAATATGTGGGTCTGGGATCCAGGGAAGAAATTAAAGCCAGCAACGAGTGATTCGGGCATGACGTGCGCAATGACACCGCCATGCTCGAGATACGAAGTGGAGGACAGAAAGGGTGGGGGTATGATCCATTAGGGGTCAATAAAAATAACATTAATATAAACACACGTGTGCTGGAGTAGGAATCAAAGGTTTTTCTGGGAGGAATTATGAGAAGTTGTGAACCGGGTTTACCTCGGAAGAGGTGCTGGCAGGGTGGGGGAGGAGTCTCCGCATACAGAGCATGTTCCAGCACCGGCGGGACACGTGCCCCATCTATTTCTTAAAAGAAATCAATGGGGGAAGAACTGGTTGGTGAGATTTAAAGTCCTTTGTGATCGTTTTTCTCTCAATACTTGTTTCTATTTTTTAAATCTTCATAATAACTGTTTTTAAACAAATTAAGAGGCAGGCGGAGGAGATGTGAACGGGGATGGAGATGGAGCCATCAGAGAAGCAGGAAGAAAAGCAGGAGAGAGTCAAGTCGCGGAGGTCAGACCAGGAAGACTTTGGAGGAGGGCGTGGCCCCGGGTGTCCCCTGTTGGAAGAGACCAAGGGCGGCGATGTGGCGTGACAGCGCAGGGATCAGAGGTGGGGAACAGAAGCACCGTGGTGTAGTACAGCACCGGGGAGGCCGTGGGGGGCCCTGTGAGAGTTGTAACCAGGAGTGGGCCGACAAGCAGATTGGAGTGGGTTGAGGAGTGAGTGGGAGGGAGTGAAACAGAGACAACTTGATAAGTTGGGCTGAGAAGGGAAGGAGGGAGGGGGCGTAGCTGGAGAGGAATGTAGGGGTGAGGAAGGGACTTTTTAAAGGAGAGAGCGGAGTGTGTTAAGTGCCGATGGGAAGGAGTGGGCACAGCGGAGACGCTGACACACGGAAGGAAGACTGAGGGCAGCAACAGGAGAGCAGGGAGGGGTCTGGAGCACAGGCAGAGAGACCACTTCTCCGCCATAACGGTCGGTCGGGTTGGTGAGCGTGAGGGAATGGGTGAAGCTGGGAGCAGAAGGCAAACCTCAGCTCTCTGGAGACACCCCTCCTGCTCTTTCCCATTGGTTGTGGCCTTCTGGGGACAATGCCTGCCTTTGCTTCCTGTGTGCTGGGCTGAGGAAAGCCAGGTCCTGGTCCAGACTCTGTCCCAACCCTGCTGTGTGGCTCTAAGTAAATTCTGCATGTCTCTGGGCCACAGTCTTCTCATCTGAAAACCTGGCATGACCGTTGCTCCCACATGGATTTACTGAGAGGGTTAAATGAGATAATGCATGTGATGCACCTAGAACACAGCAGAAGCTCAGTATTAACTATTACTAGTATTACTAATGAGCCGACCCTGACCTGTTAGAACTGCAAATGTATAAAACCCATGACCCAGAAGTCTCTGCTAGAGAAACACTGGCCTATGTTCCAGGAGATGTGTACACAGATAGTCACCACAGCACTGCGGATCATAAGGGGAAAAGGGAAACATTCTCCATGTCTGCTGCTAAGGGAGTGGACACATAAAAATGGAGTATATTCACACAACGGAATACAGCCACTTCAATGGAATGAACCAGAGCTATATATATATCAACACGATAGCTTTCAAAAACATTGTTGGAGAGAAAAAAGCAAGTTGCAGAGTGATGATACATCTAGTAGGAATCCATTTACATTAAAAAAAGCCCCAAAACAATGCTGCTTATTTTCTGTGGGTACATACAATGTATGCTCAAGTATAAAAATGGTATGCAATCATACACACCAAGTTCATCACTGAGTGACTTTGGAGGAAGGGGGGAAGAAACCAGATTGGAGGTGGTGGTAAAGGGGACTCCAGCTTTATTGAAAAGTATCCCGATTCATGTATTTCTTATAAAATTAAATTTTTTTTTAAAGAAATTCAACTTAAAAAAATCCCTGCTTTGCCTATTTCACTGAATTGTTTGGAGGACCGAATTATATGTGCATAGATAATATGTAACTCATTTTCTAGTTGACAGAGCATTTTTTACCCACGTGACCTCAATGAGATTTTACTCACGTGACCTTAATGAGACGTTGAGGGATGGATTATAATTTCTGTTCTACTGAGGAGGAAACAGAGGAGGCACAGAGAGGTGAAGCGATTTGTCTCAGGTCATACATGTGGCCTGTGGAGACAGAACTGGCATTCAAACCTGGGCCTGTCTGGTACTGTAGCACGGGCCCCTTTCTACTGCTTCAGCTCTTTTAAAGTGTCTTCATGCCACTGTTGTCATTAGGATACAGATGGTACGGGTACCATCCTGCATCTGAGCTTCTTCTCAGGAGGACCTTTGGTCTCTAGGCAGACATCTGTCCCCGAAGACCTGGGCCACATGGTCTGGAGCCTGTTCTCCCTCTTGAGACCCTCACTGACTCGTTTCTGGGAGGTAGCATGGTGCTAAGGATCGACCTTGAATATCAGACTCAGCGAGATCTGGATTTGAATCCCGGCACTGTCACTTACCAGCTGGTGATCTGGAGAGAGCCACTTCCTTGCTCTGCAAAATAATACCTAGTTTGCAGGTGGCTGGGAGCAAAGTGTACACAGTAAGTACTCCATGAATGCTGATTCCTGCTCTTTTCCTCTTCCCCCGGTTTTCCTGACTTTAAGCAGGGCCAGACTCATCCTGGAACCCTGAGCCACGCACAGTGCCCACCATAAAGTAGGTGCCCAGGAAAGTTTCTGGCTTGGCTTCTCATGGGGTTAAATGATTGATGACAACAGGAAAAATTACCACAACGTAACTGGGATGGCAGACCCCACTCAAATGTCAGGGTCCTCGTGATCCCAATAGATCACTGGGGTCATCTTGAATTTGACCTTGAAGGCAGTGGCGAGCCACTGAAGGTTTAATCAAGAGAATGACATGGTTAGAAAGACCCCAGAAAGAACATGCTATGTGCAGTTTGGCTTTCAAAAGGACGTGGGGAGACCTGTGATGAGGCTGTAGTGACTAGCTCAGGTGACAGACAGGCTCTGAGGTCGCTTCTAATCTTGCAATATACCTGGGAAACTGGAGGAAGCCAGGCAAGAGTGCGGTGGCTGGAATGGATTCTGAAAGATGCTAGGACTTTAGGAGATTGACCTAAAACGCATGAGGCAGACAAGAATGTGTTTCGTAAACTGAAAAAAGGAAATCGCATACACCCACCGTGACGCTCTCATGTCACTCACAGACCTTCGTGGGCATACAGCATCCCTGCCCCTTTGTATTCAGGGGACATTGACACGGGTCTCAAGTTAATTCCCAGCTCACCTGAATCACTTGGCAGAAACAAGTTTTCATGTCAGCTCACAGACCGACCCGTGTAAGCCCTCTGACAAACACAGAGCATTATTGCAAAAGCAGGTAGCCAACAAGAGGGAAGGGCCAGCTCTTCTCTTTCTTGTTTGTCACGGACACATCTGGTGACCTACACCTGGCATTCAGGATAATATCCCATATGCCCAACACTCCAGATTCAAGAGAGAAGCAGGAAGGGCAGGTGGGAATATGGACAGCGTGAGAGAGGGAGGTTACCGCTTATAATAAAAACAGCAGCTTACTATGTGCTGGGCACGAGTACTCATTCTTGTATCAATGTCTGACATGGGTGCTGTTTCATAGATGCCTTTTGTAGACGAAGGAATGCAGACCGAGGGAACTGAAGTATCTTATCCAAATTCACACAGCTGGTAAGTGGCAGAGCTGGGGTTTGGGGCTTGTCTAGCTCTGAGGTCCACTGTGACAACCAATTCTCATCACCAGACTTGATGAATTCCAATACTTTCCTTTCTGTCCCCAAAGACACCAATACTGATGATTTTAATGATGCTGCTTCACTTATTCATTCACGAAATGATTATTGAGCACGTACTCTGTGCTTGGCAATGAGAAAGAAGGATGGCAGGGGAAGGGCACATGTAGAGCTTGGGAGGCAGAAACGTGTGTGTGGTGCCCAAGAGATCCTGGTCTTGAAAGGTTAGATCCAGAGTACATTAGCCTGGGGGGGTGGGTAGCAGTTTTGGGGACTGACGGGGTCTATAAACAGTGGGCGGAGATGGGGGTGGGGAAGGAGTACATGGAGAGAGCAGAGGAGTCTCGCTTCCTTATTTATTACCTCTGGGCTCTCAAATGCAAGACTACCAGGCAGAAGTGACAAAATAAAAAGGGAAAGGAAAAAATGCCAGCTACAGCCAGAATAAAATCAGGGCAAATAGAATAAACCTGACAGCCAAGTATAAATAAATATTCGTAAAAGAGTTAAAGGACAGATTAAAATAAAAACACCAAATGCAATTCTTACCCCTTGACAAATGTAGTGCGAATTGGGTTCTTTTAATCAAATGTTTGGCAGGTGTATGAATTATTTATAATTCAATACCGAGTGGTTAAATGGAAAATGGAAGATGTTCCCGTCGTCTTCTCAGAGCTTATCCGCCTCCCCCAATGAGTTCTTTCCCTGAGAGGCCGCGGGAGGTGGCCCCTCCCCCACACCAGGTTTATAGGCCTGGACGCCGGAGCTGGTAATCCTTGCCTTGCTCTGGGCATCGCCATTTGTCAACTTGCTCCCTTGTCACAAGCCTTCATGCTGCCCAGGGCCTTGTTTAGGGAGGAGGCCCCTCAGAGCTGGGGACAAGATGGGGACAGCTGTCCAGGTGTAGGGGAGCTGGGAGTCCAGACAGCTGGGTTCTCATCCCGGCTTGCACAGTCTCTGAGCATGCTCTGTGTAGGTTTTCCCCCCTCCCTGGGTCTTCCTCCCTCACATGAGCTTTCTGTTGCTGTCCTTTCTTTGTCACCTCAATTTACAAAGGAGAAAACTGAGGCTCAGAGAGATGCCACGGTGTGCCTCTGGTCATACCCCTAGTAGGAGCTCGAGTTGGGGTTGGAGCCCAGGTCTGATTCCACTGGGAGTGCGACTCTGGGGGCACTCACTGTCTGCATGACGGGGGCGCCACCTGACCGCTCTGATCCTCCACTTTCTGCTCTGTCCACTGTGCTAATAATGGTAATAGCTACCCTCCAGGCTACTGTGAGGATTCCGAGAGGGTGGGGTCACTGAGCAGCGCCTGGCCTCCATGAGAGACGGACGTCGTTGTTGTTGCACAGGAACAAGAAATTACGACAGGAAATCACCCTCAACTGTTCCAAATAAACCAAGACATATGGTCACCCCAAAATATGAGTTATTTAATCGGGAAATACGATAGTATAACAAAGATGGGATTTGACATCCTCTCCACTCGGCTTAGACTCTCAGCTCTGCCACTTAACCAGTTTGGTGGCTGGGCAATTTATTCAATCTCAGTAAACCTGTTTCCTCATATAGAAAAATGGAGACAGTAGCAGTTCGTACTTCTTAGTGTTTTGGCAAGGAGATGATAATACACGTATAGTACTATGCAGTTAGTTACTAGTCTGCACTGTTCTTACGTAAACGGTAGCTAATGTTATAAATGGGTACTATAAATGTGTAAGGAAAGCTTTTTACCTTACGGCAAAGAAATAATTAAATATGTATAATAATTAAATGCATCAATGTTCTCTCAAAAAAGAAAGAAATCACCCTCACTTTACAGATGAGGAAACTGAGGCCCAAAGAAACAAAGTGACTTTCCCAATGTCATTCTGTGGGTCAGGGACAGGGAGTCTAGGTCTCTGGGGGGCTTGTCAGGCCATGTGTTATTGGCTTATGCCTACACCTCCCCCAGGACCCCCCACCCTGACTCTGCATCGGATCCTGCCAATGGGACATTCTGCTCTGGTCTGCCCCCACTCCCCATCTCTCTCTCTCTCTCTCTCTCTCTCTCAGGAGCCGAGAATCCACTGCAGCCAAATGTTGACTGACTTCCCTGAGCAGCAGATGAATGAGTCCTCCCAGCTAACAAACGGCTGTCGGAAAGGTGGGAGAATGACGGTAATTAGTCCCCTTAATGCCGATTTTAGACTAATCTTTCACACTTAAGGAAATTGTTCCAATGATTTTCTTATTTTCAGGGGAGCTCGTTAAGTAAGAATTAGAAAAATAGATATGGTAGGAGATAAGAAAATGGATTTTGTAAGGACAAGCTGCCTAAACACACCAACAGGGGGCCTGGCTGAGCCAGCGTGGAGAGACAGAGCCAGGTCCTCCTGGGATGGGTGACAGTTGGGTGTTCCAGAGGCCCTGGGCAGGAAGATGCCCCTGGGGTCAAGGGTCTAGGGCCCACCGCGCCAGCTCGGGGTCTGCAGACTCGGTGCCCCACGCACACTGGGTGGAACTGACACGCTGTCACAGAGCACATGTCTACCAGCCTCCGCGCTCCGAAGCCCGGGCCAGCGGCAGGTGCTCATCAGACAACTTTCCTCAACATCTGGAAAGAGAGAAGTCTTTTCTGGGATCCAGGGTCCGTGGCAGGGAATTCAAGCCTCAGCACCTTCTGAATACTCTGGGGAAGTTAAGGAACATGTATTGATTGCCTGCTGTATGCAAGTTGCTGTGCTGGGTACTTTGCCGCCATTTCACCCCATCGCCCCACTGGGTAGATGGTCCCCATGTTTATAGAGATGGAGATGGAGGCTCAGAGGCAGGGCTCAGTCAGCCCTACTGGTTGTTTTCAGGTGTCATCTGTTCTAACTCGTCAGTGCCCTTGCTGTTGGAACTGCTAAATAATTTGAATATTGCCCTTGGTCATGTGACTTGACCAAGGCCGCAGGGCTGTAAGTTCCAATCTGCCGTTGGAACCCATGGCATCCCCCACCAGAGCAGACACCATTTTTGCCCTTCCAGGATGCCTCTGTGTCATGAATCCCAATGGGAAGAAGGCTTAAAGCGTGTGACTTGGAGCCAAAAGAAACTGTGTCCCTTACAGAAAAGGGGTGGCTTCCCTAGGTGGGAAAGTGGGAGGGAGGGCCTATTGGAGAAGGAGGGATGTCCTGGCATCTCTCCTGAAATGGGCGCAGGCCGTTCCCCTCACTCCTGCCTTCCCATCTTTGCTTCGGCAGGACCTGCCCCCTGACTTGCATATCACTTTCTCTTGTCTCTCCAATCTTCCAGTGTCCCTGGAGCCCAGCCCTGATCAGCCCTGGCCTTCATTCCAAACAGTGTCAGATTTATCTCTCACCTCTGAACCCAAGAGGGACCAGTGGTCCTTGCTTTTAGCAGCAATGAATTCTGGGAAGCTTAACCTTGCATGTCTGGTGAACTTCTGTGTGTGTATAGACCAGGTCAGTGTCATCAGCAGAAACTGCCACGTGATTGGCTCTGGCAAGGAGAAGAATTGCTCTCTAACAGGCCAAGTGGGAAAATGTGACTTTGTGAAAATGTCAATATGACATTTCTCCTCGGGTCATAGGACAGGTCGTACATTCAAGTCTCGTCTGCCTTCATACCGCCAATCACAAAGGAAAACTCTGCTGGGCAGGATTTGTGCAAGGTTCGGAGAGAGCTCCTAGAACAGTAGTTCTCAACTAGGGGTGATTTTGCTTCCCCCAAAGCACATTTGGCAGTTGTGACATGTTTGCTTGTCACAACTGGGGTGATGCTACTGGCATCTAGTGGGTAGAGGCCAGAGATGCTACTAAATATCTTCCAGTGTCAAGGACAGGTCCCCCATCAGAGAATTATTCAACCCCAGATGTCACTGTGCCATGGTTGACAAGCCCTCCCAAGAAGTCATGTGATCCGATGTTCCCATTTAACTTACTTACAGATCTTCTGACTTTGTGGGATTAAACAGGGCATTAGGCCTCCACATCAAAGATTCCGGGTTCTGACACTTTCTGTTTTTAATTCCATGAACATATTTTGTGCTCCTATTATGTGCCAGGCATTGTGCAAGGTGCTGGGTACTCAGTAGTGGACAAGACAGATACAACCTCTGCCCTCTTGGAACTCCCAGTGTAGTGGACTTTGAGCTGGGTCACCTTAGACTTGTCTTTTTTCCTCTCTTCAAGCCTCAGTTTTCTCATCTCTAAAATGGGCACGATACTCAATGTCTCTCCTTGTGTTGTTGTGAGGCCTTCAGAAATTTAAATGTCAAATGTAACGGCACGTCTTCAATAAATATTTAAGTGGACTGCATGCTTCTCCTTCTTGGAGAGGGCTGGGCAGGTGATGGAGATGGTTTTCCATCAAGAAAACAGAAGGGGAGGAAACTAAGAGATTATTGAGCATTTACTGTGTGCTTCTCACAGATCCTGCTATCAAGCCTACAATACAGGAGTTTTTTACTCAGTGTACAGATGGTGAAGCTGAGGATCAGAAGGGAAGGAGACATGCTTAAGCTGGTCAAGTGGAACCCCTGGGATTTGGACCCCGCTCCCCCGGCTCTTTCGGCTCTCTCCTTTTTGCCATCCCCAGGGCCTTTTAAGATGGTGCTGGGCAGGGAGTTGAGGTCTGAGCCTGACCGGACCCGGCCTTCAAGCCTTATTCCCCAGCATCCCCCGGGGTCTGGGTCTCACCCCATTAGCGCAGCTTTAAAAAGCACGGACCGACCGGGGCGCGTTATTGCCCACATAAATCAGGCGGCTCTGAGTACGGAACACCTTTAAACAAACAGCTGATGGGAGTGAAGTTCCAGGATCATTATTAATAGCTTTTCATTTCGGCGGCCGCTGTGCTGTGACATGCCTTCCCAGCAGAAGCCCCGCGCAGCCAGCCCCCATCTGCTGATCCCTCGAGTCCGCCAGTCAGAATGAATGACTGTACCTTTGTGTTAATTGTGGAGCCCAAGCCACACGCGGAATGCTAATAGGGCCACGTGGGAGGGGGCAGATGCCAGTCTTGCCTGGCTGCTGGGCAGGGAAGGACCCCACCTCTGGCCCTCCTCCCCAGCAGCCAGCAGCGGGATCTTTCTAACATACTTATCTCAGTGCCACCCTCCTCTGCTCAAGAAAGCCCCATGGATTCTGTGGCCCAGGGCCAGGTCTGGACTCCTCCGGCTGCCATTCAGGGCCATTCATGTCTCATCCTATCACTCCAGCCTCCCTGCTGGCATCCCCATACTACCAACCATGTACTGCTCAAACTCCCATTCATTCGTTCACTCATTCATTCATTCATTCTTTACTGAGCCTCTGAAGGATGCCGGGGAGGAAGATGTAAACTGAAGACAGACATGGTCCCTCGTCTCAATGGGTTTAACATCAGGAAGAAAAGACAGATGGTGGTGGGCTCTGAGCCAGGCTGCAGGGTACACATCTTGGTTTGGCTCTTTATCTGTGTGTGACCTTGTGTGCAAGGTCTAACCTCTTCTGGGCCTCAGTTTCCTCCTCCATAGAATGGGAATAATGACACTATCCATCTCAAAGGGTTGTGTGAGGAATTAGATGGTGAAAAATATACAAAAACATTGAAGATACTTACTATCACTTATCATTGAGCATAAAGTACTCCATAACTGCTAGCTATTATTCTCATTAACTCATGATTTCGTTAAAATGTATGATAATGACCACAAGAGAAAGGTCCAAGGAGTATGGAGAGCATCAAATATGGGGTCTGGCCCCATCTGGGGCTCTGAGAAGGGTTCCCTGAAGAAGTCCGATTTTCTCAGACTGGAGAGAAGAATGGGCATTAGCTGAAGTGGTGAGAGCGGGGAGGGACAGAGGGGCAAGTGCAGGGAACAGCATGGATAAAGGCCCTGAGGCTGGATGGGTTTCCAGAGTTGAGAAACCTGAAAGGCAGTAGGAGGCTGGCGGCCCGGAGTGATGGGGAAGGAGGACGGGGATGAGGCTGGAGGAGAGGCAGGGGGTCACACCACGCAGGGCCTCGTGGGCCTTGTTAAATTTTGAATTTCATCCTGAGAGCAATGGGAAGCTGTTGCAAGCTTCTGAAGCCAAGGAGTGGAATGAACCTTGTTTTGTTTTTAAACTCACCCAGGCTGTTATGTGTGTGAAGCAGACTGATCCCCCTCAAAGTGCTGGGGCCCTCACCAGGTGGCTGAGCAAGTAACAGGGGAACAGGAGGAGATGAGTAAGAATTGGCCTGGACCAGGGTGGGGGCGGTAGGGGGCTGTCCCTAGAGATATGCAGGGGGTGGAACACTCAGGGTACGGTAGGAGTGCTGCGGGGAGGTGAGGGAGAGTAACCTGTTGGGGAGGTGGCCCCATTGGGGATGTGGGGAACAGAGGGGGAGTAGCAGGTTTGGAGAGTTGGGGACCATCAGCTCAGGTTGCATGCCCTGGTGGTCATAGGCCTCTGAGCCTTTGCACGTGCTGTTCTTTCTCCCTGGAATACCCTTCCCCAATCTTGTCTGATGGGGGATTTTTTCATGAATCGCTCAAACCCAATGTCACCTCCAATATATGAAGCCTGCCATGGCAATCCCAGATTTGGTCTCTCTCCCTTCTCTGTAGCAACTTTTCTGTATTAACTTGTAACTTCATTAAAAGGTATGATAGAGACTGCAAAAAAAAAAAAAAAAAAAAAGACAAAAAAGACACAGGGTGCAAGGAGGGCATCACAGGTCCCGCTCCCAGCACCCTTTACCTCACTGACTTCACAGCTCCTTCACAGTCTCCTTTGCTGTTTCCACCTCATTTCCCTCCCCATGTTGGAGGGTCCGGAGTGTAGTCCTTAGGTCACTCCTCTTTTCCGTCTGTACTCACTCCCTAGGGGACACATGCAATCTCACAGCTTGAAATGCCACCGATTTGCTGAGGATACCCAGTGTGTAGGTCCAGCTGGGTTCTCTCCCCAAAACCTCAACTCCTAGATCTTCTTGCCTGTTCAGCATCTCCCCTTGGATGTCTAAAACACACTTCGAAGTCATCGTGTCCAAAACTGAACTTCTCGCTTCTACATCCCCCAACATACACAACGATAATAAAATGAATTTAAAACTGCTCCTCTTCCAACGTTCCCCGTTTCAGTAACTGGCAGCTCCATTTCTCCAGCGGCTTCTGCCCAAACCCTTGGAGTCATTTTTGACTTCACTCTATCTCACACCCCCCATCAGATCCATCAGCAAATCCCGCCAGCTCCAACTTAAAATAGATCCAGAATCTGACCACTCTCACCACCTTCGTTGTTAACAATCTGATCCAAACCACCCTCATCTCTCACCTGGGTTATTACAGCAACCTTTTCCCTGGTCTCCCCCTACAGAATGTTCTCCATTATGGTGTTAAAACATAAATCAGATCATAACACGCCTCCTCTCAAAGTTCCTTTGGCTTCTCATCTCACTCGGAGTAAAAAGGCGCATAAGATCCAACGTGCTCTGTCTGGCCTCTCGTTACTTCTCTGACCCTCCCTCCCGCCCCCCTCATTCCAGCCACACTGGCGTTCTGGCTGTTCTGTAAGTATAACAGGCATGTTCCCATCTCAGGGTCTTTGCGTTGCTGGCCCTTTTGTCTCTGATATCTGCCTGGCTTGCTCGCTCCCTTCCTTTGGAGGTCGGCTCCGATGGCTGAGCCCAGTGAGGCTTTCCCCGACAACCTGAGGCAGAACAGCTCCTCCGCCAGCCGGGACCTCCGTATCGCCTCACCCTTTCCCCACAGAACTTACTGATAGATCGTAAACCTACTTATGTATATTGCCTCCTTGCCCTTCAATGGAAGCTCTGTGTGAAGGGGCTTGTCTCGTGCTCAATGCTGTATCATCGACACTCAGAGTAGTGCTTGGCATATAATAGGTACTCAGTGGCTATTTCTTGAATGACTGAAATCATTATTTTAAAGTATCTGTCTACTTGTTTGTCTATTTCTCTGTCTCCGCCAGTAGGTAGTAGGCAGCAATTGGATCCAATTCTCCACTGGTTTTCTGGTGTCCAACCCAAAGCCCACACAGAGTGGGTGCTGATGAAATGTTTGAATAAACAAATGAAGAAATGACAGAATTTCCAGATGGGTGGGCTGGGGTGGTTGAGGGAGGGGGTAATGAGATGGAGTAGCCTCCTGGAGTCCTCTACTCCTCCTGCCCTCCCTGCCTCTCCCTGGGGACCCGGGGCTACCTTGGAAGGGAGGAGGCTGGAAACCTGACCCAAGGAATCTCCAGAGAGACCAGAAGAGACAGGGATGGAGATTAGGAGCTGGTGCTGAAAGGATCTGGAAGAGTAGTTTTCCTTTGGGGCTAACTTTTGGATTTAGAATTCTGTCTGAGGTTAAGAAATCTGAAGTTTTGGAACAAGTCAAGGGTTTAGGGTTAGGATTTGAATTAGGGCTTGGGGTTTGAGGAAGAGGTTGAAGTTTGGGGTTTAAGGGTAAGATTCAGGTTTTCTGGTTAGGGCTGAGTTTGCGAATTGGGCCTGATGCTTGTGGCCCATTGATTTTGAGAATGGGTCAGAGGGTTGGAACTTTGGTAAGAAAACGGGATCAAGTGGAGGGTGCCATCAGGGGCCCAACTTGAGGACATTCATTAGGTTTTAAAAGCTTCTCTGCCAGGACATCATAAGACAGAAACTCACATTGCATAGCAAAGTTCTGGAACAGCCGTTCTCCACCAGGAGCAATCTTGCCCACCGGGGACACTGGCAATTTCTGGACACATTTTTGGTTGTTGCACCTGGAGGAGGGGAGGTCTTGGCATCTAGTGAGTAAAGACCAGGGATGCCATGAAACAGCCCGTAATGCCCAGGAGAGCCCTCCACAGCAAATAATTATCTAGTCCCAAATATCAATAGTTGAGGTTGAGAAACCTTGTACTAGAGAATTTCTCCATTCTCTGAAGGATTAGCCAAGGGCTAACCCAGGTGGGCTGGGGCTCAGGATATGAGTGTTTGGGGCTGAGGGCAGGTGTGATGGAGCCTCAGTTACAGAGTGGGGTGCAGGTGCCCTTCTGTCCCCTCCCCACGGATTCAGCTTCGTGCAGCTATCTCTGGCTCTGGCAGATTTAACACGAGAAGAGGGAGGGGAGGAGGGGACAGGATTCACAAAGATGGAGGCTCGGAGGGATAGGTAGACAGTTGTAGAGAGACGGCATCTGGAGAGGCCGGTGTCTGAGGCAACCTCTGCAACATGCGTCAGTGCCTTGTTCAAGCCAGAATCATCATCGTCGTCGTCACCATCATCATCATCAAATAACAATAGTGAGAGTAGTAGTAGCAGTAGCAGCTAACACTTGCATGGCACTCACTCTGTGCCACTCTAAATGCTTCCCATCTGTTCATTCATTTTACATCTTCTCGACAAACCTATACGGTAGGTACTATTGGTAATTCCCATTTTACAGATGAGAAATTGAGGCACAGAGAAGTGAAGTAAGCCGGCTCAGATCCCACAGCGCTGAGTGGCAGAGCTGGCCCCAGAGCGTACTCAGGGATTGCATTTGCAGTAGAGGGGCTCAGGGTGGGGGTCCCCTCACTTCCTGTGTTGCTGTCTTCTTCTCCATCTGCATATGTGACATCTCATCCCCCCTCTCACAGGTCTCCTGACACAGGTGCTATTCTTACTACCTGGTTCCAGTGATCAAGCAGCCAAGGCTCGAAGAGGTTAAGTACCTCTCAACATAGCCAGGTCTGCCCAACATCGGGGCCCCTCTGCCTGTCTATGTTACAGCTTGGGGTCCACCTCTGCAGAGCCCTCAGCGGCTGCATGCGATCTTCACAAACAAGGCTCAGACTGACAGGCTTCTCCTCCTCAGCGCTCCTGGCATTTTGGACCAAACCATTTTCTCTGGGGGGTCCGGCCGGTGCATGGTAGGGTGTTTCTCAGCATCCACCCGCTGAACTCCACCCGCGCTCGATTGTGACAATCCAAACTGTGTCCGGACAGTGCCAAATGGCCCCTGGGGGCCCGAATCATCTCCCACCACTAAGAGCTTCTACCCCAGGGAACAGGCCAGGAGGATCCTCCTACGATACAGACCATCATGGAACCTAAGGCCTGGAAAGGGGTATTGTCTCGCCCAAGGTCAAGCAGAGAGTCAGCGTCAGGACTCAGGTGCACGCTAGCCAAGAGGAAGGTCTAGCTGCTGCGCTTTCCTGCTGGAGCCGTGCTCCACCTGTGCAAGTGTTGAGTGCCAAATGTGACAGAAGCCAGCACAGGCTGCCTGTCCCACCTCATGTACAGGTCCCACTGGGGCAGCCTGTCCTTGCCTGAGCTCTCTGCTCTCCAGCTGAGCTGAGGTGGCATTCACCCTGCTCCCAGCTTTGGTGCCGTAAAAATGGTTTAGGCTTTGATATGAGATAGACCAGATTTCAAATCCCACTCTGCTGCCTCCTTACTGTGGGACCCCAGGCACAGCACTGAGCATCTCTGACCCTCTGTTTCCCCATCTGAAAAATGGGTAATTTGAACAAGAGTCTTTCAAAGAAAGAAATATTTCTGATTTTTAAAACATCTTTTGGATTAAAATTTTTTTTTCTGATTTTCTGAAAAAGTGAAATATCTTGTGTTTTAGTCCAGACTGTGTCCAGACTTGAGACAGCTCAAGGTGGCACTTTGAGCAGGTTATTGCCGCTCTCCAGAGCCCGGTTTCCTCAGAGGCAGCCAACACTTGAGCCACACAGAACTTCTCACTGGTCTCTATGAATCGCTTCTCTGCCTTTGCTTACACTGTCCCCTCTGAAGTGCTCTTCTTCCCACTATGCTCCTGGAGAACTCCTATGCATCCTTCAAGACTGAGCCCATGGAATTTGTTCCAGGAGGTCTTTCCTATTCCTGCAGGCAGTCAATCACTCCCTCTGCTGGGCTCCCTTAGTACCTATCACCCTCTAACCCTCTGGAAGACTCTAGCCACTGTTGTGTGTGCGCATGCGTGTTCCCCTCTAGACTGAAAAAGACCTTGAAGACAGAGACTGGGTCTGCCTAATCCTTGTGGCCCCCACAATGCCTGACACTGAGTAGGTGCTCAATAAATATTGAATAAATAAGAATGAATGAATGGTGGGGGGAGCAGATATTGCCAAGACCCTTAGACGTTCCAACATTCGCGAATCCAGGGAAGGAAGCCAACTGCTTTCTGTCACCCAGTCTCACATTAAAAGGACTGCTGCCACCCCCAATCCCAGCGAGCGCCTGCCGCCCCAGTCACCAACGCCATCTGCGGATGCACGGAGTACCTTGGACAGCGACCAGACACTTTTTTAAAAAAATGCTTTTCTCCTCCCCTGTGGAGCTGCCACTACAACGCAGCTATGTGTGCAGACCTGCGTTTCCACGTGTGCAGGGAGACATGTACTCGCAGAAGAGGCCTTGCTTCTTCCATTTTTTTGGTCCATCCCAGGATGAGACCGGAGATCTCATTGTTCACATTTATGCTTCTGAACACGCAGCCCCCTCCCTGAGCGAGGGCTGGATGGGGGAGTGGGGGTGAGCACTTTGGAATTTCCTCCCTCTCTTATCTCCTCCTCCTCTTCCTCCAAGCCACATGTCTCCAAATTGCCCTCAAGCCCCTCTTCCAGGAAACTCTCTGACTGAAGAAATGGGGGCCAAAGGGGGGAAGAGAGAGAGAGGTGGTCTTTGTTCTTCAAGATACATTCATTCAACAGGTATTTTTGGAGAAGTTACAAAAATACTTGTATTAGACTTAAGTTCTTGGGACCTCTGTTTATTCACCTGTAAAGTGGGCGCGGGGTGAGTAAGGATTCATACAAGATCAAGTCCTTAGAAAGAGGCACCTCTACAGCATTCTATCATCCCCTCAAGGCAACACATCATCTCCAATTCCCAGAGAAAACAGAACTGCATGACGTAATTCAGCGGCTTTCTTCCTGCGTGGCCCCTGGTTAAGTCCCTTTGTCCTCTGCACCTCTGGTTACAAAAGGGGGGGATTTCTGGTTTCTAAGTTCTGGTTCCACTCTGGAGGCCTGAGTTCTAGGATTCTATAATTAAGCCACCTCCTCTTTTTCCCTCCAACCCAAGGAAGGGGCTGGAGTCTCAGAAAGGACATGGGGAAGGGCCAGAGCTTCCTGGGCTGGGTAGGAGGGGGTACAGAGAGGAAGATCTGTCCCAGCCTGAGCTTGAGAGACGAGTTAACAGCTCAATTGTTATTTCAATTACACGGATTATTTGAAAACAATGTTATGAGTTTCATCACTGACAACTCCGGGAAATGGCTGCTATGGCAACCAGGGAAAAGAATGGGCCTGATCAGCCAATCAGAAGTTCCAGCCATGCCCCCAGTTTGTACAAACTCTCTCTCCTCCATGGGGGCCCCTCCCATCCTCTGCTTTGGTAAGGAGGCTTGGGAGGAGGAGGGAAAGAGAGAAGCAGGTGGAAGGACTACTCGTTAAAAAGGAAGAGGACGAATGAGGAAACTGAAGCCCCAGGAGAAGGACTCCAGCAATTGGCTGTTTCTCCTAAATTCCTCAAGGGCAAGGATCACGTTTGGTCTACTGTACCCTCCCTGTGCCCAGCACAGACCCGACACAGTGCTCAGGAACAGGGCTAGTTCCTGAGGCAGGAGTTCCAGGACTCAGCCTCCACTCCCTGCTCAGCCAGCCTGTGGGAAGGACCACCCTGAGACCCTCTGACAAAGTATCTTGGTCCCCGTTCATCAAGGAGATGCAGAAACCAGCCTCACCTTTCACAGACAGGAAGAGGATAGTCATGCCAGGAGCCTCCACTGGGACAGAGAATGGGCAGGTGAGGTTCGCGGGGACTCTGAAGAGCCTCTGAAAGCCCTGGAGCCTTCTCCCTGCCACCCTCTGCAGAGGCTGCCTCAGTGTGCAATGGCCCTGCCTCCCTCCTTCGCCAAATGCGGCACTCCAGTGGTCTCTATAAAAAGCATTTTTTGTTTCGACAACAACCTATGCTCTCCTTACTCAGAAAGAGGCCAGTTTGACAGGCAGCTGGCTGGACTGTAGCTCTGTAAAAACCCAATTCTAAAAGTCCATTTTCTATCTTGCTTGAGCTACCCGGCTGTCCACTCCTGTGTCCCTGAATCCCTCATCGATTTTATTTGACAAACCCTTTTATAGGGTTTACTAGTTGCCAGGCACTGTTCTAAGCATTTTCCAAATATTAGCTCACATAATAATCACCACAACCCTGTGAAGAAGGTTCGTGATCATCACCCCCTTTTACAGATGGGGAAACTGAGGTGCTTAAGTAACTTCTGCGAGGTCAGGAAACGAGAGAGGGACAGGTAGCACGGGGACCCGAGCCCAGACAGTCTGGCTGGAGAATCCAAACTCTTGGCTACTGTCCTAATTCCTCCTGATGGAAGATGGCCTGGCTTCAGTGTTGCCTGATGGCCAGCAGACTCATAAAAATCCAACTTTTATTGCTTCATCTTCTTATATGAGGAACCCCTCAAGCGCTTGCCCTGAAGCTCATGCGCCCTCTATCTGTGTATTCTCAGTAGGGGAATGGTGGACAGGCAGGTACAGAGCAGGCGGTCAGGAACGTTGCTGATAAGTGATATTCAAAGATAAACACTGGCGCTCACAGCCCAACATTCTGAGCTGTCTGTAAAGCAGGGAGGGCACCTTCATTAATTTGGTACCTATTGTGAACAGGTTACTATATGCCCATAACCTCATTTGTTCCCAGTAACAACTCAGAAAGGGACGTCTTACTCTTCCCATCTTACAGATGAGGAAACTGAGTATCAGAGAGTCAAAGGGATTTGCCCAAGGCCACCCAGCCCATATGTATCAGATGAGGATTGGTGCCCAGATCTGTCTGCCTCTACCTGTCATTAGTGTAAGACGTGGTTCCTGCACTCAAGGGACATCAAAGAGACAAGGCAGGTAACAATGGATCGTGAAGGGCTGAAACGGGGTGCTCAGACTGAATGGATAGAAAAGCTCAGCCCAGGTGGGCAAAGGTCCGCAGGTAGGAATGGACCTGGGAGCAATGGTTCAGCTGGAGCAGGAGTGTTTTGGGGCTTGGCGGATGACCGTGTGAGATGATGGGGACTCAAATGCCCAGCAGATGGTTTAGAGTGGATGGGTGAGGCCACGGGGAACCATTGCTGGCTCAGGAGCCTCTTTCCCTCCCTCCAGAGGCAGCCTCCCTCTCACGCAGCAGAGCAATTTCCTAAAGCATTTTCCCTAATTTGTGATTGTTTTCCTAACCCAGAAGCAGCCAGAGTCTCCAGCTTCTGTCGGCCCACGAGGGAGGGGAGTAAGCAGAGCGGAGCTGCCAAAGCTGCTGGTCTCCGCCCCCAGGCCAGCCCACTTGGGGACCTAAGAGTCCTTTCATCCCCAAAGCCCCCCAGGGTAGAGAGCAGGCTGTGTGGAGAGGCGTGTGGGATGACTGAGTTGGTGTGGAAACCCAGGGATGGCTTTAGAGCTGGAGCCACTACCTGCAGGCTGACAGCATCTGAGGGAAAGCGAGGTCTGGGCCCCGGGATGGGAGTAGCAGGAGGGCTCTGCCAGGGGGCCAGGAGCACTGCCAGCGGGGAGGGGAGCTCCATGAGGGAACTGGGCTCAGAGAGGTGAGTGTTCAGAGAGGGAACAGAACTCTGTTAGGAGGAGGTGCTCTGGAAGGGAAGTGTGTGCCAGGGGCCTGGATCTCCAGGGGCGGGTGGTGCTCAGTGAGGGGATTTGGGGCTCCCAGAGGGTTGGGGGCTCTGCCGAGGTTTAGGGCTCTTGTAAAGGGGAGCAAGAGCTCTGTTTGGGGTTCTGGGAGAATGAAGTCTCCCTGCAACGAGAAGAGAGGGCCTCCAGAAGGAGAGGGGGCTCAGAGAAGAGGTGAGGGCTCAGAAAGAGGGGGATTGTGGCCAGAGGCTCAATTGGGGCCTGGGATTTGTGAGGAGAATGGGGGTCCTGAGGGGACAAAAACTAAAAGGAGAGAACATGGGCTCCGTGAGGAGATCCAGGCGGAACTGAGGGGGTAGAGTCCCTGGGAAGGGTCAGCTCTGTGTAAGAAGTTAGGGGCTCACGAAAAAATGTCAGCTGATGAAGGGATGGGGGCTGAGTGAAAAGAGTAGAGGGCCCCCCCTTCTAAGGGTTGTTTGCAGAATTAAGTGCAGCTATTTCTTCCCAAGCCATCACCTAGGTGCCCTCTTTCAACCTGGCTCATCCTAGACACAGGTTTGTCTCCTTGGCCTCCAGAGTCACCTTCCCCTAAAGTCACCTTCCCCTTCACCTTGGTCCTCGGCTGCTCCACTCACCCACCTCCACTTTCCTTCAAGGCGAAGCCCTGAGTCCTTCTCCACTAAGTACTCCATAAATGCCCGTGTCTGCACCCATTCCCTATAAGTCACCTCTAAAGCTTTTGTATCCTGCTCCAGCCCAGACACATTGTTAGGTAGGTGACCCCAGACACCAGAGATGATGAGGAAGGTAGGTCGCCCTCCGAGCTACCTCAATCCCGCCAGCTGCAAGTGCAGCCCTTCTCCTCTGCTCTGGCCTGGGACTAGATCTGCAGGCCGCCTTCTATCAGTTTATTGGTCTTTGCTTTAGAGATGTCAAGTCCCCTCTCAAATTTCTCTCTTCCAGGTAAAATAATCCTGGTCCCTTCCATTGGTTTTTCAAATTACTGTATTTGGTGTCAGGCATCTCCAAATGCTTGCGGCAAGATGTCACCAGAGCCGGGCACATTGTAGGCTTACAGAAATGTATCTTGGATGGATAATAGGTTGGTGGATTCATGGATGAATGAGAGGGGAGAGATGGGCAGCGAGGAAAGAGGCGGTAGTACACGGTAGTGGGTGACGGCTGGATGGAAGGGAGGTGGGTGAAGGAGGGCTGGACTGTGGCAGACAAATGTGTAAATGGAGGTGGGTGGTCAGGAGGATGATGGATGGATGCACGGAGGGATGGACGGATGGCTTAGACAGGATGCTGGATAGATGAATAATCTCAACCGGCATCTCAAGTTTTCCCCCTATGTCCTAAGTATAGACTCCCCTAACGTGGTTAATGGCACCCCAGTTCTTCCAGACACCCAGGCTTGAGACCTGGTCATATTTCACTTCTCCCTTTCCCTCACCTCCCACAGCCTGCAAGCTCTGAGTCCTGTTGATCCTGTTTCCTCAGGGCCTTTTCTCTCTGGCCCCTTTTCTCCATGATCTCATTCAAGTTCCAGCCCCACTTGTCTCATGGACAATTTTGGCTTCTTCCGCTCCTGGCTTCCTTTCTCTTTCCTTCAAGTCCATGCTAACACAATGCCATCAGCGTGATGTTCCTAAAGCTCAACGCCACTCGGCAACCTTCAGCAGCTCCCTGCGGCCTGCATTCCTCAGAGTGGAGCTCCACACTTCTGAATCCAGCTGAACCTCCCCTTTCTGGGTTGCTTTAATTCCTCCATGCTCTGGTCAAACCTGGCAACTGGCTGTCATCCCAAACATTCACCATGCTTCCTCCCCTTCGCTCATGCTGTCCCCACCCCCTGGGATGCCCTCCCTGTCACCTCCACCGGCAGCCATGCCATCCTAGACACACACAGCTCAAATGCTACCTCCCCAATGAAAACTGCCAATCCCTTCAACCAGATATAATCAAGGGAGCTACTTCATCAAGACACATTTATTGAGGACCTACTATGTGCCCGGCTGGCTAAAGGGCCCTGAGAGTGGAAGAGGGAGGATACAAGATGAGAAAGATACAATATTTGCCTTCAAAGAGACAGCCTGCTACGTAGGTGCATGTGAGTACACACGTGCACACACACATATACAGAACTCAAAGGAAAAAATTAGGGCAAAGAGTGCAATAGCAGTAGTTAACACTTACAGAGTGTTACTATGCGCCAGGCACTGTTCTAAGTGCTTTACTTCTACTAACTCATTTAATCCTCTTAGCAAACCTATGAGATAGGTACAGATGGGGAAACTGAGGCACAGGGTTGGGCAACTTATCTAAGGTCACTCCGCTAGTAAGTGACAGAGTGAGGATGGGAACCTGGCAGTCTTGCTCCTGGTCTGTGCTCTCAACGGCGCACAGTAGTGCAGTATAAATCGGTTCGTGGGAAGAGGGTGGACAGAGAAATTCATCACAAGGCTCTTCCAGACTTCCCAGTCCCCGTCCCCCGCCATGCAGTAATCTCCTCCTCTGCCAACCTAGTCCCCTTCCCTTTAAGCCCAGGTGAGAGGCTCATTTGAAAAATGGAAATGAGAATAGTCTAAAGTAGGGGCTAAGAATTGCGTCTGCCAGAGAAACACTGTAGGAGCCTGGGCAAGTTCTCTTCTCCCCCTGGGCCTCCGATATATCTATTGCTGGATGGGCCCATCAACCCCCAAAGGCCTTTTCAACTCTAAAATGCATAATCCTAAACATAGCTGCTTTGACGATGGAAGACAGAAACTCAGCGCCTCTTGGCCTCGGGGCCTGGCTGCACCTTCCAAGAACTCCCTGTTGTCTATGAATACACGATGTCAGCCTTGGTTCCTGTGGGCCCCACTGGGAGGCTCGGTCCTATGTCTGTCTGGTCACCTGAATCTGCCGGGCTCGTCACTGCCCATCATCTTGTCTGCCCACTGACCTGGATCCATCTGCTTCGGTTACCCATCCATCAGCCTGCCTGGGCCCATCCACCTCGTGTCCCCTGCCTGTCTGGTGTCTGTCACTCTGCCCATCACACACACTGAGTCCCCATCCTGGTCCCCTACTTTGCAAGCACCCCAGTGACAATGGACAAGTAGGGTGGGGCCTTCCCTTTTCCTGCTTACAGAGAAGTCCAGTCTTAACATCGGAATCTGCTTTCCAGGAGCCAAACTAATTCCCTGCCATCCGGCATCCTCCCCCTTCCCCAGAGACCCTCCAGCCCTCTCCTCACTGGGCCCAAGGGCTTCTACTTGAGGAATCTGATCAGGGTCACATGCCTCCTGCCAAAAATGTCCAAGTGGTCCCCGAGGAAATCATCAGACAAGAGCGTGGAGATGTGTGTACAAGGCTGTTCATTGCAGAATTGTTTGTAATCGCAAAGGGTTGGAAACAGCCCAAATGTCCAACAGTGGGGGCTGGTTAAATGAATTATGGTCCAGCCACACAATGGAGAACCAGGCAGCTCTTAAAAAATGATGAGGTAGATGTATATTTATTGAAATGGCAAGACATTCACAATATATTATCGAGTGAAAAAAAAGCAGGTTACAAAGGCATATATAAAGCAAGATGCCATTTTTATTTTTTAAAAATCTATATATGTCAAGAAGGATATGCACCGAAATGGTAGCCAAGTGGTGGTGGGATTATGGCTAATTAAAAATGCTTTCATATATAAAAAGAAACACACATATCTATGCATATATATAAATTTGCACACATACACACATACGTAAGGCACTCTGGATCGAACACTTCCTACGAGTCCAATGCCACGCTAAGCCCTTTGTCTCTGTAACCTCCTTTAGTCTTTCCTGCAACCCGACATGGTAGGTTCATTAAAACCATTTAACAGATGAGGAAACAGAGGCTCACTGGCCTAATAAGTAGCAGAGCCAGGATTTCAACTTGTATCTCCCTGACTGCAGACATCACGCTCTTAATCAGTAGATCGTCACGTTTCTCATTTTGTATATCGGTAACTTGCCTATTTTAAAAAAATAACATATTTGCTTGGTGGTAAAGAAAGACAGAAGTTAATAAAACAAGGGAGAAAATCAAGGCAGGTGAACTATGCGCAGTAACATGTCCTCTACCTCTGGGATGTTTGGCAGCTTTTTGGCAGGTGTTTTCCATTGGCCTATCCTTCCATCCTTTCATGGGCCCATCTTGGCTATTGGGCTGATCCAGTCTGCTAGGGAGGGGCTGGGAAGCCCCGGGGAGGATGGGGCCTTAAATATTACAGGCTTCAATGCTGCCTGGCCTGAGACCCCCTCCTCAAGTCCAAATTTAATTCAGTGAGCGTGCTTGTCTTGTGCCATATGCTGTGCTCATCACTGAGGAGGCCAAAATGAAAAAACTGAGCGCTGACCTTCAGGGTCTTTTCAGCCAGCGCTGGATTTCTCAACCCCTGCACTGTCAACACTTTGAGCTGCATAATTCTTTGTTGTAGGGACTGTGCCTCGGAGGAGGAGTAGCAGCAGCCCTGGCCTCTACTCACTAGATGCCAGGAGCAGTCTCCTACCCAGTTGTGACAACAGAAATGTCCCTAGAAATTGCAAGATGTCCCCTAGGGGGCAAAAGTGCCGCTGGTTGGGAACCACGGAGCTAGTGTGGATGATACAAAGCAGGCAGCAAAAAAAAAAAAAAAATCTGAACTAAGTACTACAGGGCTGAGCAGAGAAGGCCGTCATATGTGCCTGATTGGGTCAGAGAAGACTCCCTGGGATGCTCCTGTCCTTGAAATGCACAGGTCCCTCAAGGTTCTTTTCACTCTCTGACTTATCCGGGGTGATCTCCTTCACCCTGTGGCTTCCGAGATCTACTTCCGGCCTAGAACTCTCAGAGTGGGCCCCGTCATTTCTGCGCAGCGGTCCAAAGGACATCCCCACTGCAGGTGCCACCAGCTCCGCACGTGCACTCTGTCCACAGCTGGTCTCCACCTCTTCTTGAAAGCCCTGCTCCTCGCACGACTCACACAGCCTCCCAAGTTAGAAACAGGGACTCCCTCTGTGCCCCATGGCCATGAAGTCTCCCAAACCTGCCCGTTCTACTCTTCCACCCCTCACAAGTCCTCTACTGCCCAGGCCCGGCTACCAGCAATGCCAGACCCATCTTCCCCACCAACCCATTATCCACCCAGCGGCAGGGTGAGGTGTCTAAAAGCAAAGCAGTGTGCCCGTCCCCTGCTGAGAATCCTCCATGGGTCCTACTGTTCTCAGGATGAAGGCCAAGCTCCTCCTGCAGCCTTCCAGACCCACAGGACCCGGCTTCCACCCACCTCGCTGGCTTCACCTCCTGTAACTCCTTCACCCACACCCACAACCCAGGCTCCATATGTCCCACTTCAGCCAACTGAACTTGCAGTTCCTCTAATATTCTCTCACGTCCAAGGCCTTGGTACCCTGCACCCCTTGGCCTGGAGCCTCCATTCCCTGTTCCCACCCCACCTCCTTTATTCCCTAGAGCGTTGCTACTCAGACCTGTAGGTCTCTGTTTAAACTTCACTTCCTCCTGGAAGCCTCTGCTGCCCACCCCTCCATTGGCTCTCACCATGGCTTATGAGACTTGTTTGATTGCCTCCTTCCTGGGACCACCAGGTTTCTTCTTGGCTGGGATCCTGTCTGCTTGGTCACCGTTGTTTTTTTCTAACCTTCAGCACATGCTTAACACACAGCACACACTTAATATATATGTGTAAATCTATGGTAAACTGGATAGCAAATAGATGGATGGATGGTCAGACAGACAGACGGATAGATGGATGGATGGATGCGGGGAATAGGTACCATTTGGGCTGAGTCTTTCATGCATTGAAAGCTCTCCAGGGGAATGGCATTCAGGTAGAAGGCAGGTGTGGCTGAAAGCGGGGGTGTGGGATTGGAGGAACAGTGGGAGATAAAGGAGGATGCAGACGGATTACAAGGACCTTGAATGTCATGGTGCGGAGTCTGGACTTAATTCAGTAGGCGATGGGGAGCCATGGAAGGGTTTTAATCAAGCAAGTGACATGATCCCACCTGCGTTAGAGGAAGATGGCTCTGGCTGCAGCAGGGTTTGCCGTGGGGAGGGGACCAGAGGCTGGGAGGCCAGGAAGGAGGCTGCCACAACGCTTTAGGTAAAGGCAGTGAGGTCTGAGGCAGAGCAGGGATCAAGGGATGGAGAGGAGGGGACAAAAGGCAGAGACTAGGGTGAAATGAATCTGGGGGGATCCAGAATATGTTCCAACACCCCAGCCACATGCAAGAAAAACCAAACAGAGGAACAGAGCCTTCAGTCCTGTGGGAACCAAGGGACACAAACAGAGGGATAATAGCAATAACCAGACTGCTTCACTAGTGGAGCCGTGCTAAGCACCATACATACTCATGCACAGTTAATCTTCACAGCAACCCAATAAAGTACGTATTACTTTTTCCCTGCATTCCACAGAGGAGAAAACAGAGGCTCAGAGAGGCGAAGTAACTTGCCCAAAGTCACACAGCCTTCAAGTCACAAATCCAGGCTGGTCTGACCCCAGGGCGCATACTTTGAATCAGCTGTTCATCTTACACAAAGGAGGGAGCTGGTAGCAAGTGGATGGCTGAAGGCTCCTGGGTCTGATGAGGAAGCAGGAAGTTCTAACGCTAATCCCAGTGGGATAGCAAGAAGAGGCCAGAAGGAAATGGAGGGGGGGAAGGGAATTCCTCTAGGTTCCTGCACCTCATGTGTTCAGACCCAGACTCACCTATTCAGAAAGGTGTGTCCCTGCTGTAAGAGAACTGGGCTAAGGAGTGAGCACTGTGTAGATTCTTAACCCCAGCTGGGCTACGTTCGTGGGAATTAAAGCAAGACATCCTCCTCTGGGAGCAGGTAGCCCCAAAGGCCCATGGCTAGTTAGTATATGAAGGCTTTTTTGCAATTTAGAGAAAGGTCCCCTTTCCTCCAGAAGGACATAGTCTGGCTTTAGAGCACCTGATTTGTTGTGTGGAGTTTAAGATGGATTCCAGTCCCTACTCTCTTCCTGCACTGAGTTCCCTTGGGCGGTCAACGACCCGTCTAACTGTACATGCTAGCCCTGTCTCCAGTCCCCCTGTCCTGAACCCGTTTCCCAGTAGCCACTCTGTCTCATCTTCAATGAGAAAAATGACTCCTCTGGCAGATACATAGAGCTCAGACCATTCCACAGACTTAAGTTTCTTGTTAGTCCTTGCTTCTGCCATAAAAGACAATTATGCCCATTGCTCTGATGAAAAAGTGGAGGTCAGAGACTTTCCTGATGGTGGGAAAAAAAAAATCTAGGCTTTCTTTGGAGAGACCTGTATCAGAACACAAGGTTCCAGGAAGCAGAGGCCTCTAGTCAAGAGCTCCATCTTAAGGGCACTCTGAGAAGTCCAGGGGGGTGGCGGGTATGTCCACCCTCGCTGGGGGCATGAGGCTTCTCTCCCTGAACCTGGCCTGAGGCCTGGGTCTCCTCTCAGCCTGACAGGGTGATTCCCCTTCTTGTCCTCCTTGGGTTAGCTCCGAGATGGGATGGGGAAGCCCCCAGCCCTGAGGCCCCCGCCCAAGCCCCCTCCTTAGGCTCTCCTCTTCCTCAGGAGCCATCTGACCCCATGCTCAGCTCCCACCCCCTCTCGAGCCGAACTGCACAGGCTGCTGCCTGAGTTATATAAACAGGAATCATCTCTCTCTCTCAGAATACCTGAGGCTGCATTTCCGAATGGAGCTTCCTGATGGAAGAAAAAAGGGGGGGGAAACACAGAGAGAGGAGAGGAGATTTAATTGGCTGACTCCGTCGCCCATGTGGTAAATACTGACTGCTCCAAACTTTGCTAACTCGGAGGAGACTGGCTCTCCTGGGGTCCCTGCCCGGTGTCGGCCCAGCTGCCTCTCAGAGGCCTTCAGAACACAGCCCTCCTGCAAAGGCCTCAGAAAACTCAGAGCCTTGGGAAGCAGCAGGAGAACTGGAAGTCCTGCCTCCAGGCACAATTATTCCAGACCACCAGAAACATCCTGAGATCACAGCCACCCCTCCACACACGTGTTATAGAAGGGCGGTGACTTGCCCGGGATCACACCCCACCTTTAGGGGCCAAGCTGCGTCCTCAGTGTCTGTTATGTAGGTTTCTCCACCAAAGACATTTCAACAGCTTTCCCTGGCACTGGCCCCTGGGAGCATCGGGGGTCTAAGTTAAATACCTCCTCCTGCATTTAAGCAGGCGTCCTCTTATTCTGCTTGCAGTGGGAAAGCAAGAAACTGCTCCATTTCCTCTCGATTTGCTCAGCTTATAAGGAGAGCTGGTGAGGCCTGGAAGTCAGGACACCTGGGTTCCCATTCTAGCTCTGGATATAGCTTATTGTGTGACCCAGGCCTCTTTCCGATACTTTAACACGGGGTTAAAGACGGGTGCCCAGGTGGTCGCTAATGTGCTCAATCAGGCTCCTCCAGGAGCCCGCTGAGAGGCCAGTCAGGAGGGGCAGCTGCCCCTAGCCTGAGAGAGACGTGGCTGGCTTTGCAAAGCAGCTGCCCCAGAGGGGCTGGCAGGGGTGGTTCCAGGAGGGCATGCAGACACCCCAGGAAGTAGTGTTTAAATGTCGACAATGGCCCTCCCTTCCAGAGGAATTGAAGAAAAGCATCCCAGACACTGGGAAAGGGAGAGAAACAGGGATGGGGTGGAGTGGAGAAGTAGGTGGGGCAGGGAGGAGGGTAAGGAAGAGGTGATTGCTGCAGAGAGAAACTGAGGCAGGCAGGATGGAAGATGAGTGGAGGAGGAAATAGTCATAGATGCACAGACAAAGGAGGTGATTGTGCGTACAAAGGCCAAATTCCAAAAAGGGCTGCAGAATAGTAATAATTAAGGGGGACAGAATGGACATTGACAGACAAGTTAAGGGGGAACTAAGGAGGGACCGAGGGCATGCCGGTTAGAGAAGAACCATAGATTCCAAGGCAATGGTGATGTTGAGGCAGGGCAGTGGCACTGACTAGTGAGGTAAGAAGACTGGACCCAGAATCTCGCTGGCGGGGTCCAGAGAGGGCTGGCAGCCGCCAAAGCCCTCGAATGAGCTGCTGCCTGTCCTGGGAGCACGTTGACCGGCCCCAGGGACCCGGAAAGAGCTTGACTCAGACCCACGGAAAACGGAGTTGGCTTGCCCAACCCCTGGACAAGAGCGGTGGGAGAGAAGACAGGAGGATTCCCAAAAGCATGAGGGCTGGAAGCATTCCGCCGGCTTCAAGCGGCGGTTCCTCTGCCCGCCACCAGGGGGTGCCCCTGCAGCTCGGGGAGACCTCGAGGGACTCCGGGTTAGCTCCTCCCGCTGCAGCCCCGACTGGTGGTCTGCAGCCGCGCCCCAGCTGGGGCAGGGGCCTGACAGTGCCAGAGAAGAGGGAGAAGGGAGGTCAGGCACGGAGACGCGAGTGAGACAAGTCCGGACCGTGCCCCCGCGGGCCACCCAGCATCCGGTGCGCCCACACAATCCATGCCTCCCCTTTCAGCGCCCCGGCCCTCCAGAGTCAGTCCCGAGTGGCGCTCCCTTTGGACGTGAGGCCGTCGGGCCCTGTCCTTCTTCCGTAGAGGGTACAGTGTGCCCATAGCTGGGTCCTAGGGAAGAGGGCAGCGCTGCCCCTCGTTCTCCGCGTGTCTGCAGGTCGGCCCGACGGCCCGAGGGCAGCGGGGTGGAGCTGCTAGGGCTGGCGGGGGTCCCGTGGGCCAGCTCCCCTCTTCCCCCATAGGTGGCCGCAGCCGTGCGTGTCGCCGCGGCTCAAATCGGCCTCTGGATGCCCCCGGACACCATACGACCTCGCATGTATATAACCGCGCGCACACGCTCACGCCGTGCGGTATTTCCCGGCCCCGGACCCCGCCTCTGGGAGGGGCCCGGTAGCCGAGCCCCAGCAGCAAGGGGTGGGGGGCTCCGGGAACACCTGGGTCCCGGCCCCCGTGTAGAGGCTGTGCGCCCCCTCCCCAGACCCTTTCGGTGCCCGGGGTTGGCCCCCGGCTCTATTACCCCTCGGCCCGCGGGGGTCCCGGAGGCTCCTGGGCGCGTAGCGGGCGGGGTTGGGGGGCGGGTGGGGGCCGCGGGCTCCGGGCCGAGAGGCGGTTCAGCTCTGCGCCGGGGAAAGTTTGGACGTGGGAAACTCCCTCCCTCCCCGCCCCGCCGAGAGGAGGGGGCGCGCGGGGGCCAGGCGCGGGCACCCCGGCTACCCCTGCGGCGGGAGCCTCGCCCCCCCAAACCCGCCGCCTGCCCGGCAGCTTCAGCGGGCCAGGGGGCTCCCTCCGAGATGGGCAGCCTCTGCTCAGCGGCTATCCGGCCGCCCCTCCCGCGGCACCCCGCGCTCTTACCTCGGGGAGCGGCCCGAGGCTCCCCCCGGTCCTGCCGCCTCAGGGCGCTGCGTGGGGCGGGAGCCTGGGCGCCGGCGGGCGGGCGAGTCCGGAGCCCAGCAGCCGCCCGGAGGAGCCAGAGGGAGAGCGGGCGCGAGAGGGGAAGCCGCGGCGGCGTGTGCGCGCGTGTGTGTGAGCGAGAGAGCGAGGGAGTGAGCGAGCGGGAGCGAGGGAGGGTGCGTGTCTGACTAGGGGGGAAGTGTGCAAGGGACGGATCCCTTCCTTCCTCCCGCAGCCTCTGGTGGAGACTCGGAGAATGCAGCGCCCGCCGGGCAGGAGCGCCACGGCGGCGAGTGGAGCCGCAGGCGACCACCAGCCCCCGCCCCAAGCCCAGTACCCCGCAGCGGGGGACCCCCGGCCCCCTCTACCCGCGTCGCAGCCCCTCCCCCGCCAAGAGGGGTCGCCTCTCCATCCCACCCGCGGCCCAGTCCCAGGAAACCCCCGGGGGGCGGTGCCCCTCCTTCCTGCAACCCCAGATCCGCGCGAAGGGAGCGCCCCCAGGAGGGGGACCATCTACCTCCCCACCTGGCAGCTTCCCTGGGGACCCCAGTTTGAGACTCATCCCTTCTCCACTACCTGACTTTACCGCGTCTAAGGTCCCCCATACCCCCAATATTATGGAAGCCCAGCTTCAGAGGAGGGGGTGCAGGCGAGGGTGGGGGCAGGCTTCTCCAATGACCACCTCTGGCTGACTGCCCAGAAAGGCCCCTGCCCAGACTGCTAGTTTCAGAAGCAATCACTGCGTGTTGAGGTGGACAGAAGCCGGAGCCCGGTCTCCAGGGAGGTAAGAGGTCAGGTATCCCAGAAAAAGAACCACGTAGGCTTTTCCTTTTCTTGGTCGTGGTGTGGTGGGGGGTCTTTCATGATGGACATTCCTGCAACCAACAAAGTAAGCAGGCAACACAGCCCCATCTTAAATTTAGTGCCACTTGGGCCCACAGAGCCTTCCAATAAAGTCTCCCCCCCACCCCTACCACCACCCAGAAACACTTTCAAGGCTGATTTTCCATTCGTTTTAAAATCCAGCTAGCCCACTGCCTGAGATCTTTTCTGCTGGGGCCTAGTTTCTTTCTCTTGGCTGCATGGCTTTCCCTTCGGTCCTCTCTCTTTAGGATGAGGCCTAATTGAGAACACCCCTGCCCCCTGAGTTCTCGGTAGGACATTTTTGATGGTGGACTAGGATCACTGACTTCCAATGACCCACGCTTTGTCTTAGGTAGGGAGGCCCCGTAGGAGCCCCCCAAAGGGCTGAAGGATAGCAGGAGACAGGACTGCCATCTACCTCTGCCCTGCCACGCTGTCACTGACCAGACACAATGATCTATGAGCAGCTGCTGAAGTTCAGAGCAAAGAGAGCAGGCCCTTGGACACCCGGGCATTCTCAGGGACACAGGCTCTACCTCATCCTGGTCCTGCTCCTTCTCATGCCTCTTTCCCTAATTTCCCTCTCCATCCCCATGCCCTGGTCCTTCTCTCATTCTCCCCGGTGATTACAATCGCCTCTCCCACTGGCTGCCCCTCCAGCCCCTCCCACAAAACTCCATTACTCTTTTATTTATTTTGAGATTTACTCTCCATGTGTCAGCCTGTTCCTTCCCCCTAAGTCCTTCTCTCAGTTTATTCTCCTCATTGATCTCTCCCAACCCTGCCTTTGTATCGCCCTCCTTCTCCCAGTCTCTTTCTGGTCTTTCTCCTCCCCTCTCCTCTCTATTCTTAGCTTCCACTCTTTCATGCTTTCAGAGACCAGAGGCCAGCCCTTCCAGATGCATTTTCTCACTTTCTGTTCTCTCCCTCCCCTCGGACTCACTGTTGCCATTTGCTCCAGCTCTCCCTTCTTTCCCTCCGTTCCTCTCCCTCCACACCTTCGTGTGTGCTGTCCATCTCAAGTGTCAGACCTGCTTAATTGTCCACGGGTTGTTTTGGCCTGGGACACTGTTGCTCTCCCATTTGCCTATACACAGTAGGTGCTCAATAAATTTTTGTTGAATAAACTCACACCTCTCTTTATTTTGATCTCTCTTCTCCCTGTGACGCTTTTTGAGATTTCCTGCCTCTCCTCTCTGAACGTCTCTCCTCAGACTCACTTCCACCATTATCTCTCACTCTTCCTTCCTCCAACAAACCTTTCCTCAGTGTCCACTCCGTGCCAGGCATTATGACAGACTGAACACACATCGAGGTCACTGCCAGCAATTATTGAACACTTGCTGTATGCCATGATTTTGCTTTCAAGTCCTCACAACAATCAGATCCTTGCATGAGCCCCATTTTACAAATGAGGAAACGGAGGCATGGAGTGTTGAAATGTCAAGATCACACAGCTGGTAAGAGGTGAGATCAGGTCAATTCCTGGCACGTGGGCTTGACCTTGCAGTCTGGTCTGGGAGAAGGTAAGTGGGGACGTCCCTTCTGCTGCAGTGTGACAGGGGCAACAAGGGACTGTGTCGTGTGACAGAGGAAACACTGGGCAGAACTGGGCGGAGAGCAGCTGTGCCCCCACACAGGCTGTGTGACATTAGGCAAGCCACTTCGCTCAGCTTTGATGTGCAGATAAAACGATATGATAATAACAGTCGTTAGCATTTAGCAAGCACATGCCATGTGTCAAGCCCCGTGCTCCCTCCGTGTTTTGCATGGATTACTTCATTTGATTCTTAAAGCAACCAACTTATAAACTTACAGGTGGGGAAACTGAGGCACAGAGAATCTCTAAACTTGCCCAACGTCACACAAGGTGTTTGTGGCAGAGCTGGGATTCAAACTGAGGCAGCCTAGGGCCAGAGCCTGCATACCGAGCTGATGTGCAATACAGCCCCTGGGTGAGTCACATGACTCGAGAGTATTATAGGTGCTTAATTAGAGGTCTGAACCTGAGCACAATTATATTATAGCATGGTGAGTGCACAAATAAAAAAGACAACTACTCTTCCAGTGGTGGGATGAGATGAGGAAGGATTGGGGGTGGGAGCCTGGCTACAATGATTCAGGAGGAGGGCTTGTGAGAGCCTTCCTTCCACCTCCATCACCTGGGTCCATGGGTATTTCCCTTCCTCTAGCCCAGGCTTTCTCCACCTTGGCACTAGTGACATTTTGGGTTAGACAATTCTTTGCTGTGGGGGCTGCACGTTATATAACATCTTCCCTGGCCTCTACCCACTAGATGCCAGTAGCACATCACCCACCCCACCCCCAAGTTGTGACAACCAAGACTGTGTCCAAACACTGCCAAATGTCCCCTGAGAGACAAATGTATCCCCATTTGAGAACCACTTAATAGCAGGGTCTGCTCCAGGGCAACTCAAGAGTTTGAACAGATGTCAGTGAAGGGTATGAACAGGCCGCTGCTCTCTGCTCCAGGCTCTGCCTTCCTTCCTGCTCTCCTTTCCTACACTGGCTCACACCACAGCCAGAGGCAGCAGGTCTCACTTCTGTCTGTCCTCACTTGCAGCCCTGTGTCTGTCTTTCTAGCTTTTTGTTCATCTCTTTATATCGGTCAGTTGCTTTCTTACTCACTGTCCACTTGCCGCTCTTTCTCAACTCCCTCCACCTCTGTCTCTGTCTCCTTCGCTCTTGGGTCCTCTGACTCATTCTGTCTGTCTCCTTATTTGTCTCTTTCTACCTGTCCCTCTAAGTCTTCTCTGTCTGTCTCTTCATTCGTTTCCTTCTCCATTTGTCCACCTTCCCCCATTCTCTCTGTCTCCCTCTCTCTGTGTCTTCCTATCTGTTTGTCCCCCCCCTCAGCCTCGCCCTTACCCGTCCCCCTGACTCTCTCTGTCTTCATCCTCTCCCTCCCTCCCCTCCTGCTCTCTCTTCCTCCCTTTGCCCTTTCTACCTTCCTCTCCCATACTTTCTTCTACCTCTTCGCTCCCTTCCTTCCTTGCCTCCATCCTCTTCTCTTTCCCCCTTCCTCTATTCTCCTCCCTCTATTTCCCTCCTCCTCTCCTTCCTTCCTTCCCTCCCTCCTTCTCCCTCCGCCTGCTTTGTCTGTGGGAGCTGGAAGTTAAAAGCTTTTCCGAACTTGCTCTCCAGTCGCTGTTCCCTGCGCTTTCATCTCGCCAGCACATTTGTAAAACTGCGCAGACTGAAGGGCCGTGACATCAACAACCAAAGAAATGTCAGCACGGGGACTGGGCCGCCAGCCTGCGGGCGGTGGGGGGGGTGCGGTGAGGGGGGCAGTCAGGGCACATCTCAGCCCCTCCAAAGCATGAACCAGTGATGGAGACAGGAATAGAAAGCCCCCCAAGGGGTTCTAAGTGCTCTGCACCTCTGGGAACCCTGCTTCCTCTGCCCTGGCGACTAGAGCACATGGGTGCAAGGAGGGGGCGAGCAGGTGCCCTGGTGGAGGGGGAGGCCAGGCCACCCAGCCCAGGAGAAACCCCCACCTGCTGCAGGTAAGGGGAGAGGGAGGGGAGCAGCCAGCCTGCAGGAAGCCACATGCGCCCAGAGCCTGCTGCGCGCGTAAACACCTCATTGAGTTCATCCTGGAGCCAGACTGTCTGGGTTCAAATCCCATCACCCACTTACCAGCTGTGTCATCCTGGGCAAGTGATCTCACCTCTCCATGTCTCAGTTTCCTCAAAGGTAAAACGTGCACGACGATAACGGTGTCTACATCAAAGGGCTGGGCGAAGATTGAATGAGAGAATCCACGCAGGACACTTAGAGTAAGTTCTTGCTGTAATTAATAAGAATAACAACAACTCAGCACAGTGGGGTTATCAGCCCCAGGCTCCAGATGTGGAAACCCTTGTTTAGAGAGGGAAGGAACTAGCCAGAAGACTCAGAACAAGTCAGGGACAGAACAGGAATTAAAGCTTGGGTCCCTCTCCCTCTCCCCCTTTCTCCTCAAGGAAGTGGGCACAGGGATGGAACACAGTTCCGGGGGTTAAGGGCCGAGTCTGTTTTGTTCACTGCTGTATGCTGTGGGTATAGCACATAGTAGATGCTCAATAAATAGAATGAGTGAAGGAAGGAAGGAAAATGGCTGGGAAGGTGCCAAAGCTGGAAAATTGAACGGTTATTTTGTTTGCAGAGGTGGGATGGGCTGAGGTGGAAGAAGGAACCGAGTGCCTAGGGAGCTTCTGGGCAAGGAGAGCTTGCCCGAGTCCAGGAGGGCCGCCCAGGACCCAAGCGGTGGCAGCACCATGGACAGCAGACACGGCCCTGAGAACCTGGAGCCCAGGTTTATACCAGGAGCTATCCAGCTGCGGAGACAGGTCCAGCCCTCCATCTTCTCTGCCGGCACCCCAACTCCCTGCCCTGGCTCCTGGAACCTCAATCTGGGACTAGGCCCCGAACTTCTGCCTCCCACACACATTTTGTCCCTCTTTTTTCTCTCTAGACCCAGATCCAAAGCCAGGGCAGCCCCCTGGGAAAGGAGTGCCTTCCGCTTCTTCCTGTCCCTTCCGTTCAGCCGTAGATGGCCTCTGCAGGCCTGAGGCTCCAGGCTGCAGGTGGCTGCGTGGAGATGGAAATAGGGCTCCCCTGAGTTTTCCCCAAGGGCCCTAAAGACACAGTGAAAAAAGAACAGGACCTGAATACCTGGACCATCCCACCTGAACCCCCTTCTCCGGGGTGGGAGGTGGGAGACAGCCGGGCGCCACACACAAACCCCGCCCCCCAATACTTCACACACTCAACTCTCCTTGCATTATTCATCGGACTCTTCCCAGGGCGGCTGCAGAGTGCCCAGCCCAGGTGCTGAGGAGGAAAAAAGCAGGAGGGCCTATTAAATTTAAACACCGCTGAGGATTGTCAGATGTGAGGTTCTATTCCTGGCCTGGAGAAGAGCAGCCAGCAGGAGGGAAAGGGGGATCAGCAGGGGGCTGGAGGGGAGAGACCCACCATGGGGTGAGCGACTTGCTGAGTACCTGCAGGGAAAGGCCGTGATGCTGGAGAACCTGGGCCTTTCCTCACTGCAGGCCCTCAGCCGTGGGGAGTGGACCTCGCTGTACCACCTCACTCACCTGGTTCTGATAAGACAGGAAGACCCATCTAAAAATAGCTTCTCGGTGGTTACCTGAAAGCCCACCATTACTGCTGCAGCATGAGCAACCGGACA
Organism: Rhinolophus ferrumequinum; assembly: GCF_004115265.2. Taxonomy (NCBI): domain Eukaryota; kingdom Metazoa; phylum Chordata; class Mammalia; order Chiroptera; family Rhinolophidae; genus Rhinolophus; species Rhinolophus ferrumequinum. The sequence continues at coordinate 11,906,092 of NC_046306.1, read as the reverse complement.
TCACCTCTCTGGCTTCATTTCTTGCTGCTTCCTTCTTGCACCTTACACCCTGGTAATGCCAAACACTTTGAGTTTTCTTATCACACTCTGAACTCTTATAACACCATTCCTGCCCCCTTGGATATTGCTTTCTTCCTTTGTCTTGCAGGAAAACTCCTATTTATCCTTCAAAACCCAGCTTCCGTATCACCCCACCAGATGGCATTAAGACCTCCCACCTCTGCACTCCATTGAACCTGGCACACATGTCCCTTGTTTTTGCCTCTTGCTGCCCCACATGGGTGCCTGGAGAACCTGGGACTTCTTCCCTCACTGTCAGACCTGATGGGGCCCACATGGATCGTGACACTTTAAGAAGCAGCAAAAAGGGAGCCAGTTCCCCTGAGAAGCCTGAGATCAATCCCAGTCCTGGCTCTGGCTGCAGCTCTGTGTGTTTTTGGGCAAGTCCCCGGTTCTCTCTCAACCTTAGTTTCCTATTCTGTAAAATAAAAGAGAAGCAGCAGGGGATAATCTCAAAACGACCGAGAACCCTTCCAATTAATAGAGTCCAGGAATTCTCTGCTCCATACATACTATTTCAAATTATTTCTTGTTCTTTCCCCATACGGATGCTGTCTGGCCAGCCCCCTGATTGATACCTGAAGCGACGGTCTGCTAGAGCTGGCTTGTACTAGCTCATCAAAGCCAATTATTGGATTTTTCAGGAATTTTGCAAGCCAGTTTTTCAAGCCCTTGAAATTGGCCCTGTTGAGAGTATTTACACCACGAAAATTGGCAAACGTTACAAACAGAGCTTATCCCTCCTTCCCCCAGAGCCAGTTTCCCTCTATCTGAATGTCTCCATTCCCACCTCCAGACCTTGGCTCCTGCGCTATCCCTGATTTGAGAGGCCCTGCCTCGTCCCTTGCGATGGGTCATCTTGCACCCGGATTTCAGGCCTCGCCTCACACGCCATCCCCTGAGAGCCAGAGCTTCTGACGTCACGTTAGAGTCTCCTCACTGTCTCCTCATTCCTCACGGAATGCTGCATCTTTAGTGACAGCGCTGTTCGACTGGGGAAGGACACACACTTCACAGCAGACAGGTGTGGGCTTCCACTGGCCCGGCTTGGGGTCCGCCGAGTCGTCTTCTCATCAGTGGGGTTTCTGCTCAGGCTGCATCTTACAGGGGCTTCCCTGGCCACTCAAGTAAAATGGCGCCCCCCACTCCACCTGCCCTCTGCCATCGCTCTATCTTTTCACCCGATCGATTTATCTTCTTAGCTCTTGTCCCCCTCTGACGTTCATACTTATTTAACTTGTTCAATGCCCGTTCCGCCCTTTAGACCGTGAGCTCAGTGAGGGCCGGGATCTTCTGTGCCTAGGTCACTGCTACTCATCATCTCCTAGAACAGTGCTGGCACATAGTAGGTACGCAGTCATTTCACTAAATAAGTGATTGTGTGACCTTGGGCAAGTCACGCCACCTTCCTGAGTCTCAGTTTCCCCAACACCCCACCTGGCAGAATTAGGGTACAGCATAGATTCCTGACCTAAGCTGCCTTACAGAAGAGCCCAAGACTGGGATTCTAGTCCCCTCTCCACCAGTAACTTATTACGTCACCTTGGGCAAGTCAACTCCACTCCCTGCACCTCAGTTTTGTCTACCTCTCAGAGGTCACGTGAGCTGAGGAGCTGGAGTGAGATATCATTTCCATCTTTGGGCCCCACTGGCTGCTCCCTCCCATCCCATCCCCACCTTATTCATTTATCCATTCATTCAGCAGATATTTATTGAGCACCTACTATGTGCCAGGCACTGAGGACATGGCAGCGTGTCCATGGCAGGATACCCTCATGGACTTCCACTCCCGATGGGGAAGACAGTAAGATAAATTGGCAGAATAACTAGCACATTAGATGGTGCTAGTGCTAAGGAGACATTTGAAGCAGGAAAGGGGCACAGAGTTTCAAAGACAGAATTCACGTTTTGGAAAGGGGGCTGTCAGGAAAATATCGCACTGTGAGGTGAGATATATGAAGAAAGACACAAAGGAAGTGGCTTTTTAGGGAAAGAATCTTCTGGGTAGAGAGAATAGCAAGTCCGAAAGCCAGGAGCAGGGGCGGGCCAGGTGTGCTTGAGGAAGAGCCTGGAGGGAGGCAGGGGTGTCAGGTGTCCTGTGAGCTGGGGCAATGATGGAAGGACAGAAAGTAACGATGGCTGGTTCTCTGTCTCCCTCCCTCCCTGTTGGGAAGATGGTCCCTAAGTGTGGCATGCAAGGCTTAAGAGGAGGCTGGGGGATGCCCCTTCCTCCTTTTCCCTTCTTCCCTGCCTAGGACTCCACTGTGCAAATGGGGCACCCAGGCTCCCTGCATGTGCCCATCGCGTTTGGATGGGTCATTTATCTCCTGGTGCCGTGAGTTTCTGGAGCCGGGCACTTCCTCCCCACTCAGCCCCACTCCCTTGAATGGCAGAGACAGGTGTGAGGAATTAGCTGTGGGGACTAATGCCGTGACAGGAACCGGCACAAAAGAAGAGGACAGAGTGTAATGTTTATTACGTTTGAAGCAAAGCAAACACGCGGCCTATTTATATATCTATAGAGAATTAATTGGCGAGCGGCAGCAAGAAGCAGATTATAAATTAGAATCATTTTCGCCAACTGAAACCCATTCATCTTGCTTCAGAATGGGCCTGTCACCTCCACCTGACTAATTCCTTTTAAATTCATTGCTTTTTCTCACTGGCCCCCCACAGCTCTCACCTTGAGACCTGAACCCTACCAGGTTGCACCTTCCTCAGGAAAAGGCCATGTGCAAGCCCTGTGCTTTTCGGGCATCCACTCTCTCACTACGCCAGCCTCCTGGAGCCCCACTCCCACCCCCACCCATCTTGGGTCTGAGCCCCTGGGGTTCTGGCCTTCAATTTTCATCCCTTCTCCTCTGTGGCCTACAGCCACCCTCAGCTTCTCTCCTGCTCTGGTTGGTCCTGAGAATCTGGGAGGAGGGGAGCCCTGGCAGAGGCCCAGGCTAGGCTGGTGGAAGGGGCAGCCTGAGGCTGCCATCCTGGGGACCCTGGAGCATTGGCCACTGCTGGCTGCCTTTGATTCTGGGCTCAGAGCAGGCGGCCTCAATGGAATCAAAGAGAAGCCACATTGCCAGGTTCCTGGCAAGCCTGGCTCCGTCTTCTCTCACCTGGAGCCCATGGAGATGAAAGGCTAGTCAGGTGCCAGTGGCTGCCAGGCCTGAGAGTGGTGCCATAACTGCCCTGGGCTATGGCCCAATTCACCCTTCCCTTCCTTCCACCCAAGCTGCTGGCCTTTGAGCTGGAGGCTGCAGTGGGGAGGCCTATGTCAAGGCCTTTATTGGGGGAAGAGAAAACAGCCCGAATGTGGGTCCCCTGCGCCGGGACAAGGTAGCGAAACATTAGGAGCCTAATCATGAAAATTATGAACTCTGGAGTGAGCCCAACCTAGGTCTGAACTCAGGTAGCACCTCTCGACGGGACGTGGCAAGTCACCACATCTCTGCGAGCCTCAGTTTCCTTTACTCGAAAGTGGACACGATGGTAACAGTACCTATAGCTTGCACTGGTATTCACCCGGGCTTGTGAAATGTTGCAATACTTTCATAGTGGTCGTAAATAGTGACGGACCCAGTGTTCTTTCCTGCTACAACCCATCCCACCTAGGGACACCTCTCCTCCCTAAGATCCAAAAACCCCATGGGGGGCCTTGAGGCCCTGCTCCATCCTCACTGGTGAGTGTTCTGACGGTCCACACATGCTATACCGGCTGTTAGATGTCTTGCATACCTGCCCCGTCTGCATCCCACAGATAACATGAAGATTAAATAAGATGCTGGGAGTAAAATGCCTGACACCCACTAGGTACCCAATAGATGCAGGTGTTAGTTACCACTATTATTAATTTGGACCAGGGCTCCAAACCTGGAATTTTGGCATTCCAGGCTCCCACTTTTCCTTCCACTTCTCCACCTTAAAAGACAAACAAACAAAAAAACACCAATAACTTCCAGCCTCCACCAGGAATCCCTCACACCAACTGCTGGAATCACTGTGCTGAGCCCTACAGCCTGCCGCAGCACGGTCCTCTTGGGACTGTAGAACATTGGCCTTGGGGAATGTTGAGTCTCAGAGGCAGACCTGGGACCCCTCGAGGGCTGGACCCCAGGTTGACTGACCTCTGTGCCTCTCTCCTCCCCAGACTGACTGCAGCCGCGAGTCTACGAGGTGCCCACCATGTACACAGTGACTGGCAGGGTTCGGTGACACACGTGACGTTCAGGTATCCCGAAGGGCCCTTGATCTTCTCGTCAAGGGCCTGTAGAGAAAAGTTTGAGATGTGAAAGAAAAAAAAGATTCGCTCCAAAATACAAAAAGAAACTGCAACATTGAAATTATTGAGTGCTTAAATATCTACAAAATGTTACACTGTGCCAACTAATCAACTGCAGTTCAGCTCACCTCTCCCACACTCATGCATACAAGATGGGTGAGGTGGGGTTCACGCGTTTTACTGTCTGTGAGGTGGAGTGGAGTGGAGACTCCTCAAAACAGGAGTGCACTGGGGCCTGCCTCCATCTTCAAACTCTCTTGGGTCCCAGTTCTGCTCCTCACTCATTGTGTGACCTCGGACATGTCACTGTCATTCTCTGAACCTCAGTTCTCCATCTGTCAGATGGGGAGAACCACTACCTAGCTCTCACGGTGGCTGTGAGGACTGTCCAAGCCTGTTTCAGGATGGCATGGCAAGCCCTTAAGTGCTGGCCTCTTTCTGCAGGAATCCAGTAAGCAGAGGAGGCTTATCTGAGACTGGTTGGGGTGGACTTGAACTTCAACGTCTGGGGCCCTTCTCTGGTTCTTTCCCTTACACAGAGTCATGGACAAGGATGATATTCAAAATATGGCACAGTCAGGAATGGACATTGGGACCTGGAGCAGGACCCTGGAGGCCCTTGCTGGGTCACGTGTAACCCATTACTTACTGGGTCCTGGGCAAAGCCAAGGGTTCCGGGCGGAACTGGGGTCACGGGGTTGGGCTGAACCTTTGGGAGACTCAGGTAACAGGAAAGCAGCTATTTACCCACCAGAGTGGAAGGGTGTCAACACATTAATACCTGGAATAGCCCTACTGGTGCGTACTGGCTCTATATTGTCACCTCCCTTGTGAGTGACGTGGGATTTAGAGACCAATACTATACGCTGACCCTATGACCCCGGGGTGCTGCTCCTGGGTATAAATCCCGAGGAAATTCTGGGCGTGTCCACAGGGACAAATCTGGGGGTGCTCATCCCAACATGTCTGTGGTGGGGGGGGCATGGGAGCAACGCCGGTGCCCTTCCAGGGAAGATGGGGAACACACCATGGAGGTCTGGAGAGCTGTTAGTGCAACAGACAGCGACAGACATGGAAGGTTCTTTAAAACAAGAAATGAAAGGCGTAAGAAACTGATGGGAATCTATAGCATAATATTAATATTTGTGAGAATTCAAAATGCACTCGGAAGGTGGTTCGTGAGTCTACACATGTGCTGAAACTTATAGAGCTAAAGACTCCCCCCCAAAATTCAATGTTATTGTTTGAAAAGTAAAATACAAAAGACCACCTTCAGAGGACTCACAGTCTAGAAGATGAGACACACTTCAAAAATTTTGTTCACGCAAAATTGTCCTCATATGCAAAAACACATACAAACAGAAGGATTTTTTTTTTTTGTCACTTTGCCCCTCCAGGAGCTTCCAAGCTAATGCAGCAGACAGACTGAAAAAAAAAAAAATCTCATTCTAATATCATCATGGCTGTGCAAACATACGAGGCTCTCTGGGACCACAGTGGAGGGAACAATTTATTCTGCCTGGGGGAACCCCAGAAAGCTGCCCCTGAAAACAGATGATATGTAATTTGAGTCTTCAACACTATGTAAGGAGTTCAAGGCATAATACGATCTGCCATCAGAGAGCAGGCAACGCTTTACCCAAGGAAATAAAGCGGGAATGGTGGGATTTGAGGTGCCAAAGGAGGAGACACAGTTGGCCGGGGGAGTCTTTCAGGCTTGGGCACTTCTTGCTTATCAGCTCCTGGCGGCTGGGCCCCCTATAGCCCAAGACGGGGTTTAATCTGCAGGCTGTGAAGCCGGCCTGGCTCCCTTGTACCTGGGAGAAAGGTGACCTTCCTTCAGTCTGCCTGGACCCTGCTGGGTCCCACCTCCCGGACTCCTCTCTCTCCTTTATCCTACCTCCGCTGGCAATCCATCACCAGTTCTGCCCACTTTTACCAAATTACTTCCTGAATTTGCTTCCTCCTCCCCAATCCCAGCAGCACATGGCCTGAGCACAATTCCTGGCTGATCACCAGTCTCGCCTGTCTCTCATCCTCCTTCATCCTGTAACCAGAAGGAGCCTCCTAAAATCTGCTCTTCTTTGCTGCTCTCCTCGCATGGCTTCCCATGGCCCCAGCATAACATCTGGCTCCTCCCATCTCCCCAGCTTGGTCTCTCACGGTTCCTCACCTCACTCCTTACCCTCCAACATCACTAAACCACTGGAATTCTACCCTTTCTTACCTCTGTGCTTTGCTCACCCTGCCCTATCCTTTTAGAATTTCTTTCCACCTCCTACTTCCCCTAGCTAACTCCTATGCACAACTCCAAGGCTCTCTCCGACCCCACCTCCTCCTGGAAGCCCTCGGTGATCACCCAGGATGGCATGACATGCTTCCTCTGTGCTCCCCACTGTACCCTAGTCTAGCATGGCTCACACTGAATTTAAACTGTCTTTATACTTCTCTATTAGAGGTCTCGTGGTTAAAACATGTGGGTTTTTGGATCCAGGCTCCCTGAGTTCACAACCTAGTTCTTATTGTGACCATAGGCAAATTACTTGATCTTTCTGTGCCTTGGGTTTCTCACCTGTGAAATGGGTATAAAAAGAGTACCTATCAAAAAATAAAAACACAAACCCCAAACCAAAAGACTACCTACTTCACGGGGTTATTGGGGGGGAACCAATGAATGTGCTTAAGTTCTCAGCAGTGTCTGGCACATAGTAAATGCTCAATAAATGTTGGTTGTTATTTGCCATCTCCCACCCCAAGCTATGAGTTCCTGGAGATCATGGCAGAGTCTGACGCGCCTTTGGGTGCTCAGCACCTCCCCACAGTCTGCTTGTGGAGTGGTCATCTGCCAGAGACCCAGATGTCGCTATGCTAAGAGGGTCCACACTGGCGCCCACCATCAGCCACTTCTGAGCCCTGAGCCCCAGAATTGACTCTATTTTGGAGTTGATCGATGCTTTTTACTTGGAGCCCTGAAATGCCTATGGTGGTGGTGAAGGGGCCACCACTTGCCAAATCTCTTTTCCTGCCTCCTGGCCTGGTCCCAGCCTCATCCCCTCAAGCTGTCACCTCTAAATGACGTAGCAGATGGGACAGAGGATGGGGTCCTCCATGTACAAGCTGTCCCTGGTCGGACCACCCTTGGTCCAACAGGTGGACCCTTCTTGGAGCCTAATCCCACCAGTCCGCCCAGCATAGTTACAGCTCTTCCCACAGCTGTCCCAACTGGGCTCTCCTGCCTGGGAGGTCCGTGGCCTCCTTCCCACCAAACCGCCCACCTTCCCCCCTGCCTTATCCACACCCCCTCTCCCCACAGACAGAATTAACCTCTTCCTTCTTGACCCCTCCTCCTTCCCCTGGCCCTCCCCTCCCAGGACCTGGGCGTAGGTGTTTGGGGGGAGCTGGGAAAGACATCATGCCAGCAGCTGTCCCTCATTTCCTGGTGCACCCCTTTCCTCCCCCGACCTTCGGCCCTAAACAAGCCCAACGTTCTCTTCTCCTTGCCACGTGTGGACCCTGGGAGGAGCGGGGCCTGGGCCAGGCCTCTGGGGCTGAGGCCTCCTTTGGGCTGGGGGCTTGGTCACTTATGGGGTTGGAACTAGGCCTGTTGGGACCTCTCTAATCATCCTCAAGAAAGAAGAGTCTGCGATGCATTCCTTCTGAGGGTCCCAGAGTGGGGACACAGAGAGGGCATCTGCAGCCCCCTCCTCTAGGGGAGGGGGTGTGGGCTGTCACAGGAAGTCCTAGGTCCCCACTATTGGCTCACTGCGGTCTCCTACAGCTCTTTGCTCCTCTCAGGACTCAGTTTCCCCTTCTGTATGATGGGGAAGGGCTTGACATCCAATAGAAACCTAAAATTGGGGCCTGGACACCCCAGCCCCAGCCCCTGGGAAGCAAACAGGCCCCCCCTACCATCAACCCAGCCCCGCCCCTGCCTCCCCAACTCCCTCCCTCGGGGGACACATTTGCTGCTGGGAAAGTTAATCCATTACAGTTTAAAGGCTCCGTTCCTCGCTGGCAGTAAATTACCTGCTTTGCATTTTGCAGCAACAACTTAACGGTATTAATTTATTGTGCTCTGTCTTTAACAAACATCATTATCATATTGCCAGCCAGGATTATGCAAATGGGAGGGACAAGGGAGAAAGAGGCCGATTCTTGTCCCTAAAGTCACCTTGATTTATTAGTTTGGGGCCCTGCAGTTGGCCAGGTCTGGGAGGCACAGGTGAGCAGGCAGGCCAGGAGTATCTGGAAAGTTTGGGGAGTCTTGAGGCTAGTGGGGGCTCTTGGTGGAGGGTCTCCCTGGGAGGGAAGGACTGGCTGGGCTTAGAGGGACTTTCTTGTCCCTCTAAGTGTGACTTTGGACAAGTCCATTCCCTCCCTGGACCTCAGTTTCCCCACCTGTAAAAGGGGGGTTGGATTAAAAGGTCTCTGGAGCTGAAAATGTGTTAGTTAACTTGAGACTCAACTAGACATTCTGAATGATCTAAAAGAAGGGGTGTGTGTGTGTGTGTGTGTGTGTTTGGGGAGGGCGGGCTGAGTGGGGGAAGGTCTGGTGCCATGACCTGGTCCTGGGCCGGAGTCCTTCCCTGGCTGAGTGCCCTGGCTCCTGTGCCTGCCCGCCCCAGGCAGTCTGCACTAGACTGGAGACGTTAGGAGACGCGGAGGGGAGATGGGCGAGCAGGGGCTGAGGAGAGCCGGTATGAGGGAAGGGGCTACTGCCTGGTTCGCGGCCAGGTGCCAGCTCATGAGAGAGTCCTGGACTTCCAGGCTGTAAATGGGGAAGCTGGCTTGAGGAAGGGAAGCCAGGACCAGCTCAGGCTGGGAGGCAGCAGCATTTAGCTTCCGGTTTTCCATCAGGCTTGGGGGCTGGGCTGCTCTGCAACAGGGGGCTATTGTCCCAGCCTCCTGCTGGCTCCTGCATCTCCTCCTGAGTTTCCTGGGCACTGAGCCCCCATTCCTAGGAGGGGAGCTGGAGGCAGGTGGGGCCAGGCCCGCCCTCTGCTCACCTCCACCCCTGCTCTGGCCGCAGCTTGCCTCCGTGGGCCTCCCTAAGAGCCGGCCTGATGACACAGCTGGCTGCCCCTGGCCACCCACAGCTCATTCCCCACCACCTGCAGCCTGGCTCTGCCAGGAACTCACTGGGGCTGCTTCCAAGCACCGGTGGGCTCCAGCCCAGGGTTCTGCCCCAGCCATCAGGGCCCGGCCCTGGCTCTGCAGAGGCGCCAAGGTGGGGGCTGGAGAGGGGCCAGCAGGGAGAAGGCACCAACCCCCTGCCAGCTGGGTGCAGGGGCAGGTGGGGGAACAAGCAGGGAGGAGCCATCCTTTTCTCCACTGAGGGCCCACGTTGCCCAGGTGTCTTCCATCCCTGCCTTGTTTCTTCCTCTGCCTCCTGGTCCCCCAGGAGCATGGGGTCTCTGCCCGCCCCACTTTCCTCTCTACCTTGCTTCCTCCAACATCTCTGTTTCTTGGTCTCTCCCAACAGGGCTTTCAGGGAGGGGGGTGGGGCTGGGGAGGGAACTAGGAGCAGAGGGAAGGGGTAACGGATGGCAGGTAGGCGGACAGAGGAATTCAATTTCCAGACCTGGTCCCTGCAATTCAGGTCATGTTGTGATAAGAAAGCCATTCCTGTGACGGGCTTCCAGTCCACGCCCTCCTGCCTTGGCACTCCTTGGCACTCCGAGGCTGTCTCCTCCCGTCACCCAGGGCCATAGGCCAGAAGGGACCCCTGTTCCTGTCACCGAGGAGCTGTATCCATGCCATGCTGAAGAATGTCAGGATGGTTGGAGCAAAAGTCTACGGAGCCTTGTGTGGGCAAAAGGCCAGCAGACCCAGAGGAACCGTGATCATGTATAATCTGATATTGTACAATTGCTCAGGTTGCTCTGGGATTCACAGGGGCGTGCACTGTTGGGATCTGATTGCAGCCAAACAGCAGCCCTTGAGATAAGTAGGAATCATTCCCACTTTGTAGATGGGGAAAGTGAGGCTCAGAAAGCTTTAATGATTTGCCCAAGGTTACAGAGAGAAGTGCAAGTTGAAGTGTGCAGGGTATGAGCTGGCTGTCTGAGCTGCTGGGGCTGGAGGACCTGGGGGAAGAAGAGGAGGAGAGATGGGCAGGGGTGAGGGGAGAGGTATGTTCCAGACAGGGTTTTGTGAGAGCCTCCCTCCAGGCAAGGAAAGGAGGAGCCCCTCCCTCACACTGGTCCCTTTCCACCTGACTGGACCCGCCTGGACAGGCCAGGTGTCTGGGGAGGTAACAGGGACTTGTCAACCTTGGCCAGCAGGTCCCAATCTCAGTCCTTAAGGGGACAGCAGGTGGGGCAAGGGGTGAGCGCAGCCCGGGATGAAGCTCGAGAGTGGCCCCAGGAATGTGCTACTGCTCGTGGGCCAGTAGGCTGAGGAACGGAGCACTGGAGAGATGGGAACCGGAGAAAAGGCAATTACGGAGACTCAGGTGAACCTAGGGCATGGTCAGGGAGGCAGCTGTCAGCAAGAGCCCAGGTGGGCCCTGCCGCACTCCCACCCCTTTATAAGACACCCCATTTAAGTCTTGACATCAAAGCCACCTCTCACCCTCTCCCCAAGCCTGTTGGGAATTCGGGTTTCCCACCGGATTCCTTCACAGGCCCCTGGAAGCTTCCTGGGCATGACGGGGCAGGGATTCCGGGCGAGATAGGGGCTAAGGGGCTGAGCTGGGCCCTTCTCCCCACGGGCTCCCCTTGCCAGGCCAGGAGAGTGGCAGCGAGGCCCAGGGCTGGGGCAGACCTTCTTGCTTGATTCCCACTGGCCCCAGGAGCAGAGGTGGAGGGAGCATAGCTGAGCTGGACTCCCTCTTGCATCCCTCCACTGGCCCCCGGGATTTAATGGGAGAAGAAGTGGCAGGATCTAGTTTCTATTTGCTCCCCCCAGGAGGTTTGATGGAGGGGAATTGGCAAGGGATGCAAAGCCAGGAAGGATCCTTAATCCTGTTTATCTCCCTCTCCCGGCCACCCCCTGCTGACTCCAGAAGGTCTGTCTGTTGGAGGAGAGCTGGCAGGGCCATGAAGTTGGGCAGGATCCTTCATCCTCCTTCTACCTGCCGTTTGCTGGCCCCCAGTTCCATGGTGGGGGGGCGTGAGTGGGGGGCAAGGTGGGAGGTGCTGGGGCTGGGCCCTCCAGGCTGCGGGAGCTCAGCAGAACAGCTGGCGGCTGCGCAGGGCTGTGGGTGGTGGAGTGGGGACTTGCTTTAGTAGGCAAGCTAATCTCATTTGGTTGCTGCAGCCGCACAACTGGGGCTGCATGTTAAGTGGCCGGAGGCAGCGGCAGGACTCAGGACAGACACTGAGGGGACTGGACCCCTGCACACCCAGGAGAGCCAGGCATCAGCTCCACTCGGACAAGGAGCCACGCCGGGCAGGGCAGCGGCAGGGGGACTGTCAGTGCTGTGGGATGAGAGGTTACTTCCTGGGGGTCCGGGGGCTGCCAGGAGATGGCGGTGCCAGGGTCCTCCAGCTCCTTTCTCGAGTCTCTGCCTTCCCCCCAACCAGCCCTCCTCCTGTGGGGCCCCCTCGGTGGGGTTGGTGGAGATCCAGGAGAGCGTGCCCCCGGGCAGGAGACATCTGGAGAGCTGCACTGCATCCTGCTGGCTGGTGGAATGGTGACTGGGGAGGGCATGAGGAAGAGAAGGAGCTGGTGGGGGAGGCGTAGGGAAAGTGCTGGAAGAGAAGAGGAGGGGTGGGAGCCTGGGGTGGACGGAGGCCTCCAGCCTCAGGCCCTGCTCAGTCCGCCACTGCTCCGAGCCTCCAGGGTCTTGTTTGGAGGGAGGCCCAGTGAGGTCTGCAAAGGGCCCGGGCTGCTACAAGATGACCCAGGCTAGAACTCTCGGGAAATGGTCCGAAATCATTTTTAGCTCAGAGGGGGAAGATGGAAGTGCCAGGGATGTGGGGCCTGGGTTGGTGCCAGGCTGGGAGTCAGGGCCTCCTGACAGCATCCCACACTCCCTCCCCCGGCTCCCACTCCCCAGGGCTGCCAACTGCCTCAGCTCCTGGAATCACACAGGTAGCTTGGGCCTTCGGGCAAAGATCCGTGGCTCCTACATGGGGAGCCGCCTGCATCATAGCGAGATGGAGACCCACTGAGGAACACAAACCCTGACACTCACAAGCTGGGGGATTGGGGGCCATCCATGGAATGCTCTGTGACTCAGTTTCCCCATGTGCACCCGAGGGTTTGCTGATGAAATGAGATGATGCAAGTCCAGTGTCTGGCCCAATGTCCAGTGTAAAGGGAACCCCGTTATCATTTTTCAGCATCACATCTAGCGCAAGGCTGGGCACCCCAGAAGGCACAGGGCAATACTGTGGTGCAGGAAGTCCCACAATGAGCCATCATTGCAGTTTCCTGGGCCTTTAGAAAACGGCTCTGACCTCGCTTGGTGTGTGACTGTGGGCAAATATCTTTACCTCTCCGAACCTCAAATTCTCCATCTGTAAAGTGGCAACAAGAATACTGATCTGACAGAAAGGTTTCGAGATGCTAAATAATAATATAAATATAAACATGAATACGACAATAAATATAAATAGACAGAGTCCAATATGCAGTAGGTGCTCAAAAAATATCTGTTCTCTCCTGTAGAAGCCTCCTGTCCAACACTAACTCTCAGGGTACATTGGGTCCAGAGAGGGCTCGCTCAGGGCTTCCCCTGACCCAGGGCTGGAACGAAGGTCTCTTGACACCTGCTGGGGGGACAGGAGGGATGAAATCTCTGGCTCTCAGTTTTGCGACTTGTAAAAGGAGAGGGCTGCATTGATCTCTGGTTTACAGTTGGCTGTGGGCTCTCAGGAGCCACTATCGATCGTAGTCATTGCCAAGCCCAAGAGGCTCCAGGACTGTCTTTTCTAAGTTACCCAGACCGCCTTCCTTTGACTCATTGGATTTGAAAGTCTCTCAGCTGCTGTGAAGCCTCAGGTGAGAAAGCTCCTGACTTGTTTCTTATGTTCAAGAGTCCTGGCAGCTCAGACCGTTGGGATGGGGGCTCCCTCACCATAGCCCTGCCCAGGCAGACTGTCGTCATCCGGCCTGAGTCAGTCTCTGCCTGCCTGGCAGAGAGTGAGTGGATAGAAGTAACCCCACCCAGGCCCCGCCAGCTGGAGCCTGAGCCTTGGATCCAGCTCCTTTGGCAGTTAAAGTCCCCCTGGTTGTCTAATTTAATCACAGCTGTGTGCACGGTGACTCTATAAATAATTTTTAGTGCGACATAACCATTATTTCACTAATTGCTTCACGCACACCCCTGGCCTGTGAGATAAATTAAAGTTTGCTGAGTCAGCACCTTTGGCCGAGGCCGCTTGGGGGCTTGGGAAGTACAGCCCAAAACTGGGCTGTTCCCATGCCAGCCTCAACGTGGGACCCAGAGCGGAGAGTGCGGCTCATGAAGGGGATGAAGATGGAAGGAGTGAGGAGGAATAAGGAGAAATGGGCTAATAAGGGTTGCCATGTATGGTTGTACAGGTTGTGTCCTGCACAAGGACTCTTGGCCAATGGGGCACCTGGGGGCGGAAACCCCATCCATGCCATACTTCCTGTCCATGTGCCCTGACATGGGATTTGTTGACCCAAGAGAAGGAGGCACCTTTTTGTGATCTGCACAAAGGCACCCTACGGACTGGTAGACCTCAAGTAACACCCACCCTGCAGGAGGTCGGGCTACCCCTGTCAGAGGGAAAGCAAAGGACGCTCTCACGTTATCAGCAGTGTGGAGACCTGGGTTCTAGGTCTGATTTTCAGGGACGTAGGCAAATTACTTCCCCTTCTCTGGGTTATAATGTTTGGACCATTTATCAAGTGCTAATCACGTCTAAGTTTGGGCTTCGAAATCAAGTCCCTGGCTCTGGGCACTGTATCCTTTCCATGACCGTTGCATATCCCGAAGTTAGTGGTTGTGGCTTGAAAAAAAGGTCCACGTGGTCAAGTGTGTTTGATGTATCGGGTGAAACAGGTTTCTTTCCTGCCTGACTTTCCAGAGAGCTGTAGCATGTGCCAAAGCAGTGACTCTCACAGAGGGTGGGAGACGGGGAATGCATTTGCCCAGGGAATCCTTTATTTTAGGCTCTTGTTCATGCTGGGATCCTCGTGTCTGTCTCTGGGTTTGTTAATGAGTGGATTTTATCCCCAAGGGCGGACAGTTCTATTCCTGGCTTGCTCACTGCCCAAGGTGGGCAGAAGCCGCGACTCTGGACTCAGGGTGCTTCCTGACCTGTCATCCATGAGATGCAGATCTTCTGGAGATTGGCACAGCGTGGGAAGAGGTCTCTGTGTCCTGAGTCACGGGGCTCCAAGTTCCTCGAGGGCAGCATTTCGTCTGCCCAGTTACAGCCGTACCCCTGGGGCTCAGCTCAGGGAGTGTCTATTGAGCGAATGCATGTCCGAGTGAGTGACCTACAAAGAGGTGGCAGTGGTGCAGGTACCTGGCTTCGTATTCTGCCCTAAATCGTACTGGCTGTGGGACCTCTGAGCAGATGGCTTCCATGAGTCCATCGCCACCTGAGCTCTCGTGACCCCTTCGTCAAATGTGCATCAAACTCTCAGACCTGTTCATCCTGAAGTGCTGAGGTGAAGCTCCAATGTAATGACGGCTGTGAAGGACAGCTTTCTAGAGTGTGAGCTGCTTGGCAAAACAGGGGGATTGTTATTGGCTCCTCCTTGGCACCCCGCACAGGGCAGGGACTGCGATGGGTATCACCTCCAGGTATCACCCCTGGCCAGGCCCTCTCCCCTGGGACCTTTCACAGATTGTTCTTGTCCAACAATCCTTATACCGTGTTTCCCCCAAATAAGGCCTACCTGGAAAATAAGCCCTAGCAGATTTTTCAGGATGACGTCCCCTGAACATAAGCCCTAATGTGTTTTTTGGAGCAAACATTAATATAAGATGTGGTCTTATTTTCGGGGAAACATGCTAGCACTGTGAGAAGACAGTACTATCCTTGTTTTTCGAAGGAGAAACTAAGGTTCAGAGGGGTGATGCAGCTTACGCAGGGTCCCACAGCTGGACGGGAACCCAGATCTGTCTGACTACAGAGCTCTCTCCACTCCGGTCTTATTGGCTCCTGTGCTACCACTTTGTCCTCCCCTCTGCAGAGTGATAAAGTGGTTTATTAAGTGGTGCTAGCACGGAGTAGAAGGACTATTGGCCCCAGTGTCCAGTCATTTGTTGTATGTTACCAGTGACAAGGGCAACCATTTGCTGAGTGTCTACCACGCACCTGGCATTGAGCTGGCGGCTTTAGATCCATTACGTCCCCCATGGAATGCTCATCCACCCTCACTGACAGACGTGGAGTTGGAGGCAGTGTCAGTTATGTGACCTGTTCAACAGCATGTGACTCAGGAACAAGTGACCGGGCAGGATTGCCATACGAGTCGTCTGATTCTGGAAGTTTGCCCTTTCCCTGGATTCTCAGGTTGCTCTAAAACCCATGGTCCTGAATAGCTAGCCCCAGTCTGGGAGGGTGACCTATGTCCTCCTTGGTTCCAGAGTCAGACACACCAGGTCCCTCTGCAAGAGCTGCCATTGAGATGTCCCCAAGGCGAGTCATGAGCCTTTGGGTCCCTCCTTCCCTTCCCATGCTGTGCCTGCCTCCTCAGCCCCCTGGGTCCTGTCCTTGGCACACCCTTATTGCCTGGGAAACACTGAAGAATGATGACAGCGCTTTGGGTCCGGCCTCTCCAAGGTCCCTGTTTAACATCCAGGGAGGCTGGAAGGAGGAGAGGGAAGTGA
This sequence comes from Rhinolophus ferrumequinum, assembly GCF_004115265.2. Classification (NCBI taxonomy): domain Eukaryota; kingdom Metazoa; phylum Chordata; class Mammalia; order Chiroptera; family Rhinolophidae; genus Rhinolophus; species Rhinolophus ferrumequinum. The sequence goes on along the minus strand of NC_046306.1, from coordinate 11,889,995 downwards.
CTGCTGACATTTACGATTGATGCAGAGTTGTTTATGTCTGAGCCTCGCTCCGAAAGCGGCCTCTGGAAGGCAGGCTCAGTCAGCCTGCTCCCCTCCCCGTCATCCTAACTGTCAGCCCAGCTGCCATGGGGACAGTGACCTCCCCATGGCCCACCTCCTCTTCCAGGGTCCACCTCCCAGACTCCTGAGGGTGGCATTCAAGGCCCCTTACATCCTGCTCCAGTCTCCTTGCCTTTCCAGCCGTATCTCTTACTTGTTCATTTATTTTTATAAAATATTTATTGATCATTTATGTACCTGGCAGTGTTCTAGGTACTGAAGATACAGCAGAGAACAGAACAGATCAAAGCTCTGCCCTCTTGGGGGGAACTGACAGTAACAAGTTAACAAATAAATGTGTAATGTCAGGCAAAGAAAGGGACTTAAAACAAAACAAAACAACAAAGAAAACCCCAGACTCCCCCAAGAGATCTCTAGACAGAATTCAGGGAGTTGGTGAAGTCAGATGGGGGGGAAACTACGTTTTTATATCACTAACCTCTAACTGAAATATAGCATTTCTCTTCAACGATAAGTGCTGGCCACACACCACGGTCGGACTAGCGGTACCTGTGACTGTCACGAACAGAAATCAGATATTTTACCATTACGTTAGAGTTGTTGCAGACATTTCAAAATACTATTGACACTCATCATTGCTTCAAAATTGTGGTAGGTAATAGAGCTGCCGCTAGACCTTGTTATTTAAAACATTAATAAGAAGCACTATAGTACTGTATCACACATTTGTTTTATAAATATGGTGAAAACTGTATTTCAATATAATTGATTTCCTTTGTAATTCTACGGATTTTCTTCTATGCACTTGAAAACGTTATTCTGGGGCGGGATTGTAGGTTTCATCAGAGACCCCAAATAGGTTAAGTCCGGGAGCAGAGAACCATGACCAAGAGGGTATTAGGTGGAATGGCCAGGGGCCCTCTCTGGGGAAGTGATATTTGAGCCGGGACCTGATGGAGGCCGAGGAGACTCCATGCGAAGGTTCTGAGTGAAATTTCATTCTGGGCCGAGGTGTGAGGGCTCCGGAGTGGGAAGGAGCCACGAGGCCAGCGTGGCTGGAGCAAAGAGAGAGAAGATGGAGAAGGCAGGGACCACATTACGAAAGGCCCTGCAGGCTTCGGGAAGGACTTGGGGCTCATTCTGAGTGAGATGGAAGCTACTGCAGGGTGTCGAGCAGGGAGTCAGGTATTCCAATGGATCGATTAAGGATCAATGGAAATGCTGAGCAGAGAACAGGGCACTAAGCAGTGGTCAGACGGGAGCAGGGAGACGAGGTAAGAGGCTGCTGCCGTCAGCAAGGTAAAGATGACAGTGGTTTGGACCACGGCAGGAGGGGGAGAAGTGGTCCCATCCTGCAGAGGGTTTGAAGCCAACAGGACTTGGATGGAATGTGCCCTGAGCGTTCATACTCTGCGCCTTAGCTATGCTCTTCCCCTGGTGCACCTTCCTGTGTGTCAGTCCTTGGGCCCACTCCTCTGATTCTTCACCCACGTGGCAGAGGCTGCTAGCTGCCTAAGCAGCCTATTCTTTATCCAGTTCCTCCTTACCAATAGATCCCCAATATTATCTAGGGGAGTAACGTGCCCACGTTAAAAAGCCACCTATCCCAGTCTCTTTTGCAGCCAGGGGTTGCCAGGGTGATGTAATGAAAAGTCACTGGGTGAGGCTTCCAGGAAGAGCCTTTAGAAAGGAGGTTGACTCATCCTTTTGCCCCTCTTCTTCTTCTTTCTTCCTCCCTGGATGGTGGAGGCCCCTTCCCCCCACAGCTCTTTTGAGACCATGAGGAAAAGATCAAGGGCATCGCAGTGACCTTGACCCTGACACCCTTGAGGGCTGAACCTGTATTGGAACTCCTCATCATGAGAAAAAAAAAACCCTATGGATTCAAGCCACTGTAGTTGGGTCTCTGTAGTTGGGTCCCTCAGTGGGATAAAATTCCTACGTGATACACCACAATCCAACTGTTTATTGGATGTCTCCACCTGAGTAACAGGCCCTTGAGATTCAACATGTCTGACGCTGGGCCTGCCATCTTCCTCTCAAGGAACCTCTTGTTGGGAACCCAGACATCTGGAAGAAAAGAGAACTAATGGTACAAGAGCTGCACCTATCCATCCACCCACCTGTCCATCCATCCATCCATCCATCCATCCATCCATCCATCCATCCATCCTGTTTGTGCATCCATCTGACAAAATTTTTATCAAGTATCTACTACGTGCTGGGCCCTATGCTAGACACAAAAGCTAGAGATGTGAATAATGTATTTCCTTTGATACCCATTTGCTTCTATATGGGTGGAATGTCTCCGAAAGGATGGATACATCAGAAGTTGGAAACCATGACTGACCCCACAGAGGGAGAGTGGGTACCCAGAGTCATGGGTACTTTTTCCTTTTAAACTCTTTGACTTTTGTATCACGTGTATGTATTCACTAAACATTTTTTAATTAAAAGTGTATGTACATCTTATCTGGATTTTCAGAATTTGCCTTGCTTCTGAAAGGATCTGAGGCAGTTTACAAGAACACACAGAGATGAATAGATGAGGCCTGCTGTCAGGGAGTTGGCAGTCTCCTGGAGAAAAGAGATGAGTATACAATTCCAAGACAGTGTTGCACAAGGGGCAGAGGGAGAGGGGACGCCCCTTGGCAAGGTTTTGAGTGATGCTGGCGGCTGCATTCAGCCATGGCCCCCAAGCAATGACCTGGGAGAGCCACCTTCATCTCACTCCTGGCTGGGCTTGAAACCAAGATGCCCACTTCTAGATGATGTGACGGAGAACTTCCTCTCCCCCACACGTTCAGGCACTTCTGTGAGCTGACCCCTAATCACCGAGCCACGCTTATATCCACATACCCAAGGCAGGGATGGCTGGAAAAGCAGCCCAGGGCTGGGGCAGCTCGGATCCTCCTTGCCAGTAGCTGGTGTTGTGTTCACTCCACATGAGCCCTGCTGGGCCTGGGGGTGAGTGCAGAGCACAGGAAGGAACTTGTCTCTGGTGCCCTGATGTCCAGCACAGCCATGACCTCTTCCGCAGCCTTGGGCTACGAAGTGGGGCTGAGGGCTGAGGGAAGGCAGGAGCAGGATTTCATGGCTGGCGGGGGCTGGGGAGTGGGGGGTGTGGGGGTGGGGTGGGGGACCAGCCTGGCTGCTTGGAGAATTCGGTCTTTTCAGAATAGCCCTTTGAGATCGAGCAAGAATAACTTTAAACAATAAGATGCTTCTCTCTCCCCCTCAGCTGTTGCCCAGGCAACGCCGGAGTGCTCAACAACTGTTTAGTTTTTTAAGAAACCAAATCTGCCTTCCTTTGGTCAGTTACCACCAGGAAGATGAAGAGGGCCCCTCGCGGCCCATTGTGTGGGAACCTGGGTCAGCTGCCTGCAGCAGTGACATTTAAATCTGACGCTACATGTTATATATGAACCCGGAGCCACACTTCTCAGCAACTCGTGCTCCCTCACGGAGGGGAGGCTCCGATCTGCCGCCCCAGACTCCTGGCCCGTGTATGGCTTTGGCAGTCTGGGGGGGCTTGGAGGGGTCACAGCAGAGAGGCTGACCTCTGCCTGCAAAGCAGCTGGTGGCTAGCTTGGGTGTCTCAGAAGGCAATTTGTCCCCAACCCTTATCACGTCCCTGGAGCAGCGTTCAAGCCCCCTCCCCCCAGAGGCTCCCTGAAAATCCCTGCCTTTGAGGGGCCTTGCCCAGAAACACCTGCCGCTCACGCAGTGCACATTTACCGGCTTGCAAGGCACACTGATCCCCATTATCTCCGTGGGGCTCCAGCAGCCCAGTGAGGGAGGCTTTTGTTATCCCCAGGTGACACGTATAAAGAAACCAGGTGCAGAGAGCGCTAAGACAGGTTACTAGTAGATGTTAGGCACTTTCAAACAGAAATCCGACAGCAGGCAAGGAGGTAGGTTTTACCACGAGCCCATTTTGCTAGAAGTGGAAGCAGAGGCTCCAGGGTCATGTGACAGCTGGGGGGTATGGCAGGATTTTGACCCTGGCCAGCCGGGCTGGAGAGCCTGCCTTCCTTGTGTCTCATCCCAGACTGCCTGGGGGAGGCTCTGTGACCTGGGGACAGAGGGCAGATCTTCCCTGGCTCCTGGGACTTGGTTTGAATGCTCTTCTGGAGGAGCCATCAACTTTCCATGGGAGAAAAGTGACGTGCTTTGGCCACGTGAAGTTCTGGGTTATGTGTCCTTAGGCAAAGGAGTGTATTTAAAACCTCACGTTGCTTATCTGTAAAATGGCAACATGATTGTGAAGATCATAGTAACAGCTGCTACTTAGCATGTGTCAGGCAGCGCTCCAACTCCTGTATGTGTATTACTTCCTTTAATCAGCGTGTATTACTTCCTTTAATCAGCGTAGTAACTCCACACACAGGTCTTACTATTACCTCCATTTCCAGAGGAGGAAATGGAGACCCGGGGAGTGGAGCTGCTGGCCCAAAGTCACACAGCGAAAAATGTGAGCGAATGAACATGAACCACAGGGACAGGTCCTGGCACATGGTAGGTTCAAAGCAGGTGTTGGCTCTCGTGTCCCAAGAAAATAAACAGAGGAAAACAAAACATGGGAGCAAGTTAAATTTAGAAAAGCCAAACTAGGTTAGAACAAGCCCTTTTTCCAGCTCAGCTGCAAAACCAGGATGGGAAATTGGCTTCAGCCCCAACAAAACTGGAGAAGGGGAAGTTGCAACACTTGTGAAATGAGCAAGGCCAGAAAGGTCTTAGCTGGGGAGGGAGGCACACAGCTTGACACGGGGGTGCCTTAGCTATGCTCCAGTCCCCCGGACTGAGTGAGGGAGCCCCACAACTGAGACAGGTGGCCTTGCCCTCTATGGCAATCTCAGGAGGCCGTGCTGAGTCCCCAAAAGTGACAGGGAACACGAACTGCAGGAATTAACATCTCCTAGCTGCCGCTTCTGCCCCTCCCTTCCGGCCCTTCCCCGACACTGGGAAGTTCATCCTCCACTTCCCAGCGCCACCCAGTCCCCTCACCTCGTCCCCCCGTCTTGTTTAGTACCACTAAATGGCAAGCCCAGGGGTGCAGCGAGGGGAGGGGCTGGGGTAATGAACTCCCATTGGCTTCCTTCACGAGATCGCTGCCTTAATTTACGAGGGCTGAGTGAATTTCATGTCCCCAGTGCGCCTTGAGTAATTAACTATTAATAAAAGCATTACTGAGTTAACCACGGGGGCATGTTTAATTCATGGGGCAGCTGGGCATCAGGACCGAGGCTCTGGTTCAGTCGGGAGTTCCTCCCAGAGCGAAATATTGCCAGCAGGATGCCGCCCTGCCACCCCTGGGACCCCTGCAGTGGGCCATTCTTTACTCTCCTCACCAGAGGGACCTAATCCCAGGGGGGTGTCCAGACTGCTGGCGTCCCAAGCAGAGGGCCAAACAACAGAGTGGGAAGAGCAGGGCACTGGGAGGCATGAGCCCCTGGGGAGGGGTCCTGCTGCTCTCGGAGGAGGAACGAGTGAAGGGAGTGACCTTGGGCAAGTCCCCTAGCCTCGGGAGCCTGTTTCTCCTCTGGAAAGAAGGCCGGCTAATAACGCCACCAGCCTCCCAGGGTGGGCTGCAGGAGTAAAGGAGGATGGGAGAGGACGTGGAGAATGACCTGATACTCTTCACTTGACTGGTATTAGCTTTAGGACCTCCCGATCCCCTTACCCAGGGACACACGCAATTGTTGGGTGCGGGGAGTGCAGACACCTGCTTGTTCAAGAACAACCTGGGGGAACAATTCCTATCAGGAAATCTCCTGGGGACCTGGGAGCTTTTCAAAGGAGAGGACCCCCTCACCCTGCTCTTACCTAGGTGCTCCTATGCCAGCCAGGGTAGACTAACTCCTACAGTGCCCCAACACCATCCTCCTGCTCTCATGCCTCTGTGCCTTTTCGTCTGCTCCCCCCAGCCCCACCACGCCTGGTACGCATTTACCCTTAGGTCTGCTTGGCAACTCTTATTCGGTCTTTAAGACTCAGTTCAAAAGGGTCAGCTCCTCCCGGAAATCTGCTCTCCTCCTGCCCCAGGCAGAAGTGGTTGCTCCTTTTTCTGTGCTTCCCGTACATTCTTCTGTTATGGCATCCATCCATCTATCCATTCCTATTCATCGAGCACCTACAGTGTGCTACTCTGTTGATATTGAAGTTGGACCAGTCTGGCTTTTCCTAGACCAGTGGTTCTTAATTTTTTGGGGGCCAAGGACACCCTCTCCCAGAAAAATGCACATATACACATACACCCGGGTGTGGTGGGCGCTGTGATGAGCGAGCGGCTCAGATGCCCCTTTGGAAATTGAAGGCTGATTCCCCGGCTGCTGGGAGCGGAGCTGGAAGACGGCCCTCAGCTGTCAGCCTTCTTTGGAGATTCTCTTGATGAGAAGAAACCTGCCTCACCCAAAGTCACACCCCCTTGCAGGGGAAGGCCCACACTTCCACTTCCAATGACAGAACAGGGAGGAAGTACAAAGGCCTCCACCTCTGGCCCCACCTTGGGACAAGTCTGCAGGGCTGGTTACCTGAGCTCCAGCGCTCCCTGTGAGGTACGGAGACTTTCACTGGGACTCAACTTCCCCCTCTGCCAAAACCTGTGTCCTTCTCCTCCCTTCCACATGTATTTCCCAAGCCCACTTTCTAAACGATGTCCCACACTCTGATCTCCGTGTCGGAGTCGACTTCCCAGGGAACCGACTGGATTAAAAGTCCTGCAGGAGTCCCTGACCATAGCCGTGGTGTCTCTATGACGTCTCTGTCTCCAGCAGCTCTCACTAGGCAGGGCACATGTAGATGCTCCAGAAACATTTACTAAACATATTTGAATGCATTTTCTCCCGGTTCTCTGTTCTGTCCCTCTGTTGTCCTAGCAGGAGAGTTCTCATCAGACCCCCACCAGCAGGAGGCCAGCAGGACCAAGGTTGGGGGTCTGTTTCTGGGAAATGTACTCCTTGCAAATGAAGACGCAGATAACCATGGGAACAGAAGTCAAGGAAATTGGTTATTACGAAGCAGGGGCAAAGGGGCCTGGCTGATGCCAGGGCTGCCTGGTGAGGGTGAAGGCCCAAGGGGATGACTGGGGGGCTGCAGGCTGGCAGGAATGGGTAGTGGTGGTGGGGAACTGCTCTCTTTTGCAGGGCAAATCACTTAGAAGGTAGGCTGGCCCCCAGGCCTTGGAAAATCCCCACTTTAGGTGCCACTGTTGGAAATTCCTTCACAAAACAAATATCTATCAAGTGCCTCTGCTGTGCCAGGCACTGAAGCAAGGACGGTGACCTTGAAAGGCCAGGACTCCAATGCTTGCTCCTCCTCTCACTGGCTTTGTCACCAGGGCGTTATGTCACACCGTTTTTGCTGCCACTTAACTAAGTGGCTATTACTATGTGCCCAGCACGGTGCTACTGGTTTACATACACTGTTATTTCATCTTCACAGTAGCTTCCTTGGGATATATGTGCTGATTCCTGCTTTATAGACAAGGGAACAGGCTCAGAGGGCATTGGTAACATGCGCCGGACACGCAGCTCATCACAGGGCCGAGATGTAAATCCGAATCCAAATCTGCTGGAGTCCCGGCGGTGTGCTCTCAGCCACGATCACGTTTAACCTCTACGAGCCATTTCCACAGCTATGAAGAAGGCACAAGCAATTCCTACTGCACTGGGCTTTAGGGATTAAATAACCTACGTGAGAAGCCTCGAGGGTGCCCCGGGAATGGTCAATTCTGTTCCCCCCACCTCGTTTCCCTGGTCTCCTGCCTCAACACTTGCCTGGGCTGGAGAGCCCCACTGGTCACCTCTCCAAGGACAAATGTCTCACCCCAAGCTCAGCACGACGTCTGCACAGTCATACTGATTGAATGCTGTCGAGCCAAATGGATGATCCGAGTCCCCACCCTCAGGCCTCTGGTCTGCAAGTTGGGGACCCAACTCAGTCCCTAGCATTAGTCCATGATGCAGAAGCCTGTGGCAAGTACCACGAAGACAATTCTCCTGATTCCACGTAACTCTACTCTCAAGCCACTGGGATTTTCCAGTTTTTCTCAGCAGAATGCAGCAGAAACAGATGGAGGTGAACAGGTGGTCCACCGAGCTCTCGTGGCAGAGAAGGGTACCAGGATGAAGAGGAAGGCTTTCCAGGTCCTGCCTGCCATCTCAGGTCTCTCCAACAGGCAATCCCCAGCTTGTTCTCATCCCCACCACGACCTCAACTGCAGACATCCTCATATATTGGGGGCAATAACCTTACTTCCATCGCAGGCTCCCGGGAGAGGCGGTGGGCATGTAAGCACTTAAAAATCGAACCTGCAGGTCAGCCCTCCTTCCCTCCTCCCTCTGCAGAAGCCCTGGAGCTGTAGGCTGTGTGGGGACAGACACCACAGCCTTGGAGAGACAAGTCACATCCTCAGCTTCCCGAAACCTGTGCAAGCACCGAGTTGCCATGGCAACGCTGCAGCCCTGAGATGCAATGGCTGCAGACAGCATGGGTGCTTCTAGGGCTCAAAGCTGAGGGTGGACAGTCTGGCCTGGGAGGCCAGGCAATTGGGCAGGCAGGGAGGAGGAAGGGAGGGAGCCCTCCTCTAGGATCCGCTGGTAATTGCTGCTAAGTGAGGGGCTGTCACTGAAGCCAACATGTGGGCGGCAAGGCCCCCGTTCTATACCCTGTAATTACTACACGAGACAGCAGCTTTTGCTCCGTGTGAGGCGAGCGGGACGATGGGGGAGCCGAGGGAAGCTCTCATCCACCTGAGCCCGCTGGGCTCTGGCAGGCTCTCCGCTGCCCAGGCATCCTGCGTCCCAAGCCTCCTAATGGGCAGAGGTGATTAGGCCCTGGCCCCTCCTTTTCTGGCTCTCTTGTCATTTGTGTGGAGGACAAGCTTCCCCAAATCCTGGCCTCTGAGTTTGCAAAGTTCCAGGGAGGCAGAAGGAAGGCACCCCCAGTGGAGCCCTTGGTGTTACACCTCCATTTCTGGAAGTCTGAGCTGTGAAGCTGAACTGGAGGCAGATCTCGGTTCCAATTCCTCCTGAGCCTGGGGGCTCTGAGGACCCCAGGCTAGCCACTAGCCCCCCACCTCAGTTTCCCTAGCTGTAAGAACTGGGGGTGGGACTGAACAATTCTTAAGGATTCTTCTACGGCAGGGGTTGGCAAACTACAGCCAACAAGCTGAATCCTATTTCTGTAAATGAGGTTTCGGTGGCACAAAGCCACGCCCTTTGGTTTCTGTATCTGTCTATGGCAGCCTTCCTGCTACAATGGCAGACTTGAGTGGCTGCAACAGACCATATGGTCCCAAAACGGAAAATCCTTACTATGTGATCCTTTACAGAAAGTTTGCCGACCCGTTCCTAAAGTACCGTGTTTCCCTGAAAATAAGACCGGGTCTTATATTAATTTTGCTCCAAAAGACGCATTAGGGCGTATTTTCAGGGGATGTCTTATTTTTTCATGTACAACAATCTACATTTATTCAATGACAGTCATGTCATCTTCTGGAATATCGTCATAACGTACTAAATGCGTCGGTCTGGCTGACGATCTTAACTGGGGCTTATTTTCAGGGTAGGTCTTATTTTTGGGGAAACACGGTATTAACGTTCTCCTAGGCTTAAGAGTGACCTGATTAGAACAATCTGTAACAAGCTCCGTCATGATCGCCACCCACAGACACCCACTGTCCTCTTCCAAAGACCCCTGACTGGATTTGGAAAGCAACGGCAGGTCAGGCATTCCCGGAGTCCCCGAGTGGTGCAATGGCGCCACCTGCTGCGAGTGCCTGCAAGCACTTGTCTGGAAAGACACGGCCCTATGGGGTGCAGCCCCCTCCCGGACCCAGGGGACCAGCTCACAGGAGCAGGCCAGGCTCAGTACCCTAGCACATCACAGCTGGGATCTCGCCCTTCCTTCCCCATTTTATAAAGACTGCAGTCTAGAGGGGAGGAGTGCCTTGTTCAAGGGAGGGGAGCGCAAGGCCCAGGTACAAGAGGCCCATAAAGCCGTCCATGGACGCTCCCTGGACATACACGTGGGCACACAGACCTGGCCGTGAATCCCGGCTCAGCCACTCATTTAGGGTCTAAGTTCCATGGCTGTTAAAAGGATTTTCAGAGTAAACACATATAACATTTACTCTATAACCAATATTGACTCAATCTTCAGAACAACTCTGAGATATTATCCCCATTTCACAGATTAAAAAGCTGTGGTACAGAGAGGATAAGTAATTTGCTTAAGGTCACACAGCTAGTGAGAGTCAGGATTCAAACCCAGGCTGCGAAAGCACTCAAGTCCCCAGGATATGGTACTTAGTACATATTCATTTTTTTCCTGCCTGCAGGTGTGGTGGGGCCCCAACAGGGCCCTGTGGCTCAAACAGGAGCACGAGAGACGTGGAAGGGCTGGAGTGTGAGCCGTCATCTGAAGCTGGCCCCAGGCGGGGAAAGGAGGGGCCAGGCCTGCACTGCCCCTCCCTGCCCCACACCTCCAGGCAACATGCGGTGGCCAGCGGAGTGTCAACCTTTTATTTCCAAACTATAAACAGATCTGCTGAGAAAAGAGGCTGTCCAGGTGATCAGGCCCCAGCCTCTCCATGGCCCCTTCCCAACTGCTCCGCAGACCACACCCAGTCCCCTTACAGGCTTGCTAAGCCTCTGAAATCACCATCTTGGCAGCCAGAGCCTGGCAAGCACGTGAAATCAGCCCTCCCTTCTCCCGCTGGGACTCCACCACAGCGCAGGTCCCAGTCCGAGGCTGGCCTGCTGCTCACCCTGTCTGACCGACGCCCTGCCCCAGCCCCACCACGGGTCACGTGCTAGCCCAGGCCCAGCCTGGATGCTCCTGGCCCCCTGCTCCCAGCTGCGGGGAGGAGCCAGCCGGGTCCCTGAGCTGCCATCCAGGGTGAGGCTGGGGCGCGCCTGCTTCCAAGCTGCTCCCGGCTGGTAGCTGCTACCCCTGGGCCAGGAAGTACTCCTCCTCCTCGGTGTCACCTTCCTCCGGCTGGCTGTTCCGCAGCAGCAGCTCCAGGTCGGGGTTGGAGCCCAGCTCCTTCAAGGGTTTCGGGCCATCACCTGGGGACAGACAGACCAGTTACGGATCTCATCATGGCTTGCAGGTGGCCCCTGATGTGAGTGCTGAGTCGCCCAGGCCCCCCCCCAAGTCCTTGCAGACGACCCCCATATCTTCTCAGACACGTGGCAGCGGGAGGACCACCAGGCATCCTTCGGAATTAAGAGGCACAGCCAACGCAGAGATGGCTGAACTGTGCAGACAGGCACCAGGCTGCACCTGCTTTGGGGAAGTTGAGGGCCAGCTGCTTCCTCCTGGTAGGGCTGGGTTGAGGGGAAATGAGAGGGGCTGAGAGACAACGGAGAGGCTGTCCTCAGAACACTGGCTTCTGAAAGGGGCTCCGGTCACCTTTGGAGTGCAGGGCCTTGAGGGCGACATGCAGGGATATTCCCGAGAGGCAGAGGGCGAAGCCCAGCCAGTTCAGGAGGCTGATCTGATCGCCCAGCAGATGAGCTGCCAACAGCAAAGTGCAGACTTCCTGTGGGCAGAGAAGCGGAAAGGGAAGTGATCAGCAGGACATGGCTCCTTTGCAAACGAGAGGCCCTCCTGGGCATACCCGCAGGAAAGAGCCAGCCCCTCCCAAACTCCCAGGCTGGGCAGGTGGCCTGCAAGGCAAAGAGGAAGCTTCCACAGGCTCAGAAGACCAGGCCTGCCCGTAACGCTTTGCTCCTTTGGTGTTCCTGAGGTGCAACAAAAGAGGTTTTTCTGGCTTTTCACAGAATTGCCAGGATTAGAAGAGGCACACCAAATCCAGCCGTGTCCATGGGAATAAAGGAGAGCTGCTTTTGCAGAAGGCACCTACTGATGGAGAGCTCTCAGCTGCCCAGGGAGAATGCAGCCTCACACTGGACTCTATAGGACACTCACTGGTCTTGGGGTTCTTTGTGCACGGTGGCTACAAATGACACTGTGAGACCATTCATTCTGAGAACCACAGCTTATGCCTCCTCATTGGGTTGTCCAGAGGACCCCTGGGGAGCCTACATTTCTGCTTTCTGGCAACACTGCTCCAGTATCAGTGTCCACCTTGTCAAAGAGCAAAATCTATACACGGCCCCAGTACGGGTGGCGTGACAGATGGTGAAGGGGAGGGAGGAGTGGTGAGAGGAAGGGCAAGAGTACGGCCAGGCAGCAGTAAATGCAGGATGGGGGAAAACAGGGCACTCATCTGTAACTATCCCTGGCCGTGCCCATGGCAGACACTGCCAATCAATCACAGAACTCTTTATTGATGAGTCCGGATGGGGTTTCTCAACCCAGGGCTTCAGGCCACTCCCCAGTCACCAGAGTTGCATTCCTGGTAAAATGAAAATGCGTCCTAAGGCCTAGTGGAGTCAGACCTGGCTTTGCATCCCAGCTCGGCCACCTAGCTGTGTTTTCTGGGGTAGGAGCAGCTAACTCTTCATGTCTGAAGACCACCCCCACCTCACAGGGCTGCAGTGAGGGTGGGAGGGGATACACATGAGAACGTGGCACTTAGCACCCCGAGGGACTTCCATCTCCTCTGTAGGCCCTGGGGTGCAGGATCTGCTGCTGGGAAACACCTTCAGGGGGCTCCCCTCTAAGACAGGACTGGGGTCACCTCTGAGTCTGTACCTTAAAAATGCCGGCAATGGAGAGAGTGAGGCTGGAGGTTCTGGAGACCAGGAGGAATTCGGAGAAGCCCAAACCAAAGGCAAGAATCCCACCAAGGAAGAGGGTCCCGAGCACCCGCAGGAGTAGCCCTGTGTCCTGGAAACGGAAGATTTTCTCAGATGTAGACAAATGGAGACCTGAAAACAATGGGGGAGAGAGGGCGGCCACGTCCTGGGTATGCCTGCCCCGCGGCCGCAGCCTCCCAGCAGCCAGGTGACACCTGTCACTGTTGCAGTGCATACTTCCTGAGCCCCTGCTGATGGAAGCCCTGAGGAAAAGGATGGCCTGAGGCTTGGGGAAGCCGGGGAAGCAGGGATGGCTGCCAGAGAGCCCCGGGCAGTACAAGCCGGAGATCCTCATAGGGAGTGATGGGAGGGGCAGGGATGGGGCCCCTAGCTGAGGTAGCGGGGAAGGCACTGCAGAGAAAATCCAAGAAAGCACCCTGCTCTTTCACACGGGATGGTGACCTCATGTGGCCTTTGCAGCTGTGGTACCGGGTGGGCCAAAGAGAGGTGGGGCAGCCCAGCTGAGGGCTGTCAACACCCTGGTCCACTGGGGTAAGTCTCTTATTCTCAATTTCAGGTGGGCCACCTATAAACAGGAACAATACTCTGCCCTTACTAACCTTCACCATTTCAATCCAGGTCTTGCTATTACATAGCTGTGTAACTTGCTGAGACATGGCCCCTTTCTGGACCATGGTTTTCCCACTAACAGCATTAAAGGGCTGGGACTAGACCAGTGCTTCTCAAACAGATGGCATAATTTGACGAACAGTTCTTAAAAAGCAAACACTGCACATGAATATGCGACAAATGCCACGGTCCCTTGTTTCAGAGACACCCACGCAAGCATCCATGCACCAAATTTTATTTCAACTTTTGCTGCAGAGGGTTCTTGGTCCTCTAACGCTGTCCATCTGAGAGTATGATTCTATGGGTCCCTCCTTGCAGGAAAGACCCCTTGGGATATAGCAAGGTGTGAAGTGACCCCTGAAGTAGCCACAAAGGACACAATTATGGGAGCAGGAGGCTGGCTGAGGACTTTGAGACTTTTGGAGGGAAGCACCAAAGAAATGCAGAGTGACAGTCCCCCCTGAGGCAAACAGCCTCGTGATGTAGGACATCTTGTCTGGTGCTGGGCTCAGCAGGACTGCAGAGGCGTCGGCAAATTGAAGGGGAAACAAATTCGGGGAAAGCAACGTAAGTAATGAACGCGCTTGGGGGATTAATTTAGCAGAAAAGATTAAAGGGGCTAAATCCATGCAGCTTTGCTGAGTGACGACTACCAGGGGCTTTTGGACGAGGGTTTGCAGAGATGGGGAATGGTGTAAAGACCCAGGAAGGGAGGGTGAGTGGCGTTTGGTACAGGAGGCATAATGAAGGGATGGGGAGAGATTTTAAAAAGGAAACAAATGAGGCTGCAGAACAGAAGTTTCCTGGACAACAGGGCTGCAGAATAATTTTCTCAGAGGTTCGAGACGCTTCACTGCTTGAAACGTAAACGGATGTGGGACAGAATTTTCTGTAATGATCCTGAGGACAGAAGGGACTCTGGGAGGAAGGATAAACACACAGGGCACAGAGACTAATCCCAAAACATTGGGGGAAGGAGTGGCCTCTCCTCTTCCCTGGGGGATGACAGCGGAGGGGAATGGCTCAGCTGCCCCCCACCCCCTCCAGAAATGCACACACTCCACAAGTCTGAACCTACTGTTCCCACTTCCTGGGATGCCCGCCCCATCGGCCCGTATCAGGCCCATTCATCCTCCCAAATCCATTGTCTGGGAAGGCTTTCTGACTTGTCTTTTCACCCTACATGGATCCTGGGACAATCCATGACCCTCTGTCCCTCCTGAGGCAGAATGCAGCAGAATGGTTAAGCCGAGGGACTGGAAAACCAGCTTCTGGATCCAAATCCTGGCTCGTTTATGAGCCACAGGACCTGGGGCAAGGTTATCGTTACTTCTCTCTGCCTCAGTTTCTTTCACTGGCAAGATGGGGATATTAACAGTACATCCCATAGGGTTTTGGAAAATATTAAAGTTAATATATTGAAAATGATTAGAAGTGCCCTGGCATACCTTCAGGGCTGTACACATTCACTGTAATTATCTCTGCTGTGTTTCATATCCACGTTCTATGTAGGATTTATCATGTTGGATTCTAGCCACTTGGTTTAAGTGTCTGTCCAGCCCCTGGAGTGGATGACCCAACGTACCTTCAAATATGGCAAAGAGAGGGAAGAGCCCCAGAAACATGAGTGGCTGCAGGTGGAACATGGTGTCAATGGGGTTCTGGAGCCCTGCAGAACGGGGACACGGGTGAGCTGTCCGCTCGGGCCCGGCCTGCCTCCACCCGGCCTGGCGCCCGGGCCCCTGTCTCACCAAGTTCCGCCTTCTGCAGAAGCATCTGGGTGAGGGTCCAGCGAATGCCACCGATGAACGAGGCCCCCAGCACCAAGGCAAAGCCCTCCATGTTGAACTGGGTGGACTTGTAGGTGAACATGAAGAGGCCCCCGGCGATGAGGAGGACCACCAGGACGAGAGCTGCACGCTGTCAGGATGGGGCACAGTGGTCACTAACTTGGGGTCTCAAGGTCGGCACACCTCTAGCTTGGGGGTCAGCAGCCATCTTGGCTGCTGCTTCTACCCCCCCCACCCTGGGGGTCCTGGCCAGCTCTTTCCCATTGACGCATGCAGAGCTGACATTCAGCTGGCATATACCCAACGTCAGCTGCCCTAAAACACAGAAGAGCTTTCCTTGGCTGTCGCAGGCCCCCACGGGGCCTCACCCCTCCCCGGGACCCACAAAGGGCATTACCTCACGCAGTGGGGAGCCTCCCGGACCCTGCCTGACCTGGACCCCTGTCCTCACTCCCTTCCTCCTTTGGTCATGACCCTGCCACACCAGTTTCTAAATATTCTCAGTGGTGCCCAGTCCTAGGTCCTTCCTCAGGGATGGGAGTTTCTGCCACCCAGGCTGGGCTTATCTCTTCTGTCACACAGCCACAGGCTACTGCTCAGATCCCCCTTTTTATTCTTAGCATCTGCGGGGGTAGGAGGAACAAAAGTGAAGCTGGGGCCTCACCAGCTCCTCCAGCTTGAAGATCAGAGAGAAGATCAAGATGAAGAGGACGGCGGAGGATTTGGTCATTGTGTACCTGCAAGGGAAAATTACCACACTGCACAGGGGGAGCCGGGGCTCCCACCGCCATCAGGAAAGGAGCCCACAGAACCATCAGTGGGCTGGAAAAGGGGGGGCAGCTTCCGGACTTCCCTGAGGGCAACGGGCTCTGCTGGGGCAGCAGGGCAATCTGGGTACAAAAGATCAAAAGAACATGGCCTGAGTCATCTGGGCTGACAGGTGACCTTTAATCAGACAAAATCTCTGACTCAGAAGCCTCTGCTGAGCAGCAGGGAGAAGCCTGCAGGCCTGGCCCTGAGCTCTGAGGCCTACCCTTCCCTACCCCTACATGGAGACCAGGATGAGGAAGGAAGGATGAGGAGGAGGAGAAGAGAAGACAGGACTGTGCTCTCTGAAGCACAAAATCAGAGATAAGAAAGAATGTTATGCCTCCCTCTGTGCAGCTACACTGCCGTGACTGTCACCTGTCCCCATTCTACTTGAGCCCCTGGCTTCCCCAGGCCACCTGGCAGGCAGGCACAGCTCCGCTCTGCATTCGGCTTCAGGAAGCGGGTGGCAAGTTTCTGGAGAGCTGCTGGGTGTCAGGGAGGGGCTGAGGGAGGAGGGCTGGTCCCAGGGAGTGGTGGAGTGGCTGGCCCATAGGCCAGCAGGCAGAAGACAGCCAGCTGGACAGACAGACGGACAGCGTGAGCTTGAAGGGCGGTGGCGGGGTGCGGCCGGTACTCACAGTGAGACGGTGATGTAAAGGAAGCTCCAGTTGGACAAACCCACGTCCAGCGCCGTTGCTAATGCTGCGGAGACAAGGGCCACCCACCGGACATGCAGCCGGGGCAGGCCGGTGTGGGGCACTGGTGGTTATAACCCTTCCTCGCGGCACCTGAGTGCCCCTGCTTTTGCCCTGCTTACCCTGGCTTTCTCTGGGGCCCTGGACCTGCCTTTCTACCCTTTCTACTCCTGGCGAAAAAAAGGAGAGGAGGTCTGCTCCAGCATTCAGGCTGCGGTCTCTTCTGACTGGCTGGGGCTTGTGTCGGTCCTGTGGGTTAAGTATTTTGAATACCCCCCTGATGAGGGGTAGTAATCAGACCCTACTGCTTTTACTGAAAACTCTTCAGAGTAATCATGGAGGAGCACCTGGCCCTCCTGGATCTGACCCCTGCCACCCAGGGGTTTCTTGTTTCTCAGCACCCAAGACACTTTCTGTTCTCTTGCAGGCCCCTGTGTGCGCTCTCTGGGCATGGACTGCCCTCCGCTCCCAGGACTTGCCACCCCACTCTCCCTCCAGGTCTCCGGCCTTGCTCTGGGGAGCCCTCCCGGCTCTGCGCCCAGCCCGGCCTTCATTGGTTCCCCTGTGCTCAGCATGGCGAGGGCAGGGACCATGCGCCCTGCTCACCACCATCTCCAGGCCTTGGTACAAGGCTCAGTGTAGGGTTCGAGGGTGAGCGAACTGCAAGGCCACTGCCACACGGGGCCTTTTCTGGGTGTGCATGGGGGAGGGGAGTGGGAAGATGAGGAGTATGCAAGAGGCAGAAGTGGGGGTGGGGAGAGCAGACAGAGGTGTCAGGAAGCATGGTGGGGGCAGGGAAAGAAAAGGCTTAAGTTTCAAGCCATGGAGGAAGGCGTCCTTTTGTTCCCAAGCCCCCCTCCTCTTGCTGGGGCCCTCCCCACCCCCACGGCACAGGCACACACCTGTCGGAGCTACTCTGCTGAGGTAGTCTGTCCAGCTGAGCACCACGCGGGCCCTGTGGCTGGAGCACTGCACCAGCGCCCTGGACAGGGCGGAGAACAGGAAGATCACGGCCAGGTGCAGCATCGTCATGAAGATGGGGAAGTGGAAGCTCTGTACGGAGCCCAAAGCACAGATGGCGCAGGCGCGGTGTAGACAGTCAGCCTGGCCCTGCTCCCTCTTCCCTCCTGCCCCTACCTGCTGGCAGTGCTGCTCTGCAGTGTATGAGGGGCTTTCACCCACATTACAGTCACTTGGCACAGACTCAGTCCCCATTTTGGAGGTCACCCAGAGAGCAGGTGGCATGGCAGGGCGGACCTTAGCACGGTGCCATGTCCACCCCTTTAGCAGCCGGGTAGCCAGCTACCTGCGCCAGCCCCTCCTCACAGCCCACGCCCAGGTAGCAGCCAGTGGGGGCCAGGAGGGCCGTGCGATGATCAGAGTACTCAACTACCTGTCTACCGGGGGGGGGGCAACAGCTGCTGCCTCAAGCCTCCCAAGTCTCCCCAGCTCATCCCTGATTCCCCCTCGACGCAGACATTTCAGGGGAAGCCCTGGCATGTAGGCCCCTGTCCCGTCACTAGTGTGAGTGGCCTCCAGTTTGACGAGTTCAAGCCGGTGCCTGCCTGTTGTTAAATGTGAGGGCCACTGCGTCCCCAGCCCCCCACACCGAGGCCCCGCGTTACCTTTGTCAGCCATTTGTTGTAGAAGGTGATGCCGATGGAGAAGCAGTAATAGAGCAGGACCAGCCCCAGAGTGAGCACCACCTTCCACACAAAGGCCACGTCGAGGGCCCACCTCCCCATCCGTGGGAGCGGCACCTCCCGCGCTGGGGTCACGATGGGCATCTCCTGAAGACAGGCCACAGAAGAGCCGGCTGAGCTGGGCCACGACTTTCAACAAGAACGCGGCCCGGTGCCAGGAGTCCTCTTCACCTCCATGATGCAGGATGGCCCACGGAGCCCTAGGCAGAGTCCTCACCTAAGGGGCTGGTGGCCCGAGCCGACCGTCTCCATGGTTAACCAGATGCAGGGCTCACAGGTCCCCAGGCCTGAGGCTGGAAGGATGGAAAGGCAGCTCCGGTGGCTTGCGCAGAGTGAGGGCCCCCTGACTCCCTCCACCCCAGCCTGTCCCCCGGGGAGCAGGTCAGAGCAGGCCGGACAGCAGGAAGGCACTCACACAGCGCCCTGCACGTCCACTTGCGTAACCTCAAGCTGTTTTCCATGAGTTGCCACCAAAATGACCTTTTACAAACATAAATCTGATCATGTCAGACCACTGCTTAGAGCCCTTCTGTGGCTTCCAGTGCTCTTGTGATACAGATCAAACCGCCTCCTGGGGCTGAGAAGGCCTGAGCGGCCCCTGAGGGCCTCTCTGCTCAGCCCCCGACTCTCCGTGGCCCAGTCCCACTGGCCCATTCAGTCCCCACACCAGGCTCCTTCCTGCCGCCTGAAGGAACCGAACGCTCTCCCTCCCTCCGTTCCTTTCTCGGCGGATCCTACTTATCTTCAGCTCAAATATTGCTTCCTCAGAGGCCACCCGCCTCCTTGACGGGTCCCCGAGATGTAGGCTGCTCTCGCAGCTCCCCTACTCTTTCTTCACTGAATGTGTATAGGGTGTGATGATTCGAGTGATGGCGAGTCCCCTCGAAGGCTGAGCTCCGCCAACACAGGGACCACGGTGTCCATGTCAGCCTGGCACCACACCTGGCACACTGCAAGTTCTCCACATGGTCTGACGACTCAATGCAAGAGGGTGGGCACGTGGTCTTCAGGGGCCTACTCTGGTCTTTAATCTGGTCACCAATCTGGTGTTAAAAATGGACCAGGAAACCAACACCTACCTTGCCCTAGCCTCTAACAACCCCTCTCACTGACACGGCGCCTGCCTTCGGGTCTTGCCAAAGTAAACCACTGCCTGGCTCCCTACAAGCCAGCCAACCCCAGTGAGTGCCGGGAGCGTGCCAGGCCCTGGGGAGAACGGGTGGACCCTGGGTCCAGCATTATCCCACCTGCTGCTTCATCTCTGTGCCCCTCTTCCCCCCTCCTCCTTTGAGATGTTCCCACTTTGTGGAAACGCCACCTCCTTCTTGAAGCCTTCCTAGAATCACCTGATCAGACACAGCCCGAGTTCCGCCACCCCAGTCCTTTCTGAGGAGTGTTTACACTGGCTCTGTTCTCTGGAACCTGGGTTATCATTTCCCCTCCCCCAAAGCAAACTGGGAGCTGGCACAAGGCTCAAATCCCAAGGACCTCTTAGGGCTGTAGTTCTCTTCAGGGGCACTTTGGAAACCTGTGGTGGTGTTTTAGGGGACACCCCTAGCTTGTTGTGAGTGGGGGCACTGAGGGGGTCAGTCCACAAAACTAAGAGCTGTACTGCATCCTACGTAACTTTGACATTCCTGTAGGTGAAAGATCTGCTGATAATGACCTGAAGCTAGAACCCAACTGTTTTATAGGTAACAGCAGTTTTTCCAGGGTTCTACTCGGTACTAAGATTTCCAAGAATGCATCTGCCATGTACACTGAGGGGTCGGGGGAGACTGAACTGTTTTTGATAAAATGGTCCCATGAGCTCCCAGTTTGGAAAAACCGCATCACAGCACACGTAGGTTTCGAGCTGCCACACAACCAGGCTGTAGCCGTGGGCACTGAGGCCAACGCAACCCAGAGTTCCACGGAGCGGGGTCAGCACTGATTGTTTCACGGTGGCTTCTAACGTCCTGGTGCCCAGGAACAAACCTATTGAGGAATTTTATTATCAATTCCTTTCCTTTTCTTTCTCTTTTATATTATGGTTAGGGCATTGCCAATTACAAAAAACATGTGGGGAAGGGGTGGGTAGGTGAGGGTAAAGAGGATCAAATCTATGGTGATGGAAGGAGAACTGACTCTGGGTGAACACACAAGGTGATATATAGACGATGTAACACAGAATTGTACACCTGAAACCTATGTAGCTTTACTAACCACGGTCGTCCCAATAAACTTTAATTAAAAAAAAATGTGTAGGCAGTTTTTATGAACCCCAAGTTTCATTTTAAAGTGACAAGGGGGGGTTGTTAACAAAATATTTGTCATTAAAAAGAGGGTGCTGCATCTACCCGGTTGAGAACCCCGGTGCTATGTGACCTGCTGTGGGCCCAATCCTTAAACCGCCTTCTGTAGGCCGACATCACCCGAGTGGTCATCCCTCTGGCCTCCCGTCAACCCCAGAATATCCTAATGCCTACTCGGCCTTTTCGCGTGGGTGTGTATTATCAGGCATCTCACACACAGCCTGTCCAGAACGGGCTCCTGCTTCCCAGGAGGCATCCCCCTCCATCCAAACCTGCCACCCCAGCCAGTGGCACCAGACCAGAGACCTTGTTCTCATCCGTGATTCCTCTCTTTCCCTCAGCCCACATTCAATCAACAAATACTGTCAGCTCCATCTTCAGAGAACATCCCAAAAAGAGAAGGTCACATCCACCACTACCAGCCAAGCCAGAGCCCTCCCCTCCACGATGCATGCATTAGTCTCCTAGATGGTTTTCCCAGCTTCTCCCTGCACCTCCCCCAGTCAGACTCCTGCTAACACAGCGAGGGAGTGGGGTCTCCCGGATCTCAGGTCCATATACTCTTTCCTCTAGATCAGGGCATCTCATCCTTGGCATTGATATTTGGGGCCAGGTAATATTTGTGGGGAGAAGGCCTGTCCTGAGCACTGTAGGTCTGTCTCTACCCACTAGATGCCCGTGGCACCCCTTCCCCCTCATCCCAAGTGACGACAAACAAGAACAACGTCTCCAGACATTGCCAAATATCACCTGGGGGCAAAACTGTTCCCTGTTGAAAAGACTGCTAATGTCACACAAGTCACCACAGGGCCTGCTGGCACTAAAAGCTTTCTTCTAGCACTCTCTCCCCATGGCTCCTACCCTCGGCTTCCAAGCCAGGGCAGTCTGCACCCTTCTGTGAGTCAACTTGTACCTTCTGCTTGTGCTGCTGTTCCTGCTCCAACACTGCAATGCCCTCTCTCCCCTGTTCAAATTCTGCCTTTCCTTCAAAGAGCCAGTCCAGGTGCCCGCCTGTAGGAAGTCCCCATGACGAGCCCAGCCCACAGAGAGCGCCGTCTCCACGTTCACAACACTCCACGTTCACAACACTCGTTCTGATTATTGTCAGGAAGGTCACCCAACCTCAAACACAAAATCGGACTTCGGCTAGAAGGGCTCTTGGAGATCATCCAGCCACTTATTCAACGTGTATTTATTACCCCACCCTTCTTTTATCTTATCATAAAACCAGGCCGAAAAGAGCAAGTGCCCTTTTTCAAATCTCACTTGCCTGAGGAATTGCGTATTCTGCCTTACTGCGGGGGAGGGGGGGGAGCCTCGCTGGGGCAGCAGCCACATCAGCCACATCAGCGTAGAGCTGCTGCACCCCCGTAGCACCCGGCTCCCCTGAATCTCCCCAGCTGCACCATGGGCAGTGCAGCTTAGTGCTTCAAATGTGCGCTCCGAGTGAGAAAGCTCTGGGATCAAATCCTGGCTCCTCTACTTGCTACTTCATGACCCTAAGTTATCTGACTTCTGGACCTCCGTTTCCCCAACTGTAAAGGAGGACACGATCGCGTGTCTCCTGGGAGGGGAGTCCAGGGCAGCAGGTGCTGCACTTCATGCTGGCTCACCGTCTGGGCTTACTCCCCTCCCCGTCCCCTTATAAGGAAATTTCCCCACTGCTCCACTAGTCACCACACCCTCCTCCTCACGGGTCATTCAAGGGCCACGTCTCTCTTCTCATCAGCATCCTACACATCCCACCGCTTCCTCTTCCTGGGAAAACCTCGTGGATGCCACACTACACTCTCAGGGGTTTTCTTCTGCTTTGCTGGACTCCTTGGTCTCTGATGACGGCTCGTCAACCCAACCTGTAAAACTGGGCGCCTGAGGCTTGGAGCCTGGCTTCTCTTATCTAAAGTCTCACCTTGTGTAATCTCATCCCATTCCATCCACAGGCCAATGATTTCTATTAGGTTGGTGCAAAAGTAATTGCAGTTTTTGCCCTTACTTTTAACCTTTTAAACCGCAATTGCTTTTGCACCAACCTAATCCATTCCTTCCGTTAGCCCGCACCTTTTCTGTGAGCTCTGGACTAGTACATCTAACTGTCTGTAGCTCCACCCCAGACACCTAACACGGAAGGGGTCCCAAGTAGATTCCTCGACTCATGCCCTCAACCTCTCCGAAAGTCATTAGTAAACGCCAGCCTAGCCCACCTGGTTACTTAAGCCTCACCCCCCAAATCAATGACGAGGTCGTCTCTGACCACTTTCCCACATTTCTCAAATCCTGTCCTATCGGTTCCACCTGCAATAGACTTGTTGCCCCAACTACTCTCTTCACTTCTACTCCACCATCAGTCTGAATTATCTTTCGCCTCCTGACTGCAAGTCTCCTAACTGGTGCGCCTGCTGCTTCTGCCCCTGCAGCCTGAAGTCCCCAAAGCAGCTGGAGAGATGATTTCAGCACAGACAGCAGGCCATCAGCCCCAGGGCCAATCCCAACTCCCCGGAAGGTCCAAGAGGAAGGCCTCCCACGACGGCCTCCGCCGACGTCTGCAACCGCGTTCTCCCCCGCTCCCCCCGCACCCGTCACGCCGGCCCCTGGGGTCTGTCAAACACATCAAGCCTGTGTCCTTCTTTGCACTCGCTGTTCCCTCTGCCTCGCACCCTCTTCCACAGGTCTTTGCTGGGCCCCCTCCTCATCCTCATGGCACCGCCCACCACCTGACGTTTCCTCGTTTCCCCCCGAGTTTACAGCCCGCCCCCCACTCCCACCCCACCGCGGGATGCAGCCTCGCCGCGGGCAGAGCCGTCTCGGCGTGACTCCACCCGGGGTCCAAGCCCAGCTTGTTGCCCGGCATCAGGGAAGCCCGCGCGGCAGGCTGCGGAGGGGGGCGCGTGGAGGCCCCGGTCCCCTCCACAGCGGGAACACGGAGGCCCAGGCGCGCTCCACGCAGAGGGGCGCAGAGTCCGGCTGGAACCCGGCGCCCCCGCTCAGCCCCAGCTCTCCCCGCCCCCGGGAGCGCGCAGAAAGCCCGCGGCGCGCCCACTCACCTCAGCAGCAGCTGCTCGGGGCCGGGACCCTCTCGCCGGAAGTGCGAGGACCGGCCGGCGCTCCGCTGCCGGGAGTATTTCCGCCAGAAGCCGCTGGGAGCGGGGTGGGCGGGGCCGGCGGCCGCGGAGGCGGGGCGGAGGGCGTGGGTGGGTCCTCACGGCACTGCCCGCCCAGAAGCCACGTGCACCCTGTGGGGAGCGCCTGGAGTCCAGCGCGGGGCATCCTTGTGGATGTTTGTACGTCAGGGCCTCGCTCTGGAGCCCCGGTGCTTACTGCAGAGCCCTCCGCGCCGTGGGCACCCAGAAAAATTGTCACCATTAACTTCTAATGAACCAATTGTTTACCTTATTCCAATCCAGTGCTGGGCAACCATGGAAAGAATTACAAACATACGCCTCACACTATTTTCTTCTGGTTGCTCAAGCCAGCTGGGGAGTGCTAAGTCAGGGCATTTCATTTTAGGACTTAGGAGATCCATGGGAGGTAATAAATAATACACATTTGTGAAACATTTTCTCTGTGCCTGAAACTTTAGAAGAATGATCTCAATTTCAATAGGTCGAGTAGGGAGAGAGAGTCCCAGACAGGAAATAAGGAGGGGAGGGGAATGGAGCCTGGCTTGGAGCCCAGTTATTTACAAGGAGAGTACCAAAAACTATGGTTGGAAAAATAGCCAAGGGGCAGGCTGCAGTGGTCCCAAAAATACCAGCTAGGGAGTTTAGCTTATTCATCTTGCAGGATGGATTAAAAGGCAGAACCAGCAGAGAGGGAGATCCATTAGGAGACCAGGGCGGGCTAGGGTTGCAGACTGAAGCCCAGTTCGGTGCTTTTTGCTAATTCCCCCCCCACCCCACCCCTACACCAACCCCCCCCCCCCAGCCCCTTCTGGGCTCTGGCTCTAAGACTGGCTGCAAACATGGATCCTTACAAGTGACTCAGCTGGGCTCCCTGGCCCCTCTGAACAGAAGGCTCAAGACCAGAGTGTAAGCAGTTCATTATGCAAACCAATGCTGTCCCCCACCCCAGCTGGCATTTCGCAGGCATTACTTCATTTGGCCCTTACCGGTCACTTACAATGGCACCCATTGCTGCCCATGGTCTTGGCTTTATTTAATCCTCAAGGCTTGTACTGCTTGCACTTTCTATGCCATGTGAGCTTGTCCTCGCCTCCTTCTCTCAGAGGCAAGAGAAAGTATCTATTTTCATCATCGCCTTCATTCAAGCTTCCCAGCTACCAAGGCTGAGGTTTGGAGCAACAGCCTAAAACACCAGCTGGAAGGCTGGGCACTAAGCACTGCAACACACACGGTGCAAACCGTGTCGTCTTCGTAAGGCACAAGTATTCGAGCTGTTCCCTGGCTGTGTCCCTGGCAGGGAACAGAGGGCGGAGATGTTCTCGGGGGTGTACAGTCTGCCTTTCCCTGCTGTACCCGGCAGGCCTGAGCAGAAAACACTTTGTCCTGATGTGCCAATCTGTGAGCATCCTTACCCAGGTGTGTGTGTGTGGAGGCGGCAGGGTATTTGAAGAGGAGAAAGAGGCTCTTGGGAGGCGGCTGAGGGCTCCAGCTGGAGCTCTCCAAAGTCGCCCAGACACAATGATATGAAGGCTTATCAAGGTGAAAGCTCCCTTGGGCAGAGAGCAAGTAACAGAGCAAGAGCTGTTAGCAGGAAGCGCAGTTTGTACATGAAAGAGTATTTATTGAAAACATGGTTACGGACAGGAAGCTCTTGGTTGCTCTCAGGTTACAATCTTGGTTCACAACTGGAAGTGTTACTTTTCTTCTTTTTTGGCCTCCAATTTTATTTTCTCTCAAACATACCATCCTAGGATTGGTAGATCTTATATAAATATATATACACGTCTGTATAAGTATGGCCTATAATAAAGAAAATATATAGTACACTCTTCATTGGGCAGTACCTACCATGCCAGGCCACCAAGACTGAATGCCACTGTGTTCACTATGGCCAAGGAGAGAGGCTGTGCGTGTGGTTTACAAGCGCGGCAGCACCAGGGACGCCCCATTGGCACAGCTGTGGCCGCAGCCAGCTCCCTGAAATCATGGCCAATGGCAGGGACCACAGCGCGGGAAATGGGGAGGAAGGGAAGGCAAACTTCCTGAGGTCTGGAAAAACCGGAGGAAAGCAAACCGGAGGGGGCTGCAATTCAGGGTAGGTGGGACATTTCTCCAGGAGAAGGAAGAGATATAAGTACGGGGGCAGGGGAATGGAATCGAGTGACCTCACTACAGTCTGGGCCCAGGCTCCTCTGGGCGCTCTCGGCAGTTTCTTGAGATTAAGAGGATGGGACTTAGCCCTCACGTCTTTGACTTGCCAGGATGAGAGACTGAGAGCTTGGAGAAAGAAATTTCCATCTGCCCAGACAACTGCGTGGGCAAGAGACCTGGTGGCTCCAGAGATCAGAGATGTTAGAGCCAAACCCCAGCAGCAGCAGCATGTTGGCCCTTGGGAGGCTGAGGGAACCCTCACAAAGATGGCCAAAGCGCGGGCAAGCCTCTGCTTAGCTCTGAGACACAGATACGGGTCACCCCAGGGCAGCCTCTCCAAGGCTCTCCACACGCCCAGCACGTCTGTCCTCTGCAGGAAGCCTCTCCGGGCCAGCTCTTGCCCACATGGGGATCCAGCCAACGGGAGAGCGGGCTCAGGAAGAAAAGGTGAGTGGCTGTTGTTAAACACAGCTCAAGAAGCAGTTTCTTGGCCTGGAAGGCAACGCTACCTGCTGTTCATTCCTCACAGCCCGAACCCAGGCTCCACAGTGATGGGGCGGGCAGGGCAGCCTGCCCTCGTGACTGACCCACGGTGGGCAGGGACCAAGGAAGCTCCGGGTGGTCTGCGGTGGGGCCGAGGAATGGTTGGCATTTACTGGCCACCACGGTCACTACAGATTCTGTACAAGCGGAAGACAAGGCACCAGACTGTGAGTGTTTCTCCTGGGCCCCAAATCCCTTCCTGGGCACCGTGGCGTCTGGCTTCAGGCTCAGCCGTAGTGATAGACAAAGTCATAGCTGCTGGGCTCCTTGGGCACTGGCGGCGGGGCTTCGGGAATCTGGATGTTCTCCAAGTCCAGGAGCCGCAGCTTCATCTCCATGCTCAGCAGCGTGTCCAGGTCGCTCTTAGTCAGCTCGCTGGACATGTCTTTCCCCAGAAGGGCACTGAGGCCGTCGATCCAGATGCAGTACTGGTGGGGGGGGGGAGCAAGTGGCAAAACGTCACATGGTGGCACCTGGTCAGCAGGAGGCCCTGCCAAGGTCCCTTTTCTAGGAGGACTCACACCAGCCTCCTTTGGTCCTCAGTACAGGCAAATCGGAGTTGGGATAATAGCACAATAGGTAAGATGGGAGGTGATCATTCACTTTCTCAAAAGACCTTTTGGTGTTTATGAGGGACTGACACTCAAACTTCCTAAGATAACATGAAATAGGATTTTTTTTAATGCAGTTAAAGAATACAGCAAAAACGAGACCTGAGAACTGGGGCATCAAGGAACTGAAATTGCCCCTGAAATTAGTATTGGGGGTTGGGAGGGGGAGGGGAGGAAATACATATTAGGTGAAAAGAGCAGGACACAAAAGGAACCACGGCGGAACCTCAATTTTGTTTCAAAAACAAAATTGAAAAAACAAACAAAAACCAGTCAATACATTAAGTACTAGAGAAACTGAACTTGAGGGAATGACAAGAGGGAATAACAGAATTCTCAACCCATCCTTCCCTCCTCCTCCTGTTCCATCCTTCTCGTGTTTCTGCCCACCTGGCTAGTTCTGCCCACCTGCTAGTTCTCCATTTCTTTTCAATAAAACCCAGCTGGCAGCTCAGGCCCCTGACTAAGCGGCTCCTGCTCCAGAGCCCCGCCCCTAGCTTCCTCTGATGGCTCTTGGCGATCACCAGACATGTGTGGTCTCAACCGCAGTGACTCATTTAACATCTAGCATCTTCCAACCCTGCAGATGAGCCCAACCCATGTCAGCAGGACCAGACCCGTATGGCCCGATCCACTACACGTGGAAGGAGGAGCCCTGAGCGGGGAGGACCTGTCAGATACATTGGGGAAGTGGTTACACAGCAACTGCAAAGGGACAACTTCTGCCAGTCCCAGGCAAATAAGTTATCCCTGGTTGGCCCTGTCTTTCTAATGACAACCTACAGCTACTGCTGAGGAGTCACCTGGAGAGCCTGGCTCAGGCGGAAGGACCCCCAGGTGACAGATCCTCGGCTATGGCTATGGCCCCCTGCCTTTACGGGGACGTTCCTGTTCTGCCCACTCCTCCCCGCCAGCTGAAGTGTCACAGGGAGGGCTCGGCAGTCCAAGGCAGTGTCACCGCTCACCTCATACTTATTAGGTGCAATGAAGTTTAAGGTCTCATCAGGGTCATACAGGATGGAGAAAGCCAATTCCAACACCTCCTGAAGGACAAAGGTTTCGGTTACTTGGAGCAACGGACCGGCCTGGGCTCTGCACACCAAGATCTTGACCAAAGTCCTAGTAACTTGGCACCATCACCAAATGTGCTGATTCAGATGTGACCCAAGGCACGCACGTAAGAGTGGCTGGAGATGGGGCCCAGTGGTGATCAAGCTCAACCTGCCCACTCCCCACCCAAGTCACGCCTAAGATGTGGTGATTCCTTTAAGATTGGAGAAGCGTCACTCCTCAACACTCAGGAGCTTTGAATGTCAGAGTCCAAGACTGTGTGTCACCTTAAATATGTATCTTGGTTGTTAAACTGAAAGTCTCAACAGTTTAAAAAAACCACAATAGCAAAAGCAAATTGTGGCCAAAGATGGGACAACTTGAGCATCAACAACATAACTGTAATGGATTGAAACAAACATAATTTGCTTAAACCCTTGAGTTCATACTAATACTAAAAACCAAACCAAAATAGACACAAAATTGGTCACTGTTGGATGCTACCAGGGAACTACCTCCTTGTTTTAAAAGTGGGTACATGAAAGGGAAGAATCAAGCATTCATCCTCCTTTCTCATCACTGGGAAACCAACAGCAGATGATGGCAAGCTCCTCTTTAGAGAAGTAGTTCAGTTAATAAATGAAAAGGACTGACTGCATTAGAATATCACTCGCTTGCAAACCTGCATTGACTAATGGGACGAGGCACTGAGCACCCACCGTGTGCTAACATCACAAAAAGAGAGACACCACATGTTATGTGTCTCTTGATAAAACACTATCAGCTAGGAAGTGTCTTAAAAAAAAAAAAAAGAAAAAGGTCAAGCCTGAACTGGATCAAGCCTCTAGATCTCTCTACCAATTTACAGATCTGGGACAGAGGAACAAGTTAAACGACACCATGGGGAGACAATCAGCAAATTTCAGAGTCCGGGAAACTACCCAATAAGCAATCTGGTTTCTTCATCTAATAAACTGCGAAGAGAAAAAAAAAAAAGATAGAAAGGAAAAGATGGAGGAGAAACTTACGAATTAAGAAACTTAGAAGACTAATCATAATGTGTTAGCTCTTATTTGGATTCTGATTTAGCAAACAAAATGGGGATGTGTATACGTGCGTGTATTAAGTACATTTACATATTTCTATACAGAGAAATTATGACATTTGTAAGACAATGAGTGGAAATGGAAACATCAATGGACTCTCTGACATTCAATAACAACTTTTTATTTCTTCTTAGGTGTGATAATGGTATTGTGATTATGCTAAAAGATTATGTTTTAATCTAGAGATACATTGTAAATATTTACAGATGAAACGACGCAATACGTGACGTTTTCTTCAAAGTAATAAGGGAGAGAGACAAGGGGGTGGGTAGAATTTGCCATGGTTGTTGTGGCTGGGAGATGCGTATATGGGGGGGTCTACCTACTTTTGTTTGTGTATGTTCAGACTTGTTCTTCAGGGAGCACTCAGGACTAACTTGAAGAGACAGAATGAGGGCGAGAGCAGGCACCATGACAGTGACCGACCTCTCCAGGTGTCACCGTGACTCAGGCTCAGGACTGCTTTACACTCACCTTGTTCTGTTTCAGAGCACTTTTCTCTTTCATGTGGGGACAATCTTTCCCAGTGACAATGGCCTTAATGTCTGCAACAGGAACTGAGAAGTGAAGGCAATTAGTCTCTGGAAGCGTTCTGCTGCAAGCTGGCTGTCGCTGTGGTGCTAGAGAAGCCCCAGCCCCCAGACTCAAAGGGCTGTATTAGCCCAGGGAGCGGGGCCTTGTATTGTCCCGTCCTCCGTGGTCACTTCCCATGGACCATGGCCTGCTGGGCTGTGTCAAATCTAACTGGGGGTCAGTTCAGGGCGTTTGGATTGTCTCCCTAAGGCTGGGCCTCTGCCCCTCACCTCACCTGCACTCACAGTAATGACGACGACAACCCCACAGCAAACAGCAGTGGCAGCACCGACCAGTTTCGCTTGCTACCTGCCCACCACTGTTCTAAGTGCTTTACATACACGCCTCGTTCAATCCTCGCATGAGGGGTGTGTGGCTACTATTCCCACTCGGCAGAAGAAACCAAGCAGAGGGGACAATGAACTTGCAATGAATTAGAATTAGCGGCAAAGCCAGGATTTGAATCCAGGAAGTCTGCTCTTAACCACCGCCTTTCAACTTAGTCTTGTCTCTCCCTTTACGATCTGCAAAACCTAGCTCTGATCTCGCTGAATTCGCCCAACAGCTCTGTGAGGTCGGCCAGGTAGAGGTGACCTGTGACAGATGAGGAAAGGGGCCCAGAGTGACAACTGGCTCGAGACCAGAGAATCCGTTTGGAACAGCCAGGAGGAGAACTCTCCTGACGTGGAGGTCAGCTCCCAGGACACACCAACAAAGACATGAACCTACTTTTCTCCTGCAGGGATTCAAATGTCACCTCCCCTTGAGGGTTGTCATCCAAGTCACCATAGTGCAGGACCTTGTGGTTCAGTGCCAGGCGGCAGTACCAGAAACGCTCTGCAACACAAGGGAAGCCAAGCAGCTGAGCCAAAAGATAGTTCTGGGCAAGGCCTGGGCACGCAGAGGGCAAAGGATGGCTTGTTCCCTGCCTGCTCCCTGCAGGGTCCGCCCAGGCAGGCTCCCTGCCCGGGCAGTGGCTCTGCGGCCCAGGACCCCCTTACCTTGCCTGCGGCGATTCCCAATCTTTCGGAAGCTGCTGCCCTCACAGAGTCGGTTCAGGCGCTGCTGCTTGATCAGTTCAAGGATCTCGGGCTGGATCTTCTCCCTCAGCTCCCTGGGGTAGACGTGCACCAGAGGGAGGCGAGGGTCAGGGTGGAGCTCTTGACAGAACGCAGAGCTGGGGCTGCCCCCCCCCCACTCCCTGGATTGCACTTACACAATGGGTGGGGACTGAAAGTCATCCTGGCTCATCCTCTCGGACTGGCGCAGTCGCAGAATCTCAGAGTAGCTCAGGCTACGCAGTTTGCTCTTGAACTGATCCAAAGAGCTGGGCTTGGAGGGCAGAGCGCGAGTGATCTGCTCTCGGACCACCTGCATAACCTAAAGGGAGAGGAAGAAGGCGGCCATCTCGCACCAGCTCTGACACATGGACAGGCTGCCATGGCTCTGCCCTTGCCCGGGGTCTGCAGCACAGCAGGAACTACAGCTATCTGCCGGGGGAACAAGAGCACCCATTTTCTAAGGCCCCCTTCTTTCATGGTTATTTAAGACAAAATGACTGATGCAGACAAATGCTTCATTCCTCATACATTTCAGTTAGTCAGCGGTGTGGTGGAAGGAGCATAGGTTTCTGGAGTCAGAGAGAAATGGGTTCAGATCGTGACTCCGTCCCTTAATCTGTTCCTTGAGCAAATCACTTAACATCCTCAGATCTCCATCTACTCTTTAGAGCAAAAGAAAGGAAGACGGATCTTCTGACACATGTTGCCTGAAAGACCTGAGAAGCTATCGGGAGGCACGGAGCCTGGCACACTGTATTCAAAAACGTGTTACTTCCCCTCAAACAACAACAGGTAAAGAAAAAACCAGGACATCACACTGCACATCCAGTCAGCGCTCCACCAATGAAGGAAAAATCTATAGGGAAAAAAAAGACTAGAGGGAAACACATAAAATTACCATCACCGGGTGGTGGAATTACAGAATACTTTTTCTTCTTTGTACTTTCCAAATGTTTTACAATGAGATGACAGCTTCAAAATACTCGGCTCCTAGGCGATCAGTTTTGGAGGGCCCAGCGGTGCTCTACAGAGACGGGGCCTCGGGAAGCCTCGAGAATGACTCCCACGACTCGCACATCAGGGTCTCTCTGACCTCTCCCTGACATTCCCAGTTCCCAAAACTGCAACAGTTCCTGCACACAGTAGGTGCTCAGTAAACCACAGCTATCATTGCTACGCTTATCCTCTTGTTCCTTAAGGAAGACAGGAGGGGCAAGTACTGTCTCCACTGTACAAATGAGGAAACCCCAGCACCAAGGGAAAGACAACTACTCAAGGTGACAGAGGACTGAGGCTCTCCAATGCCTTGGCCTTGTGACTCAATGCTGCGAAACAAGCTGGTTTTCCAGTTCAGGGATTCGCCAGGCGCTGGCCAGCTGTCACGGACTGTCACGGGGGATCTCAGCCCGTGGCCGCAGAGCTCTGCGACCCTGACCTTGTTGAAGTCCTCGGCCGTTGCCCTCATCTCCTTCCAGGTCTTGTTCAATAGCTGGATGCAGATTCCAAAGAGCTCTTCAAAGGCTCGGTCGTGGGTGAAGAACATGGGGTGGTAGTCGTTGCGCCCTTCGTTTGCTGTGGAAGAAGAGAAATGGGGAAAGGCTGAGCTGGGGGCTCCTGTCCAGGACCTCTGGACCCTCTGCCCCAAAGCCGCCTGGAACAACACCTGAGCGGGGACTGGACCTAAGGAGTGCGGGATGGGCCCCTCCCCACTTCCTTAGCTTTTTTCTCTGGGGCGCTTGCTCTTGGTCTGGCTGTATCGTGTCACAGCCTCAGCTAGTCCTTACACACGGGAGTAAGTGGATGGTGGCACAGCTCTCAAACCCCTTCAAACTGCCAGCTCAAACAAAGCAAGAGCCAAGGTCCCTATTAACAAGGCTACGGTGGATTACAGCGCACGCAGGTGGTTTTTTAAAAAGCAGCCCACGGACACCTAACTTTATAACCTGTGCCTCACCAGGCTCCTGGTTACAAGGCCTGGCTGAAGGAAGAGGGGCTGCACAGACTTACGTAGTTCCCCAACCTGGAGGATTTCACAGAGCATTTTGGTGAGCTCGATGGCACTGCGGCCAAAGGGGCATTCGTGTTTGTCTTCTCGGCTGCTGTTCTCCAAGACGATCTGGGGGGGAGAGGCAGGCAGGAGGAGGGAGGTGAGGGACGGAAGCCAGACCTGTGGCCCCAGGACCGAGAAAGCGGGCCCCCAGCCTTTACCCGGATGTAGGTGTCCTGATGGACTTTAGCCAAGTACAGCATGTTGTCCAAGGCCAGCATTCCGGGAGGAGTCTGGGTGAAGTCCATTGCTGGGTTGATATGGTTCTGGGCGAACGGAGAAGACAGATTTGAGACTTGGTAGTCTCCCTGTGTGCAGTGCCACCTGAGGGTTGGCCGCTGGCATCGCGTGCCTACCTCTGTCCTAATGCCCACCCCCACCACGACTCTGTGAGCTCCTGACCACTGAGCCGCGGCTGACTCATCTTGACCATGGCCCCTAGCACACCCTGGACACTGAGTAGGTTCACAACAAATATTTAACTGATTTAACTCTATCCTTTAGCTATATCCTATCACACAGTACTCACTCCAGCTTTTCAGAGAACCCCCTGCTTTGGGGAGAGGTCCACTCTCTACCCTCTGGCTGACCTCCTGGGCCTTCCTACAGATGGGTTTGTTTCACAGGCCAAATGTTGCACATGAACTTGTGACTCTGCCACAGCCAAGGAAAATAAGCGGCAAGGCCCTTCCAGCTGCTTAGTGTCATCTATGCCAGGGCCACCACTGCGAAGAAGGGGTTCTCGGGGCTCTGTCTGGATGGGCCCTGTGACTTCCTGTCAGGGGAGAAGGCCCACCAACGTCCGTGCTTGGGGAAACTCACAGTAAATCCCAGCATTTTGTAGTCCTTGGTATACATGGCTTTGCGTTTTTCAGTCCCACTCCCAGGGACACTGCTCGGGTCAGACTCCGCGTCAAATGCAATCCTCCGCAGTTCAAATATAATGTCTCTCTGAGCCTGACAGGTGGAACCGACAGACAGTCAGCCGGTGATGAGGCAACCAAGGGAAGCGGGAAAAGGAAGGGCTGGTCAGGCTTTTCTGGGTAGAACTCTGGCCCCGACGGGTCTGAGGAGGGAGCACCTCTGCCTTAGCAGAGGGGGACTTGGCCCACAGGGTCACCCATCAATGCGAGATCACAGGGAGGCGCACAGCTCCCAGAGCAGACACAAACCATTCTGCAGACACAACCAAGCACGATCCCTGGCACGCAGCAGGCACCAGGGCACGCAGCAGGCATGCAATACACAGCCTGAGGGCGGAATGAACCACATCAAACAGCGCACAATTTAAGCCAGGACAGCTCTGCCCCACTTAGCACCTACCTGGTCATTGGGGTCCATCTTGGTCATCATCCGTTCTTCCAGAAGGTTAAAGGTCAGGACTTGCAGGACATACAGCTGATGGGCCATCTCGGTTTTGATTGGGCGATTTCCCCGGATCACATGCTAGAAAAAGCAAAGCAGGGAGCCGGGGGCTGAACTGATTTTCTCTTACTGAAGTGTCACATCCATGCTGGTGAAAAAAAGCAAGTATGCTGGGCAGGGAACAGGACTTTCCTCCCACACATGGGGACTTCATGTTCTAGAAGGGGACGGAACATGAATGGCTTGATTCAGGCAGAGATGCTTCACTGCGTGCCCAGAGGGCACCATCCTTTTTTCTGCACTCCCCTGGCCTGGGAAGGTAGATTGAAAGGTGGAGGTTGCACCCGGCCACACCAAAGAGGATGGAGGCTACCCCGTTAAGGTTACGATATGGGCAATCAGCAGCTGGACCTTACTCCAACCGGGTAAGTAATGACTGGTCCCAATCAGGTAAGGAATTACTAGTCTCAGTTTGGACCAGCCACACTTCCAAGTATTCAACAGCCTCATGTGGCTGGTTAGTGGCTACCAAAGCAGACTGCACAGGTCTAAAGTAATGGCTCACTCAATCCAAGACAATAGACAGTATGCACGGAGAAGATTCGCTTGTAGAATTAGACACTATGGATCTTTTATCTTCCTTTAGAAAAATAAAATGCTTTGGATGGCCTCACCAAGTAGAGAGGCTTTAGAAAAGGTCCTTTTCTTGAAGTGGTATCAAGACACCTGCACAGAGGGGGGAATCCAACACTCCTTGTCCAACGGCTGCGCCCCCCGCCCTTTCTCAGCAGTGCATGCCCCCCTCCCTGCATCCCTCCCTTTCCTCCAACTCTGTCCTCCTGGCTCTTTCCCCAGGGCCCCTCGCAGTTCATCAGCCCCTCCCTCTGTCCCTCTGATGCCCACCCCTCTTCTCTCGTGCTGTCCCTGTCTTTTCCCTTGCACGCTCCATCTCCCTGTGTCCCCCCAGGTGGATCGATGCTCCGTGCCGTTCTGGTCTCCAGCTGTCCTGGTCTCACTCCCACACGAGCCTGCCCTTTCCCGCTTGTATCGCTCTGGTGTTTCTTGCCCCCGCTCTTTATCCCACCACCATCTTGAATCCCGTCACTCTTGGTCTTTTCTCCTCCAAAGGAGACTCTTGTCCAGTGTCCCACACGAACCACCGCCGTGTCCTTCGTGTTCTCTTACTCAGTCTAGCTGTGTCTCTCGAGCTGTGCTGTCCAATATGGTAGCCACCAGCCATACGCGCTTATTTGCATTTAAGTCCGTTAATATTAATTTAAGTCCTTTAATATTAATTTAAGTTGAAAATTCGGGTCCTCAGTAACACTAGCCCCGTTTGAAGCTTAAGCGGCACGCGTGCCTCGTGGCGACCAGCCGATGACAGAGCAGATGTGGGACACTTCCATTAGCACAGCAAGTTCTGCTGGACAGCCCCGCCCTCGCGCCGCGAAGCCATGATCAGTACAGCTTTCGCGCTCCCTTTAACTTTGAGATCAGCTCTCTCTAGAGCCTGCTCTGGCTTGAGATGGTTAGGCCTGTGCAGTTCAGTTTGGTAGCTACTGGCCACAGGTGGCTGCTGAACACTTGAAATCTGGCTAGTCCAAAGCGAGAAGTGCTGTAAACACAAAATATACACCGGACCACAGAGCCTTCGTAGGAAAAAGGAAAATAGATGATATTTCGTTAATGTTTTCCTCTATTGATTACATGTTGAAATCATACTATTTTGGATATATTGGATTAAATTACATATATTCTTGAAATTAACTTTCCCTATTCCTATTTTTTAATTTTTAATTTTTTTTAAAGGAAGGTATTTCTTTTTTTAAATTTTTATTTATTTTAAGTGTGTTTTTCCGGGACCCATCAGTTCCAAGTCAAGTAGTTGTTTCAATCCAGTTGTGGAGGGCGCAGCTCACAGTGGCCCATGTGGGGATCGAACCGGCAACCTTGTTAAGAGCACCGCGCTCGGACCAACTGAGCTAACCGGCCGCCACCCACATTCCTTTTTATAATGTTGTTGCCACACATGGCTAGTGGCTCCCATTCTGGACAGTGCTTCCCCAACTGCAGAAATTTCTACTGGACAAGGCTACTCCTATCTCTTACTAGAGGGCGTGCTAATGCCCTCATGCCCTCTCTCCTGAGCCCTCTCTAGCTCCCTGTGTCCTGTTCGCTCCCTTTGTCTCTTTAGCAAGAGCTCTCTCCTCTCACTCAGTCTCAGTGTCTTTCTCCATCCCCCCTAAGCTTACTTTTCATTCTCTGCTGGCTTCTCCTCCCCACCTAGCTTGCCTTCCTCCCTCCCCCCCGTCTCTCATTGTCTGGGGGCTTTTTTAGCCATTGCTCTTCTGTCTCTTCCACACCTCCTCTTTGCTTCACTCTGAGCCTTTTCCTGTCTCTGTTGTTCCCTCGCTCTGCCACTCTGATTGCTCCCTACCTGTCTACCCCTATTCCTTCCTCCTCACCTCTCCACTTTACAGAGAGGTTCAAGTTAATGTGATATTGGTTTTCACTCACTTTAATCCCCCTTTCTCAAACTTAGACATATCCTAGCGTGAAGGAATTATTCTAGCCACCAACAGCTTAAAGCAGTACAGCGCCACACAGATGAGTTAGAGACGCCGAGGTTTTATCTGAAGCCTTATTTGACTGCCAGATCCTCAAGGCCTATGCTCTGTGGCTTGACTCAGTTAAATCTGGGACTTAAGGGACCATGCACCGGCCACTTCCTAGCAGACTGTTTGAGCCCTGAGTCCTGACACTGAACTGTCTTCTGTGGTGGAATCTTTGCTTGTCACAGGGTTTGTCCAGAAATGAGCGGAACTTCTAACCCCATTCAGGTAAATGGTAAGCCTCGAAATTCATTCAATTTCCCCCAGAAGGGCACCCTCACTCCCACACATGTGGAGGACGGCACCCAGGACAGCTGCTCAGGAATGAGGACAAGAATGCTTGGGACCCCGCGTGCTCCTGTCACCTGCCGGCAGAGCAAGTGAGCATTTGCTCAGGTCCCTCCCACCAGGCTGGCTGTGGGGCTGTGACCAGGGAAAAGGCCAGCAGGCAGGAGCTGGTTTTGCAAGGTGAAGTCTGACAGGCTCCACGTGTTTACGTCAGCTGATTGCTGGACTTCACAAGGGCTCAGAGCCTACT
The DNA here is from genome assembly GCF_004115265.2 of Rhinolophus ferrumequinum. Lineage (NCBI taxonomy): Eukaryota > Metazoa > Chordata > Mammalia > Chiroptera > Rhinolophidae > Rhinolophus > Rhinolophus ferrumequinum. Next base: position 11,852,527 of record NC_046306.1, on the reverse strand, counting down.
TTTTCAATTGTCACCCTCGTCTCCTGCTCACAAAAAACTGCCAATATGCGTGGAGCGCATCCGCATCCCACGTGCCAGGCACCCTGCTAAGCCCTGCATATATATTAGCTCATTTAGTCCTCACATCCAGACGAGCAAATTGAAGCACACAGAAGTTAAGTGAATTGCTCAAGATCAAAGATTGGTGAACAGCAGTGGGGGCTGGTGGCTCCAAAGTTCATGCTCAGAATTAGTAAGCCTTTCACACTTGACTCCAGATTTCTCATGCTATTCCCTTCACTGTCGTCTCCTAGTTTTCCCTTGTTTTGGTAACTGATAAAATAGTCTCCTTTTAATCCAGATATTTGGCTCTCTTCCCCAGCCCTCGCTGCCCCCACCGCCCACCTCAGCTCTCTCCCACCCATATCACCGCCCTGGTAACAGGGACTTAAGACTCTGTCCAGATGCCCCCCTCCCCACCAGTTCCTACTCTGCTCTCCTCCCTCATACACAGATCTTGGAGTGTGATCTTTCTAAAATGCCAATCTGGTTATTCCACCATCCTGGTTAAATCCTCTCAGTGGCCTTGGGAAAAAGACTGAGGCCCTACTTATCAGGCCTTTGCTACCGCTGCAGCCTCAGCACAGCTCTGCCCTTGTTTCACCCATTACCCAATCACACTCTCCTTCTCGGTGCCAGCTGCCCACTGCCTCGTGGAGCTCCTTATCCTCAGCCTTACCTCAGACAGTCCTCTGAAGGCTTCCTGACACCTCTCTTTCAATGCAGGACTGGCTGCCTCGCCTCTGAAACCTCCCAGACCACGCATCTCTAAGGAACCTGCCCACACGGTGCTATTACCATGTGTCTTTCCTACTGGACCAGAGTCTTTGAGAACAAACAGCACTGTCTTACTCACCCCTGAGAATGCCCCACACAACAACTCAGGTTGACCACTGCTGTTAGTTAAATGAATCACTTTCCTCTTTTGTGCCTATGTTAACACATTCCCTCTAGATACAAACTTTTGGAGTTGCAGGGGACAATAAACAGTACCTCCTTGAGGCTCTACAGTTCCTGGAGGGATGGCCTCCTAAAGACAATTCTGCTCGCAGAGGATTACAAAAAAAGCTTTTTACCTTAAGCAGTGTTTAATACCTATTGGTTAAGTTCCCTCTGAGTGCCCTCCCCACTCAACAGTAATTTCTATAACAGTAATAATTGCTATTAATCATAACAAAACAACAATGGTAACAAAACACAGCTTGTTCCGGGAACTTACGTTGAGAATTATGGACCGAAGGTGCTTCTGTGCAAATGCATTGGCCATATCCTATTGAGGAAGAAAAGCCAACATAAGGCAAGGTGGCAGGCACACAGCTGGGACAACTACCAAGAAGACGGTGAAGTCACAGCTCTGAAACTTTCTCTTTTAATTTTTTTTCCCTTTCAAACGAAAAGTGGGCAAATTGAAAAAAATCCATGGACCATCAAATGTATTTTATACTTTCAAAAACTCCCCCTGATTCTTTTTCGTGAGTGCAGATCAGCTCAGATAGGGCTTCCCTTCCTGGCGCGATGAACCGCGTCCTTTTCAAAGAGGGACAAAGACTGTTTTAGGACGAGACACTGTGTTACGAGGACGCCGGGCGATGGACGATGCACACGGAGCACAGAGCAGCGTGATGGATCCCAAGCCACACGCACTAGTCCAGGCAGAACCCCACCCCCCAGGCTGGAAGGGACGCTAATGAAACACGGAATGAGGAAAAGGCTTAGCCCCCTGCTCTCTCTCCAGCCCCCCAGCACTGTACCAGCAGAGCCGGGCGTGGACATCTGAAACAGTGAGTAGTACCTGATTCACTTCTGATCGGTTTAGAGAACAACATGTTGGGTGTTTTTGGGGAATTTTCCATAATAGGGTCACCTTTTTTGCTATATTTGGTTCAGATTTTGACAGTAACACTTTATTCATTTAGCACGCTCAGAAAAGTATCCTACGTAAGTGACCTCCAGGGAGCCAAGCTTTAAGGGTCCTTTCAGAACTATTACTTTGACCTATTCTTATGCAAATCTTGAAAAAAATATATTCTATACATTTATTTCGGAAGAAACTACAGTGATAATTTAATCACTGCCAAGAATGTGGCTTCCTTTAAAAGAACATTCGTTATTATTCTGTGTTGTGACACTCTGATACCCTAAAGGAGCTCTTGAAATTTGAAGCTATTTTCCTCTAAACAAAACAGTCCCAGATTACTATGCTTTTAATTTTTCTGACAGCTTTTCATAATTCTTTTGTCTCCTTCCAATGTCAGCCATCACTTCTTAATAATGTTAATTAGGATGACTTCACTTTCTAAACGGCTGCCGTAATTTAATTTTACGGATAATTGTAAATCAATTGGCGAGAGGGAGCTGTGACACGTCTCCAGGGGAGCAATATCCGTGGTACTGCCATGTCCCTCAGAGCTGGAATATGGCTGCATTTCTAGCCATAGTCCCAATAGCTGATGCCGCCAGAACCCTTTCACTTCGCATCCTCTGAGCACACACTGGCTGGAGGAGGGAGGTGGCCTAGAAACTGGCAGCTGCAGGAGGTCGGTGTGAGACTCAATCTTGTGGACAGTGAACAAAGTGGGTAAGTGCCAGGCGCCCACTGCTATAATAGAATGTAAAGGCCCTACACCAAAAGCTTCCCTGTGGTGCCGGGGGAAACCCCTCATCCTTCTCCAGGTCCTCACAGAGCCGTCCCCTCAAAAGCTCCCTCTAACCCAGAGGCGAGCATCCCGGTTCTCTTCTGTCAACTATCTCAAGCTTTTCAAATTCCCACGGTCTGCTAAGTGTCAGAAAGGGCATGGATTTACCTTTACACCTTGCGATGCATCGTGGGATCATCTAGATGAAAGTCACAGGCTATTTCTGAATCCGATCTTCCCTGGCTGAACTACAGACCCATGCAAAGGCAAGTGACAAGGGAAAGATTGGGCCACATTCCCTGGGACAGGCCTCCCTGAACCCTTTATGTGACTCTGAGCTGCGGTACGTCCCCAAGTGTCCTAACAAATGAGATGTCCAGCACGCACCCTCTGCCTGGGCCTTGGAGTTCCCTGACCATTCCCAGGAATCAGCTGTGAGATTCTTGCCCCGCTCTGACCTCCCCACCTGGAAGGGGGCCGCGGCCCTTTCCGCACAGCGACTCTACTTACAGTGACAGGCAGGTCTAGCGGATTAAGGTGCTTGTCCTGCCGGCAGAAAGCAAAAAGCACAGAGAAAAGCAGATGGAAGAATGAGCTTTGGGTTACATTCAAAACAGGACTAGGAAGGAAGAGATTAACAAAGCAAAGCCATCCAAGACAGACAAGGACAGACAGAACCACAGATGCTCCTGGTCCTCCCACTAGAATCCACTGTGAGCTTCGTACGTGATCCCACATGAATTTCAACTTAGCAAGCCCAGGGTGTTGGCAGAGACCTAAAAAGTCTGCCTTTTGTACACCCCTTGGGCGTTGACCAGAGAAATCTAGAAGGTCAGTGTTGGAAGGGCCCTTAGAGATTTTTTAATCTGGCCCATTCATTTTACAGAAAGAGAAACAGACCCAGTGAGGTTACAGCACGTGTCCAGCCAGCGGCAGGACAAGAACTTAGCCTCGGGGTGCCGCACTCTTAGGTCGGCGCTTGTTTCTCTGCCCAGCTCATTCCTGGTGTCCTCACTTGTAAACAGGGGCCTGTTTTCCCTCGTGACTGCCTCGTGAAGTAAACAGGGCAGATGTTGTCATTCCCATATAACAGGTGAGGAAACTGGGATTCAGAGAAGTACAGCTATTCGCATAATGTCACACAGCTAATTAATAGGAGAAAAAGGAAGTTTAGGACTTGGATCAGAGGATCCTTCTACATGAAACTTCATGCTAAGTCCCCTGACTCTTGCTTCCTGAAGTAAGGGCCTCAGTTGTTTTGGTCTCTTGGACTCAACAGTGAGGCTCAGAGGGTCTCCTCTCCTTTCCTGATCCTCTAACCAGAGGTCGGCAAACTATTAGTGTAAATAGGTCTTACTGGAAGCCAGCCAAACTCCTTCGTGGGCCTGCTGTCTGAGGCTGCTTTGGGCTACAGCGGCAAGTTTGAATAGTTGCCACTTAGATCACAGGGCCCACAAAGCGAAAAATATTTACTCTCTGGTCCTTTAGAGGAGCAAGTTTGCAGGCCCTGCTCTGACATAAGACCCAGCTGGTTGCCGTGCTAGTTCTTCCCTTGGCAAAGCCGCTCTGATGTGCTGACCACAGAAGGCCAGGAGGGAGGGCTCCTGGGGAAATGATTGGGTTTCTGCTCTCTCCACAGCAAAGGGTGGGTGGATGAGACATCCTCCCTTGCAAGAGCACAGATGAAAAGCTTGAAAAGGCAGCCACAGACCTGTCGCTTGTCCTCAGGAGCCTTCAGAAAAAGTGCGTTGATCAGGGCGATGGCGTAGGTCTGAATTTCCTGGTTGGAGCTGTGTCAATGGAGAGAGAAGGCACAGGGAAATGAGAAGAGTGACCAGCATGACGACACTTAGAGACGGCTTATAAAGTCAATCACAGACTGCAATCAAATAATAATCTGGGGCTAAGTCTCAAAAGCCTTAAAAGTGCTCACTCAACAAATACTAATAGAGCTTCTACTTAAAATCAAAGGGGATACAAAAATGATTGGTCCCTGTTCCCAGGCAGCTCAACGTTTAAACTGGGAAACAGATAATACAAATACAATATTTAATATAAATATAATCATCACAGGTACACACAGAGGCTATTTGGCCCATTGAGGAAAAAAACATTTCATTCTGTCTGGTATCACAGTTACCAATATACAGGAAGATTGGGAAAAACTTCACTTTATCCTAAACGGCAAGGAGAGTTACAGAGGATTTTACACGGGAGCATAACAACATCAGGTCGGAATTATGGGAGGAAGCTGGCAGTAGTGTGGAAGAGGTGATGAATGAATGACCAAGCAGACCAGCAGCTTGGAAGACAAATCAAGCAGAAGAGAAGGGAAGACTTAAGCAGACCAAGAGAGGAGAAGAGCACAGACAAGGGAAGGGAGGTGTGGGCAGGGTCTCTTACACCTGGAGGTGCGAGATGAGCTGGCCCACTGTGATCTCCTCCGCTATCTTCTGGTACAGGCTCTGGCTGTTCAGGACCATGCTCTCGAGGATGGCCAGGGACCTCTGAAGGATGGACACGTCCACCATAGGCTGGCTCACGTACCCTGCAATCTGAAGCCAGAGAGGGGCAAAGTCAGTTAGGAAGCTGGATGGCTTGTTTCTGACGCGAGCCTGCGAAGGCCCTCTCCTCTCAGGCGTGCTGCCCACATTTTGGTAGCTGTGCCTCCTAGGTGGAGAGTGGGTCACGGCTGCACTGGCCAATGTGCCAGGAATTCCTGAGGCATGGGTAACTCGATTTTCAAATTACAGTCGCCAGTCAACTATGTTTCCTAAAAGTCTATGGGCTTAATCCTTTGTCTTCAAAATAAGGGTTCAGGTGTGAAAATGCTGACTGTAGAAAGCAGAGGATCTTACTGATACTGGGGTATCGTTTTACCTCCAGGTACTCTTCTCCTGACATACAGTGTGCCTATAGGCATGTAGAACAGCAGAGACTTGGAGAAGCAGAAAGGACCTCAATGTCTTGTCATCTAATCCCTCTTCTCCGTCCCTGTCATACTATCCTGGACACATGGCCATTTCACTTTTGCCTCAGTATCTCCAGCATCGGCAAGTTCCCAGCGTCCCAAGCCGATGATAGGTGTAATTACAGGTCAGTGGACATATTATTTATTGGTTTTAGTTCAGTTTTCTGAATTGACACTGCCCCTTCCTGTAGAAGAAAGGAGGGCAACACTAGAAGTATCCACTCCCACCCGCTGAGTTCAATCTGACAGTCCAAACAGGCTACCCTGCAGGTCTGTAAACAAAAGGCAGACTTGTAAATATAGAGCAAATGAAATGAACATTTTTTTATCAAAGAGAAAGGAGAGCTCAGGAAGCCAGGTCAGAAGACTTTGGGATGGTACTGGTTTAGGAGAACTTGTTATCCCAAGTCTCACTGACAATCAAATCCAGTGCCGCTCTGGCCACATATAGCTCTGCGCGCCCAGTTCCAGCTTCTCAGTGTAGGTGCTGAGAGTATAGCAAAGTGAACCTTTCAAGAGCCACAGGAAGGCCAGAGCTTGAGGATGAAAAATCTGGCCTCGGGGATAGAAAGCCGACCCTCACCAGAATGGCCGCATGGCCTGCCTCTCCCGGTAAGCCTGAGGGCGGGGAGAAAGCACAGCTTTGGAGGCCTCACCTGCTTAATGAAGGTGATGGAAACCATGTCCCAGGAGACAATGCCGTGGTCCATGAGCTCTAAGAAGGCAGTCAGGGTGAATGCCAGCATCTCACTGTAGCTGAGACATGTGCAAAACACACACACAACACAAAGATTCAGAACCGGGAACACGGGTGTGAAGGCACCATGTGGGGACAGATTTCAACGTCAGCATCACATGAGAAATCAGCTGACATGATGAGTGAGCGCCGCATGCACACCTACCCAGACGCAGGGGATTCTGTCCAGCTATCTATCCCTGAAAACGAAAGGGATGCTGGGTGATTAGGCGTTTCTTCTCCGTATCTCCTCATCTCAGAGAAGCAGAATCACTTACCTACTTCCCAAGAACAAAGAAGCTATCAGGCCTTTGCCTAACCCCAAGTCTTGGTGGCGGTACCTAAGGAAGTGTATGTCCCTTTAGGCCAAGAGGCAGCAGAGTACAGGGGAAAAAGTACCAACTTTGGACAATGGGTTCAATTCCTGTTCAACTATTTACTAACTGTGCAACTTTTATCTTTTCAAACTTCGATTTCTTCCTCTGTAAAACCGAGTTAATCTCACAGTGTTAACCTCACAGGGTCGTGCTGAGGCCAAGACGACCATGCATGCAAAGCCCTTCGCATCGGGCTGAGGGAGAATACGGATGAAAATGTTTTCTCTCCTTTGTTTCTCCTCTTTACACATTTAATCCTTTATATATCTGTAAAGTGCTTTGCAATTAACAAACTCTATTCCCAGGTACAAAGCGTGTTCAGATCCATTCTCATTAACAATGCTTCTCATGACAATACTGCAAGGTAGGTCTTACCCCATTTTAAAGAGGAGGAAACAAGGACCCCTCTAATCCTGTACTCTCGGGAGACAGCGGAACATCAGCTCGGGTCACTGCTGATGATAGCCGAAGGCTTTAGGATTTTCCAAGACTTAAAACAAATACCCACGATTAGTCGCTGGCTTTGGCTAAAGATTTCAATAGCTGATGCATCGGCTGAAAGATTTCTGACTCCCTCTCTGCCAGCTTAGGCTCCAAAGGCTTAGAAGGCAAACTAAACACCTGTTTCTTCACTGCTCATCGCGACAAGGCCCAATTTCCCACTACATTCATCTTAACAATGGAGTAGCGGAAAGATGTTTGTGGCGTTTTGCAAAATTCTGGATCTCCTGCCCCCTGTGAAAATGGGAGGCAGGGAAATGGAGAATGGAAAGGGGGTAGCCTATGGTAAACACAGTGAAAGGCCTCTGTGTGTGTGTGTGTGTGTGTGTGTGTGTGTGTGTGTGTGTGTGTGTAGGGGACTGGAGAGGGTGGGAGGCAGGGGGCGGTTAAAAATAGACAGACACCTGTTCTTGTGGACAATGGACAGTCTGCTCACTAACCTCCATCAGGCCAGCCATTTGCCATAAATTTACAGGGATCTTCCTGCCTTCCGTGGCTCCTATTTTTACCACCCACTTGGCACAGTACTATTTTCTGCTGTCACGGGATTTATCAGAGCCCAACTAGCTGACAGGTTCAGGACCACGCCAGTGACGCAGATCCCGGTGTAGACCCCGGGCTTGGCAGGTTACCGCAGAAGGTGTTCCATAAACTGATTTGGCTCAATGGCGACGAGCAGAGGATGCCCTTCGGAGAGTAGGAAACCTCTGACAGCCCCCCGGACGAAACCTCAGCGATACTCACTGAGACAGGAGCTTGGTCCCACTTTCCACAAGCCGCGTCAGCACAACGATGCCATCCATGTTGATGAACTCAGTGGCAAAGGTCACGTCAGCAGAGAGCTTGGCCAGCTCCTTCATGGCATCCAGCCGGGTCTCCATGCTGGAGGACTGGGTCCTTTCCATCAGCTGGCGTGCCGCCCGGGACTGTGAAACCAGGGACAACATACATGCCATCTGCTCCTCGTGGCTGGCTACTGCTCCGAGGCGGCCTTTCCGTGAGCATCCAAGCCTGAGGCAGAACTAGGTTTTCCACCGCGAACCAAATGTTTACTGGATCGATCAGGGGATTACCAGTATGCCAAGACTAATTCTGCAGTTATCTGTATGCTTTCTGTGCCACTCTGGTCTATGGATTAAAATAATTCCCCCAGAGGGAATACAAAAGCTCTGGGAGATGACAGTGCACTAACTATGGCAAGTCACAGGGGAACAGATACTGGTTCCAGATAGGGCAGATTTCTATTAATTAAAGCCATCAGACAGGGGAAGAGGTTGTCTCTTGAAATAATGAGCTCTCAGTCGCTGGAAGCAATCAAGGAGAACCTAGACAACCATCTGTCAAACACGCGACAGAAGGGATGCCTGCATTGGGCGGCGAATTTAATCCGATGACCTTGAAGCTCCCTTTCAACATGAAAATGTGAAAAGTCTCACAATTGTTTTTTAAACTTTCTCTGAAAGTCCACATCATGGTCCCTCAAAGTGACAGTCCTGGAGAACTTGTAAGAATATCAAAGAGCGGGAAGCAGCTAATTTCAGAGCAGCTTTTTGAAAATGATGGCTGGTGACAAAGCCTCCTCCTAACATAGGAACTCTTCCTGGCAGCACACTCGCCTCTGTTCTGCAAGCTGCAGCTACAATCCCTCTTCTAGTGTTCACAGACTTTCCTTTAGCTGAACTTATTAACTTTCTAGTCAGTGCCTCACAACGTACCAGCTCATCCTTCTCTATTTCTGGTGTTGTTCATGGAGTGTTCTCAGTCGCAACGGAAGAGGAGTCTGGGGGCAAAAATGTTCCTGTGGTCTTTATTTTTTCTCACAGCGCTAAGCAAGTGACTGGAGCCCAGTTCCTGTTGCCAGCCAAGGAGTCAGGCCTGTTCTCCTCTCTCCCCTTTGCCTCTCCTCTATTGCTGTGATAAACACGGCCCTGTGAAGGCACACTGCTCTCAGGGATACAGAAATCCTTCAAGATCTCTGCGGGGGAGAAAGTGTGCGCCTGGAGAAAAGGTCACAGGCGGGAACAACTTGAACAGCCTCGGTCTGTATCACGCTTAGGAACGTCCCACTCCAAATGTTAATTTTCCTCCTGAGACAGCATTTCTGGGCTGCTGCCTCCCCCTCCAGAGAGATGTGCTTCTGGGAAAGTCAACCACTACGTGCGAGAGGCCTGTAAAATGCTTCGGCCCTTCTATAAAGTAACTCCCAGACTGTCATACTAAATTTGCGGAGTTTAGTGGGGAATAAGGAAGTCCTTAAGATGAGTTCAAGAGAAGAGGGAAGCAGAACACGATAGCAAGAACACTGGCCTCGAGTCAGGCAGACCCAGGACGTTTGAGAGCCAGCCCTGGCACTTTTTTTTTTTTTGTAAATTTTTATTTATTTTAAGTGTGTTTTTCTAGGACCCATCAGCTCCAAGTCAAGTAGTTGTTTCAATCTACATAGTTGTGGAGGGCGCAGCTCACAGTGGCCCATGTGGGAATCGAACCAGTGACCTGTTGTTAAGAGCACCGCACTCTAACCAACTGAGTTAACCAGCCACCCCAGCCCTGTCACTGTTTGACTGTGTGACAGGTGGCAAGTTATTTCACCTCTCTAAGTCTCGGTTTCCTTGCCTGCAAAATGGGGCTATCAAGATGCCTAACTCATCAGGAGTTTGTCAGGACTAAAGTATATAATATTACGCACAGTATTTAGCAAAATGCAGGTGTTCAGGAAACGTTAGCTGTTATTACTCCACGCCTCCCTTCCTCACAGATGAACCAGTCTCTCGCCTCATCAAGAAAACAGGTGTCATTATGCCCTTACTTTCAGGCAGCCCTTCTGCAAATGTACCTAAGCTACACCGTATGGATCACCCTGCTCCAGCCTGAGCTGTCAGGGCGAAGGTCTGTCCCATTAATTACCCTCTTTCCTGCACTGTCAACCTTCCTCTCTTCTATCTTAACGTATTTTCAAGGACACGTGAAAAATTGCAACAGAAGTTAACAACTCTGAAGGGTCAAGAGGAGGCAGGGAACTGGGTAGATGAGGGATGGGAGTCGGAGGGAGACCTTTCACTGTATCTTTGTCAGACCTTTTTGATTTTTGAAACACATGAATGGTTTACCCTTTTTAAAAAGCACATGTTTTCCATTCCACACTTCCAAGTTACTACCTTCTCTACTTCCTTTCATAACCAAGCTTCTTGATAATGTGGTAAATTGAGCTTCTCAGTTTTTCAACTTCTTTTTACTCAACTCACTGCCATCACCCTAACAGAATGGGTTTTCAGGAAGTTCACGAGCAACAGATTGACTTCCCGGGTCCACGGACAGCCGTACTGTGTTCAGGCTACTTGACCTCTCTGCACTCGCAGACCACACCTGCCTCCATCCTGACACTCTCCCTGCCCTCAACTTCTAAGCCATTTCACGCTCCTGGTTTTCTTCCTCCCCTTCTGGCTGCTTCCTTAGTTACCTGGAAGGGCTGCTCTTGCAGAAATCAGGGGTCATCCTGGATTTTCCCCTTTCCTTCCACATCCAGTATACCCCCATATTCATTCAGTTTACCTCTAAATAGTCTTCATGTCCATCCTTTCGTGTCCATTGCCATGTGCCTTGATGGGCCGTGAATATTCCTCATTAGTTTCGTGAAGATTCCTCCTGCCACCAACCTTTCTTTTTTTTAGCCCATCTTCCACTACTCTGTCCCTAAAGTGATCTTTCTAAAATATACATCTAAACACAACACACCTTCCTGCTTAAAATCTTTCAGTGTCTCCACGTTCCCTTCCAGATAAAACCCAAACCCACAAGCAGGCTAGCCGGGAACCTTCAGTGTCTGCCTGGTACCCACTGTTCCAGGTCCTTAGCTATCTAGCACCCCCACCTTCCCCAAACAAAGCACATCTCGGGGCACTTTTCTTCTTTCTCTAGCTAATTCCTGCTTACCCTTCAACATGTGTGCTACGTGTCCCCCTCTCTGGGACTCCTCAGGCTGGGTTTGGTGATCCCTTTTCTGAGTTCCAGCAGCTTCCTAAGCAACTTTTCGTCCAGACCCTCGGGCGAGGCCTTATGTTGTATTTGTTTACTCCCAACCAGGCTGTGAGAGCCAAGAAATGAGTTTTCAATCTACACAGTCTTAGTTTCTAGAATAGAGTCTGGCCCATGGTAGATGCTCACAGATGTTTGTTAAATAAATTCATTCCTTAGGAGAGCAGAGTACCTACCGGGGAGATGGCGAGCTGCAAGATGGTTCCATTCTTAATGTCACTGCGAGTCTGGGAAGCAAAGAGAAGAAAGAGTAACTAAGAAAAAATATTACAATTGTGCGAGCGAGTTGAACCAACAAGAACTTGTTGTCCTTTGAAAGGAGTTGTCAGTGGGACTCTTCAGTCGGGCCTTCTTCTCCTGCTTGTTTCCTGGCAAAGACCTTCTGAGCCCCTCTTCCAGTGCCCTGGGCTCTCAGGCAGTAACAGCCATGGAGTGCCAGCTGCTCGAGGAGAACAAGGGCTGGCACTCCCCCTGCGCCCCGGAAGGAACTCTTTCCCCACAGGTGGAAGCTACCGGATTGAAGGGAGGTAAACAGCGTGGGCTCCTTGGGTGGGTCACCGCACAGAAAGGCCTGTACTGATGTGCTTCTCCCTGTACTGACCTGTTCGGTGATGTAGAGCTGCGGCCCGTCGGCATAACGCAGGGTGTAGTACTCCGGGTTTGGCAATGACCACCTACATAAGAGAAAAACAGTCCAGTCCATTGGGCCACTCCTCTGGGCCTGTCTAGAAGCTGCAAATAAATAATTTTTAGTAGCGTTGCTCAAGGGATCGGGTGGCCTATTTGGAGAACAGGGTGAAAAACCCCAAAGTTTTAAGTTGAGGTGTTGAAAAAATAACCGCCTCAGCCTTCTGTAAGGCTGGTACCACAAAAGGCAGTACATACAAGTCAGCGTGGGCCACTGTACAATTCAGATCCCACCAGGACCTCGGGGCGGGCACTCCTGGATTAAAGAAAAGCTGGAGATTGAGGGGCACTCCAAGGGACACCCTCATCAGCTCCACTTCCTTCCTAAAACAACGATACACAAAAGCCCCATTCTGGGGACCTGACTAACTACAGGTTCTTCAACGTCAGTCCTTTCGAGGGCTGGCAGTGCTCCTTTAGTCTTCAGCGTGCCATTGTCCAAAACAAGGGCGGTTTCTACTTACCCATCGCAAACTTCCTTGATGATGGATGCCAGGGGCCGTTTCTGAAAGAAAGAGAAAGATTCTCCAGCCACAGCCTAGTTGTGCCAAGGTTCTGATGCCAGGGGCTGCCAAGCAGGACCAACCCGGGGCCTCAGCATGGACTCCTTCCCTGATAGCTTCTGTCGGAGAGCCAGCCTGTCCCAAGCCATGGGGACCGACCTTCCATAGAGTGGGACAGGCCTCAGCTTTCCCATTGCTGGCTCTTACTCCTGATGCCAAATGTCCCTGTCCCTGAAGACGTCCTCGGCCATGCCACTTCCCAGCCCCCTCTCCTTGCACCACTGTGTCTCATCGCAGGAGCTTACCTGGTCAATCTCAAGGAGCTGAGCATTAGCACCTGGCCACTCAATGGCCACTTTGACAATGTCTGATGGTGGTGGCATTGTTCCCAATGGGCCCTAGTCCTCCAAGACAGACACACGGACACAGCTGCCTGAGGAGAGAGAATCAGAAAGAAAAAGTCACCAAGTTCGCTTTCACTTTTCACTCTTGTTGGATATTCTGGACACTCAGAATAGTGTCCAAAAGAACATACGGAACTCTTTGGTTTGAAGCTTTCTGGATCACAACACAATCTATCTCTCCTTGGGCTTTTTGTCTCTTTAGATTAAATCAGCAAGTAGAAATGGGACAAACCTATCTATCAACTGTGGGCCAGCCAGGAGCAAGGTCTGACAATGTGACACCAGTTCAGGGGCAGGAGGGCTCTGTGGTAGGAGCGTATTTACTGCAGATTCATGTCTTTGGGGCCTTGAAAGAGAGATGTGTGCGCTCTGAGACAGACAGGAACAGACACAGCCTTTTCTTGGCTGAGCAGTTAGCTACAGGAACCAGCCTACTTCTGTCCCACAGTCAATCTAGTAAGAGCCAGTGTCAGCAGGGCCCGGCCACATGCTCTGTCGCCTCCTCCCTGGTTACTGCTGCCACTCCTTTCCTCCAAGGACACAGTGTGGAGCCTCTGTGTGGGATGATGCAGAGTGCAGAAAATGGGGAAGAGAACTGGGACAGGAAATGCTATTTTAGTCCCTACTGCCAAGGGCAAGGGCTGCTGAGAGCTCAAGTGTAGGGAGGTGAGGGGACCCTCACACAAAGGCCCCTCTATGGGAGGACAAGGCTTTGGAGGTAACTCTGAGCCCCTCCCCCACTTCTCTCCAAAATAAAGGACAAGAAATCATTTTGAACAAGTCTGGAAGATGGGCCCATGTGACCGGTATCCTAGGCAACTCTGCTAGCTTAGTGGTATTCCAAGCAGCAGCTAAAGCATTCTCTCCAAGGTCTGATGAAGGGAAGTCACTCGACGGATGGATTATTTCACGTATGTTTACACTCCTTGCCTACAGGGTTCAGGAGAGGCCTCTCTCTTAATGAAAAAGACCTTTCTCTTGTGCCCTCCAGGTTAAGCCAGTCGCCCACAATTCACGCTTCACTAAGGGAGACCGCACCGCCTGCCTCTGCTGGAACACGCAGCACAGCTGTTGCTAAGCTGTAGTTCCTGTACGCTATCATTTTTCAGCCCAAACACAAATGTCAGTTCTCACAGCCTTGTAAGTGTGGGTAAAAGGGGTAACAGTCCCTTCCCCTACCAACCACAGGTCTCAGAAAGAGGGAAGATTTCACAACCATTTCCTGATCAGGGTGGACTGCTTCAGAAGTCGACCATCAAAAACTACCAGCATTTCCAGAACATGACAATGTAAAAACGATGGTTTTCAACGTGCTTTCCCTTATTTTGTTGAGTCCTCCCAGCAGCCTTCTGATGTAGGCAGAGTAGGATTATTACCTCCATTTGAAGACGACAAAATGAAAGTCAGAGTTTGGTTCAGTTGCCCAAGTTCGCCCAGTCAATAAGTAGGAAAGGGGACAGAACTTGGAGTTGACTTTGGCCAATGCTCTTCCCCTACCCCCTGAGCTAGCTTGAATTTCTGTTCATCGCAACTAAATCAAGCCTAAAGGGACTGAAGGTCCCGAAAGCCTCCACAACCTCTTGAGTTCCAAGCAGAATGTTTCATGTGTAATTTTTATGTGCCTAGCTGCACCACAAACCTTTGCATAGAAGCTGGCCCCATAAGAATCAGGTTGAAATACTCTGCTCCAGCGACACAGCAAGGCAGGGGCAGTACCATGAATCTCTGGGGGCCTAGAGATCCTTATCCTTATCGGTAAAGCTGCCATAATTAGGAGTACATCAGCTGTGAGACCATTTTCTAAAAGTGAGATATCATTTACATACAATAAAATGCACCAAGCTCATGTATGTGTGTATATGTACATGTACATATACAGATGTGTGTATATATAAATATAAAATAGACACACACACACACACACACACACACACACACACACACACCTCCCTGTAACCACCACCCAAAACAAGCCTTTGAACATGTTCATTACCCCAGAAAATTCCCTCCTATCTCCTTCGAGTCAATCGCCCACGTTCCAGCTCTCCAAGAGGCAACTTCTTTCTGAGTTCTATCACTACACATTATTTTTACCTGCTTTTATACTTTATACACATGGAACTGAACAGGGTGGCTTCTTAGACCATTTGTTATTTAGTTCAGTTCTTCTCATTTTTAAAATAACTAGGCAGAATAGGTATGATATAAAGAGCACCAGGCTGGAATGAAGAAGCAACTGAATTTAGAGCTAAAGGACTCAGGACCTTGTCACAGTTCCATCACTAAGTGTCTGGGTGATGTGTACGTGTCCCTTTTGCCCAAGTCTCAGTTTCCTTCTACCGTGAGACGTGAGTGTTGGACTGAAGCGTGTGTAAGGTGCCTTCTAAATGTGAAAGTCCATATTCTAAAGCAGAACTTAAAAATCCAAATGACGACTGCCCACGTCAAAGTCCTTACTAAAAGAAGCTACGCCCTTATTTCAATGGTGCTCCTTGGAAACAAATTATATTTCTTGGAACTCCTTTCTGGATACTGTCTTTGGAGACAAAAGAGCTAAAGCTCATTAATTCACAGTTCCACTGTACTGAGAACCCACAGGGCATTTCCGAGGTTGATTGTCTCTTTCTTTATGAGAGTTAGCCCTGAGTGATTCCTGGCTATACCAAGAATTCATATCCATTTTCAAGCTTGAGAATTTGCAACCACAGGACTATTCAAGAGATACTATACACCCCATTCTCAGCAATTCTGCCCTTTCCCACAAAGCCCAGGCAGCCCATGTGATCTGAATGACACTCTCCCACACCACGCCGCAGCTGACGGCACCGAGGTGAACACTCAACCTTAGCTGGACTAGTCCATTTCTTTCTCTTAAACTTAAAGACACAGGGTAAAGGGGTTGGATGGCAATGGGTCCTGGAGCAGAAAGGTATTGTCAGCTTCAGAGCAGGTACCACGGCAGGCCAAAGCCACTCGAAAGCCAATGATACGGAGAAGCAAAAACCAAGAGCCTTGCAGGGGAAGTTGCTCTGAAGGAAGAATCCAGAAATGTGTAGGCGAGTGGAGGCTAGAAACCAGAAACCACAAAGTCCCAGAAAGAGATGGAAAAAGCCACTGCCTGATGACTTTCCAGATTCCATGGCTGCACCTCCTACACTTGGGGTACCTGAAATCCCCCTGTATCCTGCCAATAAAACTCCTTTTACATTAAACTAACCTGTGTTTCTGTTCATTATAACTAAAAGGCCGAAGACTAAGATTGACCCCCAAGCTTTGAAGGAACTCAGAAGTGGAGGTCTGAACAGGCAGCAGCGTAACAGGCATCAGACGATGGCATTGAGCAAGCCCCTAGTTAACGCTGGCTGAATTAATGAAGAGCCAAACCCACTTGGCTAAGTCTGGCTTATTGAAAACAGAACAGTTACATGGTGACTTCGTAGCAACCATCTTGTATGTAATAGTCACGTGTAGACGGCCTCTTTACAGCTGACTGCTCACTCTAGAGCAGGGGTGTCAAAACTGCGGCCCGCGGGCCAACTGCGGCCCGCAATCCATTGTTAATTGGCCCGCAGCAAATTCCAAAAATATATTTAGTTTACTTAAATAAACCAGGTGAGGCAATACGTACTTCACCTCCAGTGAGTGGCCCGGCTGTTTGTGTATTTTACCGCATGTGGCCCTTGGTGAAAAACATTGAAAAAGTTTGGACACCTCTGCTGTAGAGCATTATGACAGCGGATGCGCCCAAGAACCTGAAAAGCATCCCCATTTTACGGATGAGACATCTAGAGCACAGATGGGTGAGAAGCTTGTCTTCCACCTGCCTCCTCCCCACCCCCAAAAAGAAAGAAGAAAGAGATTACATCAGAACTGGGTCTCAAGGCTGGGTCTTAGGATTTCAGAGTTCTCTTCCCTCTACATCAGGGAAGATGCTGATGACGACACTGGCGCACATTAACATCGTGCCGAGGCTCTGTTCCAAGGGCATTCATATCATCGTTCATTCCATCCACACCTCAACGCTGTGCAGTGTATTCTTACCCCCAGTTTACAGGTAAGAAGACGGAGACACGGAAAAATGAAGTACCGCGCTCAGCATCCCACAGCTAGAAGCGGGCACAGCCCGAATCCGATCCCGGGCAGCCTGGTGTTGTTTGAAAGCCAGGTGGAAGCGGGGAGCACTGTACCTGGTCCGCAGCAGGTGCCCAGGGGACAATTCCAGCTTGCCGCACCTGACGCAACAGCCCACTGACGCTCAGAGACCCACATGACACGAGCTCACTGCTGTAACAGGTAACGGTCCTCCACCACCTCAAGAACGTGATCCCCGCCCGCTCACGGTGCTCAGCCCTTCACAATCTAGCCAGAGCTTCCTGCACCGCTTGCTATCTCCACGAGGCAGGCCATGTTCTTTCATTTCTTCTGCACCTTTGTGCATTCTCTCCTTTCCTTTGACTGTCAAAAGAGCTCCTATTCAAGCTTCAAAGCCCAGCTCTGGTGTCACTTCCTCTTTGCACCCTTCTTAGCTCTCCCCGCCTTTCCCAGGCAAAATGAAATAGGATAGGGGCCACGTGGCCTCACAGCATTCTGTTCACACCTGTGGGAAGCCTCCTGCCCTCCTCTATGCAGGTACACATCGCCCTTCTTCACTAGCTCCTCCTCCGGGGCAGGCACAGCCCTGCGGGCTCATAACCTAGCACAGCACCTGGCATACAGTTAGGGTTCAATAAGGACCCGTGTCTGCTCAACTCCACCAGCTTTGATTCCTTAACCCCTACGAACCCGGCTGGCTCTACAAGGAAAGGGTCTGGCATGAACTATCCTAGTTGCTTGGTGTTCCCTTCATGTCCCACCACCTTCCAGTTACACAGTAGGCCATTGTTTCACGTTTTGTTTTCATTTCTAAATTTAGAGCATGTCTCATTGGAAAATCAGATTTCACATCCCTGACTCTCATTAAAAGAAAGGGGGAAATATCCCTCTGCTTTGCTCCCTATAGAAACATCAGGAGGTAGGAGAAGAGAAGTAATAATATTCTCCAGTCTTCCCAGGATAAAGGATCTCCTTGTAGGGAACTAACTCTTCCAGCACTTGTTTGCTTACTCTTTTCATTTTCATTTTAGAAAGGAAGTAGAAATTAGGTCGAAGCAATTCAATAACATTGCAAAATTCCCGGGGCTATAAATAGCCTCTTGTCCTCCTCTCAGCAATACTATAGAATTCAACAGCAAACAGGCAGGCGGAGGGAGCTGGATTCCACATCCAGGCCCAGGAGGCAATGAAGTAACACACCCCTTCCATGAAACACCTCTCCACCCCACGCCCTTCCATGCTCTTGAAAGTATTACAGATAGAAAGATGATTTGGACAACTCAAAATGCCACAGGAGAGAGGCACACACTGATCTGAAGAAGGTAATTCTAGAAGACACGAGAATGAAAGCCCAGGTTTTCAAAGGCTAAGCTGGGGAAACGAGAGAAAACCAGCAACCTCTCCAATGAAGGTATGCCCAGCACATCAGCACCACGGAGCTTTCTCCATCAGCCAGGCAGCGACCGTAGAGCGGGCTGAGTTGGGTAGCCTGTCTTCAGAAAGGAAGTGAAAAATGATCCCTTCCCATTCAGAGGAATTCAGAATGAAGAATGCCAGAGGTTTCCACCTCCCCCCTCCCCCTGTTCCTTTTAAGGATAAGGAGTGACCAGTGCTTTTTGTTCGGTTCTTTTGCTGCTGGTTCAGTAAGGGAGGCATGGGTAAGTTTGGTTTATATTTCCGGCAGCACACCAGGAAGGCAACTAGAGGTCACACCCTCTTTATAATCGAGAACATAATCTCAACAGAGGCTTCTCCCTCAAATCTTCTCATCTGAGAAGTGACTCAACTTCCCTTAGTTCAGACCACTGTGTGAGGACGAGGCTCTGAGCTACAGAAGAGGGGAATTTGGTTGGCAGAGATTCAGGTTGACACTCACTGCTAGAAATGCTGAGAAGGACCATCATGCCAGCGGCAGCTGAGGTTTCTCTTTTATTGCAATGTGTTGAATACAGGACTCACTCAAACGTGTGGTTAAAAGCCACTAAGTTAGACAGAACCCAAGTGCAGTGAGGAAGGGTGTGGGGACAGGGTAACTGGGCTTCTTCCCCTTCTTCCCCTACCCTAAGAATCACCTAGGTCTCCTCTTAGCCTGCTTAGAAACTTTCTATAGCGTCGCTATACTTATGGAATAGAGCTTACACTCCTTAGCAGAACATCTGGCTTACTCCAGTTCTGTGTGACTTTCAGGGCAGAACTGGCTTTCAGACTCTCCCTTGTAGATGGTACGTCCGTCACATCAGGCCACCTTGTGCCCTCCAACATCAAGCTCCTCTAAGTCTGAACTTTTGCTTGTGCCGTTATTCCCTCCTCCTTGTCCACTGGACAAACTACTCCTCATCCCTCAGGACCCATCTCAGACAATCCCTCTTCTTTCTCCATGGACGTCCTAGTCCTCTCGCCTCAGGCAAAACACATCGTAGCCTCGGTGTTTCCAGTCTTTCATACATACCTTCACGATCCCACCGATTGGTAATTCTCTACGGGCAGTCGCTTCTCTTGCTACTCAGTGTGACCTGCACACCAGTGGCATCGGCACTGCCTGGGAGCCTGCAGGAATGCAGAATCACCCACGGAGTCAGAGTCTGCCTTGAAACGAGACCCTCGCCCACCCGGGTGGTTCACACGCAACTTCAAGTCTGAGAAGCAGACTCTAGACCAGTGGTTATCAACTGTGACTGTGCATCACCAATGCCCACCCCACAGTCACGGACAAACTCCTCCAGGGGACTCTACTGGGTGGCCAGGGACGAGAGCCACAGCTCCAGGACAGTCAGCAGTCTGAGGACGGGCTCATCAAGCCAGTGTCTACTCCCCCGCCTACTCTAACTAAAGTTCACAGCACGCTGCCTGGTACGCAGCTGTGCCCACGGAATTCCACACCAAAAATACCCTCCAGGGTGCCCCTAGACCTAACTGCCCTTCAAAGAGAATAAAAACACTACCGACAGAGGATTATCCATGGCGTAGAACTTCGCAAATCCCTAGCTATAACAATCGAGGAGAGGGCTTTAGAAGGGGTCAGTGTTTACAGACCACTAGCCTCCGCTTTTTGGAAATGAAACAGAAACTGAGATGGGAAATACAGATGAACTTTAAGAGACTGTTTGCCTTCCGCAGACTGCCTGGGTTGCAACAGGAAGGCAGAGCTTGTGTAGAGATGGGGGAGTGTGGTGAGCTGAGAAGAGTCCTGGGCTGTGGGCCTGACTCCTTCACTACCCACCATAACAACACAGCTTTGTTCTCGTTGTAAAATCAGGCCAGGCCCTCTCGTTTTATAAATAAGGGAACCGAGGTCATCCTGCTAGTTAGGGACAAAGGAGGCTTAGGCTCCACTTCTGCTTAGTCCTCCCCACAGCCCAGGAGACCTGACCGCCCAGCTTGGCCATGGGCACATGCCTCTCTCTGGACCTCGGGTCCTGATCCACATGAGGGGGCTGGACTAGATGTTTCTGAGGTCTTTTCCAACTTTGATCGTCTAGTGAGACAGGATAGCCAAACAGGAGCTTGTGGTCTAGAGTGGGACAGACCTGAATCAGGATCCCAGCTCTAACAAGCTCTTTAGCTGGAAAATGGGGATTAGAATCAACCCTACTCTATAAAATTGTGAACATTAAGTAGGAGGATATATGTCAATTACTTAAGCATAATACCTGACACAGAGTAAGCAAACTTCCAACTGTGTGAACTTGAAAAAGTTGCAAAAGCCGTACTTCCCCAGCACAAAAAAAGCCCTACCTGCCGAGCTGAAGTATATTGAGGACAAAATGAGAACATACATGTACATGTGAAGTCAATCGGGGAATAAAATCAATAGAGAAGGCAAAGTACTGTTGATGTTGTATTATCATTATTACTTTCTTCTTCTAGCAGAAGAACCTTGGAGGGTTTTAGAGTCAGTTCCACAGCAGTGATGAATAGAATGACACGTAATAGGTGCTCAACAAATCTTTTCTAGTGACTCAATAAACGCCAGCATGTCTAACAGGGTTACAAATTCAAATGCCTTAAGCAGCCAGGCAGTAAATAAGTAAACAAGCCATGCAGTAGCTACCCAGGGACTGTGGCAAAGGGCAAAGTACCACCCTGCCTAAAGGAACTCAGATTGAACACTTTAAACACATTACACAGCTTAGCCGAGCCGGCCACTCGGCAGCCTCTGCACACCACTGATCCTGGGTCTTCATCACACCACACAGTACCTTGCACACGGTCTAATCATTCTGTGATCTGGTCTTGTCTTTCCAAGTACACAACAGGCATCCTGAAGAGGAAGGCTGTGACTTATACTCCGCAGTATCCTAAATGGCCTAGAAGAGTGCTGGCCTCACAGGAGCGGGGGCCTCACTCAGGGAGCAATTGATGAACTGAAAAGCCACACTATCAAAGCAAGCCTAGTACTGCCGGCACCGTTGAGATGCTGCAGGGTGTGTACAGTTTTCTACCCAGATCCTGGGACCAGGCTGAGCTGGTGCAGGCTGCGCTGAGGTATGGTGACTGGACCACAGAAGGACTTGCCTTGCAGGTTTTTCCTTCAACTGCATCAAATATGCTCATCCCTGAGCTACCTAGGCAGGTAGTACCAATGTATTTAGACACATTTGTTGTGCACAAAACAAGACAGAATATACAATATACCCACAGGTGCCATTGTTTTCAAGAAGCTTAGTCCTGGGGCAGCCGGTTAGCTCAGTAGATTAGAGCGTGGTGCTCATAACACCAAGGTCGCCGGTTCGATTCCCACATGGGCCAGTGAGCTGTGCCCTTCACAACTAGAGTAAAAACAACTTGACTTGGAGTTGATGGGTCCTGGAAAAACATACTGTTCCCCAACATTCCCCAATAAAAAAATAAAAGTTTAGTCCCCACTTCCCGTACCCCCATACTTCCTTGGCACCTCCTAGAGGCAGCATATGGTATAGAAAGATGCGGCCTCCAGGTTAACAGATGGGGGTTCCAGGTTAACAGATGGGGGTCCTGGTCCGAATCCTGCCTCCTCCACTCAAACTCTAAGCTAGGATGATTGCTGGCAGGAAACATAATTTTCAGAAGCTTCATTATTTTTACTAGTAAAGTGCAGATAACAACTTCCTCAAAAGACTCTAGAGGGGAATTATATGCCACAGGTATATGTAGCTTCTAGCACTGCACAGGCCAACCCAGCAGCCCATAGCACGGAGGGCTACTGAGCATTTGAAACATGGTTACCACAAATTGAGATGCGTTATAGGTGTACAACACACACCAGATTTCAAAGACTTAGTACACACACACAAATGTGAAATAACTCACTAGCAATGTTTTTATATTGATCACGTCAAAATAATATGTTTTGGAATATATGAGGTTAAGTAAAATACATTACAAAAATTAATTTCACCTGTTTCTTTTTACTTTTTTAATATGGCTACTAAAAAGTTTAAAATTACGCATATTTAAAATTACACAGATTGCATTATTTATATTTCTATTGGACAGCATTGCTCCAACACAGAGCCTGGCACTGTACCAGAGTTGGTTTCCTTCCCCCACTGTCAGACATCAGGGGCCACAACTCATACCCACTTCTTCCTGCCAAAGCCAAGTCCTCCATTTATTTTTCAAAATAAGTATTTAAGTGCCTGGCCATGTGCAAGATGCTGGAGATACAAGGAGCAAAAGCAGACACCATCTTCTTCCTTGTGGACCTTACTGTCTGGTCGGATAGGCAGACGTTCATACTTTCCTAAGTATATGTAAAACTGCAGCTGTGCAAGTGTCCTAAAGGAGAAGTACACAGGGTGATGAAAGTGAGGAATTCACTTGGTGGGGGAGTCCGGGACCACGGCTGCCTCTGGAGGAAGTGATACTTAAGTGGAGATTTGAAGGATGAAGCGTTTACTAGAGTAAGACAGGCGGGAAGAGGAGCTCAGGGAGAAGGAACTCGAAGTGTAAAGACCCTGAAGAGGGCCAGAGCTCGGTTTGTAGTGTGGGGAGGGTATTAAGCGAGAGGGATCAGCAAACTGAGAGGAGGGAAAGGTCGGGTGGGGGGGGGTCGGGAGGGGGGCTAGATCTCCAGGGCTTGGGTGAGGACGTGGGGGCTGATCTTGCAAGAGGTGGGAAGCCCGCCAGTTGGAAGCAGCGGAGTGTCCGGGTCTGATGTGCATTTTGGAGATTCTTCTGGCCACCGTGGGAGGCCCACAGGAGAGCATGTGGGCAGATCAGTTAGGACACCAACAGTCCCGATAAGAGACGAGAAAGGCCTGAACTGAGTGGAGAGGCGGAGACGGAAAGTAGATGGATTGCAGGCTACTGAGCCGGCCAGATTGATGGGGCGGGGTGATGAGCAGGGTATGTGTGAGTGCAGTGGCGATGTCCGGAAAGGCTCCTGGCTTTCGGACGTGTGCCACCCAGCTCCAAACACTCCCCGGACTCCTAGCGAGCTGTTTTCCATCCTGTCCCTCTCCCATCTCCTCCCTCCCCCATCTTCTCGTCGCATCCCCGGGCTCCATCCTCCCACCCTCCTCCTTCCTCAGACCCCTGCCCGGCCCTGCCCCCTCTTCTCCAGACCTGGTCCGCCCTCTTCCCCATCTGACCCCTCTCCCTGGTCCGGGACCCAGTGCCCCACTGGACCGCGACCACTCAGGGGCCTGCCGAACCCGCGCGGTGGAACCCAGGCCCGCCCTCTCTAAGCCCTCAGCCCCCAGGGCAGAAGCACGCTGCAGCCTCCGGCCCCCGTCCCATCCCGGCTTCTCCTTGCAGCGTCCTTTGGGCTAAGCCCCTCTCAGCGGCCCGCCACGCCCTAGCCCCCCGCGCGCCCCTCACTCACCAGGGCGCGGACCTAGGCCCAGCTCCCGCGCCCGGGTCTCGCCGCCCTGGCTCCTCCAGCCTCCGCTCGCTCCGCCTTCCCGGGACCCCGCCCCGCGCAGACCAACTCGGGCCTCTATTGCTTCGTTTCGCCGTCACGCTGAATTCGATTTCTTCAATTGGGTTGTTTGCTTGTCACTCAAATAAGGGCGGGCACAGTTTACGGGGAAACACCGGCGGTCCCCGCCCCCTAGCGGAGGCCTCTTAAAGAAATAGTTGCTTTTTCTCCTCCCGCGGGCTATGGGATCAGGAACAACGGGATGTTCAGTAAATGCAAGAGGCAGCAGTTTTGTTTTTTTCTCCCCCTCAAACTTTTCTTTTGGAACAGCCGGCAGTGAAGAAACAGGCTTTGATTCCTTGTGACCAATGAGAGGTTTTGGAGGCTAAGCTTGTCCTCCGGTGGCACTCAGTCCGGTGCACAGCGGGCAAGTAACGCGCACTCAACAGTGGAGATGACTGAGTGGGAGGTGACAGTCGTGTCAGAGGCTGTGAGCAGCCGCGGCTGATCACCACCGAAATGGAGCTAATTATACCGACACCCAGGGCTGACCGTGGGCGCTGAGCAGAGGCAGAGGGGTACAGCGTACAGCTCAGCTGTACTGTTGGTAGAGACCCGTGGGTGGTGGCATTCGTCACTGCACCTGCGATGGGAACAAGGCCGGCACCGTGCCAAGGCCTCACTCGTGCTATCTCCCTTTATACTCACAGCAACTCTGAGGTGGATATTATGCTGATCCGCTTCTTACAGAAGAGGAAACTGAGACTTGGAGACGGCGAAGATCATGCAGAGTGATGGGCAGAGCGAGACACCATCCTGTGCCTGTCTGATTCCAAAGTATATGTTTTACCAGTTTTCTTTCACAGATCCTTACAACTCCCAGAGGTAGGTATTTTGTCCATTCCACAGATGCCCAGCAGACTAAATAATGAAACTGATCCTCAACAAAGAGACTAAATAATGACTGTCCTTTAAATGGCACTTTACAGTCTGCAAAGCAGTTTTACATATGTTGTTTCATTTGATCTTCAGAACATCTTGGGCTTGAAAACAATTTTTATTAGTCCTTTTTCCTGGTGAATAAAGTGATGCTCAGGGAATTTGAGGGTCAGTAACAGCTGACATCGCTACCGCCTTTGCAGAGGTCAGCAGCAAACTGTCAACAGGGTCCAGATAGGACATACTTTTGCCCACATGGTCTCTGTCACAACCACTCACCTTTGCTGATGTCGTGTGAAAGCAACCAGACGGTGTATGAACAGATGATTGTGTCTGGGTTCTTTTGCACCTTTATTTACAAAAATAGGTGGTAGCCAGTGGCCATAGTTTGCCCACCCCTGGTCTACAGTGCTTTGCTGGATACTGGAGCCTTTCATAGACCATTGCTTTGTGGGATCCTCACCGCCACCTCGTTATTATTCATACTGCTACCCTGTTTCCCCGAAAATAAGACCTAGCTGGACAATCAGCTCTAATAAGTCTTTTGGAGCAAAAATTAATATAAGACCCAGTATTATATTTTATATTATTATATTATATTATATTATATTATATTATATTATATTATATTATATTATATCATACTAAAGACCCGGTCTTATATTATAGTAAAATAAGACCAGGTCTTCTATTAAAAGACGCATTAGAGCTGATGGTCCGGCTAGGTCTTATTTTCGGGGAAACACGGTAGTGTTTGTTGCTAATGTATTGTTATTGTTCATGATGTTGTCCTCCTTATCATCTTACAAAGGAGCCATCTGTAAGGCATGTCAATCAAAGTTACGGATTTACCTGACATCAATGCAGGAACCGGAAGTCAGATCCAGCTTTCCTCCCTCCAAATTCCATCCTCTCTCTCCCACACTGTGTTGGGAGATTGCAGGAGAGCTCCACGCATTGGTCTAGCAGATTTCCTTCCTGCCCAGGCAGGATGACAAGCCGAGTTCATTTCACCTTTTCCTGGCTCCAGGGCTTACTCCTCCTCAGGGGCATTCTCCCACTCCTCCCTGCTTTCCCCATGAACACCTCTCCCTCTTTGAGCCCCCATGGTGCTTATACCCAGCAGCCTTTAATATTACTGAGAAGAGAATATACTGGAAAATAGGCTCCCTGTGGGCAATGATAGTGCTGGAGTCTACTAGCACTGTACTAGCTGTTTCGTTTTCACAGCCGGCTGAAACCCCTTCTCCCTGCCTTTCAGTCACATGTCTGCCCAGCTAAGCTTCACTTCCCATCCTCCCTTGCAGTTAAGAACAGCTGGGTAACTAAGTCCTTGCCAGTGGACGTGATGTGTGAAACTTCAGGCAAGGCCTTTAGAAATGAGCCTGCCTCCTCCCTGCTCCTTTTCCTTCTCACTTGCTGGGGAGCCTTGACCTTTGATAATGAGGAAGTGCTGTGGGATGACAGCACCACAAATACAGAAGGTGCCAGTGTCCTAGAATGATCGTATGGAGCAGAAAGCTACCTGCTGACCTGGAATACTTCCAGGTCACTTCATACTCTTATATGAAAAAGAAGTAATCTTTGTTACTAAAGCCACTAACTTTCTGGGGTGGGGTGGGATGGGGGTGTGCATCTGTTTGATGTGGTAGAGCCAGCCCTGCACTTCCACAACCCTGAGAGTGAAAGCCTCCTGAAATTTTGTGCGCTGGGTGCTTCACTTGCCTCACCCTAGCCCTGGCCCTGTCAGTACATATTTTTCCAAGGAATGAACTGTTCACTTTAGCTTGAACAATACTTTCCCCCTGATATGCCAGGGCATGTTCTTTAATTGCAAGTCTCAGGGACCAATTCTGGCTCATTTTAGCAGAAAAGGAGTTTATTGGCAGGCCAGTGGTGAATTCACAGAGATGGCAGGAAGCTGGAGAGCTAGGCTTAGAAAAGAACAGAGACTGGAGACGCTTTGGGTGTTTAGATAGCCAAAATGAATCAGTTTCTTGATCAGATCTCTCTTTCTTGATCAGATTTGTTTTTGATCAGAGTCAAAGTCCACGGAGCAAGAGCCCAATTGTCTGAGTTCAGGTAACATGTCCTCCCCTTAGCTTAGGAGGGTGGGCACCTTGATTGACAGCTCCACCAAGATTACACACAAGGGAAGAATTCCAGATCCCTCTACCTCCACTCCCAGCTGCTACCCCTGGGCAACTGAGACCAGGTGTCCTATTTTCAGGCTGGGATCAAGTAGGAGAAGTACCTGAAGGTAAATGTCATGATTACACAAACCCAACACAGTGTCTGGCACATGGTAGAGCATAATTGTTAAGATTCCCTGGGCCTTATAATCATACAGAGCTCTCTGCTACTTACAAGCTGTGCATTCTTGTGTAAGTTACTAGATCTCTCTGAGCCTCAGTCTCCTCGTCTGTACAATGGGGATTACAAGAGTACTGACCTTAATGCGTTATTGTGAGAATTAAATGAGATACAGTAAATGCACAACACTTAGCACAATGCCTGGCACATGATAAGTGCTCCATAAATTGCAGGTAGATTAAAAAATTACAGTGGGCCTTTAATAAGTATTTATCGTGTGAGCGAATTAGCTATAACATTTTGAGTTCTTCTAAAATCACGTCTAAAACTGGAGTGTGTTAAAATACCCATCCCAGTTCTCTAATCCACGACCTTCCACATCTGTATGGTCTGTCATCCCCTGTGTGGCCTCACTTCTCTCCAGTTTAGAACCCTGGTCTTCACTATAATCACTCTGTCATGTTCACCCTCAATTCCTATGCTCCATTCTCCCTCCATCTACTCATCTGGAAAATCCTAACTCTGTTTAACTCCAACTCGCCACCTGTTCCACACATGCGCTCAGCAATGGATGGGGGCCAGAGAGAAATACAGGGCCTTCTGGCTCAAGCAGGCCCTCCCACTGCGGGCCATACTACAGTATGTATTTCCTTGGCCAATTAATTCACTTTCACTCACCCAGAGGCTATCTCACATCTTCTCCTTTCTTCTGCCTTCACCTCCTCACTCTAGTTGATGAATTTCTCATCTCTCTGACAAAAAAAGAAAGAGAGGAAAGAAGCAATAAGGAGAAAACCATCTCATCTCCTTTTCTTGTTGCAAAATCCACCAACCTACCTGCATCAGCACCTAAGTGCTCTGCCTTCTCTCCTGGTACCATAAATGCACCTTCTCTGATCCTCTGTAAGGGCAACCCTGCAGGTGTACCCTGATTTCATCTCCTCTCTCCTACTCAGAAAGTTGGCTTCTGCAGTTATTTTCTTAGCCTTATAAAATCAGCCCTTCTGTCATCGCCATCAGCACTGTAATATAGCCCATCTGTACTGTGCTGGGGGACTTAAAAAGACAAACTCACCACCATGGTCTATAAGACCTTAGACGAGCTGGCCCTTGACTATTTTGACTTAATTTATTTCCACTCTCCCCCGAGCTCACTCTGCTTGAGTCCAACAGGTCTAATTTCCCATTCCTCAAACATAGTTTCCTCTCACTTCTGTGCCTTTGCACTTGCTGTTCCCTCTCCTGGAATGCTCTTCCCCTGATCATCACATGGCTTTACTTGGGTGGTGACTACCCTATCTTCTCTAATCCAGACTGTCCAACTCCACTCTGTTCCCTTAACCAGCTCTAATCTTCTTCACAGCACTTGATGTCATATTAGTGTTGTTTTCTGACTTCCACATTAGTCGTAAGCTCCATGGCTGCAGGGATGCTGGTTATCTTGTTCCTACCTGGATCCCCAGCACCTAGAGCATACCTAGTGCCTAATATGTGATCAGTATCTTATTTATTGCATCATTAAATAAACAAAAGGAAGCCATGGGTAAATGGAGGGTCTCTACGAACTGGACTCTTGTTATGTTTGGATCTTCCTAAACGCTCCTAAGTTCAGCCTGGCCCTTCTCACATACAATTATCATACAAGTACAATCCTTGTAATCATGCCAGAAGGATTTCTGATAGGGTGGCTCACAAATGTCAAAACCTATGTTTATGTGCTAAAAGAAAAAGAACCAGTATTTCCTGTGGGTGTACTATGTGCCAAGAGTTATGCTGGGGACTATTATATACATTATTTCATTTAAAACTATCAATTTTCTGTAGAGTATTAATAGAGCACCCATTTTACAGATGAGGGAGACTGAGGTTTAGAGATGCAAAGAAACTTGCTGAGGCCACACAGCCTGGTTGGTACCCAAGTCTGACTTCAAAGTATATGTCCTTCTCTTTATACTACCCACTGAAAACAATATACCCGGGCATTTCATTCTTCAAGTTGTTCTTATTTTAAAATGCTTAAGGCTTGATATATATGAGACTTTGTGCTAAGGTCTTTACATAATTTATCTAATTTGATCCTCACGTTCCTATACGGTATATTCTCTTATTACCTTTATTATACAAATGAAGAAACTGAGGCACAGAGAGGTTGAGACATTTTCCCAGGTCTATTTGAGGGAGTGGCGAAGCCAGTATTCAAATCCAGTTCTCTCATTTCAAGGCCTGGATCTTTTCTGCAACATTGTGCTGTCTCCCTTAAGACAACTCTCTGCCTCAGATAGAAAGAGAAGAAAAATGACTAACACAGGCGCATAAAGTATCATTAAGAAAATTCATGGTGACTCGGTTCTTTAAGCGGGAAGCAAAGGGCAGGAGGCAGACAGCCAGTCTAGCATCAGCTCTTGCAGGTTGGGGGTTCACATAACTCACGATAACTTAATTTGTGAGGATCACTCTTCCAGGAACTGGGACTTATCGTGTATTTGTGTGAGTAGAGGCGGAGAGAGAGACAGGGGACTTGGAGAGCATGGTGAGCAGTCAGCTGTCAGCCCCAGCAGGGGTGTGCTGGAGCCTACTTGTAAGACCAGCGCCTTCTGCTGGCATAGGAGATCGTCTTCCAACATCTAAAGCCCCGTGTGTGTGTGTTTGTGTGTGTGTGTGTGTGTGTGTGTGTGTGTGTGTGTGGTGGGGGCTGTGTGTGCCTGTGGCTTTTGGGGTGGGGAAGAGAGGTAGCCTTGCTGACCCTGGACCCCTGTCTCACCATCCCTTGCTTTCATCCTTTTAATTATAAGCCGTACCCTAGTGATCAGAGCCTGGGTGGCGGCTGGGGGTTCCTTTATTTGTCAGTGCTTTCTTTGCTTCAGTAGACACCTCCACCAGTTTTACTGAATTGGTCTGGTTTGTCCAAGCACTGCCCATTTGTTGAGAAGCTGATGGAGCCATCATGGAAGAAATGAAGGGTCACTCTTGCCGGAAGGCCTAGCCTTGGAGGTCTGGCTGGGGGAGAAGACCATGTACCATGTGGAGAGGCTCCTGCTTATGGTAGGGTGACGTCAACCCCCGACCCAAAGTTTATCTGTTATTTCTGTGAACACTTGTTGAGCGCTCAATGTATGACAGTCACTGGTTATATGGTGATGAGCAAATCAACATGGCCCGTCCTCAGCATTCATTGCCCCACAGGGGAGACAGACAGCAAACAAACAAAGGAACGAATACAATATGTTATTATAAGCTGTGATAAATGTCATGCTCCCCACGATTAGGGCCGCTTTCCAACATTCCAGCCACTAAAGCGGGAGGTCCTCTCTGAGGAGGTGATGATTACATTGAGCCGTGATGGATGAATAGGACTTTTCCAGGTGAAGGGTGAAGGGTAGGGTGCGCCAGGTAGAAAGAACAGCAATGTGGGAAGACCTGGAGATAGGAGAAATCCTGACCTGAACTGGGTGGTTGCATCATAAAAGCAAAGAGAAGAGGAGGATGGAGAGAAGCCAGCTAATGCAGCCCTTGTCGGCTCTGCTGTGAAGAGTTTCAGTTTGGTTTTACGTGCAATGGGAATCCATTAGAGGGTTGTAAGCAGGGGAATGACATGATTTGATTTGAGTTTTGCAAAAGGATTTTTTGGTTGCTGGGATAAGATGGTGTTGAGAATGGCTAGTAGGATACAAAGATAAAAGCAGGAAGACCAAGTGGGATGTGAATATTATAAAACCTGCACACTCTTAGGAAAAGACTGATTTTCCCCTAACCCTAATAAGTAATAAGAAACCACCAGAACGGGGCTTAACCCTGTCTAATAGGTCAATGGCAGCTCACCTCACTGATCCTGCCTCTGAAACCAACCAATCAGTGACAATCTGTGCTTTCAAAGTCAGCTAATCCGCAGCAGATACACTGCAATGAACATGCTTCTAAGTCTGGCGTCGACCCACTCCTGCCTTTGGAACCAACCCGATCCCAAAACCTATATAAGATCAACAGCGTGCTTTGCTCAAGAGACTATGCCTGGCCAGCCAAGCGCTCCTGCACTTAAGGAAGCAATAAACTCAGCTGGTTGCAGATACTGAGTAATAGTCTCACCTTCTGACAGAGGGCTTTACGGTCATCCAGGCTATGGATGAGGATGGTTTTGTCCTCGTCACTGCTGAGGATGTCCTGCTGACGCACTGGCCCAGACTTCTTTTGAAGGACACTCTCTTCCTTTGGAGATTGTGTGTCTGCATTGAGATGTACAGTCGCCTTGTGTCCTGGGCAATGGCTTACACCTTCAAGGAGATGTGTTGGTTGGGGTCTAGTCAGGAGATAGAAACCACACCAGGTATTTGAAAGAGATCAATCAATATAAAGAAGTGTTTACTAGGGATAAAGTTGTTAAGTCGGTACCTTAAAAAAAGGATCAAAAGATCTCTAAGGTGTCACAGAGGTAATGACCACGGGAAGCATCTACCCACCATCTCGAAGGCTGAAAGAGCAAAGGAAAGACGTGGGGATCATTAAAGCTGAGAGACAGTTCCTGAGGTTCCCGAGACTCAGCCCTCTGAGGAGGGGCCACCGGCCCCTTGTGCTGGGATCCTGAGCTCAGAGGAGGGTCTCTGAGGCTGGGACTCAGCTCTCCGAGGCGGGACTGCTGCTGGATCTGCAGGGCACCAGAAGGCCATCTGCAAACGTGGAAAAAACTGTGAACTGGATCCAACTCGTGATACGAGAAGAAACTGCCACTGCCAAGGTGAGTAAGTGATCCCGGGGTGATGCTCGCAGGACTCCCACAGAAAGCAAACAGGAAGGAGCAAGTCCTTTTTCTCCTCCAGGAAGACCCCCTTTAGCAGAGGCTGGGAGGGAGCTGCTGCGAAGCCGCAATGCAGTGCAGTTCTCAGACCCCAGCTCCAGCACCACAAAGCAGGGTATGGAAAGATGGGTTTGGAGCTGAGATAGCTCAGTAACCGCACGGGTGACATTCTGGATCTGTTTCCACTCCATTCAGAGGATGGTTTTTAATCATTTAATTATCAGAGGGCAGCCTAATTGCTAAGATTTTGGGAAGTCATCTCATTGTTGCCTCGTGTACTTCTGTCAAGTCGCTCCCTCTCTGGTGGCGGGGGCAGACGCATACACCATTAGATGATTTCCCAGCAATGTGCGATGCCATCAGTGTAAAAAGGGGGCAGAGGAAGTGGTAGAATGTGGGGAGCGTTCGGTCTGAAATGGTTCTAAGTCTTGGAAGTGGCCATAGTCCATTCGTACTGGCATTGAAGGAGGAGTGATGAGGGGCATTTCAATAGACTTGACAACAAGAGACCCTGTAAGGCCCATTATACAGAAGAAGACATTGAGTCTGAAAACTGTCTGACAGCTTAACCCAGATTTCTAAACCACGGCCTTGTGACTCGAGCTTGTAATTTCTTCAGGTTTATCATCCTCTAAAACTGGGATAATGACATCTGTCTTTCGGGGGGGCGGGGAGGGTTAACCGGCTTTGTGTGGTGACTAGAAGCAGACAGCCGTTTTGGGAGACAGATGCTGGGCACAGTCCCACTCCCACTCGCCAGGCGTGGAACTTATAGTTCAAATTCGTGCCTCGGCAAAGTCACAAAGCAGTCCTTTTCATGGATCTGGGGGTGGGAGGCAGGGGTCGTGGTGTCCTCATGTTGAAACCAAGAACATAAAATCCTTGAATGTCAGTGTCTCAACGAATCCTAACAATGAAAGTGATGATAAGGGGAATATCCTTCCACTCAATGAGTGCCCACCACGTGTGTGCCAGGTAGTCTGCATTTATTAGTTTGGTTTGTCTATTCATCAAACAGATATTGAGTACACTACATGCCACTCTTCATGTCCCGTTAACTCTAATCATCACAGTGACACTGAGTGGTAGGTTATTATTCCTGTTTAACAGACAATGAACCCGAGTAAAGAGAGTGAAAATAACCAGACTATAGAATAAGTATCATTAACATCTTTGACAAATGAAAGAGCCCATTGCCTCATTTTTTTCGCAAGCACCCCAGAATTCTATAAATTAAAAAGCTTGATTCTTTTTAAAATGAAAATAAGTCTCTTGAAAATAAAAACAAGTCTTTTAAAAATAAAAATTTCAATAGATGGGTTGAATAGCAAAATGGATTGAAGAGTCAATTAGCGAACCAGAAGATCAAGCGAAGGAATTCCCCAGGATGAAATACAAAAGAATAAATTGATGGAAAGTATGAAGGAAGTGTTAAGAGACACGAAGGACAGATGCAAAAGTTCCACTGTCTCCTTAACGGGAGCTACGGAATGAGGGAGGAAAACAGAGGAAGGAGAATCCCTGAAGAAAGACAATTATTCAAGACATTTTTTAGAACTTAAGAAATACATGAACTCTTAGATTGAGAGGACCTAGTTATAGGCCCTCTGCAACGGACAGGAATTACTTCCTGTAATTTACAGAAAGGATGTAAAAAGATGTGTATCTAATACATCATGCTGAAATTTCAGGTTTACTAAGGATAAAAAGGAAATTTTGAATATTTCCAGAGTGAGGGGGAAAAAAAATGTTCCAGGACGGAATAAGAATAAGATTGACATCAGTCTTCTCATTTGCACCTTTGCAAGCAAGACAACAAACTGCTATCTTCAAAGTTCTCTGTTGAAGCACTTGTGAATTTAGGATTCTTTACCCAAGCTATCAAGCAAATGTGAGAGCATCATAGAGACATTTTAAGACACAAACAGAGTAAAAAAGTTTACAACTCACAGTCCTTGTAGAATAATAGCATTTCTCCACAGGGTGCTGTTGGCATTCTGGTGGGTAACTCTTCATTGTGTAAGACTGGTCCACTCGCTGCTTGGTATCCTTCACCACCATCCATTAAGTGCCATTAGCATTTCTCTTTAGTCACTGTAACAGTACAAAACACCCCACAGTGGGAAGGGTTGCAGTACAGCCTCTGGTTGAGAACTCATTGGTGTAAAAGACATATTCCAACATGAGTCCAGGGAGAAAATGTGGGATATAAGAAGCACAGGAAAGTAAGGATAACAGCAAAGTTTATTGTCAAGTCTAAATAAATCCCTTTCCTTATAATAATTAACTAAAACCTGAAATGATAATGGGGAGGGAGAGGTATGAAGTCTGGAAAGGAGGTAAGAGAGAAAAGTAAAAGCATGCTAAGACTCTCATTTTATTTAGTAGGAAAATAGCGGTCTTAACTAACTCTAGATGGTAAGTAAGAATATGCTTCACTGTGTGTATGTTGAAAATATAAAGATAGTAGGAATGGAGTATATATGTTTCAAGTCACTAGAAGAAAAATTAACTGGGAACAAATAAGATGCTATCAACTAACCAAAAAGCAGGGATAAAAAGCACCATGAAAACAGTGTGTCCAATAGAAAACCCATGGTAACTGGTAGAAATGTGTAAAAATAGCAATAACCATAATAAAGGTGAATATATTAAATTTTAAAAGACACAGACCCTTGAATTGAGTAAAATAAAAAAGTCAAAGTGTATGCTGTTTTATAAGAGACAACAAAAACAGAGTAATAAAGATGGAAAATACTGAGATGGAAAAAGGTACACCAGGCAAATAAATGCCAGCGAAAGGAAAGCCAAGTGGTACAAGTAATCTTAGCATTAGGCAAAGTAGATTTCAAGGCGAAACTAATCAGTATTATTTGATAAGACAAAAAACAGCTGTTGAGAAAATATTCCATCTACCAATAAGTTTAGCCTTTATGCTTGCACGCGCCTACTAAGCTAGGATTGAGATATATGATACTAAAATTGATAGGATTACAGGAGAAACCAACCAATGCATGCTTTTGTGGGAAACTTTAATATACCTGTTAGAAATCTACAGAACTAGTAGTCAGAAAATCCAGTAAGAAACCTGAAGGATTTACATACCATGATTATCAAGCTTTATTGAATAGATTTATATGGAGATAAATGTTTGCCCTTTTCAAACATACATGATAACTCTACAAAGCATCTTTATTTGAAATAATAGTTATTCCTTTCAACCACCCCCCTTTCACTTTTTTCCTATTCTCATATATTTTTTTTCCCTCCCCTTCCCACCTTTCTCTCTATCTGTACCACTTGCTTCTCCTCCTCTCAGGTAACCTTGCTTGCAGAGTAACTATATCCTTTTATAGCTCTGTTTTTGCTCATAAAATAGGATGAAAAAATATATATACCTAAGTAGATTTCTCTTCCTACGTCTTATAAAATGGAATCATAGTTTATATGTACAGTTCTCTGCATCTTGCAGAAATGGAAGATGGAAGCCCCTGCAAGTCAGTCGATGGAAGTTTAAGAAATTCTTTTTTAATGACTGTACAACATGTCATGATATAAAGGTACCACAATTTATTTAACCATTCTCTACCTATGGGTACTTTGTATTTTGGGGTTTTATCGCAACCACAATCACTCCACTTTGAAAATCCTCATCCACATATATCCTGGTGCTTTTATTTCTATGGGATGGATTCTCAGGCGTGGGATTGCTGGGTCAAAGAATATATGAAGTTGCTTTATTTTGATACATGTTGCCAGATTGCTCTCCAACAGGGTCATAACTACTGTGATATGGTGACGATGGTCCCTTCCTAGGCGGTAGTAGGTGTCATCATGCTTTTGATTTGCTAGGCTGGTGTGAGTGAAGTGACATCTCATTATTTAACTTGCATTTCCCTGACTTCTAGGGAAGCTGAACATCTTTTTAGGCTTATTCACCATTTGGATTTGTTCTTCTTTGAATAGCCCAGTGATGGCTTCTGACAGTTTTTATTCTGATACTAATTTGTTCAAGTTCTTTGTCTATATAGATAGAAACCCTTTACCTGCCATCTGCGTTGCAGATGGATAGAACGATCTTGTCAAATGCTAGGTAGGTATAGTGTGTGTTTCCTTCTAAGATTTTAATGGTTTTAGTTTTTAGATTTAAGTCTTTAATTCACCTGGAATTTATTTTTGTTTAAATGATGTGAAATGTGAAATGATTTTATTTCTTTGGTCTCTATACTACCCAATATAGTAGCTATTAGCCACATGTGGCTATTGAGAACTTGAAATGTGACTGGTCTGGATTGAAATGGGATGTGTGTTTAAAATACATGCCTGATTTCCAAGACTTGATGCGAAAAAAAAAAAAGAATGTAAAATGTTTCTTAAAAACTTTTACACTGATTGCATGTTGAAATATTTTGGATAAACTGGATTAAGTAAAATATTAAAATTAAGCTCACATCTTTCTGTTTTCCTCTTTTTAATGTGGCTCCTAGAACAAATTTTAATTATATACACAACTTGCATTATAGTTCTACTGAACAGCACTATTCCAGATAATCAATTTTGACAGAACTATTTCTTAAACATTTATCTTTTATCTGCCTCTGGAGGGGTGTATCTGTTTTATTGCTTATCGTAGACATCTGTCTTAATCTTCATTTCCCATCATCTTTTGAATAGCCCTTTTATATTTGGATAAATTAATCAAACTCAAATTCCCAGCCTCCCTCACTGTTTAGATTGTGTATTTGACCTTTGTGAAATGAATGTGAAGTGAGCTACATAGGGAATTGAGTTCTATTTCCGTAGGCCCAGGTGGTGGACAATAACCTTTGATGGTGGCAGTCCTAGCCGGTGTCAAGGGCAAGGTCCTGGCATTGGGGGGATGGTGATAGCAGTGGCAGTTCCTTCATCAGACAGCACTGCGGATGGTTTGGGGTACTGATTAACCTTAAGTCTGGCTTTTTAGCCGTCACAGCAAGATTGTGAGCTACTCAATATCGCTTTAATAATAAACTTGTGTTCTGCTTAATCATCAGAATCAGCTTCCATTGCAATACGGAACCCCATGTAGAACTCTGACTGATATACTGGGACTTTGTTTTTCCTCAAAGAAAAGGATTTGGGATTTTTTTTCCCCCTAGTATTTCTAAAAGATCTCCTATCTTAACGAGTTCTCTCTCTCTACTCCCCCATCCCCCAGCTTATTTTCTTGTTCTTTTTCTATTTCTCAAGGAGGGTGTTGTCTCTGCCTGGATTCCCCAGAAAACAGAGCCTGTTGCAAAAGTTTACATGCTAACACTTCAGAGGAAGTGCAACCTCAGAAACACCAGGTTGGGGGGAAAGTGAAGCAGGGATGGAGGAGGTCAAAGGTAAGAGGGCGCGTAGGTGCACAGTCCACCTTCGGAGATGTTGTGTGAACTCCTCTGTCTGGGAACATTTCTCAGGAGGAGAATGTGAGCAGAACTGATCCACAGGCTTCTTCCTGCCCCCCATGGCTTACGGTTCAAAGTCCGCCCCCAGGGCATTACCTGGCACATGCAGGCTGTGTTACCTGACCTCCCCAGACTTGGCTGGGGAAGCCAGAGCTCTCTCCATCATTCTAGCCAGTGCATATAGTGGTCTGTCTATCCTTTCTGTCGGTGCTACCCTGCGGCTCCTCAGTCTGTAGGGTAGTCATTGACAGAGGCACTGATCTGGCTTCACAACCAGGGAATAGCTTGATGTCCCCTCTAGAGCCCCTCCATCTAGGAATCCAGGCAAGTGATTTAGGTGAGCACGGGGGGGGGGGGGGGGGGGGGGGGGGGGGGTTGGGGGAAGATGCCACAGAGATCTGTGGTGGTACCTACCACATTCCTTGCACCATTCAGATCCGCTTTCACCCTCTTGTAGTATCTGGAGCACATATAAGAGCCAGATGCCCTCATTTCTTCCTCAAGAGGAGAGATGCAAGTCAGTCTTTCAAGGTTGTAGCCTGTTGCATTTCCTGAAAAGATTTAAAGAGCGTTAGCAAACCGACATACCGTTTCCGCAGCTGCAGCTCATTCCAGGGTAGTAATTTGTATGCCTCATCTTCCTCCCCCATGGCCATCACTTCAACCCACCTTTGCTGCTTGCCTAGTGGGGTGACGCAGACCTCCCTCCTCAAGGGATCTCAGCCCTTACTCGCCTTGCCCTTGTCTAACCGTGGTTGATGCAATTTACCCACTTGCATGGAAGCCCTAAGAGCTGCCCCAGTGATTCCCGGGGTTCCAGACATACACTTACTCCCATTGTATAGCAGCTACCCTAGCTTCTTGTGTTACAGGGTGGATTATCCCAGCTGGTATAGTCATTCCTTTCGTTACCTAATAATCCACTGGCATGAAAACCCCCCAAATGGCCAGGAGGTACTGAGAGAGGCTAATCCTACCTCCTCCACTCCTTTGTTTCTGGGGACACTACACCATCGATGAGCCATTGGTTCCATGCATATACCATATTCTAGAGGACAGCACTCCAACCCTAAAAGATGCTGTCTCCAAGCTGGTGCCTTGGACAGCCCATTCCACCATTCCTTCAGGCTGATTGCTTTGGATGATGGTATATATCCTTGCTCCGTAAGGTATGTGTGGGTCTGGGGGGACCAGCAACATTGGCACCCCCTGGGAGCCTGTTAGAAATGCAGAATCTCAGGTCCCACCCCCCCCCCACACCTACTGAATCAGAATGTGCATTTTAACAAGACTCCTGGGTGATTTGTAGGCGCATTAAAGTTTGAGAAGAATTGCTGTGCATGGTAAGACCAACGAATCTTGTTCACTGAAGCTGGGCAATGCCTGAGGACAGAGAAAACAAGTGGGAGACAGAGGCGGGGATGAAGAGTGGGCTGTAGGGCATGGCTGCAGATTTGGAGCAATGCTTAAACGGAAGCATACTCAAGTTCTAAGATCTTTTCATGTATTGATGAAGTTACTTAAGGCTTTAAAATTTCCTTTGAGGATAGCTTTTTCTGTGCCCCATAAGTTGTTCAGTGAAGAGGTTTCCCTTTCTTTGTTGTCTAGATAATTTGTAATTTTACTTTGCTTTCCTTTGATCCAAGGGTTACAAACTGTGTTTCTTACATTGAATTTCTAAGTGGTTATCGTCTTTTGGTTAACTTTTTAAATTATTCACTTTTTTTAATTGAATGATGAGCATAGAAGATAGCCTATGTAATGATTAGTTTATTGAATTTTTCAAGTTTCCTTATGACCAGGTAGATGATTAATTGTGGTAAATGCTGTGTATGTATAAAAATGTATATTGTGTATTTGAAGAAATATTTATTTATTTGAGTTGGTGGATTATATTTTTAATTCTCTATACCTATTTTTCCCGCTCAGAGCTACTGATTTTGAAAGAGATACATTGAAGCCTTCTACTGAAGTTGTGCTTTCATGAGATTCTCTTTATATATCTAATAATTTTTACTTTCTAATATTTGCCTGCTATGTTGTTTGAGGCAGAAAGTTTTATACTCATTACATTCTCTTCATAAATTGTGTAGTAATAATGGCCTTCTTTATCCACTTTGGAATTTTAATCTTAAAATCCAACTTCTCTGATGTGACTATTG
Source organism: Rhinolophus ferrumequinum (assembly GCF_004115265.2). NCBI lineage: Eukaryota > Metazoa > Chordata > Mammalia > Chiroptera > Rhinolophidae > Rhinolophus > Rhinolophus ferrumequinum. The sequence goes on along the minus strand of NC_046306.1, from coordinate 11,813,076 downwards.
CTACTCCTGCTTTTTTGTTTGTTTCCAGATCAACGCCAATTTTTGGATCCCAAACACACTGACAGGGCAAGGGGATCAGCGTGGTCCTGAGACTGGCTGCATTTACAGGGGTTGTAGTGTGTCCTTTTAACCTTCCTTTAATAAATCTCATGTTGGGATTAAAACTCTCAGGAGACCAATCAAGGGAGAGGATGGTCACTGTTGAAACCGGTCCTGAAATACCAAATGGAGAAATAAAACAAAACGTAAATCAAAAATTCAAAGAGACTGAAATCATGAGAGGTTCAAGGGAATGATGCAGGTGACCAAATATTTATATACCGGAGGTGCCAAAAAATGTACACAAGTGGACACTTTGGTAAACATTACTCAAGCAGTTCACCATAATCGAAGTGTCTGGACGCTAATGGGAACCACTTTGAGCACCTCTTGTAATTGCAGAAGTCAAACGTGACTTGTATTCATCTTTCGTTATTGGTATATGCTGAGTATTACAAATTTAATACAGTTTTCATTTCTTAAAATATGTATACATTCTTTTTGGCACCCTTTGTATTTGAATTACTCAATATTGGAATTATTATTATTATTGGAATAATGGCAATTCATGACATGGAGGAAATGGAAGACAGGCAATAATTAAACAAAATAATGGAGGAAAAATTCCCTGAAATTTTTTCCAATAAAGACTTGATCTGAAAATTTGAAGGGCTCACCGAATTCCAAACTGAATTTACGAAATATAATACTCACCTTTAGCCATGTCCTGGAAAAAAAGGACTGAACTCCCAGTATATATATGAAGCTTTCCAGCTTTCAGAGAGGGAAAATAAGTCACTTACAAAGAAAAACCACAAAACTGGCATTGGAGTTATATTCTGTATCACTGGACGCAAACAATGATTTTTGCATCTGCAACATTGGAAGCAAATGATGATGTAATTATATCCACAGACTTCTGAGAAAAACAGAAATCTTGAGGGAAAGAGTAATAATAATATGGGACTGTAAGCACTGGAGGATCTCAGGTTGGTATTTGGGGAGGGGCAGATGGAGAATAAAAGCACTTAAATCTCTTTGGGGCTTGGGAACATGGAGATGTCAAAGTATATAAATGGGTCATCTTAATGTGGAGAAATAGATGGTATTTTTTCATGTAATGGGAGAGTCTATAATTGTGATTATGCATTTTATTCTGAATGATAAGAAAAGTAAGTACTATTCTATAAAGAACACCAAAATCCGAAAGAAAAAAGATAATAAATGGCTATGTTTTCAAGATAGCAAAAAGAAGAAAAAAGAAGAGAGAAATAACAAAGAAAAGTAAATAGTAAGACTGAATTGAAATGGAAGGAATAAAATAAAGTCTATGATTTTTACACCAATCTCACATGGGCTGAATTGTCCTATTAAAACCCAAAGTCTGCTAAATAGAATTAAAGAACAAAACCTCAGCATATACTATTGTTGGGAATACTGTATCAGTCAGGGGTGTATGTTACAGAAACCTGAATTACAGTGGTTTAAACAAATAGGAAATTTATTTTTCCTTGGGTAACAAGAGGTAGGTAGGTACATGGTGCAGAGCTGGGGCAGCCGCTCAGAAACTCTCTGCTCTCTACTGTCCATTCTAGATTCCCCTTACCCTTAACACCTCTGCTGGACACAGTGGGTTACCTGGTGGAGTGTCCCCGACCCTCATCTGTAAGGGATCTGAGCCCTCCCTGGTGACCATGCCATTCTCAATATGAGGCCATGATGGCTGCACATGTCCACTCACCATCAAAATTGGGCAACTTCTCTGTATACCAAGCTCAGGCTTCTTTCTCCTGTTGACAGGTCATGAGGGATCCACCTTTCACTCCATTCAGCCATAGGTATAAGCAGAGGGAGAGGCAACAGGTGGATGGAATGGGAGTCTGTTGCTTGCTCATGCAGCTTACTTGGGCCATCTGGTCTTCCTCTGCTGTCTGGATGTACCACTTCCGTCCTGGTACATTTCTGGGCCCACCCAATCTGATGACTTGGCTGATCTAATAGAATCCAACTCCTTGTGAATAGTTCTGGCTTTACAGTCACTGGGTCTCCCACAGTCAGGTGCTCCATCCCCACCTGGGGCCAAGCAGCCTGCCAGGAGCTATTTATTGAAAGGTGTGTAATTCTCTGCTGCAGATGACATGGCCTGGCTCCGGAATCCTAGGGATCTGAATTGTGGGTTCCCCATTGAGACTTGCCAAAAACTCCACTCAGCAGTGTGTTTTTCCACTATCAATATCTCTAACCCATAGGGCCTGCTAGGTTATATGGCCCAAGTTTTGGGGCCACTTGCAATGCTTAAACCTGCTGCAGAACGCTTTCCTGCTCTGGGCCCAACTCAAAGATGGTGCCTTCATTTCACCCAGTATTTGGATCTGTGAGGTATTCCCAGGTTTGGAATATGCTGCCCTAAGAACTCAAAGAAGTCTACTCAACATGGTGCTTCCTTGTTTGTGGCAGGAAATGAAAGATGCAATAGTTTTCCCCTGACTCTGGAGGGGTTGTTCCAGCAGGCTTCCTGGGAATGTTACTTACTTGGCAGATTCTTCACCTTTGAAGAGTGATCTCACCCTCTGGAGTGCTTGTGTCTTAGCAAGACCTCCACATTCACCCAGTCCAATCAGCATATATCATCAACAGAGGGGATCAGTGTGACATCCTGTGAATGTCCAGCCAGCCCAGGTCTCTTCAGACTATGATCGCAAAAGAGGGCTGAAGAGTTAACACAGTCCTGGGGACAAGACTGTGCATCTATACTACTGCCCATTCAAACCTGGAGGGGAACTGCTGCTGATGCGCTTTCTGACAGGGATGGAGAAGAACACATTAGCCAGGACTGGGCTAATCTACCCTTGCAAAGATACCACATGTGGCACAGCAGCTGCATTCAGGCTACTGTTTGGTTGAGTTTGCAGTAGTCCACTGTCATCCTTGAAGGTATGTCTGATTTTAGCAGGGGCCAGACTGATGAATTAGAGAAGGTATGACAGCGACTGCCATGTCAGCATCATGTAGGTTAAGGGTGGCACTAGTTTCTGCCATTTCTCCTGGGATGTGACGTTATTTTTATCTTTTTCTCTTGGCCGGGTCCAGGGGGTCCTGTTTCAGAGGTTTCCACTGGCCTTCCTCACTCTCATGGCTCATACCCTCCTGGTCAAGGGATCAACGTGGGAGTCGCGCCAATTACCAATATGATGTCTATCCCAATTGGGACTAGAGAAGTGACCACGGGGTAGGTCAGTGGGCCTAGTGGACTCACTGTAAGCCAGACTTAGGTCAGGAGTTTACGCCCCTCACATGCCCTCAATTAAATCGGAGGTCATGATGATGATGCTTTGGGTCTCTGGGCATCAATGCCAGCTCGGGTCCTGTGCCAATAGTTCTTTAAATGCTTGTGTGTTCTCCTTTGCCCAGCATATGGCTATCTGTCACGGTCTTCAGAGTCCTTCTAGGGAGCCATCCTCTCCTCAGCCAGTGTGTTTGTAATCTGAAAACTGGCTCACGTCTGGAGGGACCGATTGTGACTTTTTGAGGCGTGGCCAACCACCTGATCAAGAAGGTTAAATAGTGAACAACAGGTATCTTAGTGGAGGAGACACAGGGTCACATGTTTCTATGTATAACATGCATAGGAAGAAGACTAGAAGAGAACACAGCAGACTGTTAGCCATACTTACTTCTCAGTGGTATGGCTGTATTGCGGATGGTTTTAATTTTCTTCTTTAGAGTTTTCTGTATTTTCCATATTTTTGTTCTATAGCACGTGTACTGTGCCATGCTAGAGATTACATGTGCACATGTGTGTTTTCTCAAGAGAGAGGTTGCAGAAAATCCTCTTGGCATAGCTGGAAGTGGTCGTCGACTCCTTCCTCTCCAAAGGGTGGGTGTGGATATCCAGCATCACTTAAGGTGTCCCCAGGAAAGACTCCTTTTGAATCACTGAAGGTGGCCTCTCCCAGAGGCATGGAAAGGGGTCCCACTGCTTGGGGAAAGGGACTTTAACCAGCCCCTTTGTTATAAAGGGGAACGCATCTGCCATACAACCCAGTAATTTTACTCCTAGGTATTTACTCAACAGAAAACACATGTTCACACAAAGACTTGCATATGAATACGTATAACAGCTTTACTTATGATAGCCTCAAACTAGACACGACCCAACATCCACTAACGAGAGAAGGAATGAACAAATCATGGTGTATCTTTACAATGGAATACTACTACTCAGTAATAAAAAGGAATGGATCATTAATACATCCAACAACACGAATGAGCCTCAAAATAATATGCTGAGGGAAAGAAGTCAGAAAAGAGAGTACATAGTGTTTGATTCCACTGATATAACACTCTCTAGAAAAAAATGCAAATTAATCTCTGGTGACTCAAAGCAGATGAGTGGTTGCTTGGGGCTGGAGGGGCAGGAAACAGGAAGGAGGGAACAATATGAAGGTGCACAGGGAAACTTGTGGGATGATTAGAACACTGCAGCTCGAGGTTTCAAGTGATAGTGCCCTCCCCAGGGAGGCTTTTTAGGTATTTATTTCCTAATTGTTCCCTTCCCCATAAAAATTGAATACCACAGATATACTGTATATGTTTATGTACTACAGTCCTCTGAGGGCCACAAACCACTGTAATATCTAAGATTTTTTTTCAGGCCCCAAGAACCAATTTTCACCCCTTTGGGGGCAATATTGCCCCTATTGAGAATGCAAGACTCAAAAAGAAAAACTTGAAGCAGGCAAGGAAAAAGCGATATAATTAAAGCGATGTGATTTTATTCTTTGACGGAAACGTAGTGACACATAACTGTGAAAAATGTTTCCCCAGCACTATGCATTAATGTGGGTTAATGAAAATGGGTGACTGAAACGAGGAGAGGTGGGTTTGAAAGGTGGGTGGCTTTCAGAGCAGAGAAGTGGTGGTCTTTCATGTGTGACTAGAGCCCTCTGGTGGCCGTTTGGGAAACTATTTCAGTAAATTAAATGTAACCCATTCATTTACCCACCATCCATGTATCATTGATGAGCACTAGGCTGGGGTTTGAGGTTCTGCTAGGTTTAACAACCGAGTCAGAACCACACAGTGGTAAGTGGCAAAGCTGGCATTCAAAGTCAGGTCTGTCCAAATCTAAAGCCCATACTCGTCTCCTCTGGAGGTCGAGGTTCATTTATTTACCTATAGATGTACAATGCTCCAGCATCATTTGTTGAAAACTATGTCCTTCCTCCAATGAATTGCTCTTGTACCTTTGTAAAAATAAATCAGTTGGGAATATTTGTGTAAGTCTGTTTTTGGGTTCTCTATTATGCTCCTTTGATCATGTGTCTATCCACCTAACAATACTACACAGTCTTGATTGCTGTAGTTTTATTTTATAACAAATCTTCAAATCAGCAGACTGATCCATTTTATTCTTCTTCAAAATTATTTTAGTTATCCTAGTTCCTTTCTCTTTTCATATAAACTTTAAAATAATCTTGCCTATATCTACAAAAAAGATTCCTGCAGAAATATGACAGGAATTGAATCAAGCCTACATATCCATATGAGGAGAATTAACATTTTTATTGTGTTGAGTTTTCCAATCCATGAACAAGGTATGTTAATCCATTTTTCTAGATCTTCGATTAGTATTTTGTAGTTTTCAGCATACAAGTTCTGTACATGTTTTGTTAGATTTACATCTAACTACATAATTTTTGAGCAATTTAAAAGGGTATTGTATTTTAAATTTTGGTGTCCACATGTTCATTGCTGGCATATAGAAACACAATTGAGTTTTGTATGTTTACCTTCCACCGATGACCTTGTTGAACTCACTTATTAGTTCTAGTAGGTTTTTCTGGATTTTTGTTTTGTTGAAGATTCCCTGGGATTTTCTACTGAGGCAATTATGTCACCTGCAAATAAGGACAATTTTATTCCTCCTTTTCTGATGTGTATGTTTTTTATTTCCTTTTCTTGCCTTACTGCAGTTTAGAACTTTCAGCACTATATTGGATACGAGTGGTGAGAGCAGATATCCTTTCCTTGTTCCTGATCTGAGGGATAAGCATCCAGTCTTTCACCATAAAGTATGTTAGCTGTACGTTTTTATAGATGCTTTTTATCAAGTTCCCTTCTATTCCTATTTTTCTGAGAGTTTTTGTCATGAATTTCAAATACTTTCGTCAAATATTTTTTCTTTATTAGTTGATATGGTCATGTGATATCAACCAAAGATCATTTCTTCTTTAGTTTGTTAATATAGATTACACTGATTGATTTCAAATACTGAACCATCCTTGCATCCTTGCAATAAACCCCATGGTATATAATTCTTTTCACATATTCATGTCTTTTCATATGGTTAATAATCCTATTTGCTAAGGTTTTGTTAAGGATTTGTATGTCTATATTCATAAGGAATATCATCAGCCTGTATGTTTCCTTTTGTACTGTATTTTTAAAACCTTTTGATTTTGGTATCAGTGAATACTAGCTTTATAATATGAATTAGGAAGTGTTTTTGTTTAGTTTCCTGGAACTGTGTAGAATTGGTGTTTTTTTTTTTTCTTTAAACTTTTGGTAGAATTTTCCAGTGAAATGAGCTGGGCCTGGAGATTTTCTTTTTGAGAGTTTTAAATTATAGGCTTCAATAAGTTACGAAAATATAACATTTAAAAAGCTATAAAAAGAGATACCTTCAAAAACACTATAAAAATAGGATTCTAAAAATATTCAACTAACCTACAGGAAAGCATGACAAAGAAAACAGAGAAGTGAAAACAAACAGAAACAAAATGGCAGAGTTAGGCTCTAACATGTAAATAATTACATTAAATATAAATGGTCCAAATACACCCATAAAAGACAGAGATTGACAGTGTGGCTAATCATGACCACACTATACACTGCCAATAAGAAACTTGTTTTAAATAAAGTTATGTGGGCAGGTTAAAAGTAAAAGCAAGAAAAAAGATATAAGGAAAACATGAATTAAAAGAAAGCAGGAGTGAATCAAACTGGAAGTAAAGTGGGTTAAAAGGATCTCTCTGCAGAACTAATGTGGGAGCCAGAGAGACCTGGGTTCAACGCCAGGGTCTACTTGGTTTCCCTATAACTCCAGTAATTTTAAGGGACATTTGTAAGCCTTGTTTTCCTCATCTTTAAAATGGGCATGGAAAGAGAACTTACCTCACAGTCCTGTTTCAAATAGTAAATGTGATGTGGCATGTATACCCTTCCTTCATTGCTTGCTGTGTAACAAGATCCTATTCCAGGGGCCTGGGCTGGAAGCAATTGTTGATCCTCCTGTTCAGAGTGTGCAAAATTTGCACAGTGTTATACTCTGCAGAGACAGTCAAGACTGTGTGACAATGGAAGATTTAGGACAACTTTCAGAGAAGTGAACTGAGCTGAATGAACTGGCAGGACACAGAATTCACAAGAAAAGTCCTATTATTGGGTGTCTGCAAGGGCACAATCTAGGCAGGAGGGTGTCATCACGTCCAGGTGAGAAAATTCAATCTCTAATCCTCTCTAAAGATATACACTATGCTTTCTTTCTTTTTCCCTCATTCTTTCCAGATCGTCACCTTTGGCCTTTAATGATATGCCAATTGCCCTGTAATCTGACATACAAAGTTCAGAAGAGTAATATCGGAAAAACATTATAATTGTTATGGACTGAATGTCCCTCCAAAATTCATGTTCAAATTCGAACCCTCAATGTGATGGTATTAGGAGGTGGGCCTTTGGGAGATGATTAGGTCATGTGGGTGGATTCCCTCATGAATAGGATTAATGCCCTATAAAAATGACCCTGGAGGTCTCTCTCACCCCTTTCTCCAGGAGCAAGAAGACAGCAGTCTATGCATCAGGCAGTGAGTCCTCAGCAGACACCAAATATGCTGGCACCATGATCTTGGACTTGCCAGCCTCTAGAACTGTGAGAAATAAGGTTCTATTGTTTATAAATCTAAGGTATTGTTACAGCAGCCCAAACAGACTAAGACAATAGTATTATCTAAAGTTGCTTCTTTATTTTGAAAATTAGTAAAATTGGGCTGGAGGCAATGTCAAGATTAGAAGTTGCCCCATTATCAGTGCCCTGCTCATCATTCCACATAAAGTCAACACAAGGCATACTAAAAAGTTTCTTCCTAGAGATGACAAGCAAGGGAGAACCATCAATCGAAAAGACACACTTGCCTGAAAGCATTTTTCCTTCTCTGTCCTTTCCCGATTCCTGTGGATTCTCTGATTATAAGGATTAAAAGGATTAGTTTAAGACAGAAAAGAAGTATAACTGGAACATATTTTCATATCAATGAATATTTCCCTACAAGATCATTTTTGATAAGAGGCTGAAGAACCTAATGATTAAGAGCACAGTTGGGTTAAATGTATAATCACAGGACTTACCCTTATGTAGTTACACTTTAGTGGATGAATGTTAAAACAAACGAACATAGTTTTGCCTCTCCCTTAACTTTCAAACTTTCTTTATCACCTGGTTTTAGACACTTTTTTGGGGGGCAAACCACACATAGTTGGATTTAGTTTTTTTTAACCAACTATTAAACTCTGCCTTTGTTGTGTGAATTCACCTTGTTTATTTTATCTGTGGTAATCGATTATTTTTTCATTTTTATTTGTTTGCTGTATTTTGATTTTGTTTCTTTTTCACTTTCTTTACTTTTCCTATTTTAGTCAATGTTCATATTATTTTTTAAAAATGTAGGAGAAATTTTACTAGGGAACAAAGGAAAAAATACAATCAAGAAGGCTAGGCCCAAATGACAAGTGGTGTAGATACCTGAAAAGTCATTACAGAGATTTTTAGATACAGAAAAATAAATGAAACAAAAGGAATCTTAACTATGATCCTTACACCAAAACATCACTTTTGCTAACATTCAAATGCAATTATTTCAAGCCTGTTTCTTGAAAATTAAAGTTTATGAACAGAAATATATGCTCATGTGTATATATATATATGCATATATAAAGAAAAACATTAAAAGCAATACCTATGTACTCATAATTCATTTAAGAAACATGAAGCTTACTCTCTCCTTAAATGTCAGCCCCTTCTTCTTCCACAAATGTAATTGCTATCCTCGATTTTGTGTTAATCATCCACTTGTTTTCCTTTGTAGTTTTACCTATTATGTATACCCTAAACAATGTACTGCTGAATTCTGTTTTTAAACTTTACATAACTGCAATAACATGGTATCTATATTTTTTAATTCAACATTATTGTTTTAAGATATAATCTTGATGTGTTTAACTGAGGTCACTCCTTTTTATTGGTATATATTATTCCCACTGTATGACCATACCAACATTTATTTATCTAGTCTATCATTAATGGACATTTGTTGCTTTTTGTTTTTTAAAAAATATTACATAAAGCATTGCAATGAACATTCTTGTAATGTGTGGTGACAGATGTGCAATTTTTCCTAGGGCAGTGTTTTTCTGTGAGGGAGTAAATGGCATTCTGGATGAGCCTCTTCATCCTGTCCTTTCACTGACACGTTTCAGGGTGTTTAGCATTTTTAGTCCTCTGACCTACTAAAGGCTAGTAGTACCCTCAGTCATAGTGACAACCAAACTATCCCGATATTTTCAAATACCTTTTAGGATGTCCACTTGAGAACTATTGTTTTAGGGTATGTGTCTAGAAGTGGGATTGTTGCACCACAGGTTGATTGCTCAATTTTCACTTATTGTTGAGATGCAGAGACAGTGGTGGGTTCCCATATGCAAATCCAACATACACATTATTTATGTTATATAGCACAATCATATACTACACACCTATATGTAGTCCAGTATGCCTCTGACTTTTCACATATATCTTTAATACTGTTGTGTCAATGACATAAATTATTCATGCTTTTACAAAAGCTCCACATTTCACATTCTATTAAGAACAAAATATTTTGTTACCTTTTCTGTAATAAGTTTGGTGTCACATCTGACATATGACTTCTAGTTAAACAATATTTCTACAAGAACACTTTAATCCATATTCCTTAAAATGACATACTCCCCCTCAATATCTTTGAATACTTGTTGAAAGCTTTCACGCATTCAAAGCATTCATAGGGTTTCACTCCTGTATTAATCTGCTAATTCCAATTAGCTATGACCTATTGATAAAGACTGTCCTACAAGGGTTGACATCTTAGCGTTTCTGCTCTGCAATTTTTCTGATGTTCAAAGAGTCTGACTTGGAGATGCAGGCTTCTGCACGGAGAGAGTGTTGATGGGAGTTTTCTTCTTGTGTGTTTTTCTTTGATGTTTGGTGAGGGCTGACCTCTGGCTGAAGGTTTTTCTACATTCATCACATTCATAGGGTTTTTCACCTGTGTGAATCCTCTGGTGTTTTGTGAGTGCTGACTTTTCATAGAAAGTTTTCCCACATTCCGCACATTTGTAGGGTTTCTCTCCTGTATGAGTTCTCTGATGCACAACAAGGTTGGATTTCACACAGAAAGATCTCCAGCATTCATTACATTTATAGGGTTTCTCTCCCGTGTGGGTTCTTTGATGTTGAGTAAGGTTTGACTTCACGCAAAAGGTTTTCCCACATTCATTACATTTATACGGTTTCTCTCCTGTGTGAGTTCTCTGATGCACTGTGAGGGCTGACTTCTGGCAGAAGGATTTTCCACATTTGTTACAGTCATATGGTTTTTCTCCTGTGTGAGTTCTCTGATGTTCAGTGAGGTTGGACTTCACAAAGAAGGATTTTCCACATTCGTTACATTCGTAGGGTTTTTTCCCTGTGTGTGTACTCTGAGGTTGAGTAAGTTCTGTTTTCTTATGGAAGCTTTTTCCACATTTATTACTGTCATAGGTGTTCTTTCCTTTGTGAACTCGCTGATTTTGAGTGAGGTGTGACTTCTTACTTAAGATCCTCCTCTTTTCATTGCACTCATCTGTTCTTTTCCCCAAGTGCATTCTCTGATGTTGAGCAAGTTTTGACTTCTCGCAGGAAGCTTTCTCACATTTACCACCTTCAGAGCTTTTCTCTCTTGTGTTAACTCTCTGACTTTGAGTGAGGTGTGACTTCTTTATTGCTTTTTCACTCTCATTGGGTTTTTCTATTGTGTGAATTTTCTGATATTGAGTAAGGCATGACTTTTCATGGAAGGGTTTCCCACATTTATTACAGTCACAGATTTTCTCTCCTGTGTGAGTTCTCTCATTTTGAGTGTGGAATGACTTCGGCAAGGCTTCTTTACTTTCATTATACTCATCAGGTTTTCCTCCTGTGTGCATTCTCTGATGTTGAGTAAGGTTTGACTTCTTGCTATGGGATTTCCCCAATTCATTACACTCAAAGTGTTTCTCCCCTATGCGAGTTCTCTGGTGTGCATGTTTTGACTTCATGCATGAGGACTTCCCATTTTTACTGGATTCATGTAACTTCCTTTCCCTAAGGGTTCTCAGACAAGCATTAAACTTTAACTTTTGCATGAAGGCTCTTCTGTAATCATTACCTTCAAAGGGTTTCTCTCCTGTGTGAGTTCTCATATATGTAACATAGGCTGTTTTTTTATGAAAGGCTTTCCTACAATTATTATATTCAAGAAGCAGCTGCAAATCTGAATTCTTCTGGTGTTGAATAAAGTCATCATTATGACAGTGGGATTTCTTCTTTTGATCATTTTCACAGGACATGTCCCCTGTATGAATTTTCTCATGCGTAGTATCAAGGAATCTACATCCATTGAAATCACCACACTTTTTTATTACATGGCTTCTATTACAAATAATTAGTTCTGAAACACTTTTCAAGCTTGTTCCAAATGAGTCACATTTATGGGATATCTTTCTTGAAGGCACTGGATTTGTGGCCATATTAAATGCTTCTCCTAAGGCCTTACTTCTCTCCTTCATCAATGTTTTGTTGTTGATGAATAAAGTTTGTCTTGCATGTTTATCTTCATTGTCTTGGCTCCTCTCTTTCACGTTATTGCCTTTCTGGACTTCTAGAAATATTAAAAATTAACATACGTTATAAATCATAACACATTTCTTAAGGAATGGGGTTGTACACAAGTACCCTATGTTGAGTTGATTTTCAGGTTTTGGATACAGTCTCCTGGGATGAAAGAACTCCTAAGCAAGTATGTTATACCCTTTTGATTTGGTAACATGAAAACAAAGACAAAAAAAAACCCATCATACTACAGTAGAAAAATAGAGAGAAAGCTGAAAATTAATACAAGTAGCTTTGGCTTGTTACAAATGTGACCTCAAAATAGGTAGAGAGTTTGAAATAAAGCACAAGGAATGTTGAACTGAGAACAAAGGATGTAAAGAAAACAACTGATCCAAGGATGGAGGACAGTCAAAGAATGGGGCAAAAATAAGGGACACTGAGTAGGGAGATGGAAGGGCGATCGAGGGAAGTGTCAGAGCAAGATTAAGTGAGGAGGCAGATTACAGACTAGAACTTTATCCTTCTCTCCCCTGTACTTTTTAATTACTGTAGTAGGATCCTTAGTACAGTCTACACGCTTCCAACCTCTTCCTCCTCTTTTCCATTCTGTAGACCAACTCCCAACTACATTTATAAAATTATTAATTTCCCCGGTCTAATGGTCAGTCCTATAGCTCTGGCTCCATCTCTCCGTATAGCTGTGATACAGAAAAACAATGTCCAAAGAGAATGAATGTTAAGACACATGAGAGGATAAGCCATGCTCGCAACAGGATCCAATCCACCTGTATATCCTGACTGATGGTGCTATCATTTGATCTAGTAGGTTAATCAATAGTAAGTAACCTGTCCTGACGACCCCACTTGTCCCACTTTGAGTCTGCCGACTTACTTTACTAACTGATTGTGTCTTGTCACGATCCTAATTTTTAATTCTACTTTTATATCATGTTTCGTCTTCTCTGATTTCTCTTTCTATGAGAACTCAAGCACCTGGCTATTCAACTTGGTCCTAGAGCCTTTATTAATTTTTGCCTTTAAAATTTTTGGCTATGGGCGATTATTATTATCCTCTGCTAGTCTCATTTTATGCAATAACATCCACTGTACGCTTAAAAACTGATGACTTTTCTGTGGCAGATAAAACAGAGTCAATGTGCTAGCGAGGAAAATTTGATATTGAATGTTTATACTAGTTTCTTACACCTAAATTCACAATGCACGTTCAAATGATCATCCCACAAGTCTACGGTATTGTCAGCTCCTACCAAACCAGGGTATTTAATTCCACATCTTGTGCATTTTCAACCAAAGACAGTCTCACGTTCTTCACTGAGTTAGCACGTTCCATTCTTAGCTCTATCCAGAACCTAAGCATCCTTCAGGGTAATGCTACTTTCCCATTATTTAAAAAAATGTCTTCACCATTTTAAGTCCCATTTGTGGTAAATATTGAAAGTAAACAGTGTCTGTGCAATACGTTCTGAGACTATTTCCTAAGCACTAGTTTATATGGTGCTTTCTCTCTACTTCTACTTTCATGATTGAGGCAGATTTCCATTTCTTTTAGCAGTTTTTCAACCATTTTTTGTTTTGTTTCTTTTTGTTTTCACATTTGGTATTTCAGCTGCCTTCAACCTACAATAAATATAGAGCTGACTTTTTTTTTTTTTTTTTTTTTTTTTACTTTCCTGTGGCGTTTGGATAATTTCCAGGAAAAGGAGGGACAATGCCAACTTCACATTTGCATCTGCATCGTGGAACTCACTCCTTTCTTCTAGAAACACTTCGTTCCCGTGGCTTCTGGAATACCACTGTCTCCTGGCTCTGTCCCTACATACTGGGCCCTTCTTCTCAGTCTCTTGCTAGAATCTTGTGTCTTCCTGACCTCCGAATGTAGTGCTTAAGGGTGGAGTCCTTGACTTCCTATCTTATCTATCTATCTCACTGAGAGTAGAATTCAGTCTTTACCAGGCCTGTAAAGTTCTCCCCCCAGCTAAGTCTCTGCCATCGTTTGCGCCTTTCTCCTCAGGAAACCCTCTTTGGTCCTGACTTCCATGCTGTTCCCTGATTCTACCAGGTCCACCCCCGTCTCAGAGGCTTGGAACCTGCTGTCTCCGATAACTCATGGCTCACACCACCCCTTCATTCTAAACTCCATTCGACATTTTTTGTTCAAATGTTCACCTCCTCAAAGAGGCCTTCCCTGACTTCCCTTCCAAAATATCACTCCCGGTCAGTCTCTCTCCTCTTCACGTGACTTTAGCTTTTCAGAATGCTGATTACTACCAGACACAGTATGTATTTAATTGCTAACTGGATCTACTGATAAGAGACTTTGCTTTTGTATCCTTTGTGCTTATTATGTGACTGGTGCATGGCAGACACTTAATAAATATTGTTGGGGGCGGCCAATTTGCTCAGTTGGTTAGAGTGCAGTGCTCATAACACCAACATTGCCAGTTCGATTCTCACATGGGCTAGTGAGCTGTGCCCTCCACAACTAGGTTGAAAAAATAATGACTTGACTTGGAACTGATGGGTCCTGGAAAAACACACCATTCCCCAAATAAATAAATAAATATTGTTGAATAAAATAATGTATCAATAAATGCATATCTACAGAGTGTTTGGTACTGGTGGGAAGGTGAACAAAGGCTATTATTGAACAGAAAAAAACAGAGAAATAAAGGTCTAGGATGAGGGAAGCTGCAACTGGATTCTACAAAAACCAAGCAAATATCTCTACAAATGTTCCACAGAAAACAAAAGAATTATATGTGAAAGTTAAAAATTATATATTTGGAGGTTATTATTTAAGGCATGGAGGTCATCTGTCTTTAGTCATGTCGAGAAGCCTTGAGCCTCAAAGAGAGATTTCTGAAACCCATTTCCCAGATCCCAAGCCCTGAACTGGGCACTTGGGATACAGTTTCCACCAGCCGCCTCTGTCTGATCTCATTAACTCACCTGGGTGGCGCTGACTTGGGAGTTCGCTCTTTAAGATCCACGCTTCTTCTCCTTGCTCCAACTTGAATATCAGCTCAGGTTTGGTAACACAGTGCCCTGTTACGAGAAATGACATGGCTGTGGCAACGTTGCTAAGAGTTCAGGCCCTTTGAAGAATCAGAAGGGAGGAGTTTTAGAAGCTGTACAACAATGGGGCCCCCTCATCAAAGAAGACCCTTTCACTGGGGAGGTAAGAACACAACATTCTTTCAAGTTCCTCAAAACAATCTTTGAAGCCACAATCTCAAGCCTAAAACTCATGACACTCTACAATGATTTGCTCCCTAAGATGGGACATGCGTGCCGTGGCGAGTTGCACGGGAAGCTGTGCTTACCCAGGGATACCAGGTGACTGTAGTTCTCCAGCATCACGTCCCTGTACAGGTGCCTCTGCGCAGAGTCCAGCAGCTCCCACTCCTTTGGGGTGAAATCCACAGCTATGTCCTCAAACAACACCGACCCCTGCAATAGCCCAATCCTGCTTAATCCAAAGAGCTCAAGACCAAGCGCATGGGAAATACGTATGGGAACTAATCCTACTATGTTCACTGCTAAGACTTTACCAGGAAATATTACAAAGGCTGTCTATGGACCTTCTTGCATGTCGTACTTTGCGGGAGAAACAGAAACCATAACAGAAGTACTCGGCCTCTACAGTTATTTATTAATTCATAAAACAATTTGCGTTCCTCTGCATGCCTACAACTGTTCTAGTTTTGGAGGACGCTAAGGCAATGAAGGTACTGGTCCTGTTTTTAAGTTTACAGACCTACGAGGAGGCTTTTTACATAGACATACACATGCAATAATGAATTATGGGAGCCATGAAATAAAGTGTGTGCAAAGTAGAGTAAGGTTACAAAGGGGAGCAGGGTTAAATCTCTTTGTTTTTCAAGGTTATGCTTCACTGAGGAGATAAAGATTAGATTGCATATCAACAGTGAGTTTTCTGTGAGCATGGGACAACAATATAAGCAAAGGGATAGAAACATTAAAATCACATTCATTTAAGGGAATTGCAAGTAGTACCGTGTGACAGAATAAGGTTGGGGGCTTTGATGAGATAAAGAACAACAGAGGTATTTAGTGGTCAGACACTGAGAAGTTTTCTCCTGTAGGCTAGTGGACTTCAAATATTTAGTCACCCCATCAGTAAGAATTCCTGAGTATCCCTCAGTGTATTTACTTAGAAATTACACTACTGTATATGACTCTTCAGCCAGACACCAAGAGTAAAGCTTAACATTCTTATTTTTTTAGATACAAAAGAAACATAAAAAAGGGCATTCTAATCCTTTCTTTACATACCATACATTACTTGATTATGCAGTTGTCTGGGGTGGACACCCCTACTTTGGAGATTACTTCTGAGGACACTGGGGACCTATAAGTAAGGGACATGATCAGCTTTATATTTCGAAAGTAATGCTCCAGAAGCAGAGTGGAGAGTGCTTGAAAGCCGTGGTTCTCAATCAAACATGATTCTGCCTGCCAGGGGGCATGTGGCAATGTCTGGAGACATTTTGGGTTGTCACAAGCGAGGAAAGGGTGCCACTGGTAGTGAGTCCAGAGGGTGCTGGTGAGTCCAGAGACGCAGCTCACCATCCCACAATGTACAGGACAGCCTCTACAACCAAGAATTATCTGGCCCCAAATATCGATGGTGTTGCGGCTGAGAAAGCTGTTTGCAAGGCAAGTCCGAGAGGAAAGTCATAGACTTATAAGAGATGACCACCTATTTTAATGTAGTAGCAAAAGGATTTAGAAGTGGGAGCTCATTGTAAGTGGAATTAATCAGCAACTGGGTACGAAATGAAGGGAAAATGGAGCATTACCACCAGGTTATCTGCAAGCGCAGCTGGGCCAATCCTGGTGCCATATTCTGAGACTGACAGAACAGGAGAAGGAATAGGGTGTGCAGGAGAGAGCTGAATCTCAAACACGCTATACTTAAGGCATCGTGACGCCTACAGGTGGAGACGTCCTGGTGACAGCTGGTTACAGTATCTTGGAACTCAGAGGACAGCTCTCGGATTAGGATACACTTGGAAATCAGGAGTATTTCAGTGGTAGCTGAAGCCATCTAAATAGGGAACTTGTTCACAAAGATCATGGAGACCAAGGACAGAACCGGAGGGACAGCAGCGGAAGGACAGTAGGCCCTGGTGATCAACAGGGACCCAGAACTGGAAGTTAGCAGCTGTGCCTGCAGCATCTAGAACAGTCCTGATCCCCAGTGGTGCTCAATGAGCAGCTGTCAAACAAATGAAAAGGAGGCTCAAAAGTCACTGGTGGTGACAATTTCCAGAATAAGTGACTCGTAACGCGACACAATGGACTGGGCACACACATTTAGCTCCTTTGCTTCCAAAACTAGAGCAGGGAGAGACATGCAAACACTAACAAGTTTATCAGAGCAGTGGAGCACTAGGCAAGAGTCGGCAAGTGAGAAATTCTGACTAGTTTCTGGAAGACATAGAGTGGGGGGGAGACAGTGGGAGCACCGAGTAACACAAGTACTGCTGTATCCTCAGGGGGTCCCGTACCCCCTTCCACAGGGGTTGGCTGAGAATTAACACTCAGGAGAACGGTCCCTGTAACAAAACAGGGACTTCTCTCCAGGGGTCTGTGTGAACTCTGCAACCCAACAGAGTAGCCATCGTATTGTACTCAGTATCTTGAGATGGTCACAGCTTTTCTTTTAAGGCAATGCTAAGGAAATAAACTGACACTCTCTGCCATTAGGTAAGGCACTGCCCCCTTTGGCAGGAGAAAGAGGGGTCCCTTCGTGCTTCGCTCCCCTCTGCACAGCCTAAAGAGAAGCCTGTCTGTACACATCTCCCAACAATTCATGTGAGGACCCACGTCAGTCCATCCATTCAAGGGCAAAGCTTGCCCAGGAAACACCTCTGCACTGCCAAGTAAACACACATCAGCTACCTATATTGGTCTAATGAGGTTTTTACCTTTCTGTTCACACAGAAAACAGAAGAGGGTCCAGAGGGAGGAGGAAAAACAATAATCTGAAAAATAAGCCTCAAGAACAGGCTTGAAGGCTGTTAAACAAATTTAATGTCAATAAAAAGCAACAACCCAAAGGATCAGTACCAAAACGAATAGACTGAAGACCATGAGAACAAGTTGAATCCAGCTACTGAAGAGAATAACTTTCGTCCCCAAATTGATGTACGCGTCTTACTTCCATAAAGTGAGAAGAGCTGGTTGAGAAAAAAAGGAAAAACCCACAGATACTAAAAATTTTGTTGCCGACTTATGAAAACAAATAAGCAAAACTCTCAAGAGAAGGCCTGAAAACAAAATGACTACATAAATGGGCAAATCTCTCGACACATAGAACAAAAACAGAAAAATGGAAATGAAAGAAAAGTAACAAAACCCAGACAGCCGATCGGGAGAGGCACTGAGAGTCTAATGGGATTTCTGAATGACAAGAACAAAGAGGCTAGAGGGAAGGAAAAGACTCACAGAAATAACTGAAAACATCCCAGAGCACAAGAGTCTTCATTTTAAGAGAACCCATCCAATTACCACGTAGGCAGCCTGAGAAAAGAACAAATAACCAGACACTGCCTCGTGAAATATTTGAAACCTAAGGATAAAGAAAAACTTGCAAGAAGGAAAAATAAAACAGGTTATTTATGAAAAAATGAGAATCAAACTGCCACACGACTTTTCCCCAGTCTCTCCAAATGTCAGGAGATAATAGAGATGATCTTTTCTCATAATACTCTGAAGGAAAAGGATCTCAAAGCAAAATCCTATAACCAGTCAATCACTCATGTAACGGGGCAGAGTAAAGGCACTTTCAGATACCCAGATTCAGACGGCACACAATCACAGCCATGCCGTGAAATATTCCAGAGGCCTCTATTAAAACTCAGCAGAATCTGAGAAAGAAGACATGACATATGGAAATCGTGGTGGACAAACAAAGGAGCGCTGAAGAACTGGTTCCTCATAAAACCAGAGAAGGGCTGCAAGTGGGTGATTTACAGACATGGGGCTAACTCAACAGGAAACACTTTCTTTCAAAGTTATTTATAAAGGGTAGGTAGGCAAAGTTTTACATTTCTTGACAAAGCTACATATTGTGGGAAGCAAGCGTGAGAATTCCTGAACTTTGGAAGAGGAGCTGATAGTAAAGCTACAGCAGGCCACGCCAGTTCAACCACAGGCCACTGGAATGGGTAATACAATCAGCCACAGATGATAGAGAAGGTCTGGCCCTCGGGACGAGCTAGGACTGCCAGTCCTAATGGTCCGTACAGGGTACTTCCAACCCTCTTTCTACCTAAGGAGGGTTGCCAGATTCAGTGAATACAAAATACAGGGCACCCAGTTAAATGTGAACTTCAGATAAACAACGAGTAAGTTTTTATTATAAGTATGTCCCATCAAGATATAGTTCGTCTTACATGCCCTGTGTCTTATCTGGCAACCTTATGTCTAAAATGTCTCCCATTCCAAGTTCTTGGGCAAGTTGGGACACAGCAGACGATAACTTACAACCAACAATGGGTGGACTTGGGTTTGGGGTCTCCCATTGGGGCAGGGGGAAGTACAGACAAAATGAAATGGTCCATATGTTGAAAATTGTTGAAGCTGTGACAAGTATACTGGAGTTATTACATCCAGGTAAAGAATTTAACAGTGACTGGAATGTAAAAGCAGCTGGAAATTGTAGGTATATTATAACCGCCCAACTATTATTATTTTGTCACTTTATCTTCAAACTTGGGACAGCAAAAATAATAAGACAATGTATGCTGAAATTTCAATAGTTATTGTCCAAGTAGCTAGAAAGTGTGATGCAGTTGTTAACAAAGAATTCCTGAAATAAAGTTTATTATGTAAAAAGAAAATGAAAAAGAAAAGCGTTAGTTGATTTCCACAAAAACGGAGATGAGGAAGGCATATATCTTATTTAGATGACACTATAAAAACAATTCCTAATGATAAAAGTCTAAGTAGTACTTTGTTTTGTGCACCTGAAACTAATTAAAAAAAATTGTAAAAAACCCAATTCCTGATGCTGATAGAAAAATGTTTACCTCTGTGTTAAATATATCAAAGGTAATCAATAATAGAGGAAAAAGACTACACAGACCTTCACAACCACTGGAAGAGGGAAAAGGGAAGTAAGATGATAATGCAGGAAAAAAAATCAGGAAATGAAAAAAATGAAGAAAAACAATTGACAAGAAAGCATGGTTACTAAAAATGCAAAAGAACACTTAGGTTTCACTGAAAAAAAAATTGGTAATAAGTATATCAACTCACCTGGGATATGTTCATTTTCTCCTGCTCCTGGAAAAGTTTAGAGAATGGCGAAGGCAGAGCTGGAGAAAGGAAAGGAGCAAAGACATCGTGAGAACTAGGATCTACCTGGAAGGTCCTGAAAGCACCTAGAAATCCATACATACCAGCTGACAAATGGCCACAAGATGGGAGACCCTTCGAAAAGGGCAGGTATGCTGAGGGGACTCTTGTAACCCTCGTATAACCATGGGGAGCTAAGAGAAGCAGGTTTTTCTTTGGGGAAAGTAAATATTTTTTTCTTATTGGCTTCTTACAATGTATAGCCTCCTTAGAGTTAATAGCAGACAAATATAAAACAAGACAGAATCCAGCTAAGGAAGACTTGGTTAAACAAATCAGAGTATAGCAAGGACAACATGCCATGCCTTCAATCCATTATTAAACATATTATATTCTGAATATTTTGATGTCTCGGGTTTACTTTAATCCAGTAGAGGAAGGTGGAAGTGGGAAAGTGTATATGTGTGTGTGTGTGTGTGTGTGTGTGTGTGTGTTAGGGGGTGGGGGGAGCACAGATGAAATAAATGGTCCGTATGTTGAAAATTGCTGAAGCTGCGACAAATATACAGGAGTCATTATTTACTTTTGTATATTTTGAATATTTTCGTTAAGAAAATGTAAAAATCATGCAACAACAAAAACCTGATAGGATTTGTTTATTTTTTATTTATATTTTTAACTCCTTGAGGTTAAAGAATAGGAACCTCTAACAATGGGATGGTGTGTTTTAAGGAAGTTTGCATTTTTTTACAATGGATTTGTTATCCTTCAGTTGAAGTGTCTCTAGGGACTTTTTATTAAGAAACTTGTTTTGACTTAACTGAGACATGGTGGCCAGAACAGTGATTTGAGAGTAGGGGGCCTTGGTGCTCCTTTTGGTTCTGCCATTAATGATTAATGTAAACTAGATAATAATAATCCAAGTATAATAACATTAGTGATACTGACACTTGTATAGTGCTTACTATATAACAGCCATTGTTCTAAGTACTTTACATATATCACTTCATTTATTCCTTAAAATAAAGCAAGATGTAGGTACTATTATTACACCCATTTTATAGATGAAGAAATTGAGGGGAAGAAAGTTAAAGTAATATGGTAGAGCTGGGCTTTGTTTGAATCCTGGCAGGTGGGCTCCAGAAACTTTGTACTTAACTCTATGCTGATTACTCCCTCAGGTCCCATATTGTTCACTTTTAAAAAGAGGCAGTATTCTGTAACCCCTCAAAACCCTTCCTACACTCCAATAAAGGCAGGAATGGGGGGTGGGAAGCATATCCCTAAGTACCAAATGTGGTGATGGGCGTGGTTTAAGGGCGGTGCAGAATCCAGGAAAAGGGACTAGAAAATGAAGAGTGGGGAGAGAAGTTTCCAGAAAGAGTGGAGCTAGTGTTTCCCTGGCCTTCCTCCCAGGCCATCAACTGTCCATAGGATTTCCTCTTCCCACGAAGCCTGCCTCTTGCCCACCACTCTCAACCAAGCTAACATCTCTCTTCTGAAAGTTGTCCCTCCACTGACTGACGGTTCTTGACAATCTCTGATGTGGTGATGTTACTCAGGGCAGAAGGGCCAGAAACTGCCTCTGAGCGAGCAAATATAGAACCTGCTTGTTTCTCAGATCTCTGCCCTGCAGCTGTGGTGGGGCCCTCCCAGGTGTGCCCATCTTCTTTCCTCACAAGAGCTGTGTGACCCAGGGAAATTGCACCAGGCTGGAGGGGGTAAATTAAAATAACTGGAATCTTTGGCCCAGGTCCCAACTGTCTCTTGGAATTCACCATCCTCTACCACAGTAGTTTTCACAGTATGGTACTCAAACCAGCAGCAGCGTCACCCGGGAACTTGACAGAAATGTAAATTCTCAGGCCCCTCCCCAGACCCACTGAGTCAGAACAGAACCTCTGGGAGTGGGCCCAGCCAGCTGTTCGATTTTAAGAAGCCCTCCAAGTGATTCTGATGCATGCTTGAGAACCACTGCCAGAAAATCCGGCTTGGGAGTCTGTAAACTGCTGAGGGCACAG
Organism: Rhinolophus ferrumequinum; assembly: GCF_004115265.2. Classification (NCBI taxonomy): domain Eukaryota; kingdom Metazoa; phylum Chordata; class Mammalia; order Chiroptera; family Rhinolophidae; genus Rhinolophus; species Rhinolophus ferrumequinum. Next base: position 11,790,720 of record NC_046306.1, on the reverse strand, counting down.
GGCAGATGGACAAGGAAGGAAGAGTCTGGAAGCCTCACTTCTGCAGTAACCTGAGGGTTCTGAACAGATACCAAGAAATCTCTAAGAGCCTGTAAGGAAGACTCAGTCCTGCACACTCCAGGTTCTTCCTCGTGGCTCTAAGGGATGTGCCACTCTGCCTAGTACTGGGCAAAAACCCTACGTGGGGCTTGGGAATAAACCTGAGAGGTTTGTGCCCAGCTCCTTCAATCACTGGCGCTGAGACTTCACCTCCAGAGTCTTGGTTAAAACGGGATTGTTAATACCAACTTAACAGGGAGTCTTTGAGAACAAATATACTTAATGAAAAGAACAGTGAGAAAGGCAGTTAACATTTCCCAGGTGCAAAGTGAACGTCAGGACCTGTGCTGAGGGCTTTACAGGTGCTATCGCATCCCATCCTCAGAACAACCTTGAGGCAGGTTTTAGGAATAACTTCAGTTTACAGATGTAGACACTGAGTCTTACAGGCTCATCATTTTGCCTATGGGGAGACTCTGGCAGAGCTAGAATTTGAACTCCTTAGTTAAAAGTCGGATTCGTAAATCAGCCTGCTATACTGCAGACCCACCACCTGCCCTTTGCCTGCTGGCATATAATGGATGTTGCAAGAATTCATTCTCCCGAGATCGGGCGCGTTCAGGGCGGTATGGCCGTAGACTAGAATTCATCCTCATCCCCGCTGGTGTTGTGGATTTTGACTAGCTAATGAATGGCTGGTCACGGCCCATGCAAATTCGAGGTGCTTCTGGAAACAGTTCTTTAGCATTTGGATGCCTTTTTTCTCAGCGCCCTTTATTCTGACCCAAAACCCATGCCCTTATCCTCCTCGTGGAACCTGCAGGTCCGCACCCAAGCTACTCTGCCACTGGGCTTTCTCTAGGGGCAAATGCCGAACAAGGGCTACAGAGTCAGCCCGCGTGGGGTTTGCGCAAGTTTTTGCTTCCACCAGGTGTGGGCAAACCTACCCCAAGCCTGGCACAGCAACCCTCGAAACTCGGCTCTCACCTGTACTGCACATCCTTCACGCAGGACCCCGTCACCGAACGACGCGTACACGGGGAGTTATCTGCCCCGCGAAGCTGGAGACAGGGGCGCGGGAGAACAATGAGGAAGGACTGCACATGCGCAGGAGTTGTGAGGACCACTTCCCTGGGCTCTCCCGCTAATCCATCAAATTCCATCAAATTCAGGACTCCGTTTCCCATAAGTCTCCGCGCCCCTTTCCTTAGGGGCTATCGTAAGAGTTCCTGCCTTATTTGGTGAATTGGATGATTTGTTGTCCACAGTCATCTCTACTTTGGAGCCCGGGTTCCTTCGTAACCCCAGGATTAGGGATCCGAACCCCACTCTGATTACAACCAGTGTCCCTTTATGTCAACTGCACATATGAAAACATAAAAATTCAACTAAACTAAAAACTGAACTAAACTACTAGAAAATAAAGCCCAGCAGTATAGTAAAAGGTTAATACCACCACCAGAAATTTTTTTCTCAAACACCATCTCCACCCAAAACGGGGGATTTCAAAAGTAATACACTGAAACTGTAGATAAAAGGGCAAGTACACATAAATCACAGGAAGACTTGATGAAAAGAAAAGCACTCATAATTTCCTCTCCCAGAAATGGCCCTTTGAGGTGATATTTTTATTAAAATAGTGGCCTAAAAGTTCAATGTGTTACTTTGATCTTTTCATTAAACATGTAGTTAGTAATTTTCTTATGCTTTTTACATTTTCATTTTGAAAATTTTTAAACTTACAGAAAAATTGCAGGAATGATTCATTCTGAATGAACACCTATAAACTATTTTCTTAAATCTACCAATTGTTAATATTTTACCACTTATGCATTCTCTCAATTTCTTCTCTCTCTCTCACTCTCCAATGGTGAGGGTAAGTTGCAAACATGGACTGTCACCCCTAAAACTAGCATGTATTTCCTAAGAACAAGGGCATTCTTTTATATAACCACTACACAATTATCAAATTCAAGAAATTGAACACTGATATATTATCAAATATGTAGACTATATTCAAATTTACCCCATTTCACAATAATATCCTTTATACCTTTTTTTCCCCATCATCCAGGATCCAATTCATTCATTACATCCAGTTGTTGTATCATTTAAAATCCTTCAATCTAGTCCCTCAGCCTTTCTCTGTCTTGGAGGACACTAGTAATTTTGAAGAGGACAGGCTAGGTGTTTTAAAGCATGTTACTTCGTTTATGTTTGTCTGACTGTTTCCTCACAATTAGATTCAGGTTACGCAATTCTTGGCATAACATATGGACGTAAGGTTTGTCTCAGTAAATCACACCAGATCAGTTTCATACACATGATGCCGTTTTTGGTAATATTAACTTGGATCCTATGATTAACATAATGCGCAGGTCAATATACTTTTATATTAATTGTTTTTCTTATGTCAATGATAGAAGTAGGAAATCAACTCCATTCACAGTAGCATTCAGCTTCTAAGACTAGGTTAATAACAACTGGACAGAACTTACACAAAAGAAACTACTACACTCTACTGTGTGACATTACAGATGTGAATGAAGACATGTCTTGTTCTCCTAGACGGGAAGACTCACCATTCTTTAACAAAATTTCAATTAAAATATCAATAATTTGAGTGATGTGGTTTCCTTACTTTTTCTTTTATTTCGTTTTACCTAACAGAACACATCTAAATTTCATCTGGAAGAAGAACAACCCTAGGATAACAGCCAGGATTTAAAAACAATCAGAGTACTTCCCACAAGACATGAATATTTATAATATTAATATAATATTCAAAAGGTTGCCTCTGGCTCTTTAGAAGAACAGGTACAAACCCAAGAGTTCATTAGAATTTAGAGTATGATGAAGGGGAAATTTCCAGGTTGGGGGAGGAGAGAAAAGGGGCAGTCAGGAACTCATGTAAGGAAATCAGAGGCAATGGGGGAGAGTGGGAAGATTATTTTTCTTGTTCACACACGTTGCAACACAAATTTCATATAGACTCTTGATTTAGCATTTTAACAGTAAACCACCAAGTACCCAGAGAAAACATAAAATAAGTTTCTCATTTAATCTATGGGTAAGGATGGCAAGCTGTAAAACCATAAAAGAAATGACTGCTGAATTTTACTCTAGAAAAATTTAAAACCTTACTTTCAGACAACAACAACAAAAAAATCAAATAAAAAACACTTGGAAAATATATTTGTTAAGTATATAAAAGAAATGGTTTATTGGCTTCATTTAATTATCTCTTACACATTTATAAGAAGATCACACTACCATAAAAATGATCTATGAATATGAAGGTGAAAGTAATAAAAGAAAAAAATGCAAATGAGGAATAAATATGTGAAAGCAGCCCATAAACTACAAATAAAAAATGCAAATGTTTTTTGGACTTTACCATTGGCAAAGATTATAAAGAAAAATGGTATCTAGGGAGGACAGAAGTTTAGGGAAATGTTCATTCTCATAAATTTCTATTTGGAATATAATTTACAAAACAATTTGGAGGCCACTCTGTACCAAGATGTAAAAGAGCACGCACTTTAATGCAGCAATTCTATTACTAGAAATATGACCTAAGGAAACAGTTGTCCAAGGATAGGTGTACGCATATAAGTACATTTCGTACAGTTTATAATAACAGCAGCACATTGTCAAAAATCTAAATGTAAGGAAGGAAAAAAAGAAAATCACTTGTAGGAATCCATAAGGTAGGGTATTAGGTACCCATTAAAAATTATAATGCAGAGCTATATGAATTGACATGGGGGAAGATTACAATACATTGTGATATATAAAATGCTCTTTACACAAGAACGTAAGGCATTAATTCATTTTTTTGTAAAAAGCATACGTGTCTCCTAAGGATATAAAAAATGAAAAAGCCAAACGCACAAACAAAATTGAACCAAAAAAAAATTTAAAATCACTTTCATACATTAACAATAGAGAAGTCCATGCAAAGATTTTATTTATAAAGACCTGGAAGAATTCAAAACCTGCATCATTCACCACTAATTTCCCCACAGTAATAGACGTAGAATTGGAAAGATGCATTCTCAGGGAGCATAAATTTATATCTATTGTGGAATATACCTGCCCTAATGCTGCCTTTTTTATTTTTAGCTTTGATGTTGTGGAGCGTTCACCAGTAAATTAACAGCACAGTGTACTGTGGTGTTTATTTAAGTGTCTTTGTAGTATCTTATAACATCTAAATTCTTCATGAATTTTTAAGCTCCCTAAGAGCATAACCATTTAATGAATAATTTGGATGAGACTGGTATAATAATTAAAATATTTTAAACTTTAACAACAGTGAATGTTAAAATAACTGCCAAAATTACAAAATGATTCAAGATATTCTAAATCATTAGTAACAGTGTGCTTATCCAAGAACACTTATTCCAAGACCAACTTCTCAAACACCCTACAGTAAAGTTTATTTCCCTACAGAACCTATCCCTCACCCATCCCTCTTTGCCCTGCCTTACCTCTCTCCTGTCTAAGTCTGCCCACAGCTTCTACTGCCACACAGTATTTGATGGCTCATGGATGTGGTGATATCATTCTGGCTTTGTTCACTATACATAGGAGAATCAGGAACTGCTTCAGACCCAGCTATCTAGGACCTACTTATTCTCGGGATCTTTTAACTCTGCCCTATGAGGTCTCAGGTTAGAGTGGGTGCTTTTCAAGGTACTTCTAGAACCATCTCCTTCCTTCTCTTGAGCTTGTGTTTCTGTGGATCTTGAACCTGGACCTGGGAGTCAAGTTAACTTGATGTAGAACCTCTAACTTGGACCACAAACTAAACGTCAGACTGGGCTATAAACTCTAAACAGCTACTGAGAACAGAGGCAGGCTAGAGAGGTTAGGAGAGGGTCAGAATCCTGAGTGCCGTACCCTTTGAAATGCAATCACCATATAGTAAGATTAATTCAATATTTTCTCCACGATTATTTGGCATGGGGGTTACACTGATGTTAAGGATAAAATGATGCAAACATCGTCTTTATCTTAGGGATAAACATACATTGAAAAAAATAAAATTTGGAGTAAATATGTTTGAATCTCAGCAACTTCATTCACTAGCAATATGACCTTCACTCTACCTCTATGAGCCTTAGTTTACTTATTAAAATGAGGGTGTAAGCCCTAACCTCATGCCTTGTGAGGGCTGAGATAGTTAACCTAAATAAAGAGACTTGTAATAACCATACTAACATTGATTGGCTGCCGGTGGTCCTATTAGGTACTAGGCAATGTGCACAGAATCACCTGGGGACCTTGTTAAAATGCAGAGTTTTATTCGGCCGATGTGGGTGGGGCCCAAGAATCTGCATTTCTAACAACCTCCGGTGATGCCCTTGCTGTTGCTGTTCCCCCGCATTGTAGTAGCAAGGTGCTAAAGCTTTTCCTTCTTACCATGTAATCCTTATAACAACACCTTCATGTTTTGAAAGAGGAAACTGAGAATTACACAGATTAAATAACTTGTTTAAGGTCAGATCTGGGATTTGAAGCCCAGCATGTTTGGTTTCATGAAACATACAAGCACTGATCATCATTATCCTGATTCTCATCATGGAAACATACACACACGCACGCACACGCACGCGTACAAACGCACGTGCGCGCACACACGCACACAATTAAAGAACATCAATAGAGACAGAAGTTATGAAAACTGAAAATTCTGGAGCTGAAAAATACCATAACTGAAGTGGATATTTCTCTAGAGAGGCTCAACAGTAGATCTGAGCTGGCAAATGAGAGAATTTGGTAGAGAGCAAATTTGAAGATCTATCAACAGAAATTACCTAAAGAACAGAAAGAAAAAGAATGAAGACAATTGAATAGAGCATCGAAGACCTGTGGAATACCATCAAGATACCAATATATGCATAGAAGTCTTAGAAGGAGAGGAGAGAAGAAAGAAAAAGAAAAAAAAAAACACTTGAAATAATGGCTAGAAATATCCCAAATTTGGTGAAAACCAATAATCTACATATCCTAGAAACTAAAAAAACTCCATAGGAAAAGTGCAGAATTCCACAACTGTATACATCATGATCAAACTGTTGGAAGCCAAAGACAGAAAATTTTGAAATCAGCAAGAGAATAATGACCTGTTGTGAACAAGAGAACAATATACTCGTAATTTGCAGCTGACTTTTCAAAAACAATGGACTCCAGAATCAATGCGACGATACTTTCAAAGTGCTGAAAGAAAAAAAAAATCTGTCCACCAAGACTTACATATTATTTCTGGGAAATATTTAGACATTCTAGAAAATTTTTCTCCTCTGCATTTATTTATTTTTTGTTTTTTTTCCTGAGGCTTTATAGTTAGTAAATATCAGTATTTTTATTTTACATTTGTCTTAATTTTAATATTCTTTTAAATTCAATCTGGATTTTTCTAAATTCTTCAGACTTCCCATTTTACTATTTTTGTCTTTGCCTGTATTATTCTTCTATTTATACCATCTATTGTATTCATACCCAGTAGGTCTACTTTATTTTTAAATACTTCTTGATCCTCTTTTATGTTAGCAATATTTTATCCAACAGTTTGACACTAGAGTAGCATTATCCATGGTTGGGATGCAGGCAAGTAACAGGGTACTATATTAATTACACTTTTTATTAGTGGTGGAGAGTCTTACATGTACTTCTTTACATCTTTGTAATTTACTTTGTTTTATCTCATGAAGCAAAAAACCAAATGTATTTTTCTAGCAACTTAATAAATCCAAATAAATATATCAGTGATAAAAGTTAGTATCAGACTAACAAAAATATATAATATTGGTTGAACCCAGGGTTGTAGAAATAGTGATAGCAATGATATATTCATGTATGTATTAGAGTTTAGAATACAAATTGACACGAACTTACCTACGTTTTGTGCCTTTAAGATGTGGCAAATACATAATTGAGATTCCTCTTTGCGAGCACTCCGACTTTAAATATAAGTATACTGGTGATCAAATGCACAAAGTTATATATACAAGTTAGTGGATCTCTCTTTTCGTTAACAAATGGACACAATGCAAATTCCATGTAATAATTCAGGGGGTATGTCTAGTATGGCACTCCCGTTAGTATTCAAGTAGCATTAAAATCAATGTACTATATTTATATTTAATTACGTATCAACTCATTAAATTCTGTTCTAAAAGAAACACTTGAAAGTAAAATTCCAATTACCACTTTACATAGTGAGTGTAACATTTATTTGAGTGTAAAATTTTTAATAGGTAATAGAGTAAAAATTATTTTCAGTTCAAAGGAAGAATGATGTCAGTGCCTTATTTACAAAACCACTGATGTTGCTTTTAAATGATACCTTTAAAATGCAGAGCTGCACCACTCTCTGCCCCCATACTCTGACACTTCCCAATGACATACTGCCACCTCCCTTACCTATCCTGTATCCTCCACACACACACATACAAATAATAACTCATTGTGATTAATATTATGATGTGAGAGTCTAATTTTACTGTACTCTCTTACTGTGTCCCTACTATTATAGCATGTCAACCAACTTGGGTTTTTTTCCTCCTGACCTTAATGAACCTGTGAGTGCCTTTCAACAGAGCTCACATTTGAATGTACAGCAAAGACTTCACACTGCAATGCAAAGCTGTGAGTGTGATGACTGTGGAATGGCTTTCACTCACATCTCACACTTCACTTGACATAAGAAAATTCGTACAGTACAGAAACCATACAAATACCAAAACATTCAAGCATGACAGCAACTCTTTGGATGTAATGATTGCGGAAATACTTGTAGAAGAGCTTCAAAGTTTATGCAACATCAGAAAAAGCATATAGGACCAAAACTATACAAACATGATGCATGTGACAAGCCCTTTAAATTTTACTCCTTCCTTATTAGACATCAGAGAGTTTACACTGGAGAGAAACCCTTTCAGTGTGATGAATGTGGAAAGGCCTTTAGCCAACAGACAACCCTGAAATGACATAAAACAATTCATATTTCAGGAAAACACTTTGAATGTAATAGATGTGGAGATACCTTTGACAATGTTTCCCTTGCTGAACACTGGGAAGCTCACACCAACCCAACAGTATACAAATGTGATAAATGTGAAAAACACTTTAAGTTTTACCCACAACTTAGTAAACATCAGACAACTCATACTGAAGAGAAATCCTTCAAATGTGATCTATGGGGAAAGATCTTTAGCCAAGAAGAAGACCTGAGACAGCATTAAAAACTTCACACTGGAAAGGTTTTCATTGTCGCGTGTGGACATGATTTCAGCAGTAACTATGATCTTAGCCAGAATGAAAGAACTCCTACTGGAGAAAAGCCATATGGATATAGCCAATGTGACAAGAAATACATCTAATCTTAGTTGGCATAAAAGGACACTTTCAGAAGTGAAACCATTGTTTGTAATCAGTGTAAAAAAGCTTTTAAAAGAAAGTCAGACCTTGTTCAACATCAGAAAACTCATAGGAAATAGAATTTCTTAAGCCATGGTTATACTGAAAAGGTCTCTAAAGGTCTCTAAGTATCACATCTTCTCTACCAAACACCAGAGAATTCATTCAGAGACACCCTGTCTATAGCTAAATATCTTTCCATATTGATTATAATACACAATTCTACTTCATCACAATTCATACAGTCTGGAAAAATCTTAAGAAACTACTGTATAAAATTTAAGAACACACATGGCAAGGAAACAGCATTATATGATTACACGTTCTATCTTATTTTGTGTATGTTCATGATTCTTTGAAATATTCACCAGAAAAATGACTGAGAAGATTCAGCCTAGGATTTGAAAGAACCCAAGGCAATACCTTTATCATATTCCCTGTGTTTAGAGTAGAATGTTAAGCAGAAAAATGAAATAAAAATACTTAATTTTATTTAGGTTAGTCATTGAAATAAGATCATAAGTTAGATAATAAATAAACTTTTAAAAAATAAATAGAGGTAATATGTTAAATGGCAAAAGATTTTACATGGAAAAATTTACACCCAATACAAGTAGACATAAATAAATGATGTGAACTCTGTATTTCTGGGATCAAAACTACTGAAGAAAATTCCTATATGCAGAGACCAAACAAAACAAAACAGCCTTCATTGATCTGCTTCTTCATTTTGAGACCAAAAGTTAAAGAATGATTGGTGATGGGTATTGACATCTGTAATATAAATAAAAATGTCGGGGGTAACAAAACGCTCCTACTTTCTTGTCGGAATGGCTGTAACATCTGTGACATCTAGTGTCATGAAATTATCATTAGTCTTCTTAGATATGTTTAGAGAAAAATGATGATGTTGGCATATGGCAACAGAGGGCCGCTGGACTTGCATTCAGAACATGGAGAATCTACTTATGTTGATGTTTTACTTGAAAGTAGCTACATTGCTTAATGGCTTAATAAATAAACAAACCATTCTAGTATTTGCTACCAAGCAGACTTCTAACACAGTCAGAACTTATCACACATTGCTGGGTGAATTCCTTCAACCATTAGTGACAAAGTTCCCCTGTCCAGCCTCAGGCAGAGGGGATATAGCATGACAAGTCTCTTGGACCTGATCCCATCGCATAGGTAGTTTTGGGAGTATGACAACTACTCTTTCTTGTCTGTCACTCTTCTCTCTCAGATATTACGAACGCTTCTCCAAATAAAACTTGGTTTTGGATTGCCAGAGAAGCCTTGCATGTGTAATTCAATAATATCCTAAAGAGGACATGTTTCTCCAAGTAAAAGTTGGTATAGATGTGCAATTCTTGTGCCTGTACCGGACCCATTCCACCTGACCGGACTGAAGTTAGAGGAGCTGAAACTATAACTGCACTGGGCTGAAAAATAACTTACATACATTTGAGAAATCACTGAGAAAATAGAAATGAGATTATAAGCACAGTCATGAGAAAACGAGACGTTACTGGCCTGAGGTAGCTCATCCTAAGTTAATGAGGCAAAGGAAAGACTTAAGACTCAAGTGCATCAAACCTCCTTCCCCATCTTACTTGGATTCCTAAAACCCAGGGCTAAAGCAAATTAAATGGCCTGTATGTAATGACGGCCCAGGGAAACTCCCACCAGCCCATCCACTACAACATGCGAATCCAAATGACAGGGAAGAAAATGAAATTGAATGTAAGACTAAAGTAACTTGTTCTGAAAAGCTGCCGTTCCAAATAGGCCGCCATTAGACTAGAGTAATAAGCCCCTCATTTGAAAAGAGCCAAAACTCATCTACTTCTCCTGTCCCTACATAGTGCCATGTTTACTTGGGGCATTCACTAACTGTAAGCCTATCTCAGCCTCTGAATTAACTGCTTGAATTAACTGTTAAAGAAGACATAAAAAGGCATTCTTTATGAAATTTTGGTCATTCAAAGACATCTTCACCAAAGAACTCCAGATAAAATTATCTATGTTGGATTTTTCCAATTTTAATGTATCCCTTTATAAATAATTTGCTACATCTAATAGCAGCATTTTCGATAGAATCAAAATGATCGTCACGAATGATTTTTATATTTATTTTGGAACATCTGAATATTACCGTACTATACACATGTCCAGTTTTCTTGAACTCTTTTTGTCATTAAATCCTTTATATTAGATACTCATGGTCACCTTTTAGAGGAGCTATTAAGCTATGATCCAATAAAACTGCTCTGGTGGGAGAAGTTGGCCTGAGATTTTGGTAGAATGGATTTCAGATTCTAGTTTCATTAAAAAGAACTAGGGACCTATACCATGTCACCTAACCTATATGTTCCAAATACTTCATCTAAAAGTAGCATCATGTAGTATTGCTCTTACTTTCAAGCAAAAAGACCAAGATCAGATTATGAAATTTGAAAGAACTATAGAGAAATATCCTTCTAGGTTGGTGGGTAGAATTCTTAGAATCAACTCCAACTTTTCAAAGCTCCCAACTCCAGCACCTGTCCTACCACTGAAACGTTTTAAGTCAGAGTGAACAATATTCGTTTGATCATCTCCATTCCTGCTGCCTCTGCCCTAGTCCCTGCTCCGCCATCTAGGGCTTGGACATTTGTAAGAATCACAGACGTCAAACTTTATCTGAGCAGTTCCCTTATTTCATTCTCTCCAGTTCCCTTTTCCATTCTCTTTGGGAACTGTTATAACCTTCACCATATTTCACAAGCTATTTCATCCCTGTGATGTTTTCTCTTCTTTCACAGAAACTCATAGATCATAAATTCAGGCAGACCCTCACCATTTGACCTGCGACCCTCCATTTCCAAACTCATAACCACCTTCAATGTCTCTTTAACTCTTCTGTTAGAGGAAGTTTTTCCCTCTTGCTTTCTATTGGAGTACGTAAAAATCTCACAGTGATAAATACAGATATGAGGAACATTGATATCTTTCCTATAAATTCCTGATACTGAGCTTTCACTTTACCTACTGTGATAAAATGCACTTTTTATCACTTCTAGGACAATTCCATCTAATTCAGTAAATGCATGTTTAAAAACAGATTCCTGAAATTGTCAGCTGACTGAGAAATGAAATTCTCAGATTTCAAATTTCACATGTGTTCTCAAGCACATTCCTTCCTCTCAAGTGCTGTCTCCCTTTGCCTATTTTGCCTCAGAATTAAGTGTTCCCTTCATGAAGGCTGAATAAGAAATGAAGGAACAGGGGAATATGACTCAGGCCTGGGTGCTAGCCACTGGGTCTGGCTGGTCTCTGCCTGGGGCATCTCACCCTGCTTGGGCTTTGGGTTTGGCTCTGTCCTGCTGCAACGTTTACCTTTGGGCCCAAGTGAGCAGCTGGCCCAGACATCCTCGCTGTGCCCACCTCGTCCCAATCCAGGCTGTTCTCATCTCTGCATGTTTCCCACTGTGGCTGTTAACACATTCCCACACACCTAGTGGCATAAAACAACACAAATTTGTTATCTTACAGTCCTGGAGGTCAGAATTCTGAAATGCGTCTTATGGGGCTAAACTCAAGCTACTGGCAGGACTGTGCGCCTTCTGGATGCTCTAGGGAGAACCCATTTCCTGGCCTTTTCCAACTTCTAGAAGCTGCTTAGCCCTCCTCTGCTCTTGGCCCCTCTCATCACCTGGAGCTCTTGCCTCCCTCTTATAAGGGCCCTTTTGATGATATCAGGTCCACCTGGACAATCCAGGCTACTCTCCCCATCTCAGGATCCTTAACTTACTCACACCCGCTAAGTCCCTTTTACCATGTAACAACATACTCACAAGTTCTAGGAATTGGGACCTGGACCTTGGCGTGGGGGGAGGGGTTATTATTCAGCCTACCACACGGACCTTCCTTCAAACCCATCGATGGCAAGTAGCACATACTGGATTCCCCCACGTACTGACGGGTCATGGGAAAGTGGAGGTGCTATTTTACACCATCTCCCTGCGAAAAGCACCAAACCGCCTAGCCTCCTCCATGCAGCTGCCTCATGGAGGGGAGGGATACCACGTGAGACCCCTTATTTCAAAGATTCAAGTGGGAAGTATGTCAAGTGGGGTGTGTATTATATGACCTCAGGACTGCAGTATACAGTAGGCATAAATAAAGAACACTTGGGAATTTTTAGCCTAAACCTTGACCAGACTACCCTGCATTCTCTAATCTTTCCTGTTCCCACCATACTCAGGACCAAAGAGCTGAGAGCCCTACACTACAGGAAGTGAGTGGCCTTGATTGGGAAATGAGACGATTCTGGGTGTGATAATTTGGGCTCCATATAAGCAGGCCCAGGTGCATGCTGGGCTCACGATCAGCGTCGGGGCTGGCCTCGCTGTGTGGGTGAGTTCATGCTGTTTCACTGGTAGTGGGGGAAGTAGAGTCACATACTTTGGCACGTGGGGAGAGGCCCCATATTCCTGAAATCCCAACTGCTGCAGCATCACGTGTGGGCTCCTTATAGGTCCCAGGAGGAGAGGGGAATCTGAAAGCCAAGGTTGGGAGACTGTTGTGTACCCCTGGTTTCTTCTGTGTATGTGGTTGAGGTGGTGGTAATTTGGGGTGGGGGGATGGAAGTGGGGGGGTAGAGGCTCTTAGTCTCACACACTTCTGCCCTTGATTTTAAGGTGAGGCTTCTCAGAATTCTGCTTTCACCTGAGAACAGGACAAGGAGAAACATGGCTCTTTCATTCCTAAGGGTGGTATCGCAGGTGAATTACTTTTCTTATTTTGCTTTTTTAAATTTGATTTTCTTCCTAAAATAGCAATGTACAGGGCCTAAAAACATTTTGCTCTTTGGGGCTGTGTGGGTGAATCTGTTCTGAGCCTCTGGTGGTTTGCTGGCAATCTTCAGAGTTCCTTGGCTTGTTGCCTGTCTTCATTTACACATGGTGCTCTCCCGTGTCTCTTCACATAGTTGTCCCTCTGTGGGTGTCTGTCTTTGTGTCCAAATTTCCCCTTTATAAATCATATAGGATTAGGGCTCACTCCAGTAATCTCATTTGTAACTTGGTATTTATGTAAAAACAAAACAATTTTCAAGTAGCGTCACATTCTGAGGTTAGAACTTCAATGTTATCTCTCTCCTGCACCCCGGGACTGTTATGAATCCATACAGACTGATACAAATTTGTCAAAACTTGTTATTTCTTCTGGGAGAAAGGTTTCCATTTCTCTTGTGGTCGCTGGTCAATTTTTCAAGCCCAAATTGATACGTTTCTCTCTGCCTTCATCTTTTGAAGGATATCTTTGCTGGGTATAGGACTCGAGGTGTGTGGCCTCAACTTAATGCCCAGTCACCCCTTTCCCCCCCTCTGGCTGGGCTGGAATTTTACTTTTTTGGGAGGTCTGTATGACCTCCAAAACTTCTGCTCCACTTAGTATCCCAACAGATGTTCTCCCAAGACTGGCTCTGTGCAGGCAGTTCCAGTATCAGCCAAGGATTCAAGGGAAATTTCCATATGGGTGTTTAGGGCTCCTTCTCTAGCATTCTGCCCTCAAATTCCCAGCTGTGTTGGAAGGAAGCTCCAAACTCCTTTGGACATACCCTTTGTCCATCCAGCAAGACCACTGCTGCTCTCTGCTTGGGCTCTATGTCCCTGCCCTATGGCTCTAGAAATGCCATCAAGGAGAATTCCAGGATAATGTGTGCTTTTCCTTGGTCCAGGACCACAGCCCTGAATGGGTTGTTTTCCAGTGCATAAAAACAGGGGCTTGTATATTTATCCAGCTTTTTCAGTTCTTTCACAGTGAGAGGGTAACTCAGAGCAATTACTCCATTGTGGCTGGAACCCAAAGTGACTGTCCTTCATTTAAGATACAGTTCAAATTCATTTTTGAAGGATCCCTTGATGCCTGAGCCTGTATAATCTCAATCTTTATCAACCCATACTGTATGGCAGTTAACAAGTGATGGTATTAATTGGGGTTCTCCAGAGAAACAGAACCAACAGGCTACATATACATATATACACACATACACACGTATGTGTGTATATATATATATATAATTTATTATAAGGGATTGACTCAACGTGACTATGGAGGCTGAAAAGTCCCAAGATTTATAATAGAAAAGTTGGAGACCCAGGAAAGCAAATGGTGTAGGTTTTAGTCTGAAGTCTGGCAGGCTTGAGACTCAAGAAGAGTAATGTTTCATTTCAAGTCTGTAGGCAGGAAAAGACTGATCTCCTATCCAAGCAGTCAGGCAGGAGTTCCCTTATCATTTCACTTGGCTGGGACTTAACAGCCTTCAGTCCTAATTCCACATATGGCAGCTTCACCCCGTGACTCCTCAGCCAAGCACATACACCAAATGTATGTTTCTTTAGCTGTTATTTTTTTTTTTATGAGGGCAGGTAATTTTGCCTTCCTGAACTATACAAGGAAAATGTGTATTTCTTTCAGTTTCCACTTTCCATCATAGCCTTTGACCACACATTCTAACATGTCCTTATACTCTGTCTCCCTCCTGATTACACCCAACTTGAAAGATATCTACTAAGGGCCACTTAAAAACATGTAGACATATAAGGTATAAATTCGTATTTCAGGAATCAGTGAAATTTAAAGATGTGGCTGTGGTCTTTTCTCCGGACCAGTGGGCTCATCTGAGCCCTGAAGAGAGAAAACTGTATGTGGAAGTGATGCTGGATAATTGTGATTACCTTGTGTCTCTGGGTAAGGAGATCTTCCTTTGTTAATTTAAACCTACCCGTGGTGGACTTGTTCCTTCTGCATGAATTATCTGCAAATCCCATGAAAATGGCTGAGTGAATTTCAGCTCGATAATTTTCAGTGAAGTATTGGAGCTGGGTGATGTTAAGGGCATTTTCATCTTGTTATGACTCAAGCTTTATATTCTCCACTGTCTTCCAAACCATCACACCTTCCTTTAAAACTGTACTTCTCAGGCTATTGTGTGCCTAAGAAACAGCTGGGGAACTGTTAAAATATAGATGGTCTTTTTAAAACCAAAACAGTGCTTTGGAGGTTCCTGATTTTGAGGAACCAAAAGCATGAGTCTAAATTCTGTAAACACCACAGCATGGTCAAGGTCACTTATTTTTCTTAGGACACTGGACTTACAAGGCAGAAGTGATATCCTCTTTGAAGCAAGGGAAGGAGCCCTGGATGGTGGAGAAAGAGGTGACAAGTCCTCCCTGCCCAGGTACTTGGAAAGCAAGTGGAAGTCATCACAGGTCACATCCTGACTGGTCAGGTTAACCTGGACCCTGAGGTGACAGGAGAGGAGCTCCCCCATGGGCCTCCAAAGAAATCTTATTCTTGCCCCACATTTGTCACTCTCCCTGTACCCCTTTTGTTATACCTCCAGTCTTAGGACACTAAATGGTGTGCTGGTAAAATTTCGAAATTTATATTGCCACAAGAAAAGACATAGTATGAGTAGCTGAACTGATCAAATAGTTTATCAGTGATTAGAATGAATGAATAGGTTAGTTCAGAAAAGTGTCATGAAAAGCCTTTTTTTCAAGAAAGATTTATGGAGAGGGATTTTTTTCTCTCTCTCTAGATTAAGATAGTAGGTTAATTAGACATAAAATAACAAGCCAGAAAAGCAATAAAATTTAGTAATCGGTGAGAGATGATACGCCCATCATGAACAGAAGGTAGTAATTGCCAGAATATGCTATCATCTAGGCATTTTATAGAAACTAGTTTAAGTTTCAAGTCAGGGGCTGAAAAGTTAAAAGTTGGGATGGACGATGACGATTCGGATCTGGGACACCATTAGATCTAAGAGTAGAAAAAAATACCAAACACATATAAGCTGTAGGCATTTTGGAAAGTGGTCCTGGAATCCAGGAAGAAGTTCAAAAGTTTTCTAAGAATTGTTCATAAGAATTCCAAGTAACCCGGGGCTTTCTTATTTTTTTTAAACTTAATAACCTGGCCCAAACTCCTCTCCCACCACCACGCTAGTTCATCTACAGAAACGAGTCATCTTCTGAACTTTCTTTTATTCCATTAGTGTATTTGTCTTTCTTCCTTATCCTTTCATTCCTGGTACACTTCTGCGTATTTTTCCATAAAGTTGTAATCAATTTTGTATTTACTACAATATTTTTTCCTACTCTCTTCACTGCCTTGTGGTTTTAGTAAACAAATCTGTTTGCTTTCTGTCTTGTGTTCTATATATAAATATTCACCTATTTGAATAAAACAAATTAGATGGTTTATGGCTGGCAATGTGGTGGTAAGAGGCCTGGAAATCAGGTACAGAGAACTGAGTCAATCATATTGTTCAGCTTCTAGCCATTTATCACTGCTGTTCTATTCGAGACTCCATTAGTATTTTGTATTTCCATAACCTGTAGCCCATCATCTCATTCGTGTCCTCGCCCTATGACTGCCAGTCTAATACTTTTTCTATGTTGTAAAATATGCACGTATGAATTACAAAATATACATTGTTTTATATATGAGTGCATCCTAATTTAAATTGCATGTTGGGAAAATCTCATTTCTCATCTTTCCATTTATCTCTAGTTCTGAGATCTTTACATGTTATATATACTATATATGTTTTGTAAGGGCAATATAGTATTCTCCAGTATGAGTCCACAACATTTAACTTAGGAATCTTTTACCCTAACAATGGCCAACTCTCTACAACTCTTTCTGACCAAATTTTCACGTTTCCTCCTTAAGAATCTGTGCAATAATTTCTCTAAGTCACCAGGCATAATATAAATCGTGTCACAAAACATTCCGACTGTCTTTGCACCTCTGTCAAGAAATCAGTTGTCTGTATGTGTTTATAACATTCCCCCTTTTTTAATGGGTACAGACTGTGTAGTTACGTCACCTATTTGATTCCTAATATTGGTAATTTGTGTCTTCTCTTTTTCCCCCCTGGCCGGGCTTATCAATTTTATGGATCTTCTTAAAGAACCAGGCTTTTCTTTTTTCTGTGTTTTTTCCTTGTTTTCTAGTTCACTGACTTCTGCTTTTTTATTTCCTTTCTTCTGCTTACTTTGGTTTAATTTGCTTTCCTTTTTAAATTTTCTTAAGGTGGAAGCTGAGGTCATTGATTTGAGATCCTTCTTTCAAATATAGGCATTTAGTGCTCTGAATTTCACCCAAGGACTACTTTAGTAGCATAACACAAATTCTTATATATTGTTTTCATTTTCATTCAGCTCACATACTTCTTCTCTTTTCATTTCTTGTTCAAGTTGATTAGTTAGAATGGTGTTACTTGGTTTGAAAGTATTTGGGGATTATTCTGTTAAGTTCTAATTTAATTCTATTGTGGTGAGAGAACATACTTTCTATGACCTGAATCCTTTTCAGTTGGCTGACACTTGTTTTACGGCCAGAATGGCAAGTGTCCCTTGTGCACTTGAGAATGTGTGTTCTGTTGAGTGGAGCGTCACAGAAATAGTAATTAGATCCAGTTAGTTGATAGTGGCATTCAAACCTATCATATATTTGCTGATGTTCTGCTTACTTCCTTCGTTGATTATTGAGGGGTATTGAAATCTCCAACAATAATTGCTATGTATCTATTTCTCCTTGATACTCTTTTTGTATCATGTATTGTGAAGCTCTGAAGGTGCCTAAAACATTCAAGGTTGTTATACTCCTGAATAATTGACCTCTTTAACATTATGAA
This sequence comes from Rhinolophus ferrumequinum, assembly GCF_004115265.2. NCBI lineage: Eukaryota > Metazoa > Chordata > Mammalia > Chiroptera > Rhinolophidae > Rhinolophus > Rhinolophus ferrumequinum. The sequence goes on along the minus strand of NC_046306.1, from coordinate 11,772,560 downwards.
CTTCGTTATCCCTGGAAATAATTACTGCTGAGACCTAGTTTGTCTGATATTAGCGTTTTTTTGGTGGCAGAATGGTGTACGTACATATTTTGCATCCTTTTATTTTGAACCTATTTGTGTCTTTACATTTAAAGTGAGTTTCTTGTGGATAATATATAATTTGGTTTTGCTTTCTTATCTAATCTTCACAATCTCTACCTTTTAATTGGGGTGTTTATACCAGTGGTTCTCAATGTGGGGAGGGAAAGATTTTGCCCCCTTGGGGCATCTGGCTATCTCTGGTGGTATTTTTGGTAATCACAACTGGAGATGAGAGTATGCTACTGGCACCTAGGGGTAGAGCCCAGGGATGCTATTAAACATCCTACTTACATGAGGCCACCCCCACAACAAATAAATTATCCAGTACAAAATATCAATAATGCTCAGATTGAGAAACCGTGGTTTATAGCATTTACATTTAATGTGATTGATTAGATTTAAATCTTTTTGTCATTTGATTTGTCGTATCTGTTCTTCGTTCCCCCTTTTCCCCCTTTATTGCCCTTTTTTTGTATTGAGTATATTTTGGGGGATTCCATTATATTTCCTTTGGCTTATTAGCCATAACTCTTTGTTATTTGGGTGGTTATATTAGGATTTGAGTTTATAGTATTCATCTTTACTATGTCACCTAGCCTTTATGCTACTGTTGTCGTGCATTTTACTTATGTTGCAAGTCCCACTCCCACAATACATTGTTATTGTTTAATCAGCCAATATTCTTTTAAAGAGACTTTGTAATAATTTTTAAAAACCTTATGTATTTCTTATTGGAGTTACAATTGTAGTTACAATTCCTGATGTTCTTCCTTACTTTGTGTAGATCCAAAAGTAGAAAGAAGGTACCCTTTTTCTTCTGCTTTAAGGGACTTCTTTTAAAATTACTTGTAGTGTGGATCTGTGAATTCTTTTAGCTTTTGTACATCTAAAAATGTCTTTTTTTTTTAACCCTTCATTTTTCAAAGGTTTTTGCCTGCCATAAAATTCTGGCGGATAGGTGCTTTTGTTTGTTTTGTTTTTAGTCCATTAAAGATTTGCTCTACTATTGTTTTACTTGCAGTGTTAAGTGAGAAATCTGATGTCATACTTCTTTTGTTTCATGTCCAGAATATCTTTTTATCCTCTGGTTGATTTTAGTTTATCACTGCTTTGGAGCAATTTGATTATGATGTGCCTTGGTATAATTCTCTTTATGTTCCTTGTGCTTGGAGTTTGTTGGGCCTCTTGGGTCTCTGAGTTTACAGTTTTCATTGTGTTTGGAAAATTTGGAGCTGTTATTTCTTTAAATACTTTTTCTGGTCCTTTTCTCTTTCAGAGATTCCAGTTGCCCATATATTAAACCATTTGAAGTTGGTAAATCTTTTCTTTTATCGGACTTCTATTTAATGGATGCTGATACTTGTAATCCCCTGACTGTTCTAAATTTTGAGTTATATATTCCATTTCTTCAGTCCCTTTTCCTTTGATTCTCCAACCAGGTTTTCCATGTTACTGTTCTGTTTTGTCTTTGGGTGTGTAATTTTGACTTTGGCTCTATAATTTTACTATAAATGTGAACTATTATGTGCATTTAAACATACCCTCAAACTTATCTCCACTTTGCTCTTCTTAATTACCATTTGACTGTCTTATGTTGCAATGCCTTATTTATCTTTTAGACAATATTCATGTATATTTTAAACTATTTCTCCATATCCATACACTTTCCAATCATTTCAGTAGCATCTCGAGGTCTAGAATGATGAAGGTAACAGAAATCCATGCTAGTTCTCCATCTTATCAATGATAGGTTAATAAATACAAAAAAAAAATCTGTAATTTTGTCTGTTTTCTAAAATGCTCAAAATTAATTTTTTCCTAGTAATTAACCAATTTTTATTTAGATTACCAAAAAAAATGAATGCTAGAACTTATCTTTTGGTCAAACTGTGGGGTTGTAAGTTTGATAGTGTTTAGAGTTATCTATATACTGAAAATAATGATGTGCTCATGCAATGTAAGAACTTAAATGAGTGTGCTGTGTGTAGATACAAAAAATGGGGACTCCCTTTTATTTCTAAGAATCCATCACTAGAATATACTTCAACAAATTAACAAAGACGTATATAAAAGATTATTCTTAGTGTTTTCAGCAATAGCAAAAACAAATACAATTCAAATATCCAAATTGAGCACTGCCCCAATCAATAATGACTGTCATACAGTAAAATCTTCAATATCAGTAAAATTGATAAACCAGACTTATATTTACTCATACAAAGCTTCTCCTATTTGCTGTTTAAAGGAAAATATTTAAAGTACAATCACTTTCACAAATTGCTGTATCTATAGAGATATTTTAAACGACCTTAATGAAAATAAAACTTTAACTCATGCAGGGACTTTCATGTGATTCTTTTTAGATTCTTTAGGTTTTTCTGTTTTGGGAATTAAAATTTCGATGAGTCAGTTTTTACAGTCAGAAATACAAATATTTCAAATTGAAAGAAATTTTTCATTGGCCACATGTTCTCACTTAAACTACTCTTGTGTGGTATTTGGAGAACACGTCTCTCTCAATCCTCTACCCTCACAAACTTCTACTTCTCATCCACCCCTGTAAACTCCACAGTCACTGAACACTTCTCTTACCCCCTCCCCACTTACTAATTATCTTGATGTTTGTTGTGATGCCCAGATTTACTTTTGTTTTTCTCATGTTGTTTTCCTAATAGCGTGTCAACCAGCATTGGTGAATTATCATGCCCTTAAAGAATCTGTGAATACCTTCAGACAAAGTTCTCACCATGCTAAGGATCGAAAACTTCGTAATTTTGCCCCGTGTTACGAATGTAATGACTGCAGCATAGTTTTCTGGAACAACTCACAGCTTATTGGACATCAGAGGATTCACAAGGTTGAGAAAACCCACAGATATGGTGAACATGCAAAGGCCTTTAGGCATCGCTCATCATTTACAACACTCCAAAGAATTTATATTCCAGATCAATACTTCGAATGTAACCAGTGTGGCAAAACCTTTAACAGAGTTTCCAAGTTCCTACAACATCAGGACATGCACCAGGAACTGAAACCATACCAATGTGATGTATGTCAGAAGGCTTTTAGGTTTCTCTCGTCCTTTAATACACACAAGAGGATTCACATTGGCAAGAAACCCAACTTGATTTGGCATCAAATAATTCATACTCAAAAGAAAGTCTTTGCCTGTAAATTTTGTGGTAGGGCCTTTCACAGCTTCATGGAAAAAAGTCAACACCAAAAACTTCATATGAGAAGGAAACACTACACATGTAATTACTGCAAAAAGGACTTCAGTCCCTACTCAAAATTCATCCTACATCAAAGAGTTCATACTGAAGAGAGACCCTACAAATGTAATGATTGTGAAAAATCCTTTAAAAGTACCTCAAATCTTAATAAACACCAAAAAATTCATACTGGAGAGAAGTCCTTTTCATGTAATAACTGTGAAAAGACCTTTTCTCAACTCACAGATCTTAACCACCATCAACAACTACATACTGGAGAGAAACGTTACATATGTAGTAGTTGTAAAAAGACCTTTGTCCGTTTCTCAGATCTAACTCGACACCAAAGAACTCATACTGGTGAGAGACCCTACCAATGTAATGTTTGTGAAAAGGCCTTTCGACATCACTCAAACCTTATTAAACATCGAAAACTTCATTCTGAAGAGAGGCCCTTTAAATGTAATGAATGTGAAAAGGACTTTCGCTATTGCTCAGACCTTAATCAACACAAAAGAATACATACTAAAGAGAAACGCTATAAATGTAGTGAATGTCAAAAGGCCTTTAACGATAATTCAAATCTTAATAAACACAAGAAAATCCATGCAGGAGAGAAACCTTTTGTATGTAATCAATGTGGAAAAGCTTTTAGCCTAAACTCAAAACTTTCTCGACATCAGAAAACTCATGATAAAAAGAAACTCTAAAAATATATACAAGATGCAAAAAAAGTATAAATCACCTTTTACTAGAAATTGTAAATTTAAACCAAAGAGATCAATGTGCAAAGGTTTTTAGTCAAAGCCCAATTCTTTTGCATGAGTTCATCCTGTATAGAATATTTTAAAAATATAAATACATACATGTTGAACAGAGAGATGCGATCAGAAATGTACTTTATATATTCCATTGACTCCTTTGAGCAAAAAATGACTAAACATCTTCAACCAAAACTTGAAATTAGTTCCTACGGTAAGAAGCAGGTAAAGAGGCAGCTGGAAGGGTGCAGTGCAAAGGACATATTCATTTTGCTTTCTGTTCATAACCACTGGATGCATAGCATCATATCTTAATAGAGGTAGCTCTCTAAAGTTGTAAACTTATGTAGGAAGAGGATGGAACCCTTATCTAAGCATAAGTAAGGAAAAGTTAAGCTGTCTCTTTGGAATTAGAACTATTAGAGAAGCAGAAACTTTGCCAGTGGATAATGAAAAATCTAAGTCATGGATTGGTGGGTGATAAGATGGTTTCTGCTGTTTTTTCTAAAAGGATAAAATTTGGAGACATCCAGCCTCCCTGAGTAGTTAGCACCATTTTTAGATGTATCCAGAGAACCAAAAGGAGATGGAGAGATTGCAACAATTCTAGGACTTAGATTCAGGACATGGAGAATCTATTACTCATAGTGTTGTCTTATTTGAAATAAGTTGATGTCGTGTATGTTTTAATAAATAAATGCTAAGTTTTCTAATATATGCCAATACTGGTGTGTAACACTGAATACATTCAGGCCTTGTGTCAGAAATCTAATTACACTTTCCTGAATCTGTTCCCATAATTGGTGGCAACTTCGCCCTGTTCAGCCAAGTGGCACAGGCATAGTCTAAGAAGTTTCTTTAGGACTGGCCTCAATCCATAGAAAATGACAGGAGGATGATACTGAGTTTCTTCTTTGGGGATCCTTCTCTCATCTTTCGGCTTTCTCTGCTTTTCCAGATAGTACAGTGCCTGCCACTGAGCTACATTGTATAATCCCAAGATGTGGCCCCTCCTTGTCTGCTAGTTTCCTTAGGTGTTTTTATCTCTAAGAAAAGATATACATATGGCTCACTTTTTGCAAATAACAGACACATTACAGTTTTATAGGTTTCAAGTTATGTATAAGCTGAAAATGCAGCTCAGTTTAAAAATGAGTACAAAAGAAATGTTATCAATACAACTATGGAAATGGTTATTGGGATTAAAAAAAATTGTGCACTGGGCCCCTTACCCCTAATTTTGGTCCTCAAAATACTGGGTTAGAGTAAAATTAAAAAGGAACTATTTTACGTGTTTTAAACATATTAAGAATTTCCAACTTGGTTCCTAGCAGGGTCAAACTGCTAATTCTAAAGGAAAAGGGAAAATAAGGTTAATAGGACAGACTAGAATAGCTTGTTCTGAACAGTCTAGTATTCCAAAATTGCCATCAGCAGACTCTATAGGGGCCTACATCCCAATAAAAATTCCTAACATGTATTCTTCTCCTTTTTATATCTGTTGCCATGTCCTACCACTAAGCCATAAATCTCCAATTACCTGAAAAAGGATAAATGGATAGCCATTATGCAAAAGTTAGACTATTCAAGACATTCTGATTGAAAACTTGAAGCAGAACTTTTTTCTTTCCAAATGGATTTTAATATTAAAACCACATAATTAAGAAAAAAATTGCTATTGGCTGAGCAATGTTTACCAGAATTCCCTTCCCTTCCCTGTATGTTTCCATTGAGGGTGAGTCGCAAAGGACATTTTTTGTGAAATATGGAGGGTGGAGGTAGAGAAGCAGTTGTCTTGGTCCATTCAGGCTGCTACAACAACATACCCCAGACTGGATAGTTTATAAACCCCAGAAATTCTCTCATATAGTTCTGGAGGTTGGGAAGTCCAAGATCAAGGCCCTCTTCCTGATTAGAGCTGGCACCTTCCCACTATGCCCTTTCCAGGTTAAAGGGGTAAGGGATCTTTTATAAGAACACTAATCCCAAATCACCTCCCAAAGGCCCTACTTCCTAATATCATAACCTCTGGGCATTAGGATTCAACATATGAATTTGGGGTGGGGAGTCACATGCAGACGAGACATCATTTTGTTTGTTCTGAAAAGCTTCTTATCTGCTGATTCTCCTTGTTGGCATGAGACAGTAGCCAGACCTACAGCTTCTCTCCTTCCCCAGTATACTTCTCCCTTGAGGTACCATGCCTATTTCACTTACCTTTAGCACAACTCCTTGAAAGAGTTGTTTGTAGTCACTGTTTCCAGTGTGTCTCCTCCATAGTTCCGGAAAACACTCCATTTTTACCGTGATTACCTGTGATAGCTAGCCACTAAGATGGGCCTAGCTGTCCCGAGCTCCTTGTATTCATGCCCTTGTGTGGTCCTCTCCCACACAGTATCAGGGTCTGTGTGACCAGACTAGACAGGGATTGTGACAGCTAGGTTACAAGGTAAATTATGGCTTCTGCCTTGCTTTCTCTTGGATCACTCACTCTGGGGGATGCCAGCTGCCATGCTGTGAGGGCACTAAAGCCCTAAGCAGAGTCCATGTGATGAGGAACTGAGGCATCCTCCTAACAGCCATGTGAGAGCCACTGTGGAAGTGGATCCTTCACCCTAAGTCTTTAAATGACTGCAGTCTTATCAACATCTTGATTACAAACTTATGGAAAATCTGCAGCTGGAACCACCCAGGCAAGTCATTTCCAGATTCCTGAACCACAGAAACTGAGCTCACAAATGTTTATTGAAGTCTTTAAGTTGCTAAGTTTTGGGGTGATTTGTTACACAGCAAGAGATAACTAATACATTACTGTGTTATGGGTTGACTTGTGTCTCCCAAAAATTGATGTTCAAGTTCTAACCCCTAGTACCACAGGATGTAATCTTATTTGGCCACAGGATGTAACCTTATTTGGAAACAGACTGTTGCAAGTGTAATTAATTAAGATGAGGTCATAACGGAGTAGTGAGCCACTAATCCAATATGACTAGTATCCTTATCGAGTACCATGGAGATTTGGACACACGCACACAACGAGAATGCCATGTGAAGACTGGAGTTACGCTGCCACAAGCCATGGGCCTATCAGTAGGAGACAGGGCTGGCACAGAGTCTTTCCTAGCACCTTCAGCAGGGAGTAGAGGCCTGTTAACACCTTGTTCTCAGACTTCTAGCCTTCAGAACTCTAACACAACAGAATTCTGTTGTTCTGAACCACCCAGTTTGTGATGCTTTGTTACAGCACCCCAGAAAACTAATACACCCTGTATGTAATGTCTTAAAATATCGAAAAAATGCAAAGCAATCCACCAGTTTCATCATAAAAAACAATGAATTTTACAAGGACAAGTAAAATGTTAAAATGGAGGGATAAATGTAGAGAATTTGTTACAAAAATTGTTTTTTTAAACTCCATCAGTAAAGATTACAGTTTTAAAGTGAAAGATAATAAAATCCCATTCATAAGAGCAACCAAACCTTTGAAGAGACTAGGAATAAGTTTCACAGGAAAAGAGCAAGACTGGTACACACACACACACATACACACACACAAACACAAATACATACATTTATACATATGTATATGTTCACATATAGTATACACACACACACACACATACGCACGCACACAAACACATATACAGATGCCAATTTCACCAATTAGATAAACCCACTTGATTTTCCTTGGGGTGGAATGTATAATGTGGCAGAGGCCAGGAATGGGTTTAGGGAAAAGTCCCACTCATGGAAATCAGGATTTGAAGCGAAAACATTTCCTACGAACTGAATGGCAATCCTGACTTACTACATATATAAATATAACGTAATTCTAATTGGCATTACAGAGGCCTTTTTCTTTTCTCAGAATTTAGTAAGTGAATTCTAAAGAACACTTCTATGGACATGTTGATTAGAAAAAAAAATTGAAAGCCTGTTAGTTGACATAAGCAAACTACTGATAGAACAGGATATCAGGAACTACTAACAGGGAGACAAACACTATCAGACTTCTCTTTGCTGCTCAAATATGCTTACCTCTGCATGTTTCCCCCTACTGCAATTGCTGTTTTTTAACGTGGCTGCTGGAAGCTTCAGGATCACACATTAGCTAACTTATGTCCCTCTCCCATTATAAAGGTCTTAGGAAGGGCTTTCATTAGCTCAGCTTTATCTAACGCCCATCTGGGGTATACCCACTGTGAGAAGAGGATGGAGTAACATGGTTAGTTCTCTTAATGCTACCTCTGCAGATAAAGGGATCGGAGTCTGTTACTAAACTGTGCAGACAGTTAAAAGACAAAAACCAACCTGTCTAATCTGGGAATTTAAAACTGGGAAATTGTATTCAATTATCGCAGGAAAAATTGGTGTTGATTTGGAACCAAGAGAGGTTAGATCTTCATACCTTGCAACATACACTGTCAAGTAACAATGTCAAGAGAAATCAATTAATTTAATTTAAATAATGCTTGTCTCATTATTTTAAAAAGGAAGCATACTTAGCATGTCAGAAATGTTGAATGTTTCCACAGTTCACACTGAATGTTATACCACATTTATTAAATACACTTTTATTTTTTTCCTGTGTGAGTTCTCTATTAGAGTGAGGGTTGATTTATGGCAGAAAAGTTTTTCATATTAATTGATAAGATTTCACTCTTCTGTGCTTATGTAGGGTTAGCCTTGTGTAAACTATTTGATTTGTGTTCTTTTGGTCATTGCTTTCTTGGAATTCACTCTTTATGAGTTTTCTGATATAAGATGAAGTTTGATTTGTGACAAAATACATGTTTTCTCACATTTGTCAGTCACATGGTTTTTCCCGCATGTATTTTCTGATGTTCAGTGTGAGTCTACAACTGTTAGGTTTTCCCACACTTGATACCCTCAAAGGGTTTCTCTCTTGTGTGACTTCTCCAATGTACTCTGAAGGCTAACTGATGGCAGGATTTCCCACACTCATTACATTCATAGCTTCTCCATGATGTGAATTCGCTAATGTTCAATGAAGGAGAACTTCCGGCAGGTTTTCCCACATATACTACACTCGCAGGATCCGCTTCTGTGTGTGTTCTCTGATGGTGAGTGAGGGCTGCCTTTTGGCAGCAGGTTCTCTCACATTTGTTACTTTCATATGGTCTCTCCCATATAGTTCTCTGATGTTCAACAAGGTGTTGGGTTTTTGCCGATGGCATGTTCATGTTCATTACACTCATAAAGATTCTCCTTTGTGTGCATTCTCTCATGTGGTTTGACTTCATCATGAATGTTCTACCATATTTATTAAACACACATTTCTCTCCTGTGTTCTTTGATGTATAGACTGTTGACTTACAGCAGAAAAATTTTCCACATTCATTTCATACATAAGATCTCTCTCCTCTATTAGTTATCTGATGTGCAACGTGGGCTGATTTAATATATAAAAATTTTCTACATTGACAGCGTTCATCGGGTTTCTCTCCTGTAGGAGTCCTTCAATACACATTGAGAGCTGCCTCACAGGTTTTCCCACATTCCTTACATTCATTTGGTTTCCCTCTTCTGTGAGTTCTTTGATGAATAGCAAGGTAAGATTTCTGGATGAAGGCGTTCTCACATCCCTTGCATTCATAAGGTTTCTTCTCCATGTGCGACCTGTAATGTAGCTCAGTGAGGGCTGACTTCTGAAAAAGGTCTTTCCACATTCATTAAGCTCATAGAATTTCTCCCCTGTATGGATTTTCTGATGTACGATGAAGGCTATTTGTCAGTGAAGCTCTCCCCACATTCTTTGCATCCACAGGGTCTCTCTCCAGTTGAATTCTTTGGTGTCAAGTGAGGCTTGTCTTTACATGAAAAGTTTTCCTACAATCATTACAAACATAGGGTTTCTCCCTGTATGAATTCTGTGATGTAGGATGAGGGTGGACCTCTTAGAAAAGGTTTTCCTATAATACATTCATTACATTCATTTGGTTTCCTTTCAGAATGTACCCGCTTCTGTGTAATGAGGATTGCCCTTTTGAAGGTTTTCCCACATTTATCATATTCAAAAGGTTGTTTCGAAGTATGAATGATCTGGTGCAGAATAAGATCTTCATTTTGATTTCTGGCTTTCCTAATTGGATTTTATTTGTATTTTTTCATTCCAGAATGATATTTCTAACTGTAGAATGTAGTGGTTTCCCACATCCACTATATTTACGAAACCTTTAAAAAATAGCTTTTCTTTGCAACAATTACTTCTGAATTAGTTTTTAAATTGTTTCCACATGGATCATATTTATAGGTTATTTTTCTTGAGGGAACAATATTCATGCCTAGATTAGTCTTCCCCAACATATTAACTCTCTCTATAATCAGTGTTTTATTGTTGAAGAATACAATTTGCCTCAAATGTTTGCCTTGGATTTCCTTGTCCTTCTCTAAGACATCATCAACTTCTAGGAAGGAGCGCAATTAACAATAACTTGTGAGCCTTTACACATTTTACTATGAAATGAGAATACCTTACAAATGCTTTGTTGGGGGGACTGGACTTCAGGCCCAGCCTTTTAGGATTAAGAAAATTTCAAGTATAAATATCTCCTACATGGTTGATTTGGGAGGAAACAAAAAGAAAAGAAAAGAAAAGCAATCCACCTACACTGGCCTATTTAATAGCATGAAAAGAAGAGGAAACTAGCAAAGAATACAAGTACCTTTGACAAGGAAAAAGTAAAATAGTCACAGGGAACAGTAAGCACAAAGTATACTGCAAGTGTCAAGGAAGCACTTAGAGAAAGACAGTGAGACAATGAGACAAGGAGAAATGAATTTCAGAGGTCAGTATTATAAAGAAACAAGGAGGAGGGAGGAGGAGTGCATCTGATATTTTGGTAATGACCTGAGAACTTTGGGATCTGCACAGATAAAAAGGAGAAAGTGGGTTGAGCAGGACGGGGACTAGGGTGATGCAAGCACCAACCAGGCCTAGGGCACCTGCATGACCCTGAGAGTGACTGTCTTCTTAAGTTTGTTCCCATGGTGCCTTGTTTGCCTCACCCTAGTCCCCACCCTGGTGGGGCTGAGAATAGAAAGTGAAACTGAGTGATTTTTCAGTTACAGGATGGAGATAAAATTGGGAGGTAGCTAGACATAGCATGCAAATCAAGCAAGATTTATTTTTTTTAAGACAGATCTATGAATGTCTGAAGATATAACAAGGCTGTGACAATGGGGAGGGGGTCAGGTAGGCAACAGGGAATGCCACAGAAATAAAGTCCAAGGTGTAGTGAGGGAGGGACTAGACTCTAGGGAGACGTAACTTAGTGTCAAAAAGCTTTATAAGTTTTAATTAAAGAAGGAGTACATTTATTCAGGACAATATGTTTTAGGTATTTATAGCATGACAGGTAATCATCAATTACTTTCAAAGGTCTGGGGCCTATAAAAAGAGATTCCTGAGAAACATTACAAAGATGCCAACTATGAACACTAACCACCTTGGAACTCTCATTTCCACTGTTTCCACCTCCTCAGTTATCACTTACTCACCTGAGTAGTTCAGGGTTGAGAATTCCTCCACTATTCATGGTTCTTCTCCCTGCTCCAATTTGAAGATCACATTTGGTTTCCTAACACGATAGATACCCTGTTAGTGGGGAATAATAAAGAACGTGAACCAAGCTCTTTAGACTCAAGGATTCTGAAGGATGAAGTAAGTACAGCTTCAGAAACTGTGCAATGAAGATTCTATCAATGTCACTAAAGTTAGAACATTTCAGGAAAGGTGGGGGAATGGCAGTGAGTACACGTATATACATACACACACACACACACACACACACACACACACACACACACACACACTTCTACTGCCTAAAAGGATTTTAATCATCTTGCTCCCCTGATGCGTAAAGCTAAATACTTAAATCCCACATGTTTCTGTGACACAGCAAATGCATGCTTTTGGCAGTTACACAGGGAAACGGTACTCACCCACTTAGACTAGCTGCTATAGTTCTCTAGCATCACATCACATCACATCACATCACATCACAGGAGCCTCTGGCAGGGTCCAGGTGCTACCACTCCTCCTAGGAGCTCAGTCAGGTCACTGAATGAAACCGATCTCTGAAAGAGTATGTTTAATCTGAAGTAATTAGAATTTAGTGACATAAAATACACAGGAACATCAACTATAAGGAGACTGCTGTCATGGCTGATGGAGCTATAAAGAGATACTTTACGGGAGGGTAAAAAATTAGAAATATCCTGTCACTGTGTTCATTTTTTAAAATTAATTTTTAAAAATGTACTGAGCTTATACCATGTCCCTAGAACTATTCTAATTTCTCAGATGACTAACTCACATGCAATGCATGACGCTCAAGGAGTGTACATTCGATAGGGTGGCATAAATAGAAATATGTATCTTCAGTAAAGAGCAATGATGGACATATGTACAAGATAAAAGGTGAATCTCAAAAGGAGAAAGCTGGTTCCACTTTCTATTATCCGTCTTCTCTGAGGGGGTAATACTTTTATTCCTGAAACATCAATAGTGTGTTGATAGAGGGATGTGAGCATCAAGAAATACACGCAGGTATAAAACACACATGGAAAGTTCAGAGCACTACATATATCTTGGTATGAAAGGATAATGAGGAGCTGGATGGGGGCAGAGAAAAGAGGGACTTTTTTCTATAATTAACAGTCTTGAAATTTTTTGGATGGTACAACACATCAGTAAAATATGCATGTACCTACAACTACCACATACTTTTGCTTAGAAATTATAATGTATCTGAGTTACTTTAAGCTACATATTAGTATCAATAAAACTGAATTGCTTTCTCATTCTTTTAGCCAAAATACCAGTGTGAACAGAAGTCCCAGGGATTCCTGGGGTGCTCCCTATCCTTCCCTTTGGAGACCACTGTTGTGAATAATGGAAATCCATAAAGAGCTATTTGTTAGCAAGGACTGGCATTCTGTGATCAAATCTTTAGCTTAGAAGCAATGTTCTACAGAATAAGGGTTGGCAAACTACAGCCTCTAGGCCAAATCCAGCCCACAGAGAGCCAAATGGCCAGATCCATGTGTTTACACATTACCTATGAGTGCTTTCATGCTATCACAGCTGTGCTGAGTAGATCTGACAGAGACCATGCAAAATCTCTGGCCAGCAAAATCAAAAGAAGTTATTATCTGGTCCTTAAAGGAAACACTTGCTGTCTCATACTCTAGAAAAATGGAAAATGGCTTAAAGGTCAAATTAGAGGGGAAGAAAACTAGGACACCACTGTGAAACATGACCACAGGTCATTCCCGTGGGGGTGGGAAGGAGAGACTCAATCCTACATGATAAGGAGGAAGAGGAGTTGACCACTCACTCATAGGTTGTTAATTTCTTATGGCATTTCATCAACGATATAACAAAACAATGTTGAACAAAACAGTATTATTCAAGGACTTGTTGTATATTACAGTGAAATAACATAGCTACGGTATATAGCATGAAGAACCAAAATAATTTTGGAGGAGAGTATTTTGACTACATTCCGTAAAGCTAAAGATAAGAACTGTACACAAAAACACTCTAGTTAGGAATCTTGTTTTTCACATGGGATGTGAATCAGTGATTCTTAAACTACCTCATGTGTATACCTAAATGAGCAAGCGAGTAAATATAATGTAGACAGTAAGAACCGGGTTTATCCCCATCAGACAAAGCAGTTATAAAAAAGAAAAAGGGAAAACTAGAATGAGCCCTACAAAACAAGTGACCAATAAAGCATCAAGGCCATGAGAGACAAAGAAAGACTGCCCTATATTGCAGGAGGCTAAAGAGACATAACAACCAAATGCAATGTGGGATCTTAGATTGAATCCCTGAAAAAGAAATGAGTTGGGACAACTGGCAAAATTTGAGTAAGACAGATAATAATAGCACTGTATTAATGTTAACTCTGTTTTTGATCACTGTACTGTGCTTTGCCTGGATGTAAAAGTCATTGGAGAACGACCACATTTCTTTCACAACTGTTTTTGGCAAGACTGGCCTCTGTATCACTTATTCAAAGATCACCTAAGAAAATGTTCACATATAAACAACAGGACAAGCATACTCATGGCCAATGTAAGACCTGTCTCATATTGTCTGGGCCTTTCTGGCATAATTTGAATAAACCTATAGGAACATACAATTTCTGTATATTTATGTCAGCTTTCCAGTGTTGATCTGATTCTCTGTTCTCTGATGCTTAATTTTATATATTTCTACTATTTCATCTGAATGTACAAACTACTATAAGTCACTTTGAAATCTACTATAGAATGCGGGTAAGTAGATCCCTAAACAACTTACCTGGGATTTGTTCATTTTCGGATGCTCTTGAAAAAAAGAGCCAAGAATGGTGATCCCAGGGCTGGGTAAGGAAGAATGGGAAATGGAATCATGAGAAATCTGGCTAACATAGCAGCTCTTACAATTACCTACCAAGAAAATGGCCCACTTAAGAAGCTGGCCCTTTGACCAATCTGGTACTGGAAGGTACAGGAAACATGTTGATAGAATATCCACTTGTCCATTTACAATTCTGAAATGGTCACACAGAACTTTTCATACTGAGTGAATGTAAACAATTGTTCTCTATGAAGTACTGTCAATATATGCCTTTGAAAAAATGAAAAATAACCTGAGTCCAATAATAGATTGGGTGAACAAAACTGAATATATACAAAATTTAGAATATTACTGCAGCATTAAAATTGATTTTAGGATTAAAATATTGGCATGGGCAAATGTTGATATTATGTCAGTTACCTATTTTCCTATATTTTAGCCACTTGAGATCAGATAATCCAGGAGCTCAGAAAAAAGTGCTTTAGTATCTTTATCTTTTTGGTCTCCCTTACTTAAAGTTTCTCAAGAGGACCTTTTGCTAAGAAACGTGTTTTAACTTAAATGTGGTCGAGGACAGAGCCCTGACCTGGGAATCAAGAGACTAAATTCAGTTCCTGGCTCTCTCACTAGCAAACTTCATGACTGGATAAGCTATTTAGCTTCTAAGTCCTAATTTTAAAATAAGGCAGAAGTCATAGTTCAAAACAACTTCTCTTGACCTCCGTCATGTGATTCTGTTACGGTGTAATGCAGTGAATCCCAAGTGTGGTGATGGACATGGTCTGAGCAGCTCAGAATAAACAGAGATAGAATGGAGGTTGTAGGGAATGACGTGTGTTTAGGAGGTGATGAGAAATCATTTCCATAGCTATGCCTGGTACCCTTTCTTACAACCCACACACTCACAAATCCTCCAATAAAGTGTCTTTCCTTGTCAAATCTTCACCCTGCCCATTCTCTTCAATTGCAGCTCATATCTTTCTTCTGAAAGTTGAACACTTTGCTGAGCTACAATAATCAACGGTCTCTGAAAATGGTGTTACCACCCAGACTATGCTCATTCTGGGGAGGAAAATTCTGGCCCAGTAACACCTGAAGATGTTCCTTTCTGGGATTCTGCTTCCACGCTGAAATTCTAGGGTGAATTTTCAGTTCCGAAATACGTTCTTCCAGGTGTGATTCCTGTTCCTGGGGCCTTCTGCTTTTTACTTCTGGTTTTGTTTCAAGGTGGGCGTAGGGGCCACATTTCCATCAGTTGGAACCTACACTTGGAGTCCCAAGGGGCAAATGCCTTTTCTAACATCTAATCGAGATGCTTTGGAGTGAAACAACACTACAGAAGGCAGGAAAAAACTAGAAGACTCAGTTATGCCTTGTGACCTAAGAAAATAGGTCAAATAGTTTGATTATCAAAATGTATAGCTTCACAATATAGAACTGCTTCACTGTGCCAGAGAAAACCCAATGGGTGTAGGAAGCGGGGAATGTATATTATAAAGACCATGAGACTAGGAGTAAAATAAACCTTGTTTTAAAACTGAAGTCGTTCACCAGGGAGTAAATGACTTTCTCTCTCGGCACATGAGGTTTTTAAGCGTGCTCCCACAGGGGTGGTAATGCCAGCCACAGTCTTGAGTACTGAGTGAGACATCTAAAAACCTGTGTAACATCGATGGCAGGGGACACTTATCGGGAGCGCAACACACTGATCTTCACAAGCGCCATCTCATTCTACCTCAGAACCACCCTATAAGGCAAGTATTATTCCTATGCTCGTTTGACAGATGAGGAAAAAAGGTTACTCTAAATAACATGCGTAGGACCTGATATGAACCCAAACATCAAGCTCTTAAAACTTCATTCAACGCTGTGAACACCTCCTCTCTCCCACCCTCAAATCCTTCATTGAACACTGTTTCCAGTCAAATCAACGCCCTGGCCATTCCCTTCAACTGCAGTTCACAGCTTCCGTCTAATAAAGACTTGGTATAAAATAACTAATATAACTAATATAACATGTAATTGTCATAATACAGTTGTATTCCTTCCCTTCTGCGTTCTAGTACTTTTCGACCCAGCCCGCAGGCTGCAGATCCAAGAGCATCAATGGAACTTCCGGAATCAGATTTCAGCCATTTGGCTGCACAAACCTTCCACCTTCACAGAGCCCCTTCTTCAGGCAAAAAAGGGAAGCACAGAGCGCACGCCATGAGGCCTGCAAGTCAGGAGCCCAGCGCGGCCCTCGCCGCCTTTCTGCGGGACCATGGGAAACGCGCTTCAGGTGCTTCCTCCAGAGGGACGCGGGGAGAGCCCGAGTCCACCCTCCGCAGACCGCGGCCAGCTCCGCTCAGCCCCACCCTTCCCTCCGAGCCCCGAGGCTCGAGCTTCCGCAGACTTTCCTCTAACTTGCGGGTGCACCAGCTTCGCCTCGAGTTCGCATCCGGCCAGGTGACGCCGAAACGAGGACTTCTAGAGACTGCCTTACTCCCCGCCGGAAAAGCCTGGAGAACCGGAAACAGCGCCCAGGTAGAGACCCGAAGGGCACACGCGCAGAGGAGGCTTCCGGGCGCCCTTCCCAGGATTCCCCAAAGCACGTCGGATGCCTTTCCCGACTACATTCCCCATAAGGCACCTCGGCGGCGCCCCTAGCTGAGGGATCCTTTGAAGAGCTTTTGCATTAATGATGGGGCTTGGTTGATTGCTATGAACCATTAATACAAAAAAAAAAGTTGCCTATTGATACCTAAGAGTATTTTCTTTTTAAAAAACCGTGGATGCTGCTGAGATTTTTATCTAGTGGGAGCTTTCTTCAAAAGAAACTTAAAGATTAAAAAAAATAATAAAAAAAATAAGAGAATGAAGAAAAAAAAGAAACTTAAAGAGTGGTGGTAGACTAAAATTTGCTTTTAAAAAATTATTTTTCAATATATGATTTTTCAGCATACCAGTTACATTTACACAGATACTTTTATAAGCATGGTCACTGAAGCATGGTTTATAATAGAAAAAAAAAAGGAAACAACCTAAATATGCATTGGTTGGGAGTAACTAGATAAATCATGGCGCATGTACACAATGAAATGTTGTGCAAGCACTAAGAATGAATAAGGTTATTTATATGTTGCAATAAAAAATGCCCATAATATTCTCCTAAATGAAATAAGACAAAAGGCAAACAAATATATGAAGCATAATTCTAGTATGATTAGATAAAGATACGTACTTTTAAATACATATGACTATAAATTTAGAAAGATATTCTCCAAAATGCAACAATGGTAATCCATGGGATATGAGATTGTTTAGGAGGAAGAGGGACTTCCACTTGTGCATCTATATAGTTTTTCTATGGAGTAGTAAAATGAAAGGATATAAAGGCATTCTTAGCTATTAATTGAATTTGAATTTCAAATATGTGTGTGTGTGTGTGTGTGTGTGTGTGTGTGTGTAAAGAGAGAGGATAGAACACACACACAGATCCTCGTTGAGATAAGCACTGAAGAAAAGACTGGAGTAAAAATATTAAATATTCATCACTTATAGATATAGGTTTATAGGTAAGTTTTATTTTTGATGTTAAGTATTTTCCTTTTAAAGTCGTTCTTTAGAGTTTCAATAACTTCTGTCTGTCCTCAAATCATCCCTTCTACCATCTTGCCATGCATAGTAGTTTGATAGTACTGCAGTAAAAAAGTACCACAGACTGGGTTGCTTAAATAGCAGAAATTGATTCTCTCACAGTTCTGGAGGCTAGAAGTCTGAAACCAACGTGTCAGTAGGGTTGGTTTTCTGAAGGCTGGCAGGGTGATTTGTTCCAAGCCTCTCTGCTAGCTCCTTGTAGCCTCAGGCATTGCTTGGCTTGGAGATGGTGTTCTTCCTGGTCTTCTCAGCATCTTCCCTTTGTATGTGTTTTGTCTCTGTGTCCAAATTCCTCCACCCCTTTTGCTTGTAAGGACACAGTTGTAATAGATTATGGTCCTCCCAAGTGACTTCATCTTAACTTGATCATCTGCAAAGAACTTATTTCCAAATGAGGTCACCTTCACAGGTACTGAGGGTTAAAACGTCTACATCTTTTAGGGAGACAACCAATAATTTTCCTGTGAGCTCTATTAGAATAAAATTAATTATGACCTCATAGTTACTTTGACATATGTATGGACATCTCTCTTCAGAGTTCTTTGGTCAATGTGACATAAGTGGGTCTTGGAAGAGAAGAAATCCATGCACTGAATCTCGGGCAAAGTGAGTGATCTCAGGCTGATCGCAGCATGCAGGTGGTGCTCCAATGAACATTTATTGAAAGAATGGTTTTTATAAAAAAGAGGGGAAAATACTGCAAGGATGTGGAGGAACAGGGAAAGTGATAGAGAGGGGGATGGGATCTGAGTTCTATAGCTTCCCAGGTCCCCAATTCTAGGGCTCAACCCTGGCCAGCACGGAGCTCAGGGACTGGTTCCCAGAAATGATGAATTAGTCAGGATAGTCTAGAGGGAGGGAGAGGAAGAAAGGGAGGGGAGCGGAAAGAAGGGAGGGGAGGGGAGAAGAGAGGAGAAAATGTGGGATGGAGGGAGGGAGGCTAGGGAAGAGGAAGAAAATGTAAAAAGGCAGATCCGCAAGCAGATATTGGACAATGCAGTTTCCAGTGTGGCCAGTAGGGGACAGTGTTAGCACGGGGCAGCCGACGTTGACGACCAGGATGAACTTTGTTGCCCAGGGAGAAGGCTCCCACCACTGTTGATCTGGGTCAGGTCATCTGTGGTGGACATCTGTTGTTGGGTTTTTTGTTTTGTTTTGTTATGATCCTCCTGACATCCATACTGTCTTTTTCTGATAACAAGCACTTCAATTTTCCTTTGGGGAACTACCCCACTCCCATTAAGGTCTGCCTCATATACTCACACAGGCTGTACACTGCACAACTCCAGAGAATCTGTCCATTTAGACTGGTGCTCACTGGAATTGAGCAGTGCCCAACCTGTACAACTGTCATTGTCAGCCATTGAATGATGGCCCAATAGCTTACCCATCCTGCTCCTGGCCTAAGTAGAGCAGATTCATTCTGACATGGATTCTGTGAAGCAACTGCCCACTAACTCCTCCTATGTGGAAATTGCTACACCTCTGGAACCCAGGGGAACTATAGCCGTGGGAGAGGGGCCATTGGCCAGACAGGAGCTGTGGCTGTAGGTAATGGAATGTGATTTGGGCCCAATAACAGCCCAGAGGGCTACAGAAACCAGTATCTCGACCTCTCTCTCCCCTCCCCCTTTGGCTGACCTGCCAGTGCCTCCCATTGGCTAAGTCCAGCTGTCATAGGGCAAGGGAGCCGGTGTGTTACGACTCACAGACTCACAGAGGTCAGACCCCTGTGAAAGGGAGCAGGTGACAGAACGATCTAGAGGGAAAAACAAGGAGCACCAAGCCCACAGAGTAGAGGGTTGTGATTTATTATAACTTCGATGGGGATAGAGTTGCCAGATAAAGTCCAGGTTCACCTGGACTTTGAATTTCCAATAAACAACAAATACAGGCCAGTCTAAGTATGTTTAGCATAGGTATAGTACGTCCCAAGGACACGAAACTCATATTTGTTGTTGATCTGAAATTCAGATTGAAGCAGGTGCCCTGTATTTTCATTTGCTAAACCTGGCAACCCTAGATTTGAAGCCCCTAAAGGAATGTGAAGCAAAGGAGTAATGTGATCTAATTTAAGATTTAATAAATACCTGTATTTATAAGATCAAGACAATTTTGGATTACTATCAATAAGTTCAGAGGATTCAGAGGCAAACAAGTAAGTTCCAGGAGCGCTTACACACCTTCATGATGGGAAGTATTCACTAATGAGGTAAAGCAGTGAATGCAGGTGAGAGCCTTCAGCGACTCCCCCTGGCCTGGAGGAACCGTGAGGCGAGAGCGAGCGGATCACGCAATCACGGATCTCCACGCTTCCATATCTTCATCTTGCTTAACCTTTTCTGTTTATGGAGGCCTTTCAGGTCCAACATCTCATCCCGTTCTTACCACATTCCTGTGTGGAAAGTAGCTCACATCGTTGTTATTATGCAGTCATTATGCAGATGTAGAAACTGAGGCTCAGAGAGGTGTAGTGACCTACCCAAGGTCACACAGGGAGGCAGCAGAAGGGCCAAGGTTACGACTCAGGTCTGTGCCCCTCTTCTCCAGGTCTCTCTGTGGTTCTAAGTGTTCAGTATGCAGTAGGTCTCTCTATCTACGCTGGGTGCTTGCTGGTAGGCCCAGATGTTGGGAGAAGGAAGAAGTCCCCAGAGGCAGCTGCTGGCGTCGGTGCTTGTCATATCTTCGCTGGAGCCGGGCATGAAGGTGGTGGACCCTCCTTGCCTCCTGGGCCGTGAAGAAGGAAGCTGCAATGGTGTGCCGAAGGCGGCGGGCATAGGTCTCCAGGAGGACCGTGGAACAAGCCAGGAGCTGCAGGACCCCCGCCGCCAGGGGGGCAACCAAGGGGGGGCGTTGGGCGGGCAGCAGCGGGCAGCTTGGGGAGGTAAAGCGGAGCTCCCACTGGAAGGAATTGTGAGTGGAGAGGAAGGGGTTCTCTACAGGCGGCTGATTGAAGAGGAAGGGGACGAAGCCCAGGACGGTGTATGCAGCCTTCATAAAGGAGAAAAAGGCAAAGTCAACAGACAGACACTCCAGCCATTCCCTGTCCCTCACCACTTACAGCCACTTGGCAGGGCTGGAGGAATCTAACCTTCTGTCATCTACAAAATGGGCACAGAAGTAACCCTTGCCTTCTGGAGTTTGAGGAGAATCAAATGAGATCAGAAGTCTGAAACAGGCTGTTGTTTTTGCCAAACAAAAAGCACCGTACAAGTGCCATGTTTATTATTACTCCCTTTGAAGAGTAATAATTTATATCACTCTTCAAACAATTTACTCTTTAAAGAGTAATTTTATTATTACTCTAATTTAAAGAAAACAAGTGAATGCTTAGGAGGCATTTACTCTTTGTTGAGCCCTTAGTGAATGCTTCAGATGCCTTTTTCATCAAACAAGCACAGTCTAAGATGGGGAAGCTAAGGTCACGCAACGGGTTACATATGACGACCCAGGGGTCAGCCCCAGCCAGGGTGGGTCCCACTACGCTTCTCAGGCTCTACAATTTCCATGGAGTATGATGGAGTGAGGAAGAATGGTGTCTAGACAGGCAGGCAGGTCAGAGGTTAACCCTTTGAACTTGGGAGCCAGACTTCTTGGATTGGATCCTGGTTCTGCCCAGGAGCCAACTTCTCCATCAGGCACAGTCCTAGGCACCACAATACTTTTAGGGGCCTACGAACATGTTTCATTTTCTTTTAAAATCAGAATTTAAACAGGAACTTTTAAGTTGGAACTATGTTTCACGACATAATATTAATGCATTTGTGTTTATACCAACGTCATCATTAACATTTCTTTTTATGGAGAAAGGAGTCCAGGAA
The DNA here is from genome assembly GCF_004115265.2 of Rhinolophus ferrumequinum. Classification (NCBI taxonomy): domain Eukaryota; kingdom Metazoa; phylum Chordata; class Mammalia; order Chiroptera; family Rhinolophidae; genus Rhinolophus; species Rhinolophus ferrumequinum. The sequence continues at coordinate 11,750,671 of NC_046306.1, read as the reverse complement.
AGCGGACATGCCCAAGACCCCAAAAAGTCACAGTGCAGCCCTGGTTCTGCCACTTACAGGTTGGATGAATTTGGGCAAGTTCCCTAACTTCTCTGAGCCTTCGTGTCTCCATTGGTAAAATGGTGAGGACAGTAATTCCTATCTGACAGGACCACAGTGACAATTAAATGAGTTATCTTATTTCATCAGTTCTGGGATTCACTTTTTTTTTTTTTCCCATTTGAACACCTTGAGACCAGGATGTGTCTTCAAATCAATAGGACTCGGAACTGCTTTCAGCAGTTCTGACGATACAAGCGTTGTGAGAGGATCAGAGGGTGCCAGCATCCAAACTGTGGAGTGGGTATCTGCAGCTTGGAAGAAAATTCTGGAAATGATAGTGGAGTCTCATCAGTGCTCTTTAAGGCACAGAGAACAATATTGGGTGAAAAGCCACAGATACCAACAACTCAGCCAGACTCCTTCAGAAGAGTCAGGCTTGAGTGGGAGGACGTTTTAGGAAAACCTTCATACAATAGCTTCGCTATTTTTCTTGTTATCCGTGCATACAAAATATATGGTAAAATAAATCTATGTTAAATAGTAAGTGAACTATTGTACGTAAATACAGTGAAAGTTCTAAATGACAAGAAGGCATTGTATCATGGTTTAATTGGCAGCATTTGCGTTCCTAATGAGACATGAAGTGATAGGGTGACTTACAATCAATGGCCTCTTAGGTTTGTTGAAATACAGTAAACGAGGTAACACACTTGGGACATGGCCTGCCACATTTCTTTATTGTGACCTATGGTAAGAAGTGCATTATGTAGCACCTTCCAAGCATAGATTGTATTGCGATCGAAGAAAAATTTCATAAAGCAATACATGCCCTGCTCACCTACAGTATACTCTAATATATTTCTAGTCTATTCTATTTCATTAAAAAAAGAGATGACCATGACCCCCTAAATTGACTTTATGCAATTTGAAAAACATCTTCCTAGTATTAAATTAGTTCTCAATAAATGTTAGCTAAGAATATTTTTAGCTCAGGGTATGACATGTCGTTATGTTTTATGCCAAGGACTTTTGCGTGAGATCTCACCGTTAAAAATAAAAAGATCTGTGGCCGAAGAAAATGTCAAAAACCACAAACCCTGATGAGATAGTAAATATATCCAAGAGTAAATAGATAGTAAATATTTTATGTATAACTACTCCAATAGTAAATATTTTAGGCTTTGCTGACCGGACAGTCTCGGTTGCCATTACTCAACCTTGCCTTTGGAGAGCAGCCACGGACAGACAATACACCAACACATGGCATGTAAAACTTCATTTACAAAGCCAGGAAGCTGGCAGGACTTGGCCCGTGGGCCGCAGTTGGTGAACTCCTGATCTTGACCATTCTCGAGCCCTCCTCCCGTCCTCCTCACAGGTGGGAGCTATGAATAACAGCCAGTATTTCCTAAACATGTCCTGTGTGGCGTGGGGCTTACTGTAGGTACTTGGAGAGACTATCACATTTTAAGATGCACAATAACCTTGCAGGGGAAGGAAGATTGATCTGATTTGTACAAGTGAGGAAAAGGTGGCCAGGACATGCTGCCAGGTGTGAAAAGAGTGACTTTGGTGGGGGAATTGTTTTCAGGTCTCTGGATATCAGTATTTCCACCTGAACTAGGGGGTGAAAACAGAAGCCACTGCGTCAGGCTGTGGTGGGAATTCAATGAGTCCATCTGTGGACGCCTCAGGGTCCCAGAGCCTATCCCAGGGCTAGGACTTGAAGGTAAGTAAAATTCAAGTGCAACCCGAGGACGTAAGGAACCCTACCCCGCCCCTCAAGGCAATGACTACGTCTGCCTTCCCATCATCCCACTTACATCATATTTGACCGTGAGCGTGATGGGTACAACGGGCAGCTTCTGAGCCCAGTCCACGGCTGCCTGTGCCAGGAGGAAGGCCACGTGGTCCGTGGCCACCGTCACGGCCGTGGCCATCAGGAGCAGGGTGAGCGGCCCGAGCCTTAGGAGACAGCTCAGCAGCTCCCCCTGGGAAAGCCTCGGCCAAGTGGCCCGGAGCAGCCAGGCTGGTGGGGAGGCCAGCAGGTGTGTGGCCCGGGCCTCTTCCAGCTGATGAGCCAACTGCCGTGTAGCATAGATGTTATCAAAGCACAGGTCAGTCAGGTAGCAGTGGAGGTACCAGGCCGAGTCCACCAGGAGGCCCAGCATAAGGAGCCCTGTGACCACCCGCTGGGTCGCCAGTGCTGCTAACTGGGCCAGGGACTCTACGCCCGAGAAGTCCTCCAGGACCTGCTGAGTGACCCTGAGCATGTGCAGTCGGAAGATGGAGCCGTTGCCCTGGACCTGGAATGTCAGGCCTTGGCTGCCCACTGGGCTGGTGGGACTCAGAGCCCTGGATGCTGTGTGCAGCTGGTGAGTGGTGTTGAGCAGACTCTCCAGGGAGCCCTCAGTGACACACCTCAGCACCTGCCCAGCTGCACCCATGTTGGCCAAGACATTGGGCACCACAGTGACAGCCAGGGTGGCAGTACTCCAGGATAGCAGCAGGCGGCGGCCCTGCTCCGTGCCCAGGGTAGGCACACTGAGTGCAAACAGGCAGCGAGCAGGAGGCACCAGGCCCAGGCCCAGGAAGACCAGGAGGCCACAGACAGTGGCTATCGTGGCTGAGGGCCCCAGAGGATAAAACAGTGAGGACACCAGCCAGTGGTGAGCCAGACATGCCCCAGCCACAGCCAGGGAACCACACAGGAGGAGCTGGGTGAGCAGCTGGCCACAGTTGGCTGGGATAGGCTGAGAGAAGGCAACCCAGGCAGCCTGCAGCAGGGCAAGGGCCTTGCAGAGTCCCACGTGCCAGAATCTCCACCTGCACACAAGGAAATTGGGGAATCCTCTATCAGGAGGGTAGGGGGTTGGGTCTGCCCAATGGCCCTGCCCCACAAACCCTTCAGCTGCTAACAGTCTCCACCCCTTTAGCCACAGGGGTGGACACTATTCCCAGGTGGGCCAATCAGAGAACCCACCCCAAACCCACATGACCTAAGCTGAACCAATCAGAGCCTCCCTCAGGATTATTCTCACTGGAGTTGTCAGGGAAGAGTCTAGTCCATGTAGTTCCTGACGATTTGAGGGTGAATGTCTAGGATGCTTGCATCCATAATTCCAATTTTGTGAGAGCAGCTGGGCCAAGGGAATGAAAGAGTTATGGAGAAAAGCACAGATGAAAGAGATGAGAGAGAGAGAGAGAACTAAAGAGAGACACTATTCCCTTGAATTCATAGACTTGGCTGGCTCACTGTGTGACTCTGAACATTCCTTCTTTATGGACTTCAGTGTCTCCTCTATAATTGGGGGAAGGAGAGTGGATCTGTTGACCTCTGATGAGCTTTTCTACTCCATTTTCCTTATATTTATTAATTCAACAGATATTTACTAAGCCACTGCTATGTGCTAGCCATTGGAAAAACAGGAATGCATAAAGCAGATAAGAATCCCTGCCCTCCTAGAGCTGACACTAAAGACTGAATGCAGAAGAATGGTAAGAAGAGGTTGGATGCTAGATACATTTTGTTGGAAGAGCCAACAAGACGGACAGACTGATTGGCTGTGGGTGTGAGAGAAAAAGGAGTGTCAGGGATGGCCAGGAGTTTCGGTGCCTGAGCAACTGAAAACATGGAGATGTTGTAGCTCATATGGAAAATCCTGTGGTTGAAGCAGGTTTGAGTGGACGGGGAGTGCAGTCCTTCAGTCAGAAGTCTTACATTTGAGGTGCCAATTTAGCCATTCAGTGGAGCTGTTGAATATGTGGTTGGAAACACGAATCTGGAATTAAGAAGGGCGATCAGGCCAGAGATAAAGAATTGGGTGTCGTTGGTTTATAGATGGCATTTAAAGTCATGGAGCAGAACAAGGCCGGGTGTTGACTGGGGGGAAAGCGATCCAAGGACTGAACCCTCACACTTCAGCGTTAACAGGTTGAGAGATGAGGAGGAACCAGCAAAGGAGACCAAGAAATCAAGCAATGTGGTGCTTGGGAAGCCAAGTAAATAAAATGTTTCAAGAAGAAGGGAGTGATCAAATATGTCCAATGCTGCTGATGGGTCAAGAAAGATGAGGACTGAGCAATGAGCGTTGGATTTAGCCACGTGGAGGTCACTGGTGACTTGGATAAGGGCAGCTTGGTGACCAAAACCTAACTAGAGTGGGCCCAGGAAAAACTGCAGGAGAAGAACGTGAGACACAAGGGCAGACAACTATTTCAAGTCTTTTTTTGCGGTAAAGGTGCAGAGAAATGGAGCAGTAGCTGATGGGGAAAATGGGACAAAGAGAGTTCATTTAAGATGGAGGAAATGCCAGTAGATCTGCAGGTGGGAGATCCAATCAAGAGGGGGACATTGATGAAGGGGAGGCTCGCTGGAGTGATCTCTGGTGGGTGGCAGGGTGTGAGACTGAGAATACGAAAAGTGGGGTGGGTCTTAGAAAGACACAAGGGCCGTTCATGCTTAATAGCAGGTGGGAAGGCAGAGGAAATGGGTACAGATGATGGTGAATGGACAGGCCATGTGTGGGCGCTTACGTATCAGCATCATCTGATATACAGAACACAGCAATGGTTAAGAGCATGATTCTAGACTGCCTGGCTTCAAATCCCCACAGCACCACTCACCATCTGTGTGATCTTGGTCAGGTTTCTTAACCTCTCTGTGCCTCAGTTTTCTCATCTGTCAAATGGTGCAATAAAAGCAGTACCTCATAGGGTCATGTTGTGTCTGGCACATAGTAAGTACCGTGTCAGCTATTATATCTGTCATTAGCGCATCCTCCAGGCAGGGACTTGGTCTCTTTTGATCACTGATAGGTCCCTAGAATTGCATCTGCCAGGTAGTGGGTGTTCCATAAATATTTGTTGACTGTAGCATGCTTGCTTCTGTTTGCTCAGGATAGCAGGAAGCGAGGTCGGCACTGATGGAGAGGATGCTGGAGGAGGTGATGGAAGCTTGACGATAAAAGAGAAGGTGTAAAATAGTTGTCTGGGCAAGTAAATGAACTGGGGAGATGACACGCGTGGTGGGCAGTATGGAGGGCCCACTTGACATTAGAGATAATGAAATACGGCCTTCCTAGCCCCTGAAGGCCTTTTAATTTGGGACTAAACCCCCTCCTACTGTATAATTGGTATTCAGAACATGGTAGCTATTAAAATAATAGTTAATATGAACAATATTGGAAAGGAAAACCAGTTCTAGGTCATTTGGATACCAAGGCTTGTGCTAAGTGTTGTCAATGATAAGGATTTTAGCTGCCGTTTATTAAGAGCTTACTCTGAGCCAAGCACAGTAGCAAGTCCTGTGCATGCATTTGCTCATTCAATTCTCACAACAGTCTTGCAGACATTATTCTTCTTCTCATTTTACAGATGGGGAAACTGAGGCTCAAAGAGGTGAAGATTTACCCAAAGTCAGGGAAATCCTCTGCAGCCAGGGAATGGCAGAGCTTGAGAACTCTGTTCATCCCCATGGTGCCTGACTGTTTTCTTGCCTGTGGCCCCCAGTGTCCAAGGTCCCCAGACCTACCCGGTCCTGATGAGGTACTCAGCTGTCCTCCAGACGGCCCTCATGCTTCCTGAATAGCAGCAGATCCAGGCAGGCAGTCTTAGGCAGCGATGGCAGGTGGAAAGGAAATGGGGGAAATTGTGTCCTCTAGGACTTGGGAAACCCTGTCACTTCTGCTTTTCTGCTCTTAATTAAGCCCTCCTGATCGCCTTGTCCCGCCCTGCCTGGACCCACCTCCCAAGGGGTTGGGCAAGCTGCCTCATCCTCTTCAGGCTGGCAGGAGTGGGTGGGAGGTGTGGGAGGAGACAGAGAGAAAGAGCCTTTTCCAAGTAAAGTCTCTAAGCCTGATATTAGGGGTGGAATTAGTCCCATTTCACAGAGGAGGAAACTGAGGCTCATGAAAACCATATGGCTCATTATTGGTAGTGTAGCACTAGAACTCCAGTGGGTTTCCCTTTTCCCTCACCCTCCACAATTGTGTGCTGCAGGGGCAGCCTGATCCCAACTCTTAGGGGATGGGTTCCCACGGGAGACAGCTGGACCTCTGCTAAGACTCTCCTCCAACCATCAGTGGCTCAGGTCTTTCTCTCCACCTCCCTTCCTGCCATTAGCCCAATGTGGACTTGGCTTCAAAGCACAGTTCTGTCCCTCCCTAGCTGTGTAATCTTGGTCACCTCGGGCAGGTGACCTCATCTCTCTCTCAGTCTCAGTTTCCTCCTCTTAAAAGAGAGTAATCATGATAACAGTTAACATTTATTGCTATGTATCAGACACGCTTCGAAACAGTTTCTATTCAAATTCACTGCATCTTTACATTCAATAACCCTTTGTGGTAGAGACTATTATCATTTCTATTCTTCAGTTCAGAAAACTGAGACCCAGAGAGTTAAGTCCCTTAACCAAGCCATTCAGCTAGTAAGAGGCAGAGCCAGGATTTATACCCAACAGCCCTGCTCGAGTTGACTGGTCTTCCACTGTGCTCTACTGATGTGGAGGGAAGAATTCACAAGACTCATGCTTCTGGCACTGCACATAGTAGGCACTGCACGTAGTAGGCACTCAATAATACAGGTATTCCCTGCATACACTCGGCTGCAGTCATTTCCCCGCAGGTACATTTCTAGGCTGTTCTGAATGCCAGTCCCTACCTAGAAAGCAGACACTTCTCCCCCAGCATCTCTGCACCCCATCACTGCTAGTAGGACTGCCTCTTCCAGGAGGCCTCTCCTGTGAACCCAGCCCTCCACCCTGCAGGATGGGCCAGTTAGGGGTGCACACTTAAGTGCAATACCAGACTCCATGTCATTTTCCCTTATAAGGACATGTTGCCTGGGTCACTTGCCCAGGCCTAAAAAAGGGTGTCCTGTGGCCCAGAAAGGGGAAGTGTCAATCTCATAGTCACACAATTGAATGAGACACCTGTGGCCCTCAGCAGGCCTAACACCATTCCCAGATCACAAGCCCCTCCAGGAAGCCAGGCCAGGTGCCACGTCTGCAAAGAACTGGGCACGCCAAGTAGACCAGGAGCAGGAAATGCACATGCCCGTGGGGCTGGCCAGCTAAGGTTAAGAGCACAGCAGTCCAGATGGAAACAGAGGTGCATGGCCATGTGTAGACCCCTTCACAAAAGGCAGCTTCTACTCTGCTCCAGCTAAGGGTTGGAGCCCCCTGAAAATAAGGCCCAATGTTACCTGATTTTCCACTTACTGTGTGTGCTGTGTGACCTTGGGCAAGACACTGTCCCTCTCTGAACTTGTGTGGACTCTGCTATGATGAGAGTACTAGTACCTACTTCTTAGGGTTGTCTGAGGATTCAATGAGATAATATATATAGGGTGCCCAATAAACAATAAATAAATGCTCCTGCCCTGGGCTGATGGCTCTGCCTGAGTGTGCCCAGGCTGCTCAGACTTGACTGTGCAGGCCTCTGTGAAGCCCACGGGGCAAGATCCCTGATCAGGCTCCCATCACACAGGAAATTTCAGGGTGTTGTGCTGGTCAGAGGGGAGCAGTCCTGGAAGACACTAGCATTTGCCCAGTTTCTGCACTGGCAGTAGAAGCTGATTGGTTATTTCCAAAGGCCTCCGGTAAATGTAAGATTTGGGAGGATGGGAGCATAGGAAGAGAAGGGGCAGACGGTATTTTGGCTTTTCTTACTTCTGCCTAAATAAGGATGGGCTGACTCCAAGGCCCACACCATCCGGAGGGGGCTTCTGAATCACCAAAATAGAATCAGCTTTGTTGAGGGGGAGTTTCTGGGTAGAGGATTCAGAGCCATAAGACCAAACAGGAAGAGGAAGTGGCAAGCCCTCAGCTCTAGAATCAGAATCAGAGGTCCGTAGACTATTAGAGTCATTGCATTTTACAGTCTGTGGGCGTAGAATGTTACTGCCACCCTGTTGTTTTGAGATGGGGAAATGGCTAAAAATCATCCCCGATAGATAGGGCTAGCCAGTAGAAACAGAATGGGAACTACATATATAATTAAAAAATGTCCAGTAGCCAGTTAAGAAAGTGAAATTAGTTTTAATAAAATGTTTTACTCAACTTAGTAAATCCTTTAAACTGTAATCAACATAAAAAAATTATTAATGAGATATTTTTACCTTTACTTGTTTGTACTCAGTTTTGAAAATCTGGTGTCCATTTTCTACTTACAGCCCATCTCCATTCTAACCAGCCACATTTCAGTTGCTCAAAAGCCACTCATAGCAAGTGGCTACTGTATTGTCCAAGGCAGACATCGGCCGTTTCCATCATCACAGAAAGTTCTTTTGTGTAGTGCTGCTCTAGGTCATTAGAATCTGTGACCACTAAAGCTGAAATGGACCTTCTAGATCGTGTAGGTCAGGAGTCATAGATTCACTTATCTTCAGAAGCCAGGAAGGTGACAGGTCAGAGACAGTGTAACACATGAAGGAGTAATGAGGACTGTGGCAAACAAGCGAGTTCACCCTCCAATTTAAGTTCTTCCACTACAACCACTCCAAAAAATTGTTGCCAGAGAGCAATGTGGTACCATATTCCCAGGTCATCTGCTATTTTCTTTTCCCAGAGAAGCATAAATCCAAGTTTTAATGGGAAATGTCCTGAAATATTTTAAATATTAGCAAGCAAATAATAGTTTAAACTACATGGAAGAGGGAAAACAAAAAACTGTGGGCTGGAGGCAGCCCTGGGGACCACTAGTTTGAAAGCTCTGTTATGATCTAAACCTTTCACGCCACGTTTTCTCAATTTGCCCCTCCAGACCCAGTCTCCACACTTCTCCTCCTCGCCTTGTGTACCCCAAGGTGGACCTGGTTGGGCTGCATCAAAGGACTCTCTTGCCTTCTGGCTTCTGTTGGTGTGATGGTTCATTTTATGTCATCTTGGCTGGACCCAGATATTTGGTCAGACGTGATTTTGGATATTTCTGTAAGGGTGTTTTTGGATGAGATTGACATTTCGATCAGTGGAGTTTGAGTCAAGCAGATTCCCGCCATACTGTGGTGGGACTCACCCAATCAGCTGAAGGTCCGAGGAGCTCAAAAGACTGACTTCCCCTGAGCAAGAGGGAATTCTACCAGAAGACTGACTTTGGACTCTCTCCTGGATATACATATACACACATCCTGATGGTTCTGTTTCTCTGGAGAACCCTGACCAATACAGCAGGGTTTGGCGAGTGGGAGCCCCAGCCAAAGAGTTCAAGGAAGGAGGAGAGAAAAATCCAAGGCAGCTCCCTCCCTATGGAGTCATCAAGGGCTGTATGAGCCCCTGGACTAAAGGTTCCAGTTCCAGCTCGGCCTTTCTCTCTCTCAGGCCTTGGGCTGGGAGGTGCTTCTCGATGACTAGCCCTCCCTCTGGGGCCTATCTTTTCTTTCCCTCATGGTATCCCTACCTTGTGCCCACACCTTGTAACTAGACCTTTTCCTAAACTCTCCTCAAGTTAGCTAGCTTATGTGCTTCCTGTGTCCTTTTGAGACACTGATTGCACACGCTCCTTTCTCAGACGAGGAAACCAAAGTCCAAATCAGTCAAGGATGCACAGGAGTCCAATGTGGATTGCTGCCCCCTTTGTTCAATGACTTTTATTCATTTTTTCTTTCCATTTACCGTCCCAGCTTCCATTCTTCTGCCTGCTTGACTCTATGTAAACTTTTTAGGTATATGCACTGGAATATGGACGAGTCTATCCTATCCTATGTACCTGTTGTTTATCGCTTCTACATGTTGCTGTGTTTTCCAGTGTGCTTTTTCCATATTTTAATTAAATAGTCCCCGCCCCCACAGTGATGGTCACCTAGGTGGCCTTCAGCTCCTTGGTCCCTCAAGCAACAGTGGTACAAACACCCTCCTACATTGTCTCCTTAGGGCCCCATTTTGCTAGGATATAACCCAGGAGTAGGTTAACGGGCCATAGGGAATGCAGATAACGAATTCCCCTAATTATTGCCAAGTTGCTTACCAGGCAGATGGTGACAGTTTATAGTCTCACCAGCAGAACACGACTGTTTCTGTTTCCTTCCATTTCACCATCGCTTGTCATTCCCTTTTCTAGTATTTGCCAGTCTTATTGGAGTATCAGTGAATCTTGGTTTAACTTGCATTTATCTGACGATCAGTGGGTTTGAGCATCTCTTTATAAACCTGCTGGACACTTAGATGTCCCTTTTCAGAATGGCATATTCCTAGCTTTCACTCAGTTTTATCCCCAGTGTTATGGTAGAAGGCTTCCAAAGACGGTAGCCAACTCCCCTCTCCCCTGTACATGAATTACGTGGATGCCACTGCTCCCAGCGAGGAGTGGAGTCTGCGCATATTTCCTCCCCTTGAACCAGGGCTAACCTGTGACCTGTTTTTACCAATAGAATGTGGCAGAATCAATGCTCTTGGACTCCCAAGCCCAGGCCTTCAGGGACCTTTTAGCTTCCAATTTTACCTTCCTAGAAGCCCACTGTCATGTAGAGAGATCCGGGCTAGACTCCTGGAAAAGCCACATGGCCACGGAGGGCCGATGGCCATGGTGGACATTCCAGCTACACTCCAAGCTGAGTGGCCCCAGCCACACCATGTAGAACAGAGACAAAAGCATCTCTGTAGAACTCTGTCCAAATGCAGAGATGTGAGCCAATAAATCACTGTGTTTTAAGGTCCTGATTTGGGGAGGAGGGTGATTTGTTATGCAGCCACAAGTAACTAAAACAGGGGTTTTGTTTTTGTCTCTTCTAACTTCTGGGTGCTCCTCGCCGATTCCAGACATGAGTCCCTGGTATATTTCCAATGACTCTGCACCACCCTTGCCATCCCGTCCTCCCACACCACCACAAGTACACAGCTGACTCCTTCTGGCTCAGTCCAGTGCTGCCTCCTCAGAGAAGTCCGCCCTGACCACCCTGGCTAAAGTAGCCTCTGAGCCAGTTTACCACGTTGGCCAATTTAATTTTCTTCTTAGCTGGCATCCTGACCCAGAGTCATTTATGTGTTTACTTGTCCACTGCCTGTCACCTCAGCTAGAATGTAAGTTCCACGTGGGTGGGGACCGTGAATGAGCACATAATCAGTTTCCACATAAACATTGTTCGATGAATATATGGAAGAATGAGTGAGCAACGAAATGAATCAAACAGACCCCCGATCAGAGGGTGGGAATGAGTTCTCATAAATTCTGGTATAGATTCATTTATCAAATATTTACTGAGCACCTACTACGTGTCAGAAACTGTTCTAGGTACTGGAGTAATAGCACTGAACAAAATAGTTTGCATTCTCATAAGTTTATATTCTAGAGGGAGAGAAATTTAATAAACAAGAAAACAAATAATACAGTGGCCTGACTACATACTAAGGAAAATATAGGAGCATAAAGAGATGGAGAGTAATGAGAATGACATTTTAGACCAGATGGCCAGGGAAGCTTCTCTGGGGAGGTGACATTTGAGCAGAAACCTGAATAGAGCGAGGAAACAAGCATATATTTGGGAGCAAAGTGTTCTAGACAGAGGAAACAGCACGTGCAAAGGCCCTGAGGCAAGAGAGTCTGAGTGTGTGGCTGGAGTAGAGCAGAAAGCGGAGAGTAGTAAGAAAGTGAGGTCCGGGAGGCCAATTCTGTGGAAACCCCCAGCTCAGAAATTTTGGGCTTTAAAGCTCTTTTATGTCCACAAAGGCAAATAATCTCCAGGGCCAGTGTTGATTAATATTCTTTATTTTATAGCATTTTCAATCAGAAGTATGTGAAATCATGATTCATCTGGTTACAAGTCCCATTCTCTGGGAATGAACTTCTCTCCTCTCCATTCCATAGGAGTGCGTTTCCCCCCTCCCCCATGGGCTGCAACTGACTAACTGCTGAGGTCCTACTCATGGGAAGGAGGTGGGGCTCATCCTCCAGCTTGAGGTCGGGGGAGGGGGCCTCTCCTCTCTCCTCCCCCCTGCTCCCAGGGAAACATCCATGACTCACTGTGCTGTACTGAGGACGAGTTCAGTCTCTAGGAACTGCCTTCCCAGCCATGTTGCCAGGGAACTGCATCCCTCAGAGGTGCAGGAAGGGGAGAAGCAAGGCTTCCGGGCCCCTGCCCCTCGGGTGGCACCTTTCCTGGTGCCATTCTAACACTGGGCTACTCATTCCACAGACACTTCCTGAACATCCACTGGGCCCAACACTGTGGATGCCTAGATGCTTCTGTTTGAAATCAGGAGTGATTAAAGCCCCTGGGAGACGCCTTCACCAGCCACTGCTCAGGGCAAGTCTCAGTTTTCCCATCTGTACAAGGGGATTACCATACATCGCCTGCCTGAGACATTCCACTCCAACCTTTCACAAGGCTCCAGTTTATCTTTTGATTTTTGTCTTGCCCCTGAAAAATGGGGCCTTTGCTAATCAAACATGTTTACCACTTAGGGTGGGGTTGGGGAGGTAAAGACCAGCTGCTATAACAAGAAGTGGCTGGCAGCCACAGTGGACCCTGTGGGACACATGCAGGAGGGGCCTGGCTGGAGGGGCCATCGGTGACCTGCGAGAGGGAAGGGCCCAGGCTTGGCCTGACTCCAGAACTGTGGCCAAACTGAATCAGATTAAACAGGAAAATCCTAAAAAGCTTGGGTAGAGATGTCAGCCGGGGTTTCTAGAACCCCCCTGATGTGCTTGGGAGCCCAGAGAAGCAACAAAGAGGCTTTGCCCAGTCCCCACATCCTCAGGAAGTCAGCTGCCCCTCCCTGTCTCTAGGGATTGAAAATAACTCTGGCTGCCAGTATCAGCAGGGGTAATATGCAAACAACTGGTGTAGAATGGGCACCGACCAAGCAGAACACGCACTAGCTGTGAACAGCTGGAAGCAACTGGACTGGAACACCGCAGCCTCTCCAAGGAAAGTGATCCCTGGAGGCGAGATGGTCTCTCCAGAGCGTAACCTAAAGTAGTCAGTGGGGAATGTTAGCGGTGCCCATGGGGATGGATGGCTTCCCATCCCAACTGTTCAAGACAAATGCCATTCTAGATTTGCTTACTGTTGCCAAAATCGGGCTCTCTCTTGCATCCTACCCATATAACAGCTCAGAGATAAAGGAGCTGGTTTCTCAGGAAGCAAATCTGGGAAAATTTCTGGGCCCGGAACAGCACGAGAGAGAGAGGAGATGTCCTAGATAATGAACCTGTTGACCCAAGTGGACCACTAGAGGTCACCCTTGTTTGCTGCACACTGATGGCAGCGAAGTGCTTGATCATCCTGTATGATTCTAGCAGCAGGTGATGGCACAAGCCTTCCAGGAGGGTCCCCTCCCAGAGACAGTCTCCAAGGAGGACTCAGAGGGTCCGCAACGTGCCGTTGGCCAAAGTGGATGACGGTGCTGTGACACTGGCTGAGTGGTTGCGGGCCCAGTCCGGGAAAGTGCCCAGCTGGAAGATGGTCTGTGCCCAAGTATTTATGGCCAAGTTCAGCAGGAGGACACCCATCAGGTTCATCAGGAAGCCTGCCCGTACCTGAAATAGAATGCAGATGGAAGGAGGGGTCAGCGGGTCGCCCAGCTTACAGATGGGAAAACTGAGGCTCAGAGACAGGAAGTCATTCACCCAAACTCAGGTCAGTGGATGCCACAGCCCCTCCCACCTTTACACTCTTCTAGGCTGTCCCTCAAAGAGCTGCAAATGTCTCCATTCACTGAATGGTTTCTAGGTGCCAGGTGCATGCAGTTTTCATAAGGTCACTTAACCCTGAAAGCAATACACCAAAGGTTGTTACTATTATTATTCCCATTTTACAGAAGAGAAAAATGAGGCTCAGAGAAGTTGGCTTACCCAAGGCCACACAGCTTGAAAATAATCTGACCATTAAACAATCCCTGCGTGTACACACACACACACTATGTGTGTCCAGTTAAAGCTATACTTCTTCACTGAGAAGAATTTTTCTGCTGGAAATTTTTACATCTTTAAGTAGCTGGAAAGAGTTGCCCACTTGCTCCTTACCCAGGCTGACCTCGTATATCATGCAGTTCAACCTTGGGCTGAAAATTCTTGTTTCCTAGCTGGGTTTCCTGGTTGTTCCACCCTCGTGCTGACCAGCGGTGAATCGCATGGTGCGAAAGTTACTCCCTTTTCAATTCCTTTTTCAATCTATTCCTCAAAGAGAAGGTCTCCCTGAGGTGCTACTATGCCCTTACCAATTGCCTTTTTTTTTAATTTAATTTAATTTAATTTAATTTTTTTAAATTTATTGGGGTGACAATTGTAAGTAAAATTACATAGATTTCAGATGTGCACTTCTGTATCACATCATCTATAAATTACATTATGTGTTCACCATCCAGAGTCAGTTCTCCTTCCATCACCACATATTTGATCCCCCTTACCCTCACCTCCCACCCCCCAACCCCTTACCCTCTGGTAACCACTAAATTACGTTCCCCAGATTAATTTACCAATTGCCCTTTTTAATAAACAGGGATTCAGAACCATCTCCAGGCAACTGTTATCAGGGAGAATTTTATTATTTTGCTTTTTCCCCCCTGAGATGTAGCTTCGATGGCATGCGATCCTGGTTTTCCATTTACACATGCATTGGAAATTTTAAAAATACTGTTATTTTTTTAAAATGTAAGTTGAACTAGTAAAATTGTGAAATGAGTATTACCCAGGATGGTTCGTGAAGGGAGGTGGCCACCTGATAAGGTCAGGAAACTGCATTGTGCTGTTTGGCCTCTGTTCTAGGGGATTCTTAAAGCTCCTGACAAGTTTAGAGGATTCCAAGGAGCCTGGTGTAAGTTTGCAGGGGAGGGGCGGGTAGGGAGGAGGGTTGGATCTTGCTTTGCAAGGGTCCTGGGAGCCGCACTCAACAGGGCTGCTCAGTCCCGCCTCAGTTATTTTAATTAACAGCCACACTGTTACTCTCTGCTGGCTTTGGGATCTCTTTCTGATTCTCTCTCTCTCTGTCTCCATTTATCCTGCTGGGGTTTCTGAGCCTGGAAAGCCTGCATCATAAACTAGTTAAGCAGATGACCCTTTTGGTTTCACCAGCTTAGGAAGGGTTGTTTGCATTCTGAGTGTCCACTGTACAAACACCCTGGGCAATGGGTGGAGGGGGAAGAGGCAGCAGGAGGCCAAAGGAGGGAAGGGGGGAGAGGGTTTAGCAGGGGAGCGTGGGGGAGAGGGAACACACTGCCCAATGGCTGAGCCCTGCTGAAACCTGGTAGGTTCCCTCCAGGGCCACAACCCTGGGCTTCTGTCTCACTCCCCAGCTGGCCGGACACGGGGCCTACCCCTAAGCCCCAGGGTTTGGACTGCTGCTCCTGTCTTCTAAAGATTCTGGGCACAGGGAAGTTGGCCAAACAAGAAGAGAGAGCAGTGCCTGGAGCGAGGGGAAGTCCCTTGTCCTGGAAGCAACTTTGGAATGCGTCACTTGAGCAGTGTTTCCTGAAACTGTCTAAGCATAAGGATCATCCCAGAGGGTTTGCTAAAATGTATCTTCCTGGTCCCACGCAGAATGGACTCATCCGAAATTGGGGGCTGGTGGCAGGAGGAGCAGGAGTCCTGCCTAGAGGTGTCCACCCCCCCTATCCGGGCTCTTCTAGAAAATGCCCAGACTCACCATGTCTTTGACCAGCAAGTGTCCAGAGGCGAAGGCGATGGAGTTGGGGGGCGTGGAGACTGGGAGCATGAAGGCGTAGGAGCAGCCGACTGTGCCGGGAATCATCAAATACAGGGGGTGCACTCTCAGACGGATGGCCTGGGCGCAGGACAGGGTGGGCGAGACCACGACGTGGAGAAGTATCGAGAAACCACAAAAGATGGAGACAGTTAGAAAGAGAGCAATATGGAAGACAGATGTAGAGACAGCAAGAGAAGCAAAGGCAACATGGATAGAGATGGGCAGAATGAGAGCGGACAATAGAAACAAATGAGAAGACAGATTTGGAGACACACGAGGAGAAATGCGGCCGGACATACAAATGAAAAGAGAGATGTGATATGCAGAAATAGACAGACAGAGAACCAGACCAAGGGAGACAAGGAGAGAACATGCTCAGGGTTAGTGACATTCCAGGGCCAGGCTGCAGGGTCATCAGGGAGAGTGGGAAGTGCTGATTTACCTAGAAACCTCCTTCTCCAATTTGAGCATGCGCCCAAATCACCTGGAGACTTGTTAAAACTCAGATGGCTAGGCCCCACCTCACCCAGAGTTGCTGGTTCAGCACATCTCTGGTGGCCCTGAGAATCTGCATGTCCAACAAGTTCCCAGGTGATGCAGATACTCTCAAATAACAAGCCCCCCGCCCCCTCCTTCTCTCAGCCAAACGGTCCAAGCAGCTGGGCTCTGGGCACCTTTGGTTGGAGCCTCACTGAACTACAGGGATAAAGACAGCTCAAGATGGCATCTGTTGGCAAACATTTCCAACTTTCTAAGACTGTGTAGATCAAAGTGTCTATGGGTTGGCCTCAGTCACTGGGCCACTGGTTCGTCACCTCTCCCCAATGACATATTCACCTATAATCCATGTTGATCGCCTCTCCAGCCTTTTATTTAAGATAGGACAATTTTGGCCCTTATAGGGAAATTTTGCAACCCAAAGTATACACATTTTCTCGAAATGCACTAAAATCACCCCTTGCATGGAAAACATTTTGATTTTGATGAGCAACATTTAGAAGGATGTGTCCTTTGCTAGCGTCTTCTCCAGCAAGAGAGCCTCTGCAGATCTGGCTGGCGCTATACTCTCTTCCTTCCCCCTCCCCCCATAGTACCCCCATATCTCTCAATTGTCAGGTTCCTCAGACCCTGGGGAAGGGAGTGATTAAATCCTATCACAGTCAGCAAGGGGATGAGGACCCCCACACCGCAATGTGTGTGGGAGTGTCAAATGGCACGCCCACTTTGGAGCACAATTTATCCCTATCTAACAAAATTGTAAATGTACGTGCTCTTTCATCCAGGGATCTCAGTTCTAGGAATGTATCTAGCTGTCCTCAAAGGTGCACCGAGAGGGAAAAAGGTTGAGGCAGCATTGCTGGGTACCAGCAAAGGCTGCAAACAGATGGCTTAACCAAATCGGCAACTACTGATTCATCATAGAATATTCTCATCATTGACAAAGAATGAAGTATATCTGTGTATGTGAATACAGTGTGACCTCCATTATAAATGATAAACAAACATTAATAAACAAACAAAATCAAGGTGGTTCAGACAAGTGTGCCTGGTATATTACTGCATATATCACTGCGTGAGTATACTCGCAACATTGATTTCATTTGATCCACTTTGGATTGTATTGAGATATTCAGAGGGTTTGGTCATCTTTCATCTATTTAAATGTATAAAACTATATCAATAGTTTCTCATGTTAATCACTTTTGAAATTCCTAATATAAACTCTGCTTGATCAGGCTATGTTGTTCTTTGCATATGATCCTGGATTCGTTTCACTATTGGCTTCTTTATTTATTACACGTCAGGTTGAGTTACAACTTTTTTTCCTTTGCTCCCCTTGTTTGCTTTTGGTGTTGGGGTTTTGCTAACCTTATACCTGGATTGAATGGCTTTCTCTGGAACACTGTGGGGAAGTTGGCAGCTGTCTGTAGCTTGAAGGTTCTAGCTTTCACCCAGCCACCTCTCCAGGGCTGGTGACTTTCAGAGCAGTTGTTCTCAACTGGGGATGGTTTTTGTCCTTCAAGGGGACATTTGGCAATGAAGACATTTTTGATGGTCATGATTGAGCGGGGTGCTACTGGCATCTAGTGGGTAGAGGCCAGGGGTGCTGCTACACATCCCACAGTGTGCAGCACGGCCCCCACCACTGACCTGAAATGTCAGTAGTACCAAGAGGCTGTGATCTAGAAGGAGGTTACAGTTTTGCCCACGATTACGATTTCTCCTGTGCTTATTTGACCACTCAGATTTTCTACTTCTGCTTAATCCACATTTGATCATTTATATTTTCCTAGAAAACTTTCCAAAGGATGGAATTTGGTCACTTTGAAAATATTTACTGTGTTTATGCATTTTTTTGAAGAAAAAACACAGTATTCTTTTTTTTTTAAATCAGAGTTCTGACACTTTCATGCATTTTGGAAGAGAACAATGAAAACTGGAGCTCCCGGATGGAGTTCCTGCTAGCAGGGGAGAGATTGCCGACCTGTGTGGAGGGGACAGGTGCTCTTCCTTTCCTCCCCCGCTTCCCCAGAAGGACCCTCACCAGCTCTGACAGGACGGGCAGGAAGATGATGACGGTGGCCGTGTTGCTGGCAAACTCGGTGAAGAAGGCAATGACCGAGGTGATGAGCAGGACAGCCAGCACAGGTGGCATGTTCTCCAGGGGGTGTAGCTGATTACTGATCCACGCAGACAGCCCTGACTCCTGCAGAGGGGAGGAGGCAAGAGCCACATCGTCACACCCAGCCCACCCCCATCTGCCACCCCTGACGGCTGGGCCCAGGAGGGAGTGTTGGGGTCAACCCCTTCCCAGATGGGGAGCCTGAGGTGCAGAGGGGGAGTGACAGGCCCAAGGTCACACAGTTGAGCCTGGACTTGAATCAGCTTCTCTGCTTCTTGAACGCTTCTCTATTCCATACTGCGTAGGCCCAGGGCCCAAACCCTTGGATTCTCCATCGCTTTGGCTCTCCAAGTAATCCATGTGGGTCTAGCACCCCTGAGCTCTAGGGGAAGGGGAATTGGACCCTCCATTCTTCCAATGATGGTTATTCCTTTTAAAAATACTGACACAATTATTTACACAAAATATTAATCTTATAATTATTATATAACACACTAATATGCATGAAATATATAAAATATATACAAGATATAATATATATCATATATAATATAAAAACATGTATCAGATATAGTATATCAAATACAACACTATCAATATGATTATCAGTAATAAAGATATTTATGATCAGTAATAAGGGTGATTATTAAAATGACAATAAAACAAATATTAACACTGTATTATTCATTATAAGAATCACCATTATTGAAGCTTTATAGGGTGCCCGGCACCTGCATACATTACCTCCTAGACTCCTTCCATCCATCCCGTAAGGTGGACATTCGTCCTATGTTACAGGGGAGGAAACTGAGCCGGGCAAAGTTTTTGTGATGCCCGTGGTCCCTAGCAGCAATGACTGAGATGCATTTCACACTCAGGGCTATGTAATTCTGTAGGCTAATGTGCTCCTGCAAAGCTCCCTGTCACCCGGTACCCTCCGCTGGACGTGCCACTCTGACACTACCCCTCTTAATGAAGAGCAATGCCCAGAACTGACCACAGCCCTCCAGGACAGAGAAAGGGCCAGATTGTTGCCTCCCTGACTCCAGACTCTGCCCTGCCATCAGTGCTGTAGAATTATCTCCATGCTCTCTCCACTGACTTCTCCAGGAGTTACTCTATTTACTAGCATCTAATATGTATACTCTCCCCCAGCTCTGCTCTCCTAAATTACCCAGAGTTCAACACACCTTCATTAAGACCCCCAAGCAGCAAAGCTGAAGATGTAAAATTGTGCTCGATGCTACCCCCTGGTGGTGTCATGCAGCAATATCTCAATAAACCTGCAAGGTCGCGTCCTGCAGGTCGTTTCCTTTTTTTCTTTGTCTTTTTCTCATTAAACTTTGTTTTAATGTGTCTCAAAATTCTGTGACAGATTTTTGGCCAAGCTGTTTCCAATAAAAAGTACTGATTTTAAAAACTAATAACTTAAAAACTGCCACACAGGAAAACAAATGGTCCACAAAACATTCTCCTTTCCCTCTGAAGGTTTTACTCCAGCTATAGGCTTAGATGCTGATGGAGGGCAAAGCTGCGTTAGTCCCCTAAGATTTGGAATCAAGTGTAAGTCTACCGTAGCCCTTTTATCAATCCAGCATCCTCTGGTACCAATCCACTTTGGTTTATCAAACAAACTTTAGACATTTCTTTTATGTTTAGTAGAAAATGTACTGCTTATGCAAAACTTAACATTTCACAATGGATTCTAGAACACAGCATACTGTTTTTACATAAACCAAAGAATACATTTGTCCCTACAATCTGGCTTTGAACTTACCTCCAATGAACGAATAATAAATGCTTAAAGATATTTTCCCCTAGGAGAGAACTTGTGAAATTAAGGTGCTTCTTTTACATCTTCCCTGTTGGTCTGATAGCCTAGAAATTATGGCACATGGCAGAGTTGAGACTCCAACCCTCCTCTGGCCCAGGGAACCCTATAAGGAAAAAATGGGGCCACTGTTTTTTCCCAGAGGCCACAGCTCTGGCAAAGAGACCGACAGCAGTGTGTGCAATTAAATGAAGCGGGGCTGGCGAGGGAATATTAATGACCTGGATGAATGAGAAGCCAAGAACTTCCCTGCAGCCAGGCCTCTGGGTGATGGGCTTCCAACCAGTGTCCCAGCAGCCACTCACGTCCTTGGTTCAGCTCCCACAGCTAGAGAAGGTCTGACAGCTCCATGAGAGAGGAGAACGCCCAGCTGCCTGGATTTCTCTTAAGGACCTGCTATTCCCATTCCTGTAGGAAGCAGAAGCTCTGTTTCCTTGAAAACACACTTCCCCACAGTGTCCCCAGGACTCTGGGACCAGCAACAGGCAAGGTCAGAGGCAAGTATGGCCAGAGGGTAAGGAGAAAGGGCTCTGGAGTCAGACTATATAAGTGTGTTCTCCATCATAATCCTTTCCAGCTGTGTCATCCTGGTTAAGTAACTTAACCTCTCTGTGCCTCGATTTCTTTATCTGTAGATGGGGATGTAATAGTACTGATCCCAGACAGTTATTATTGAGAGAAAAGGAGCCAGTCTAGAAAGCACTTAACAGACTGCTTGGGTACTTGGTATGCGCCCAATGCATGCCAGCTGTCATTAGTAGCGTCAAGTCACGAGATGCCAGAGGTGGCAGAACACTTAGAAATCGCCCAGTACGGTGGTTGCCAAACTGTGAGTCCCCAAAATGCCAAGAGGTGCCTGAGGCCACACTGCAAAATGGTGGGACGGGGAGGCTGAGTGTCAGGATGATGCCCCCCTCTTCCTTCTCCTCTCTCACTTCAATCAGGTCCTCTTCTAGATAGATCTCTGAGATACATAGTAGGGTCGCATCTGACAAGGAGGGTGTTATGGTCTAAGTTAAAGGTTTAAAGTTGAAATCTCAATGAAAAACACCCTTGAAAATCTCTTACAAGGCTCATAAAACACAGCAGGCTTGGCTGTGTGTGTACAATTCTGTATAATAATTCGTAGGCAGAGAAAGCCAGTGAATTTGATTAAAGGAAAGAAAAAAGAAAAGGCTTTATACGTGAGGTGAACACTCAAACCATTGCCCTGCTTATAAGCTGTGTGATCTTGGACAAATTAATGAACATCTCTGTTCCTTGATTTCTTCAAGGGGTCATGGTAAAGATTAAATGAGTACACGTAAAAACAGTTCCTGTACATAGTAAGCACTGAATATGATTTATTATTATTTATTTAACAACACAGAACTTACTCTGTGCTGGGCGCTTTTCTAAGTACTTTGCTAATATTAACTTATTTGATCTTCATGACAACCCCATTAGGTAAGCAGTATAATTTCATCCATTTTACAGTTGAAGAATCTGAGGCACCGAGAGGTGGTGATTTGCCCAGTTAAGTGAGATGACTTGCCTTAGGAATGGAATTCTGAGCTCAGAATGACTTAATCAGAAATTGGGGATTATAGGCTACTTCTCCAATTAAAATAATAACAATAATGATAAATCTCAGCTCTGAAGCAGGAAATGAGGGAAAGGGGAGAAGACACGTGTTTCTACTTGCCTACAGGGCTTGCGTGATTCTGATTTACATCAACTTTCAATAACTTCAATATATTTGCAGACAAGTTTGTTGTGGTGGAGATGCAATAAGTTGGATGTGAAGGTGCCAGAATAAGGCCAGTTGTTTATCCATGAGATAGTACAATTACAGGAAAAGTAGTGAGGTTGATAGTGGCCCCGGATTTTAGCACCGTGTACGTATCAGCCCTCCACTGGGCACTTTTCATACATCCATCGTGTCATCCGTCCTCAAAACATCCCATGTCGCAGGTCATATCCCATATTAATTACTGAGTGAGCACCTAATACACCAGGCTTCTTCTAGATGCTGGAAACAGGGGTGGGTACGATGGATATGACTCTTGCCCTCATGGAACTTACATTCTGGTAAGAGAGACCCCAGGAAACAAACAAATGGACAGGGTCATTTGGGGGGAGAGTAGATACGGGTTAGCAGAGTGGTAAGAGGGAGAGTGACTGGGTATATGGCAAGGCTCCTTTAGATAGGTTGGCGGGAGGTCCTTTCTGCCTTGGGACCTTGGAGCTGAGACCTGCAGGGTGAGGCCTCAGAAATTTCAGGGAGATGAACATTCAACAGGGAGAAAGCAATGCAAAGGTCCTGGGGTGCAAATGAATCTAGTGTGGCTGAGGAATGTTAACGGGCCAGTGAGACTGCAGTGGAGCCAACGAGAAAAGAAAGATAGGAGCCGACATCAGGAGGTGGGAGGGGCCAGCCGTTCTGGGCCTTGTGTGTAGGCCGGTGGGAGCCTTCAGACTAGAGTCTAAATATATGGGCAGTTTTGCAGCAGGAGAAAACTGGGGAGACCACTAAGTGGGTGTAAGCAAGTTGCCCAAACTCAGAGTAAGCCCTGAGACCTGCTGGTTCCATTCGGAACCAGCACACGGGGGTCCACACATCCAGGCCCACCGTGAGCCCCATCCAAGGACCTCTAAGCCACAGGAGATCTCCGTGGCCTGGCAAGGGCACTGGGCAGGGACTAGGCAACAGGATGTGCCATGAGCACTCTGGTCCCTCTGGAGCAGGCTGTGCTGCCTGGGGAGGGGGTGGTACCAGCAGGGGCTGGGGGAAGGGGACAGCGGCTACACAAAGCCCTCGTTGAACAGAAACCCCGGCCGGCTGCCCAGGGCTGGGCCAGAAGCCAGACTGGCCTCCCAGCATGCTCAGCGGTCCTGCAGCCCAGCCCCCACTGAGAGATGGGCTTTGCCCACCACAACCTGAGCTCAGAGAAGCCTCTATGGTGCAGGTCACCCCTCTGCCCCCTGCCTCAGGGTCGGGTTAAGTGCATCTCAGTAAATGGCACCATTCCCACAGAGTTGTTCCGGGCAAGAATCTCTGTGTCATCCTTGATTCTGATTTCCCCTTTTCCCCAATGCCCAATCATAATAACCAACTATGTCGGGCTATGTTCTAAGTTCTCCACATGTCTCCACTTATTTAATAATTGCAACAACACTATGAGATAGGGACCATTATTATTCCCATTTTACAGATGAGGAAACTGAGGCACACAGATAAGAGGTGGAAGATCTGTGATTCTAACCCGGATAGTCTTGTTCCACAGCCCATGCTTTCTACCACTGCATTGTATGGTCTCCTTAAGACCTGAATAATGTCACTTCCTCTGAAGACACCTTCCTTAATACCTCTCCAGTAGGAGGCAGCAGTGAGAAGAATCAGACAGACTTGAGTTCAATGCCAGCTCTGCTACCTGTGAGCTGTGTTACCGAGAATCAGTCGCTTAACCTCTCTGGTCTTTGGGATTCCTAAAACAGCAGTACTTTTCCTCATTCAGCCTTTGGCTCCTTTTGAAGTCTGTACTATTGTACATGTGTTATTTATTGAAAAAAAGGAATAACATAAAAATCTATCTCACAAAAAAGAATGGCTGTATAGAGAACCTGAATGTGCCACCCAGAGCCCTCTTTCCTGTTTCCTGTTTCCGGGGAGTGTGGGCGGCAGACAGCCTGCACTGTCAGCCCCTGGCCCAAGGGTTGTCGCCTTGCCGGAGGTCACACCCACTCCTGGGGCAGCGTAGCTCCACAGACTGATGGAGAGATACCCGGATATAAAGGCCTGGCCATCTCAGACCAACTGGGATGTCTCTGAAGGGCCATCGCAGCTTGGCACTCCCTGTAGGGTTGGTGGAGGCTTCACAGGGTTTGCCTCACAGCCGTACACCTCCCCATGCCCTCTCCTGCTTCGTTCCTTCCTCTTCCACGGGAGGTGACCTCAAGGTCACCTAATAACCCCACTGCTCGACTCTCCATCTCAGAGTCTGCTTCCTGGAAGCAGAACCTGCACTAACCATGGAATAAAGATGCACGTCTGCTTGCTATGGATTGCATCAGCATTATCTTCTTTAATTACTTCTAACAATTCCACGGAGTAAGAACTTCGAGCCAATTGATAGATGAGAAAACTGGAGCCCAGAGAGGTTAAGGAACTTGGCCAAAGTGCCTGAGCAAGGAGTGCTAGAGCACGGGTTTGAATTCGGGTATTCGGATCCCCAAGCTTGGGTTTCTGACCAGCATGCACCTTAATAGGGTCTTAATTTACACTGTAACACTATTTAAACCTGAAATTTTCAGTTGAATTAAAAAAAGAAAGCAATCTCAGAAGCAATTTCAGGTTTTCTTGACCTTAATTTCAGATTGACCCTTAACTGGTTTTGAAGGTGTCAGCTTACACGGAGAGATTTAGGGGCAGGGCGGGGCCCAGCATCGTGAGCTGTGGGTTCAATCCCGACTCTGCCATCTCCTGACTGCACAAACACAGGAATGCTTTTTAGTTTCAAGTTGCCTCCGTTTCCTCATCTTCGAAATGGGACAGCAATAGCATTTACTTCAGTGGTGTTTATGAAGATTAACAGAGTCAGTGTTTGCAAAGTGCTTAGAAGCAGAGCCTGCCACTTGGGAAGTTCTCAAGAATGAGCCATTAGGAGCTGAGACTCTGAAATTAGATCGATGGGAGTTCAAACTCCAGCTTCGGAGCAGAGTGTAATTGTATGACCTTAAGAGAGAGACTTAGGGGGTGGCTGGTTAGCTCAGTTGGTTAGAGTGCGAGGCTCGTAATACCAGGGTTGCTGGTTTGATCCCCGTCTGGGCCAGTGTGAGCTGCGCCCTCCACAACTAGATTGAAACAATTATGGTACTTGACTTGGAGCTGATGGGTCCTAGAAAAACACACTTAAAATAAATAAAAGTTTAAAAAAAGAAAGAAAGAAAGAGCGCTGCTTAATTTTTCCATGCCTCAGTTTTCCTACCTGTAAAATGGGGGTAAAAAATATTACTAGCCCTTGGGGTCCGGGTGAGGATTCAATGAGAGAATCTATTATAATACATGTGGGACACTGAGGCTGCACTTCCCCTGAGCAGGGAGCACGACCCTGAGAGAGCGTCTCCTAAAATTCTGCATCCTCAGTGCCATACGTGCCTCACTCTAGTCCCAGCCCCGCCTCTGAGCTCACAGAGCCCTGTAGAATAACATGAATAATAATTAATTAATATGAGTAATATCTAACATTTATATCACCGTGGCTAAGAACTATGATATAAATATACACTCTTAGAGCCAAATGACCTGGTTTAGTACCAGGTCCCTGAGTACGTAGCTGTGTGACCTTAGGCAAGTTACTTTACCTCTCTGTGTCTCAGTTTCGTAATCTATAGAATGGGGATTTTGATGGCATCTACCTCGTAGGTTTGTTGGGAAGTTTCAATCAGTTACTATGTGTACAGTACGTTGGACAGTGCCTGGAATGGGGGTGGGGGTGGGGAGAGCACAATATGGTGGTGGCCCTCTGAGCTCCCAGAACCCTCCAGCCACGATATTAGTAGTAGTAGCAGTAGTATTCTGTTCACCTGGAGCTCCCTGAGGGGCTAGATCACACCTCCTTCCTCTCCTGAGCAGCACCAGGCACTGAGATGGGAACTTGGATTATCCCGGCAAATGAGGAATGTCCCCTGCAGGGACGGTGCAGTCGCTCACTCTGAGGCTGAGCCTGCAGCCCCCCCGCCGCGCTCACCTCACAGCCTTTGGCCATGGCGAAGCCCCCTCCCAGGAGAAGGATGATGTTCCAGGGCACCGTGTCCTGGGCCTTCTTCCATGTCAGCAGTGGTTTTGTCTCTGTGTTGGGAGCTGGGCAAAGAGAAGACACATAGCCTGAGGAGGAGACACTGGCCCCGCTGGGAACACACCCCACACACACTCAGGACACTCAGTCTGAGGAGGGGACACAGGTCCCGGCAGCCCTATCTTTGTGGGGACACTCAGGGTTCTCCAGAGAGCCACGATCTGGCTCCAGCATCTAACTGTGGAATTTTAGGGAAAAAAAACCCAAAAAACCCAGAAGCATCATGATGGGGCATCTGTTCTGTTCAGAATGAGGATAGTTTTCATGGCTCCTGCAGCTTGAGAATCTCCTGGAACCTGGCACTCCACCTGCAGGACATCCTTTTACTCTCTCAGCAGCCCTTCTGGGTAAGTGTTACTTTTGCCCTCAAGCAAGACAA